>NC_086326.1:70982220-71702220 GCF_036172605.1 Pelobates fuscus | reverse complement strand
GAGTGGCTGGACTCCTTCCACCACAGATTTGATATGATCTGCCTGAAATTTTGGCGCCGACTTAGCGACCGATCGCAGGAGCTCCCACCTCCTGAAGTACAAACACCCAATTTCAGCAACCTCGATGCCTGCCCCTAATTCGGAGGCCTACATGGTGAAGAGCCCACACCCACCTGCACCTTTTGCTGCACATATGAGCAGCACTGCTGTTCTAAACTCCTGCTCTTCTTCTGAGCCAGGTGCCCACTTGGAGGTATCTCCCACCGCCATCCATACACCCAGAGGGGTGACCGGACCCCGGAGAACCCCTGGGCCCATGATCCAGATGAAGAGATCAATGGACGGGCTCCCATTAAGGCCTTGGGACAAAGATGGGTGGACATATGGCTTTGTGGATCTACATGCCATCGGCAAAAGTGCATACTCATTATAATTGTATTTATGTGAGAAAATGTGGAGGGGGAACAAATGTTCACCTATTGATATTTGGACTGCTCCTCCATACTGGCCTGCCTGTGGGGTCGGATGACTCCGGATCACTAATCTTTATTATGCTATATTTTCTCCTATTACTTATCACCCAGTGGTAGCACAGCATTTATGATTTTACTGTTTGACTAACATGTCTTCCTTTTTATTGCAATCATCTGCCCAATACTTTGGCTTATATTTTACTGCGCATTCTCTTTTGCTAAGTCTTTAACCAAAGTTCATATGCTTAGCATTATGTACATACTCTTGTTTTCTTCCTTTTAATTTAAAATAAGGCATTACAATCTTATGTGATATGCTGTATTACTTACCATGCATCCTGTGTCCGATAACCATGACTACTCAGTGTGTATGTTACTACCTTGCATTTAAGCTTTTCAGTCACAAATGTTTAAACTTATAATTCTACTACACTTATGATTGACAAAAAAAGGAAGCAAAGGAGAAAGGAATGGTCAAGGGAAAGGCACACCACAGACATCCAGCCAAGCAATTCGGACTACAAACACGCATTAAAAGACATTCCAACTGTGTTTATTATGTGTAATACTTCTCAGGGAAAATGTATTTGGCACTCAACTGCAGGTGAACAAATAAATTTGAAGCTGTCACTTTAAGAAAATATTATTTATTTAAATAAAGAAATTTAACATTGGCAGACTTCTGCAGCAATAAGGTTTTGAAATAATAATGCATGCATGTTTGTACTCTTGTTTAAGAATTGCAGCACAAGACTATAGCATATCAAAAATAAGGAAATGCTTAAAGGGACACTGTAGGCACCCAGACCACTTCAGTTAATTGAAGTAGTCTGAGTGTTGTGACCCTTTTGCACTTAGTGCTGCAATGTTAAACATTGCAGTTCCAGAGGCGCTTCGGGAATCCTAACAGACTTTTGGTCCGTTATCTGACGTGGGACATCCTCACGGACCTCCAGCGTCAGATTTTCCCAATAGGAAAGCATTGAATAGCTTTGCTTTGCATGCGCATTAGGTCTCCCCGGCAGGGAAGGAGTGTGGGCAGAGCCTGACCCAGCAACGAGGGACATCGGTGCTGGATTCAGGTAAGTAGCTGAAAGGGTTTTAACCCCTTCAGCCCCACAGGATGGGGGGACCTATTAACCCTATGGTGCCAGGAAACTGGCTTTGTTTTCCTGGCACTAAAGGATCCCTTTAATTAGCAATACAGTCCATAGACTTCAATATAATGTTTGACAGAGCAGGTGGGTTGATTCCTGTTGTATGAAACAATACAGTCCTTTTAAAAAAAGACAACAGAATCTGGTAATTAGGTAGATCCTGGTTGCACAGTGGTTAAAGTCCTTTAGACTTCAAATAATATTGAATAAGACAATTGAAGAGTGAGTAATTGGCTTATGAGACTTTCAATTAGAATATGCAAATGGTATCCCAGAAGCAAATTTAGTAATTCCTTATCCTTCCCAAATAACTTCAGTAAAGAACCTATTGTTAATCCCAATAAGAGGAGAATTTATCTTGTATTGAGTGATGAGCATATGAGTCCTTCCAGGATAGAGTGTATTATGGTTCCTTGAGGTATGTGGAGAAAGGCAGGAATCAGAAGTGAAGTCTTGTTCCAAGTCAGGGAGTCGAGAGTAGAGCGTAGTCAGGATTAAGCCAAGAGGTTTGGTACACAGAAAATCAATTAGAAGCTCGGTCGGTAAATAGGCAACAAGGTAAAAAGTATACGAGAGTATCAAAAACAGGAAACATTGAATGAGTAATTTGGATGCAGTGCGGCTACCTTTTGAAGGGAAGCGTGTGACGTCAGACGCAATAGTGGAGAGAGATCGTCGAAAGTCATATGAGTAATGCTGATCTGGCTGAAATCAAACATGGAGGAATTCCGAGAGAATAGGGAAGAATGCTGACATTAAGTTTACCAGACATACAATCGTTCCACTTTGAGCATTTTTAATTTTACTCATCGTGTTAATGACCTCTCACTACTAAAAATAAACTGAAATCCTAGACTTATAATGTACTCTGTAAATGTAAGTGCTCACTTGGCTCTCTCTAGCCTGTGCCTAGGCAGAACAGCCAAGAATTGCATACTTTAAGATGTTTCTCTGACTGACCCCTGAGTGCCTCAATATCCTACTCTATTTCATGTATCTCCTCTACCCGATCCATCCAGTTTTGTACAGAAGTGACCAATTGCTGCATCCACACGGCAGGTACCAGCCATTAATAATAATAATTAATAGGTTTACAGGATGCTTCATTTTATTAATTACTGCTAAATTTTAATTATAATTATTAATTATACTAAATAAGATGGGAATATCCTACTACTCAGAAATAATTCTGAAAAATTACTGAAAAAGTAACAGTATGTAAATTAAAAAGTTTCCATATATATTTCAAAGTATATACAAAACAATTTGTTATCGATTTATATTAGAAGTTAAAGGGACTCTCCAGAGAGGCAATTTTACTCACCTGGTTCCAGCGCCGGGAGCCTCGTGAAGCCGCGCCCCCTATTTCGTCAAAATGACGAAATAGGCGGGCGCGAGCAGGGAGCAATCAGACGCTTCCATTTGGAAGCTTCACACATGCGCACATACTTCAGAGGGCGGCATTCATGCCGCCCTCTGAAGTCCTGAGCGCACTACCGCGCATGCGCGCGGTGTGCGCGGCCGCGAGCTGAGTGACAGCTCAGCTCGCGGTCTTTGCCCGCCCCCCTCCTCCGCTGACAGGCTGGAGAGAGAAGGTGCGCACACAGTGCCTTCTCTCTCCTGAACACGTCAGACGTATTTTCAAACGTCTGACGTGTACAGGGCCTTTTTAGGGCCCTTCGTGATAGGAAGTCCCTCTGGTAGCCGTCTGAGTGACGGCCACTGGAGGTATTCCTATCAATCAATGTAAACACTGTATTTTCTCTGAAAATACAGTGTTTACATTAGATTGCCTGCAGGGAGCTATAGATCTCACCTGAACAACTACATTAAGCTGTAGTTGTTCAGGTGACTATAGTGTCCCTTTAAAGCTGTGTGCACTGAGCAAGTGCCTGGTGGGCCAGTGGCTTTTAAGTGAAATGCCTGGGGCTTTTTTTTCTCCCTGTCCAACCCTGTAATTAATCATAGGTATAAAATAATGAGCTAAATAACAAATGTGTGATGTATTGTTTATTTAGTATTTAAAACCATTACCTATTTTAGAGACAGGTTACACAAAATTATTTAACTTAGTCTTCGAGAGTAACTAGTCTTAGAGAGTTTCCCAAGTTACAAATAGATATTTCTAAGGCGAGACATTAATCTGGACTATTTGTTGCACGTTTATAAAAGGTAATACACTATGTTTGATTATGGCAAATTTTAGATACGAGTCGTAGTTAAAAGAATAAAAGTCAAATATTTCATAAAGTTATACATTTGTTAGAGTTTATTGATTTTGCAACAAGTTGGACAAGTATAGCAATTAATTTTCCTTTTTCACTGACGAATGTTTGCACAAAAAAAAAAGCTTCCAACAGTATGCGCTCGAACGTTACAATTGAAATGTTGCATTTTAAATGGCAAGCGTTGGAGAAGCAATGCTGAAATGGCAATGTGGTCTTAGGAAATGGTTCGACTGTTTTCATTTGACATCTTCCTTTTTAACAGAGTAAAACATGCAATAGTTGAAACATATCTATTGTGATTTTCTTGTGATTTTTCTATTTTTTTTATTTTTATGTATTTAAAAAAAAAAACTTAAATTGCAAGTTGCTTAGAGTAATTTACAAACCATTTATTAATTACTCCTTTTGAGAGGAAAATGAATTGAAAGACATTTACAAGTGATAGTCTTTGTAATATTGTATGTGCAATGTCTGTTTTCTAAATGGTTAAAAGTAGTATAACTTTATTACCCTGATGATGCATGGATATATTGTTATTTAAACCCCAATATAAGTGTCTGCTTCTCCTTTCCACAATGACAGAGCATTTTTTTTAGTATGTAAACTCCGGTGTTCTTTTGATAACATTCTCTGTTAGAACATATAACCAGTTTAGCAAGTGGGAAAAGGTGGAGGCATAGGATGATACCAATAAAGCACTAGGTGACTTTTCACCTGCTTGAGAATCTGATTGTCTACAAACAAGTCAGTCAACTTATTCTTTCTACTGCTATATAAGCAGGCTACGCACTGTGTGAAGACATTCTTGTGTAAAAAGAAAGAAACACATCCAGCTCTTGAACGAACAACCCAACCTTTATACTTAACAGGTAAAATATAAAAATATTAAAAAATGATTTGCCATACATATTCTGTGCCATTATCATAAAGAAGTTAGTAGTTAGAAAGGTAGTTTATATATTCCAAATCTTTTACTTAAAAGTTTGAATTTCTATATGTGATTTTCATTTAAAATTTTGTTTTATATTTTTATACCCATTTTTTTTTTTTTGGTCATGCATTAAGTGTAAGGGATATGGTAGAGCCATACAGAATTCACAATGGAATTTTCAAATGTTATACCAAAAACATCCAAATTAGAAAATGATAACCTATGTGGGGAATTTGTCCTGACCAGTAAACTTGGGTAAAGCGATTTGGATTTTTCTTGGATTAAACAACACACTGAGCTTTAAATAAAATTCAGTGGATGATATTCAGTAAGTGGGGAAACATACATGCATTTCTGTATAATGCGCGTTTGATTAAATAACTAAGGTTGCTACAAAAATATTTGTATACATATTATATATACACCTATCTTTCAACTAGGAGACAATATAGATTATAGTGCTGTTTCTAAGATCAAGTATGATCCACTCGACATACAAGTAAAAAACTAAAAACATGAGTAAGAAAACCAAATAGTATATATACACATACACACAAATACAAGTGAATTAAATGGTCATTTCTTTAATCGTTGTACAACTTTTTTTTTTTTTTTAAATATATACTAGTATTGGACATTTTTGTATACTATATTCCTGAGTGTACGAATCCTGTTTGAGCATCATTTTTAAAATGCGTTCTTCTGTAAAAAAATTAAGCTCTAGCAAATTGCAGTAAATTAGAGCCAAATAGAATTTCACAAAGTACAGTCTAAGATAGTGGAAACTGTATTTTCTTGCTTTTTAAACTTTACTTTTTATACAATTCTACCGGTGGTGCTTTAGTTTGGCAATGTGATTGTTTAAACGTGCAGATAATACAGTTGTCTCGGCTTTGGAACTTTTAAACACTTTCAGAATTGCGTGAATTGATATTTTTTTGTATTGTCATGCTCTACAGCAGGCCGCAGGTGTTTTAGCAATCCCCTTTATGAATCGGATTAAACGAATTTCACGTTAAAGTAATGTATGCAAAAAAACTAAATAAATGTTGAATAATAAAACATAAAGTGTATTATTCGACCATTTGATAGAGAGAATTTGTGGATGCTTTATTAACAATTCAGGGTGCTTAAAGGGTTAAATATTTCTGCCAACATCTTTCGTTAATGACATTGCTTTTACACAGGCAGTTTCTAACAAGCTATTTTAATGTAGTGCTGTGCTGTCATGTGTTCTGGTTTAGCCAAAACCGGTTTTGTTCACTGCACAGTACAAACAAGTTATTTCACTTAAATGTTCATTTCTAGAGTTTAACTTTTCAATAAATAAATTATGGACAAAATAGTTTATGCAACAATCTAAAGCTATATGTTAATCTACAAATGGATCCCATGATGAGCTGTTAAAAAGGGGTTTGAAATATAATCAATATAGGTGGCAGTTATTCTACATCAATGGGGAAATTAAAAGTCATAAGTTAGTTTTTTAGTTAACTGTTTAAAAATCTGAAATATATATGCTTACGATGTCTAAGAACTGTAGTCATTATGTAAGGAAAATGTGTATGTTTCTAAATTTTTCTCTAAAGTAACTAACGTCTAACTTGTATGCCTTAAAGTCTCATTTAATATTCTAGCATTAAACTAGATTATGGCCTTATCTCAAACCACTCCCCATAAACCATAAATTCCTGTTTGGCCATTTACAAATTAAGAACTAGGCTGGCTGAGGATCTTGGGAGTTTTTTTTTTCAACAGAACTCAGGTCTTGTAAGGCAGAAGTAAAATAAATAGAATCGGTTTAGCAAGCTTCAAATACAAAAATAGATATTTCATGCCGCAGTTGGACTAGGCACGGCCATAAAACCTTACCACACTATATGTCCATGTTCACTGCTCTGCTGTTAGAAGCTTGTGCCAACCCAGTTTCATCCTACCACCCTGTTCAAAACAAAATGTAATTTAGCAAAGAACACATGACATGAAATCCGTAATAATTTCTCCATGATAATTTGATGGAATGTACGTGTACTAACATGACCCAGCAGAGACCACGGCTGACTTGAGTGAAGGCTCTCACAATAATTTATTAACTTCTTGCAAAACTAAGATTACATATTAGAAAGGCTTTCAGTCATGTTGTGGCAACAGTATGATAAAATGTAAAATATTGCGTAATCCCCCCCCGCCCAAGGAAAAAGGATGCGAAAACACTGTGAGAACGCAGTATTCGTCTCGATTTTATGGTTTCTGACAAATTGCTACCTCGGGTGACTTAATAAATTATGCAAATAGGAGACCTTGCATTCACATCTAAATATTTTAATGAAACCATAATGGAAAATTTCAGGAATTGTAGTGGTACGTTGTATCCGCAGGCTATACCCAAACACCCTGTGTTATAGATTGATTCTTACTATACAGATAGAATTAGTGGTGATAAAAAGAACAATTTGCATGACGTAATATTTTTATGAATGAGAGTGTATTTGCTAAATGGAGTTGGGGTGACATGACAACATCATTTCATTAAAAGAATAATTGCAATATATATATATATATATAAATAAAATATAACATTATTTTATATAATATCTCTGTCATAGAGATTGTAGCCGTATTAGTCCAGTGATGCAGATGTAAAAAAACAGATACAATTTGTATCTTGTAATACTTTTTTTTTATTGGAATAACAGAATTTTTTAATGACAAGCTTTCAGGAGAACCTCCCCTTCTCAAGTCTAAAGCATGTCTGAGCAAAGACGACACATAGAATTCAAAGATGAGTTGTGATACAGGGGTTAAAGCGACATAAGTGCAGATAAGACACAAGTTTGATTGAAAGTAGACACCATTCTGGTAGAGGGGTTGTTTCCATTTATGTTTAGTAGAATTAGAGATCTAGTTCTCATAGGCCTGCCAGATCTTCTTTTTAATAATGGATGCTTGTAGCAAAAAATATTATTAACATATGTATTTCAACTAGTATAGTAAAAGAACTATATGTTGTGGTTTTTTTTTTGGTTTGTTTTTTGTATCAGCACCTGTTTTTAAATGTAACTTTTAATCATAGTGATAGCTCTCGAATTTAAACATCCTTCCCCTGAACAATCCTCAAGATTATGTAAGCGGAGGGAAGATAATAGCATAGGAATTAAAAGCAATTGTGTGGCAAAGTTCTAAAGGTGGAGCAATCACTGTGGATAACAAGGCATGTCTCTGCTCGTTGCTCAACTTTAACCAATTTAAGGACACAACTTCAGACATAAAATGCCAGCATGATGTACATTTTTCATCATGTATCCTAAACGGGCTAACAATTTTGCTTCAGCATTGCACATAATACACAACCCCATATATTATGTGCTTTTAGCATTAAAGCAGCTGATAATTTTACAGCGCTACAGAATTTGCTGGTGCTATATAAATAATAAAATAATAATAATGTAACATGCATGGCGCAGGGTTGCTCACTAAAATTGATGGGAATTAAAAGGGAATTAAATAACTAAAATGTCAAAGTTTCAGGCACCATGAGTCAAACTAAAGGTTTTCAGTTTGGCTATTTTTGCATCAAATTTACTTGAAATTTTAAACTCACTATGAACTTCCTCTGGTTTCCAAGAAATTCACAATTTAGGAGATAACTGTGAAGTGAGTCTCAAAATTTGTTCTTGTTAAGCAATTTGTTAGTTGATTTTTTTTTTTTTTTCATTTTTGTGGAGATTTTGCAAGTGTCTTTTCATTGGAAAAGACTGTGTAAAAGATTAGTTTTCTGACAAATAACAGCAAAGTTCTAAACCGTTTTAAAGTTACAGTAATTATTGTAAGGGTTTATTCACTAAGAAGTAAATTGAAAATCAAATTGCAAAATCGTTGCTAATATAACCAACCTCTCCCCTTCCATTTGAAAGAATCAACTGCAACCACTGATGACTTCTGCAGAACCAAACCTTCAGTAGGCCTAATCAGAATATCAATTAGTTTCTGTTAATTTGACACCCCTTGCTGTTTTGCATTACAGTACATTAAAATTAACTAAACGAGTTAGACTGGAATAGTTTAACATTAGAATTGTCAATGAATTGTCAAGAACTGATCATTTAGTTCAGTTTTAACAATTCTGCATAAATCAAATCGATACAAACTTTTATACTAATGAAAGAGGTTCAAGTATGACAAGGCAATGTAAATGAACACAAAGACTTGCTTTAACCCCTTCACTGCTGATGACTTAAATAAAAAGGGGAAAATAAAAATGTTGGAGTCATTGAATATTATATGTAAAAATATATGATTAGAGAACACCTGAAATAGGGTCAAAACCACTAATTTACGTACATTTTTCTTTGTTTTTTGCCAACAAGAAAATATATTTTAATTTACGTTTTTTTTTTTATTTATTGCTGAAATATTGGGGAATATAAAGAATTAGTGAGTATACGTTGTCCCTTGTCTAGTAGTAACACAAAATGATTGTAAATACACAGTAGGAAAAAAAAACATATACAAGCATATACCGACACATTGACACTTTACTGGTATAATATTGGCATATCTCAATTACTTTGGCAATCAACTAGTACAACACACATAAACTGACACTTCACATATGTAAGTTTTCATATGACTTCAACAATTCTTCCAGAACAACTGGTACAGCCTCTGAGAACTGCATGGTAGCTGCTCATTAAGTTATAGTGCTAAACAGAATTTGAGTGGTTTGGTGTTTTTTGTGGCTTTTTTTTCAAATTTTTTTTTTTTAGCCTAGTGCTGTCAAAAACTGAACTTTCCGTCCTCCATTAACTTTGTCAGACTGACAGTTTTGTGCTGCAGGCACGTAGAATTCGGTAGAGAGAATTAGCAAATCATATCCCTTAAAACCATGTGCAAGGGGTATTTGAAGCTCTATAATTCTCAGGAATGATGTCAAGCCAGTAAATTACAGGGTTTGTAAACTCAATATGCACTTCATAAAAGTATACAGAATATATTATATATACATTCATACCTAGAAAAACAGAACACACGAGGCTCAGAACGAGCCATTAAAAAGTAGCAACTGGCAAGGTCTGTCAACAATACACAAAAAAAAAAAAAAAATGTGAACATAAAATATTAATTACATAATTTACAAATCTTCCCCTCACATGCCTTTCCACAGCTTACTATGAAGGTCACACCCATAAGAGGATCTGTGACTGAATCTGACAACGCCCCTCGCAGATTTGTGAGTGAAGTTGTCAGTAAGTAGCTGTGGTGAAGCTACTATTAGTTTAGGCATGTAGCGGAGAGCTGATATTCCACAGCTATTCTCCACTTAAGATCCCAGTGAGGCTCAGGAACAATTGTTATAGATCCATAGAGTAGTAATTCCAGCAGGCAAAATAATCCAACAATATCCCAACAGCACTCCCAATAACTGGACGACACACAGCATCAGGAGCAGAACTGAATGTTTATTCCCACAGTCTCCTTTTAAGAGTTTCTCCCATGCAAGGGAGGGATTTACAAACATTAGGACATCAATCAATACAGTAATAGTTAACTCCCACACATCTCCTCCCCTCAATGTGACTCATAATCCTATTACTTGTACCATACAATTCCCCAAAACCTGGATGTACCCCTAAACCAGTAAATAGCATAATTCTTAGGGTACCGCCAGGTAGCCCTGATCTGGATGAAGAATATATCCAAAATTCACCCAGATCGGACCAGGGGTTCGGGAGTTAGGTGGAGGGTGAAGTTTGACCGACCGCACACGAGGTAGTATCCGAAAAGGGTTCCATGTGTTTGGGCCCTGCGGTCGGTCTCCGTTCGGCAGTAAAAACATATAGCAATCCTTGCCATCCATACTTAATATTACATGCATTAGAGTCCCCTTGTTCGGTACTCTGTTTCTGCCGAACGGGAGGTAGTTTGGTTCGTATACCAAACTGTATAATATTACATGCATTAGAGTCCCCTTGTTCGGTACTCTGTTTCTGCCGAACGGGAGGTAATTTGGTTCGTATACCAAACAGCGGCCACCCAGGCATTAACAGTTACACATTAAGCTGCGGTTTGTGAGAAGTGTGAACGCTTAACGAGGCGCACACTTCTCACTGGGGTGGTCTGATGGTTCGGTAGTCTCATTCCTATGAGACTACCGAACTCACATACAAAATGACACTTCTATTACACATATACATGGATACAATAAAACAAATGCAGTCTTATACGAATATTACAGGACAGGCTTAATACAATCCGCTAGAAGGCACTAATTCCATAATTATATGTGTTAAAGGGAATTCCTAATAATTATTTAACTTTATCTCCCATACATATCTGATGGAAAGGGGTGTATGAGATACACTCAACTCCATTTAAACTGTGAGAGACGTAAATTAGTCAGATTACCTCCGTTTTGACAGACCCTAACCCAATTTAATGATTGTCTTGGAGATTTGTTAATATCTAGATTGGTATACAGTTTATGTCTTCAAGTGGATCTGAATCTGTTTATTGAGATTAATAGCCATGTTTGTAAACTATTCATGAGGCAGCGATGATGAGGTACTTTAGAGTGCTCAGTCCAAAATTCTGATTGGAAATATACAAGAAACAACTACGGAGACAAAAACAAAATGACAATGATCGTTGATGTCAAAATAATAAATTTACTTTAATTTAAGTTGAACAACGTTAGAAGCTGAACTTAAGAACGCAAGACAATCACACTCATCAAAAATATGAATTGATAGTAAAACATACACACAGCAATTGAGTAAACAACAATGCGCACAACAATGTTAAAAGCACAGGATAACATACCATATCTTTTCATTTTGTTGACACAACTTGAATGAATTTGACGGTAAACAATCTCAGAAGATAAACTTTGAAAGTCACCTTCACCAATTCCAGATCAATTTTGTCTATAACAATCTTACAGTATGCTAATTGTCCCCGTAATCAACATGTTTAATCAACTGTTTAATGTAGATTTACTGTGATAAACCATACTTACTAAAAACTTTGAATAAACCTTGAAAATCAATTTAAAATGAAATATCAATAAAAATTACACGTTTTAAATTCTAACTACATTATTTGTTAATTAAAGATGGGCAGTAAATTTTCAGGTTTTGCGTTAAAAAATGTTTTGTCTCTCTATTCCACTTATATTTTTTTTCATTTTTTTTTTTTAAATTCCCATGAGTTTTTTAGCGGTACATAAGCTAATATAGTCTTTCACAATAGGCAGAGTCTAAAGTGACTCTGTCACTGAAAAAATATTATGAAAAAATAATTTAGCAATGAATGTATAGTGTGGACTAAAAGCAAAAAATGATATTGCTAGTCATAGAATGTTGCCTCAATACATCATGCATTATTTGCCAATAGTGCGGCTATTTGGGACATCTCCCCTAATGAGTCGCACTGAACGTGCAATGGACTTAGAATTGTTTAGGGAACATACTTAAACTTTATTATAGTATCATTTTCTTGATAACACAAGTTGCGCTTTCTAATTATAACTGCAACAAATATAGAGAGAATCCCAACGAGATTCCATGTAAAAATGTCATTTCCCTTTGGGTGTGGAATTGGCAGCTGAGTATTTACATACACGCGATTATTATGATCACTCTTGAAAAAAAAAAATGACTCTCACTAACGCGTACTATCTTGCTGTGTTACGTGGAATGTTCCAGCACAGCCTTTGTCTAGTTAGAGTTAGCAACATTTTATGTTAGCAACTGTTACGATCACATATACAAATAATGTATTCTATTCAATTTACCAGAAGATTTTCAAGTAGTCTCCATTCTAACTTACCAAGAGACAAATAGTTTGTCTACATATTCCAATATCATTGACAACTGAAGGAACAAATGTAGCACATACTTATTAATGAATTAATTAATTAATTATTATTTGCTCACTGACATAGGATTACTAATCTCACTAAGGATTCCAGTGGGTCAGCTTTGTGAGTGCTAAAATGCTCTGTTGACTCAATATAAAGAAATCATGATTAAACTTTAAATGAACATTAAGGTACTTTAAGTTTATTTGGAGTAAAAATTAAGGAAGAATTACATTTATGTTGGAAATACCTTTTAAAAACACAACGTGCAGATTTAGGGGAGAAAATGTACGTAAAGTGTCTGCTTTTATAAAAAAACAAGAAAAAAAAACAGGTTTATTCTAAAGGTGTTAGGTTGATAGTATATTGAAAACATGCTTTTTTACATACAGCTAGTAAAATAACAAATGAAAAATCTACTACATTTCCCAGCTAATTAGTACGAATATCTATTCTCCATTATGCGTATGTATCTGCATAATAAAGTCAATTTCTAGGTGAGTATCTTTGTGTTTCACTCAAACATTTTGTGTGTTTGTGTTTGCGGAAGAGAATAAGAAAAAGAAAGTAGTATCATTCTCCTTGAGATAATTCGTACAATGCTGTCTAATATAGTGCTAGTGCCGATTTATATGGACCCAAAGGCTACATTAATTCTTGGTTGTGTAATGGGGTGTGGTGAATTGGAAAGGGGACTAGAAAAACTCATTGCCATTGCTGTTAAGTTCCAATAATTTTTCTGCAATAACACAAATGGCCACTAGAGGTTTCTCTACATAATGTCCTAATTTTAAAAGATGCCATGTAAATGCTCCTTCAATATACCTGGTGTAATGTCCCTATTAAATATGCTATATTTTTTATTACCAGAACTGGATCTTGCATGTGTGGGTTTGTGGCTGGGATTGACATGTCATATCCTCATTCCCTTGTGTTCTAACAAATGCTAAATGCCTATATTTATTTTATTAATGTAAAAAAAAAAAGTATTTATTTATTGGAACACCACGATCCCCGGTCATTGTGCTGATTTCCTACCCCCACCCCTGCCTAAAACTTGCAGTCCTGATCCTGCTGTGCGCACACATGCTGTCCAACACATGTCATCTCTAACAATATAGAATTTAATTCCTTAAACAGCAAGTTGTGGGGAGTTGACAATTGAGTTGCAGAACAGAAGCTACAATACTCATAGGAAACCATTCTCCATATTTTATAAACATCTCTAATCAAAGGTGGTGGAGATGGGGGGGGAGGGGGGGGTATGGGTTAGACAAGATATTTAATGCAATACTGGTGTATAGTCAAAACATAAAGTTAGACTAGACGTTTGCTCTGGGACTAAATATATGCAGGATATTAACCTGTTTATTATTTTTGTTCAACAGACGTTAAATAACAGATTCCTTCTTATCATCTACTTAATATTCATTTTGATTTATAAATTAGCCAAAAATATATGGTACAAGTAATTTTACATAGCTAGGAGAAAACAAAAGTAGGAAATGTATGAGTAAACCATATTAAATTCCAAACAGCATCTCAAATTATTCTTATGTTACAGTTTGCTAGCTGTGTTTAATTGGTACAATAAATCTATTAAAGTTTTATTAAAATATTTAGGGGTAATTTACTAAAGAGTGTATTGTTGGGAATTGACAATTCATTTGCAAACACTAAGAGTTCCTAGAAAAGCAGCTTTCAATTTAGAATTTACCATAATTTACTGATTAGTACAGTTTGGGTTTTATTCTACAAATCAAATTATATATACCATGTTTCTTAGAAAATAAGACATCCCCCGATAATAAGCCCTAGCTTATTTTCGGGGGATGCTCATAATATAAGCCCTACCCTGAAAAATAAGCCCTAGTCCCTAGTTCGCTAATCTATGTTCAGGGAAGTTTAGCAGAACATAGATTTGCAGGATTCCATTGGCGAGTAAGCTAATCTATGTTCGACAAAGTTTCCCCGAACATAGATTCGTGGGATTCCATGCCCTAGTGAACTGGTCTATATTCAGTGGAATTCCCCCGAACGTACACCTGCTTTCTAGCTAGCACATGCTTGCTACCATTTTTCCCCAAACTAAGACATGCCCCAAAAATAAGTCCTAGTGCATTTTTCGGGGGGAAAATTTATAAAAAACCTGGTCTTATTTTCGGCAAAAGATGGTATGTTTTCAACTTTGCTACTTTTATTAGCAACTTATGATTCGTGCATATATCTTTAGGGAAATAAAGACATTTGTAACTTTTAAAACATTTTTTACTGTTCATCAAGAATCACTTGAGAACATGGTGAGCTTCAAAATTTAACTGTCATGCCCAATACGACTTGATACCTCATAAGAGTATAAAATGTCACGTTAAGATAAAAATGCTAACAAATGTATAGATAAAAAGTTATTTTGTACTTTGACCTTTCTTGGCTTTAATGCTATGCTGTTAGCATTCTGTTCTCAAATAATGGAGTCACAGTTGCATGCTAGGAATTGTGGGATATAGATCACGTAATTTAGGGGCAGGAAAACTGCGTGCGCAGCCATACCATCCAGCCCAGGGTGCCATGCTGTGTGTGGAGGAAGTCTGCGGGGAGCGATTTTAGGTACGCATGTCTATTAATCTATAAAATTCCTGGCAATTTCACTTACCTGGATGTGAACACAACATCAACACAATTTGTCGCTAGCAAGTTCACTTTAAGAATAATTAATCTGGATATAGCCATTTGTGCTCCAAGGAATGCCAGTTAGAATATATGTACTAATAAAGTGATCCTAAATAAAAGATAACTAGAGAGATATTCCTGAAAAATGAATAAAACATTCCATAAACTTTTGGAAGCGATAAAAATAAACTAGTCCTGAACGATGCTTTGAATACCCTCCTGCCGGTATAATGGTTAACTGATTAAAACAATATTTTTTCATATGTGTAAATGAATTAAATAAAGCAGATTAAATGTGCTCTGGTTGCTTGTTTTAACCCTTGCTAAAATTACATTCTGAGGTTTGGTGGTTAAATACAGTAACATTATATAATAAAAATAGATCAATCAGAAATATGCAAAGGAAATAGGTGTACAAAGTTATGCCGAGCAGAGATATAAAAACAGTATGGGGGAATGTGCGTGTTTCCTGTTCATAGTCCGGTTCTTAGAATTCATCGGGTTGCATTGTTCATGGTTATTAATACTGTGAAAACCTTTTATTAGCCTGCATTTGGCTTGCTAAAATGTATCGAATTCTTATTGTGTTTCACTTCTTTTAAAACAGGAGACTGGAGACCATAACATAACACGATGGAAGAGTTTGACGACCCCAAAAAATTGAAATACATAGAAGGTAGTGTGTTTTAAAATATGTAATCAAACTTGCTTGATGTTTAACACCTGCCCTTCTCTATCTATCTGTTTGTCATTTATCCTATTAATTATATCTGTTTTATATTATCTAGCTATCTATCTATCTATCTCATCTACTCTAACCAAATCTATTGCATATATCTAGATAATTTAGCTAATCCATCTATCTTGTGTGTCTGTTTTTTTTTTTTTACCAGTCTTCTAATAAAATGAATATCCCTTGAATGTTCCCAAATCAGAAGATTATAAGCATGTCTTTACATACTGATTTAATATTCTTTAAAAAAAAAAAAAATAATTACAACAGGGTGAAGGCTTCTGAGATAGAAAGTCATAAATAAACCCCTTACACTTTTAGAACTACATCTCCTACATTCAAAGCTGTTATATGTAATGTCAGATACCTGTCTGTTGAATGTCCAGCAATGTGTTTGTGTTCTACAGTCTAGAACTGCCCAGCATTGTGTACATTATAAAACCAGACACATGATCTAAATAGACAAGTATACATTTGATTTCAATATTATATTCAATGATGATAATATTCATATTAATATTATATCCAATGATGTTTGATGATTGAAAATACTATGTTTATGAAATTTATAATTTAGAACAATTGTACAATATTGTTACTGGGAATGACAGTTCCATCTTTAGGAATTCACAAGGTACATTTTAGAGCATTGTATAGTAAAAGAAAAAGAAACATCACTTATTCTAGTCATGCTGGGGGCATGAAAACCTAATCCCTTCAAATGGGAACTGTACTAATGATAACAATCTTAAGTGCTGTCTTCCTTTTCTCATGTATCCAATTACATTCACTCTGTATTTGCTAATGAAGATTTGTTGTGCTGGAGTACAATATATTCTGATTCTTATCTATACTCACTTTAAAATATATTTTGTGTTTGTGTCCTCATCTCCATGTTTCAATTATTTTTTGTTCAAGTACGTACATATTTTAATTTCTTAATGAATTCTATCTTTTTTTTTTTCCAATTGTATTCACATCCCTTTTTTAAATCATTATTTTTTTTCCAATTTCTGGCTCACCATAACTGTTATGGTCAACATATTTCATAATAAATATATACTTATTAATTTTTTGTTCTTATTTAATATATAAATTATATAAACATTTAAAAAAGGACAACGAATGGGAATCAGAGGATTGGATATATAATCTTTGTGCATTGATTTTTATTTTAAAATGTAGTTGCTTTTTTTTTGTTTGTTTTTTTTAGTCTAAATGCACTTTATTTCACTGATGTACTTTAGTGTTCTTTTCTTCATAAATAGGATTTGTATTGGCGTTTTCATATTGCAAAAGATGACGTTAATATACACAGTGAGACTTGCAGGGAAGTATGCCCGGTCACGCAAGACCCAAAAACCTAAACATACATAGCGAACTATCACATGACTCACCTGTCCTCATTAAACAGTGGCAGGATTGCGAAACTGTTCTGTTTCTATGTTCATTGTTTCATCAGAGTCCTATCATTTGGAGGGTAACAATTTAAGCTTTTAACAATTAAGAATAGGTTTTAAAAATCGTTATCTGAATTTCACGTTAGCAAACAAATAGTTCTACTTAGTTAGCTATGCATTCAAAAGGTGTACATTATTGGAGGAACATTTTCAATGCTGCCTCATGACTCTACACCTTAACGGAACTTACATCAACATAAACACTAACACTGGTCTCAGTTTGGGTCTTTCTCTAGCCGAGTTTACCACCACACAGCTGCTAACAATGAGCCAAGTTATACCATGATGGTATTATCATACAACACTAACTAAAGTGTTCTTTAGCATAGACAGTTTGTATTACATATGCTACTTTTATTCCATTTGAATTCTTTTTTTTTTTTTTCACATACACTGCTGTACATGATAAATATAAAAAAAATAATAATAATGAAATGGCTTATTTGAACAAACTAATCATTACGTTTATTGAAATATTTTGACATCGATATCATTTGTCATTCAGTATAACTAATCTCTAAAAATTAATTTCTGAATGTACATTATTTAATCCCCCCAAAAAACAGTGGTGCTTTTAGGCATGTTATAACAAGGTAAGGCATATTTGCTTGGAGTAAAATATAATTAAGAAAATAAAATGCAAAGTGAAATATTCTATAATTATAATTAATAACTTTATAACACTTTCTTGTTTCAGAGGTACAGCAAAATGGACACAATAATCCAGCTTTTGAACACGATGACAAAAATGGCACACTTCAGAATGAGTAAGCATGTAACATATTGCCAATACCTCCCGTGCCATAGCGGATGAAATCTTAGAGTATGATATTTAATGTGAATTGGTTGTGCATATATGTATACAATAAATACAATATACAGAATATAAAAATGAAGCCAGACTTCTGTATTAAGATGTTAAGCAGCTTTAACGTGTTATTTGATTACATAACAGAGAATTGATATGATCTAATATTTTATGGACACATTAAGCAAAATCCATTACAAAGATCATTAAAGATTAGCGTTTTTGGAAATGATTGATTTTATAGTTCGTCAGCTAGATTTGTTCTCAGAGACAGCAGAGAGCTAATCCTTCTAAACCTCTGATTTGTTAACCTGTAACCAAATTTAGCGTTGGTTATCGGATTTTATTGTGAGACATGAAATTTAACTTTACAATTAAATAGGCTGTTCCGATTGTTGTAGTGCGTTGTTATAAAATATGGTTTTGTCTGTTTGGCACTACCTGAGATACACTCATAGAGAAATCTATAATTTACTTGAGAACATTTTTAATTGAAGACATTTCGATTCAAGATTGCTCTAGGCTAGTTTCAAACCTAATGAAAGCTTTGGTTCTCAAGATGCTTTGTCCTGTCTATACAAAAACACAGTTTATATCGCATCACATCCTTACTTACTAGAAGATAACTTCTAAATAGCCCTCTGTATTTAAATATTAATTGGACAATACCACCATAAATCACGATCTTTTTTTTTTTTAGATGTGGATAGTGGGTATTTTTATATTGTAACATATATTAGGTAGAGTATCCATTTTTTTCAAGGTTAACAAAACTAGGCTTTTGCTTCTCGCAATCACTACTCAAATTTCTGTTTTGTTTGTGTTAATTTTATGTTTTTGTTTATTTTTGTAATTTGGCTAATATATTAAAACAATTTGTGAAGAATGCAGTGAGCATGTTAGACAAACAGTGAAGCCCTGAAACAGACTTGTTAAGAAAAGTCTTATACAATTGAGTAATTGAGTAACAAAGGAAAAAAAACAATTGCTTTATCTTTTTTTTTTTTTGCTCGAGCTAAAGTTTATTTGAACATGCTATTCTTTATATGCAAATTATGTCACGCTGAGCACGTGCACTTAACTTCTTTGGTCGACCATGGCGAGGCCTGTTCTGAGTGGAACCTGTCCCGTGAAACCGCTGTTGATGGTCTTGCCCAGTGTGCTGCAGCTCAGTTTCAGGGTCTTGGCAATCTTCTTATAGCCTAGACCATCTTTATGTAGAGCAACAATTCTTTTTTTCAGATCCTCAGATAGTTTTTTGCCATGAGGTACCTTGTTAAACTTCCAGTGACCAGTATGAGAGAGTGTGAGAGCAATAACACCACATTTAACACACCTGCTCCCCATTCACACCTGAGACCTTGTAACACTAACGAGTCACATGGCATCGGGGAGGGAAAATGGCTAATTGGGTCCAATTTGGACATTTCCTCTTATGGGTGTACTCACTTTTGTTGCCAATGGTTTAGACATTAATGGCAACTAAGTTATTGTTGAGTTATTTTGAGGGGAGTGCAAATTTACACTGTTATACAGGCTGTATACTTACTACTTTACATTGTAGCAGAGTGTCATTTCTTCAGTGTTGTCACATGAAAAGATATAATAAAAAAAATGTCAGGGGTGTACTCACTTTTGTGAGATACTGTATCTCATCCAATCTTCCTTCTCTCTTTTTCAATTTTTGGCAAGAACATATACATGTAAAATTTCTCACGTATAAACAATTATTTGCAAGTTTGTTTATTTTACTGTACTTCAAAATGTTACTGTATTGGATCAGCAAAATGTAGAAGTATTTTATTCTAAATGCATATTTGGTTATCAAACAATAGAAGCTTTGGATATATGCATTATGTTTTGAAACATTTGTCCTTAGAAAAAAAAGTAATATTCATTAGTAATACTTATTGATTTGCATGGCAGTATCATGATGGCATTGTCCATGTGTGAAAAAGTCTACTGTATCATTCTGCTGGCATGTATACAAGGACATTGTGGCTTTTTTCTGGCATGCAAACAAAGCAAGTTAGCATTTATTTTTTTCATCTCATGCATATGGCGTCTTCAGATATGTTGTGTACATTTCCACAAACGAAAGAAAGAGCAGATGACCGTAATACACTGTGGAATTATTTTTTACTTGTACTAAATTTAAATGTCCGCAAAATGAGGTTGAGTAATTTCGATTTAGATTTAATTTTAATAAAAAAAAAAAAAAAAAATCCTTATTTAGAGGGACTCTCCAGTGCCAGGAAAACAATCTGTTTTCCTGGCACTGCAGGTCCTCTCTCCCTCCCACCTCTCATCCCCGGTTGCTAAAGGGGTGAAAACCCCTTCAGTCACTTACCAGAGGCAGCGACATGTCCTACGTCGCTGCTTCTTCCTCCACCGCCGCTCCTCCCCTTCATTACGTCAGCCGGCGGGGGAGACTGATCCCACCCGCCGGCGGGGGATACCTAATGTGCATGCGCGTAGACAGCCACTAGGGGAGGACTTAACCCTGCAAGGTAATTATTGCAGTTTATGAAAACTGCAATAATTACAGTTGCAGGGTTAAGGGTAGTGGGAGTTGGCACCCAGACCACTCCAATGGGCAGAAGTGGTCTGGGTGCCTGGAGTGTCCCTATAAAAAAGGCAGAAATACAGTGTACAAATTCGACAGAATAAGCATCAGTCTAAGATTAGACACATAACATGTTAAATTAACTATATATCATAAGGAAGAGAGTACAGTAATTAAATATTATGCTAATAATAAAATATATATGATTTATTCTGCCGTTGAGTCTAGAATACTTTAAATATCAAACATATTCTTTTTTCCTTCCTGTGTCTATTATTGAGACAATATGCACCCGTTGTATCAAGATCTGTGTCCTGCTCTCATAATTTTTAATGAACAGAGGTAGGAGAAAAATAAACAAATAAACATACATTCTTCTTCTTCTGTTGTATTTAAAATAATAAAATGATTTGGAAAAGAAAATGGTGGTGAGTAATGCATCTATCCATTCCTCCATTCCTCAAGCCCCCAACCCAAAAAGGAAAGGGAAACAAATGCCCACTTTAAGATAAAAACAATAGAGTTGCCATGTGACTATATAGTTTTATTTGCTGGCCCATGCAAGTCCAGCATGCGCTATGAAGATTTCTGATGGTCAGGCAGAATAGTGAATTAGTTCTGAGCTTTCACTAGTACGGAACCATCAAAATCTTCACTCATCACAAAGCTGATCATTCACTCATCACCAAGCAGATGTCTCTCTTTAAAAAGTATATTATTTTAATAAAATATCTGACCTATTTAATAATGTATTTACTTCATTTAATTTTTGATTTGCGATTCCCATGAAATAAACACCCCTCCTGTCTGTAGCCATGAAAGGTCTATTTACACTGCTAGATTGCAGTGGGGGAAATACACTTATGATTAACAGAAGTAAACTCCCAGGTCTTTATTGATTGAAATTTTGATAAAGTGACAAATGACATGCAATAATCTGATGGTAAAATAACCTGGTTTGAGGTTTGTCTAGTCTTTTTTGGATATTTTCTAGAAATTCCCTAGTTTCATACGTCACAATATTTCAAATGGACAAAGAGGGACACCTTATTTTTAGAGGTGTGTGAACAGGGGCAGAGTTGTTCTGAGAAAGTTTAGGTGTCTTACTATGATCAATAATAGCAACTAAAATGTAAATTAAAGCAATGTATCTTATTTGCACAGATAGGTTTCTAAAATGTTTTATTGTAAGACACATCGCTGTGAGTATTATTGCTAAGGAGTTAAGTTAAACACTCAGATACACAGCACTATTAAGCTAGAAAAGAGGGATAGTGGGATTGGGATGCAAAATCAGGACTGTCCCTGCACAACCGAGATACTTGGGAGGTGTGTAATTTGCAGTAAATGTTACATTTCTGCCCATTACTCTGAATAATATCCTAGGGCAGGGGTAGGCAAGATTCGGCACTTCAGATGTTTTGGACTACATCTCCCATAATGCCCTTACAGCCGGCAAAGCATCAAGGGAGATGTAGTACACTACATATGGAGTGCCGAAGGTTGCCGACCCAGGTGATATAAAATAGTGAATCTGAATTCTGAGATGAGGGAAATAGCAAGACATAACAAAGATGCAAAAACACAGATTTTGAGCAACAGGGAGAGAGCTGACTTTAATCTTTGGAGCGAGAAACTATTGTACACCAAAGCACACCAAAGCACACCATGACATACTATTGTTCTTTGCAATAGTAACAATAAGAGGAAATCATGCAAACAGATAAGAAATATTTAGCTGATTAGCGTTCATTTGAACGTCATAAAGATATTTCAATTTTTTTCTGTTGAGGTAACATCCTCCACTATTTTTGCATATAGCTGCCATTCTCTAATTCTCAATGTACAATACAAATATGTTTTCTCCATAATAAGCTGGGCTGCTAAGTACAAAAAGCTCCAACAGTACATACATAGTACAGCACGCCTACAGGCTACAACAGTTGTTTTAAGACAGAAGGAACATAAACATATCTGCTTGGAAAATTAGTAAATTAGTAAAAAAATTTAACTGCCAAGTTAAAAAAAAAAAATGTTTTGTTGGAGATTGTTTTCCACTTAGGCTATTTGATGACATTGTTAAATCACTATAATTTGATGTTCTATTGCCAAATCTCCACAATTCACAGAACATAAAAAAAGAAATTGCCATGTGTTGGTTAAGAATGTAGAAATTCTAGTTCAGTGCAAGTGGTGATTGCACCTTGTGAATTGTGTTTAACCCCTTAAGGACACATGGCATGTGTGACATGTCATGATTCCCTTTTATTCCATAAGTTTGGTCCTTGAGGGGTTAAATCAATCTTCATAATTCTGACAGTCATACAAAATTAAGCCCTATGCTCAAACTCCCACTACTCCTGGGCAGCAGCAATGACTATAGCAAACCCCAGCCAGAGCACATAAAAAAATAAAAAAAAATAAGAAAAAGGGTTTTGCCTTGACATGGCAGGTGAGCTTACCCTCGAATGGCCATTGGAGTGATACTAAAAGACCTCCAGTTCTTTAAATGTGCATAGGGATTTGGGAACGTGCACAAGTATTTTTTTTCTTTGACACTTATTACAGTGCTGCCATATTGATTATAAATATCACAGGCTATCCTTCGTACCACAGATAAGTCGTTCTATATAGAATAATTATAGTGGGGTCAGGATGAGTCAGTAAAACCAGAAAAAGTACAAAGTCAGGGATGGATCAAACAGCATGCATCCCAATAAATCTTTTTACTAGTTTCCATAAAACAAATGTAATTGGATCAATATCAAAAAATTGTCTATTTTTCCTCTACAATAATTTTTTCCCCTATTGTTCATACCATGGCTCTAGCAGTCAATATCCATATTAATATCACTTGTTTCTTTCACATTTCATCTCACATTTTAAAAAATTTGGTTCATCGGGTTAGGGTATTGCGTCTTGATGAAAATTGTGATGCTAGCAGGATATGATGTAACAGCTTACATTTGGCTTACTTAAACTCTGAAGGATGACATCATACATTTTATTTCATTGTAGAACTGCAGCTAAAGAGTGCAGGTAAAAGGTACTTAAAATGTCAGGTCAAATTATAAAATGAAAGAAATCAAAGTATAATTGATAGAAATGTTGATTTATTTTATTTCAGAAAGGTCACGAAGGATAAAGGAAACACAGCCGTGGTTGGGTATTTTGAGCTGGTAGGTATTCATGATAAATTAAATATTGATAGAAAATATAAGTTAAAAGGTTTTCAGAGAGTATGCCTTTATTTAATATTTGTAAAGAATAGTTTTCTGGGTATAGACATGATTCTTCATGAATCATATATATTTTGAAACGGTGGATTTACAAGCAAACTGGTGACATTACCCACGTATGCCAGATTTTTATTCGTGCGCCAGGTAACTCTGTCACCAAAATTGATAATAAGCCAATAAGAAGCCATTTTTACTGACACTTCTGCCTCTTCTAGTTTGAATATAAGTAGTTGGATTTAATGAGCTGGTATCCACCCCTTCAAAGCCCACTTATCCTACTTTCTTGTCCTCTCTGCTACCCCTTCAGAAAGCTATTTCTAGAAGCCATAAGTAGTTAAGTTATTTATCATAGGGCAGTTACCCAATTAAGCAATGAGTGGAACTCTAATAAGTAAGGACTAACAACATAGAAAAAATGTTTGACAATCTTGATGTGAATATTATGTTTCTCATTTAATATTTATTTTTATATGTATTTTAACTGTACATTTTGATAACCATCAGTTTTTTCATTTATCTTCATAGTTCTGCTTTGCTGACAAGTGGGATATTCTCTTAATGGTTCTTGGCCTTTTATGTGCATTGGCCTCTGGAACTGGACTCCCCATCATGATTATAGTGTTTGGAGAGATGACAGATGCCTTTGTTAAAAGTGGCATTCCTGCAAATGGTAAGGATCATGCAAGCAACCTTAGAATTTCCTGTTAAACACTAAAGGTTTAGCAATTTGAGTTGAGACAAAGCTGAAGCAATGTCATTTGGGCAAATGTGGTTCTCTATCCAGTTGGGTGGTCTATTCATTCCATGGCGAGATTCGTAAATATTACATCCAGTGCGTAAAGGGGGTTTAGTGTAAATCGAATTCTGGAGCAAAGTTCAAAAGGGGGAGCTATCTTCAGAAAACATATATTTCTTTCCCAGTGATTGCTTGATGTTTAAAACTCCACAATTTCAGAAAATATATTTGACATTAGGAGTGTCTCTATACTTAAAGGGGAACTCTAGACCCCTAAAGCACGTCTGCTTGCTGAAATTCTTTATGAGAGAAGAGTGTGTCCTCTTTTATTGATTTTACAAAAAGTGCAGGTTCAAATAGAATATTGCCACTTTTATAAATTGACCGTGTTACACCCCCTTGCTATCAATCAGACTGACCTGTAACTTCCTGGTTGTTTAGATAAGTTAAATTATACTGAAGATGCAGGCAATTGTCTAGAGCACCTCTTATCAACTTCTCATTGATCTGCATTGGGAAGTCTGTGATTGGCCAACCAGAGAAAGTCTGGGCTGGAGAAGAAAGGGAGGACTTGGAAAGGCAGCAGACAAGAGATGTACATGCGTGTTTTCATTGGTGTATATCTACGAATATGATTATTATTATTTTTATTTGGTTTGTGGAGTGTTCCTGTTAAGTATATAAGATTTTAAATATATATATTTTTCTTTCTTATTCAGTTTCTCAGCTTAATATGACTATGGCTACTTCTACTGACTGTTCTAAAGCAGGAGACATTGACATTGAGGCAGAGATGACAAAGTAAGAAAGAGTATCAATGTTGTTTTTTTTGGTTTTTTTTTTACAGTTTCCTAATAAGTGACCTTAATCATTTTGGTTATACTATATGGACATTCTGAAAACTCCCAAACATCCCAGGAAAATAGAGAAAAAAAAGCTAGAATTTCTAATTAGTTTTACACAAACAGTGTTTACCTTGTTGTAAAGGTGTGTAGGTTCCCTGAGGAATGGGTTCATTTGCAGGAGACTGTCAGCCCAGTGCTGCATGTGGCTAATTAAAACATGCTGTAAAAGTTTCTGGAGCTTAAAAGTGACACATCTACACATACACAGGGGATTTATTTTGTGAATCTCATGCAGGACAGTGGCAATGCTCAGGAGCTGGGGTGTATGTCTAGTGAAAACAGGATAGTAGTGAGATTGTTATAATTTAAGTTACTGTATATATGGCAGAGTTGTTGAATTTGATTTGTATACTTAAAAAGCAGTGTCTTGTAACCCCATACCATGAGGAAAACAAATAACTATAGATAATATTTACTCTATTGGTGTTTCCTCCAACGAGGTCCACTCCTTTACACTTGTAAAAGAATGGTGTAGTGATTCTCAAACTATTTTTTAAGGACCAACAACGATCCTTATTTTATTAAAGGATAACTAAAACATTAGAAATGCAAACATATTCCTGACACTATAGTATTTTCCTCATTAGTTACATGTATGGTCCCCTTAAATTAAACTGAAAGGAAAAATATTTTTTTTACTTAACTTTTTTCCAGCATCTAGACTTACTCGGTGCTGCCGTATTCTCCGCCTCCACAACGTCATCCTGCAGGCTGCACTTGCTTGGCGTCTTGTCCAATCCAGTGCTTCTCATAGAGAAGCATTGTGGATGTGAAGTGCATGCCTCTATGCTGTCCTATCATGGTGCATCTCATAGGGAAGCATTAAATCCAATGATCAGTATCTGACCACTTTCGAGTCAAACACAGTTATGAGTGTGAAAGTGTCTTTAGTGGCTGTCAAGAAGACAGTCACTAGAAGTGTGTTTAGCCCTGCCGTCCAAAACTTTACCATATCTGCTTAAAGACAATGTTTTAGACTGCAGTGCCAAAATCACAGAGACTGTATCCATACCACTTCATTGAGATGAAGTGGTCTGTGTGCCCTCAGTGTCCCTTAATGTAAGCAATACAAATTAAGAAATCCCTAACTGTGATTGGTGACTTAGAACTAGAGGAGCAGACTACAAAATAAAAATCTGGTCTTTGCATTAGTAAACACATAATCTGTAAAGTAGTATTAAAACAAAATAATTCATGCATATTTTTTAATTCACACACTAGCAAAGAAATTTATTTTCTATTTTGTGTGTAGCAACATACATTAATATTCTATATAAAAAAAATGAATTCTGGGGTGTTATCTTGCAGCAAGACACCCATGTTTTATACTTATGTTCTTTTTTTACTTCTTATGCTTTTTTGCTTCTATAATGTAATGGTATTTTATTTATCATTTAGGATGATAAAGTGATAATATAAGTGATCTGTTATAGAGGCGTTATCATTAACGAAGAATTGGGAGTGTCTTTGCCTTCTGCCACAGGAAGTCCATTTTTTAGTTTGAACATCTCAGAAATGAAAACTCAAAACACAAAAATTGATTGAGGAAAAGCTTGTTAATTAGGCAAACATTATTGATAAGGGACTTCTTACACATCTGGGCAAATGGGCATTCATGCATATGACTCATGTCATTACATAATACCGTTGGCAACCATAAACCAGAGTTATAAACCCATATACCAGTAGAGGTACTGATGGTCAGTAAAAAGATCACCATCTATAAGCTGAAATATACAGCATCGATATGATAATGCTAAGTAATAAAATGCTAACACATAACTTACTTTGGAAAAACCATACCATAGAAAATGCATAAAGCAAACAAAATCAAAGCAAAAGGTATAATAGTGAGTCAGCCCTCTTGCCATAATCATGTTCTATCTGACAATTACACTGTTTTTTTGTTTTTTTAATTCGTTTAAAGAGTTTGTTGCTTTTACATTTTAATTTAAATAGTTTCCTAATAAAATTATTTATGCTTCATCAGGTATTCATATTATTACATTGGCATTGGTGCTGCTGTGTTTGTCTTGTCCGTTGGTCAAATCTGGACATTCTTGTTATCGGCCACAAGACAGTCTCATAGAATCCGACAAAAGTTTTTCAAGGCTGTGCTTCACCAGGAGATGTCATGGTTCGACGCTAACCAGATTGGAACATTAAACAACAGACTGACAGAGTAAGAATGTATACTACTACTGAGATATGCATGCAGTGCTACCCAAAAGCTTAAAATATATGCAGAGTAATCCATTTGTAAACACTGGCTGGGCTACTATTCCACAGCTGTGATAACAACGGGAAAACAAATATGAAAGCAATACAAAAAGGCTAAGAGTGAAGAAATCAGTGAAGTGACTTGCCTGGAATACAAATTTAAAAACATCCCCGCCATTTTAAACAAGTTGTCTAGTACTAATACATGAGTCACTTCCTGATTGGTCAAGCAGACTACCAAACGTACATCAATGTAGAAAACGGAGATAGACATCTTTGGGATTTAGAGAGGGATTGTTACTGTGGAAGAGGTACAGATAGGTGGCAAGACACTTTTTCTTGATTCTATAACATTATGCAAATATATTCTGAGCCAGTACAAACCATTATCTGAAAATCTATTCATAAACAGGGCTATACATAGGACACAAGGTCACACATTTAGGCTGGAAGAAAGGAGATTTCATCTAAGGCAAAGAAAAGGTTTTTATACAGTAAGAACTATAAGGATACGGAATTCTCTGCCTGAAGAGGCGGTTTTATCAGAGTCCATACAGATGTTTAAACATCAATTGGATAAATACTTCCAAAAACATTACATACAGAGATATCATTTCTAATTAGTGGGGTAATAGCTGCGTGATCCAAGGCGATATCTGACCCTCATTTTGAGGTCAAGTAGGAATTTGTTTTTTTGCCTTCTTTTGGATCAACAGCAAAAACATATGTGAGGAAGGCTGAACTTGATGGACGCAAGTCTCTTTGCAGATATGTACCTATGTAATATAGACATGCAACCCCTGCAAATAAACAACATTATTTCAGCTGTTTTCTATTGTATCTTGGTTGTTAATATAGCAAAAATACTGCCCCATTATTCTCAACCCCTAGGATTTAGCAAACAAGAGTTAACCAAACTAAATAGATTGCCACAACAATACACTTTCAGTTGGGGATTCCATCCTAACTACTCATTTCTTAATGGTTTCACGCAATGTTCATATATGTACAGTATGAATATAAAGTTTTATAAATAATATCTCTTTTTCTTTAGGGATATTAATACTATACACGAGGGGCTTGGCGACAAGATTTGCATATTTGTGCAATTCTTAGCAACTTTTTTAGCTGGAATTATAATAGGGTTTGTGAAAGGCTGGAAACTTACACTGGTGATCTTATCAGTAAGTCCTCTTCTCGGAATATCTGCAATGGTGTGGACTAAGGTAAGCCAAGATTATTTATGATAAGCCATACATTTCCCTTAAACATAATAGAATGATATTCCCTGAGGGTTTTGGTTCAAAATTTGAAGTGTACTAATATTATTTGTCATTCAAACTAGGAAAAAACACAGTATGTTAATTTTGTGCTGGGACAAACTTCATGAGAACGACCTAGTTTGAGTTGCCTTTAACAAAAATCTTGCATTTTGTGATTTTTTTTTCTGCTTGTTTTTTGTTTTTTTTTAAACAAAACTTTAAACATTTAAACAATTAAACATGTGGTAGTGAACTGGTTAAACATGCATGCTTGTTTTACATGCATGTCTAGTAAAGCACCATGTTCACATTCACAAAACGTCTAACTGGGTGAAAGTCAAGCACAAATACTCGGCACATAGCAAAGTATATCATAATAAAACTAATTCTATGTTCAAGTTTTTGCGCCCTGGGGTGCAACCCCTGGTTAAGGCTTGGGGGCTGTCACCTTATTTGCCTCCTTTCCACCATTTGTATGGTCCAATGTTGGCAATTCGATGAAAACGTTGTTCACAATGTTTGAAAGTGATTTATTGTGTGCAAATCAGTATAAAACAAACAAATATATAAAAAAGTAAATACATTAAAATAGGTCCAACGCATTTCGAATTGAGCTGATGGGGCTTAATGTTAAACATTTTAGATCAGCAATTAAAAATAATTATTAATATTGTTTAATTACACTTTATTTTTATATGTAAATCCCTGACCAAATATGTTTATTATTTTACAGTTACTTACCTCTTATACAATAAAAGAATTAGCGGCTTACGCAAAAGCTGGTGCTGTGGCTGAAGAAATCCTTACAGCCATAAGAACTGTTGTGGCTTTCAATGGACAAGAAAAAGCATTGTCCAGGTAAAACTCCTTTTTTTTTTTTTTACAATTTATTTACTGTGCTGGCTACTCATATACATGTGCTTACAAGGGATACTGTTTGTTACCTTATTACAGATACATTTACACATGTCTAAAATCATACATTCATACATACAATGCATTGAACATAATAATAATAATAATAATAATAGTAGTAGGACGTTTTGGTTGATAACTATTGTTTCTCATCATTGTAAGCAGAGTTATATTTTTTCCAATGAGTAATGGTGAGGAGTAGAATTGCTTGGTGAATAAAGTATGGTGTTCCATTCACTCGTTAACCATTAATAATAATGTGTCCTCTTGCAGATACAATACTAACCTAGTAGATGCTAAAAAAGTTGGTATAAGAAAGTCAATAACAACAAATACTTCGATGGGACTCACACAGTTTTTCATATTTGGAGCGTATGCACTGGCTTTTTGGTATGGAACAAAACTGACCATAGAAGAGCCGGAGAACTACTCAATTGGCACAGTTTTAATTGTAAGTATTCTTGTTTTGGGGCTATATTTAATGCATTTAATACTATTGTCCATTTTAAGATGAAAATAATTCTGTACAAATATTTATGAAGTGCAAAAAGTCCAAACACTGGGCTCTCCCTGACACTCAAAGTTCTGCCCATTTAGTTTTCATTTTCATTATTATGCCAGTCATTATACCCTAGGAATGCCTTTGCATTAGACTCCATTTTTGTTATAGAATAACTCTGACAAAATTTAGAGAATCATAGCTAAAATGTCTGTGCTTGTTGGCTTTTACATATAAGACACACAGTCTGTATAGTGTGTGATTAATTGTTTCTGCTATTTCTAATGTTACAGGTATTTTTCTCTGTTCTTATTGGAACTTTTTCCCTCGGACAAGCTGCTCCAAATGTTGAGAGCATTTCAAATGCTAGGGGCGCTGCCTACGAAGTATACAAAATCATAAACCAGGTACACTTTGTTTTACTGAGGAATGAACTTCCCATTGGCAAATGGGAATTCGAATAATTGCAAGCTATTATGCAACATCTGCATAGGAAAAAACTAGTATAAAGGGATACTATAGGCATCAAAACAATTTTAGTTTAATGAACCAGTTTTAGTGTATAGATGCCCTTACAGTCTCTCTGCCATTTAGGCGTTAAATCACGTTTGTTTCTGTTTTTGCAGCCTAAGCCATACCTCCCCTGGCTGTAACTGAAATAAATAAATTAATTTCCAATCAGATGTTAACTTACTTTAGAACTTTTTAGCATCTGCTCTGTAAATGGAACTTTACTCCCACACAGGAGGCTCCTGTAAGGTCTAGCAATCTATTAACAGAGCAAAAGATAATGCATTTTAAACAACACAGACTGTGCGATAAAGGAAGTTTAAGGATTTAATTTCTCTTCACAGGAAGGCTGTGTGATTTTACTCCAAAATGACTGCAGGGGCATGATCCATACATCAAAACGCTCCATTAAGATAACGTTGTGTTGGTGCCTATAGTTTCTATTAAATATTTGCTTAAACACATTATATTTTGTTGAAAGTTGAATAAATAATAAAAAAAAAACTAAAACACTCTTTTTCATAATACCTTCTTTGAAACTGTATATTTCTTTTTTTTTTTTCATACATGATTCTCTTTCCTTTCAGTATCGTCCAATTGACAGTAGCTCTGAAGATGGCCACAAACCGGACCGGCTAATTGGACAGATTGAATTTAAAAATATACATTTTACCTACCCTAGCAGACCAGAATCACAAGTAAGGGCAAACACTGATATGTTTGATGTTAAAAAAAATAAATAAAATCTTACGAAGAACTGAAGAATGATTATAATAATATGGAACTCTTCAATTTTAGATTCTGAAAGGACTTAATCTTAAAGTGGAAGCTGGAAAGACTATTGCTCTTGTTGGATCCAGTGGATGCGGAAAGAGCACTACAATTCAGTTACTGCAGAGATTCTATGATCCACAAGTTGGGGAGGTATGCACTAAATTTTAAGAAACCTACAAAAATTATTTTTATCCACTTTGTTAGAAATCGAGCTAACAAAGAGACATGCTTTGCAGTGTCTGTTGGTAGAGATGTGGTTAAAAAGGATTTTGTCTACTTTTTCCGCAAAGATCTTCTATTTGTTTCAGAAGAACGCTGCAATGTTCTGTAACTTAATGGGAACAAAAAAGAAACTGAAGCATTTCTTGTACAAGCATGTTACAGTAATTGTCATTCTTCTAAAAAATGTGTTATGCATTTGTATCTAACACAAGCAAACTGGAAATAACATAGTGTATATTTCTCTACAGCCCATGGAAGAGTCTTAAAATATTTTTCATTTTATTTTTTTAAATTTGTTTTCCATTGAATTATCATGGTTTTATACTCTGTTTGATATTAGTGTTTGGTTTACATTTAAAATTACATCTCCAGTCTTTCTCAATAAAATATTTGCCACCAGATACTGCATTTTATGTCTGTATTGTCACAAGGTCTCTGTCTCTATATCATTTACAGGGTTTAGATATTCCTGGAATTAATAATTGATTAAATAATTTTTTACTAAATTTCGCTGGCATCCATCAAGTGGTCCTAACACTATCTCAGCTCAAGTATAGTATGTCCGTGCCTTAAAGGAACACTATAGTCACCTAAATTACTTTAGCTAAATAAAGCAGTTTTAGTGTATAGATCATTCCCCTGCAATTTCACTGCTCAAATCACTGCCATTTAGGAGTTAAATCACTTTGTTTCTGTTTATGCAGCCCTAGCCACACCTCCCCTGGCTATGATTGACAGAGCCTGCATGAAAAATAAAACTGGTTTCACTTTCAAACAGATGTAATTTACCTTAAATAATTGTATCTCAATCTCTAAACTGAACTTTAATCACATACAGGAGGCTCTTGCAGGGTCTAGCAAGCTATTAACATAGCAGGGGATAAGAAAATCTTAATTAAACAGAACTTGCAATAAAGAAAGCCTAAATAGGGCTCTGTTTATAGGAAGTGTTTATGGAAGGCTGTGCAAGTCACATGCAGGGAGGTGTGACTAGGGTTCATAAACAAAGGGATTTAACTCCTAAATGGCAGAGGATTGAGCAGTGAGGCTGCAGGGGCATGTTCTATACACAAAAACTGCTTCATTAAGCTAAAGTTGTTCAGGTGACTATAGTGTCCCTTTAAGTTCACTGTCATGTAAATGCTTTCTGCATTTAACATTTTCTACATTTGAGATGGTTTGGAGTGATTACAAGGATAACAAAACACTTAAGCTTGTTTATTATTTTTAGGTCACTGTGGATGGACATGACATCAGAACGCTCAACGTGAAATGGTTACGAGAAAATATAGGTGTGGTGAGTCAGGAGCCCATCCTGTTTGGAACAACTATCAAAGAAAATATTCGCTATGGAAGAGAATGTGTTACAGACGAAGAAATTATACAAGCAACGAAAGAAGCAAACGCCTATGACTTTATATCAAAACTTCCAGATGTAAGACTCTTTCAGTAGATCTAGAATCATAAAGTATTAGTAATGATGCAAAATAAACTTTACTGAATGAGTGATAGCTAATTTAATGTGGGTTGATAAGTAGTACCATAAATGACCACCAGGTCAATATCAAATTACTTCTTTTTAAAATACACCTTTAATATAGATGTTGACAGAATTATAGGAAATACTTTTAAAAACCACTTAAAGCTCTGAACAAATACCTTCATGGCTGACGACCATACTTGTTCTACTGCAGACATCAATACTATAAATTATTCTTGGTGCTTTTTCCTAGTTTGTTAATAACACCTGTTAGCTTTCACATATTACACTAAATCATTTTTTGGGGTTTTTTTTGCCCATGATTTTCCATAACTTCTGATATCAAAAGAGGTCAATGTTTGTGGATGTAGTGCACTTAGTACTGGCCCCTTTAACAGTAATAACTAAAGTATGTAATATATAGTACATACTTAGTTATTACTGTTACAGGGGCCAGTACTAAGTGCACTACATCCACAAACATTGACCTCTTTTGATATCACCAGTTATGGAAAATCATGGATAAACTTTAAAATATATATATCCTATGTCCTTTAAAGTCTATCAAATTCTTTCTGAGAAGCCAATGTATGATCTTTAAAGACAAGCATGTTTTAGTAGTATTCGTTATAGAGTAATGTAAGGCAGCTGTCCATAATTATACTACTGGGCACAATTAATGTTTCTCTTGCCAATTTAATTGTATTAAATTTGTAGCACATCATTCATTGTGAGAAGAGGTTGCAGAGGAAATTCCAGACATGAATGTATTAGTCTGCTTAACAATAGTTGTAAGGACTCCTGTGTAGTCATAAATATATTTATTAGATAATTACTCAATAGTATTGACTTTTGCCCTGTTTAATTATTATATGAGTTTTCTTTTTTTTTTTTTCCTTCAGACGTTTGACACAATGGTAGGTGAAAGAGGAGCCCAACTTAGTGGAGGCCAAAAACAGAGAATAGCCATTGCACGTGCCCTTGTACGGAACCCAAAAATCCTTCTACTAGATGAAGCAACATCTGCTCTGGATACACAAAGTGAATCTGTTGTTCAGTCTGCTCTTGATAAGGTACATGTATTTCTCATTAAGTAATATTATCTAACACGGCCACTACAGACAGTTTAAGACTCCAATAACAAGATATTTAATGTTGCCTAGTTCTGAAAACTATTATAGGGACATCCATTTGCCACTTTTTGAACATGGTCTAATTTTAACATTATTTTTCTTCCCAGGCAAGAGCTGGCCGCACCACAATTGTAATAGCTCATCGGCTGTCGACCATCAGAACAGCAGATGTCATTGCTGGTTTCCACAATGGTGTTGTGGTAGAACAAGGATCACATGAAGATCTCATGAATAAACAAGGAGTTTACTATTCCCTTGTGATGTTGCAGGTAATTAGTCTTCACCAAATCCTTTACCTGCTCCATTATCGAAGAATTCAGCCTTTCATTCTGTTTTCTTCAATAAAATAAGTAACATTAATTTGAGAAATAATGTTTATATCCCAGGACATAGAAACATAGAATGTGACGGCAGATAAGAACCATTCGGCCCATCTAGTCTGCCCAATTCACATTCGTGAAAATAAAAGAAAAACTCAGCTTACAGTCAAAGGTGAATGATTATTTCCCAGAAGCTTTAATGATATATTTACTTACTGGGATGGCCCTAGATATTTTGCTTCTCACACATAACAAACTCACATGGCGCATATAAAAATTCATAATTAAACACACACACGCACAAAACTAATTACTCACAGACACACCTATTTAGCAGATGAACGGGCAAAAGATTATAGAAATTAGTAGCTTGCCCATTGGTTAGACCTCACTCAGATCTCAAAATGTTTTTGCTCACTTGTGCCATTACACTTGTACAAGCTATTGAATTTCTATTTATTTGTTGCAATACTCACATACATAGATGGTCTTATTTCTTAGTCTAGCTGAATCTGCTGCCCTCTTAATACCCGAAGTGTTGTTCCCCTAAACGTGTCACCTTATTCCTATGAACCCACCTGGACCCCTTATGAGACAGCCCTGTATTATTATCCCCTATATTTAACAGATATGTGTTTTTAAAGTCTGAAATAAATAAAATAAATAAATAAATGAGGCATCCACATTTCTGTACATACATCTATAATGGAACTGAATGCCATCATCTTCACTCCTACTCAATACATGTTATTAGCTATGCCCTTTATAACTGGATTTCAGTTTTGTTTTCTATAATCTCTATGTATTTCCATAATGCATATCTTCCTTATTTTGTCTCTATTAGTATAGTTACGAAACATAATTTGCTGCAATAGTGCACTTAGGCTAGATAGATGTGTGTTCTCTTCTAAAAACTTTCATCTAGACACCTGGATATATAACAACAAGATAATTGAAATACAAAGTAATATCAACAGACACAAGAGGTGAAGAGGGCCCTGATCAAACAAGCTTACAATAAATAATAATTGTTCAGTATAATCTTATGCAATTACATTAACAACACAAAGAAAATTGCATGTACATTTCATGATAGTCAATAACTATGATCAAGTTGAAACAAAATTCCTCTTTAAACATATACTTCATAAACCACTTTATTAAAAAAACATTTATTTCTTAGAATCACGGGGAAAAAAAAGCAGAAGAAGTGGAAGAGGAGGAATCGGAGGAGGATACAGATGGACAAGAGTTTGAGTATGATGATGAAGATGATAACAATGATAATCTACAGGAAGTCATCTCACCAGATTCTCCTGGAAATGAGATAGTACGAAGAGAAAGCTTACGTAGATCAAGCAAAAGAAAAAGCAGAACTTCTTCAAAACGGAAATCTAAATCAAAACCCAGCGATGGAAAACCAAAAGAGGTAATTATCAGTGCTGTATTTACATATATAAAAGCATACACAATTACATTCAAATAAATTTCAAATTATAACTCTGAAAGCACTGTTGATATTTATTAAACAAGAAAAAAAATATATAACAAGGCAAATAATTCATATTTATCATCTCCAAAATTTAATAAAACAACACAAAGACAATACTAAAATGCAGAACATTACAATAATGTCTAAAAATATAATGTACATTGATAAAGTTCCAATTGATTGAGTAGCATAGTTCACAGAAGTATAACATTTTAAACATAACTGCTAAAGCTACTGCAACTGTTTGAAACAATACAAAAAAAAAAATCAATGGCACTAACAGATATAACATACAATTCCAAGAATCCAATCCTCACAGCATCAATATAAGTCAACCAAATGTCATTTGTTATAAATAACTGGTGCACTGATAAATAACAATCATTCTGTAGGAACAGTCAGACAAAATAATTTATTGAGGAGATTTGTCATTTAATTCTAAGGGCAAATTATGCTTGGCTACGAGGCATCATAAATAGTTTAGGCAGGTGACAATAAGCCCAATTTATGTCATAGTCTAAAGCCAATAAGCTTAGATTTATCATGAAACACAAACAGAGTGAAAATAAAAAGAACTCTTCTGGAATTGCACTAAAACCATATGACAGTGACGTGGCTTGCATTGAATAGATTGTAGATAATGATAATTCCTTATTCTAGTAAAACAGCCAACTGTGATAGTGGGATGCCTAGTTGTTTACCGAGTCAAGCAGTAAAATCCATCGGTCTAGCTTGATGTTTTTATCCCATGTTACTTGATTGTAGAATATCATTAATAGGTCAAAGGGATAATGTTTCAGGTGCTGTTTGTTTATACGTGTCATATTTGTCAGAGTAACTGCAACAGCACTTTTAAAGATTCTGGTTTTTGTGCATAGGGAGATTTTGTTTTTGTGCTTGTTTCTTGTAATTTTTTTTTTGTAGCACTATGAAGCAATGGAAGTTTCTGCACTGAGGAAAAATAGAAATAAAGTTTCTGCACTGGTTTTAATTTAGTGTTCCTTTTTAATCGGTCCAGGTGGAAGAAGATCTCCCTAATGTTTCTTTGGGTCGAATTTTGGCCTTGAATTCTCCCGAGTTACCTTACATCGTCTTTGGCATTATAGCCTCTGCAATATCTGGGGGAATATATCCAACATTCGCAGTGATCTTTGGAAAAGTTATTGGGGTAAGATTCTATTTTTTTTTTTTTACTGATGCATTCGGATTATAAAATAATACTTGGTTATCAAAGGGAACATTACACTTTCAAAAATTCCATTACTGAACAAAGAGACATTGATAACTATCAAAAGGTGTATTAACATGAACTATTTACATGAACTATTTACATGCACTATTAACATGAACTATTTTGTATAAGTGGTTTTCCATTAGTGAATAGGTGCATGTATGAAATGAAGGTGTGTAACATTGGCACTCAGAAATGGGGAGAGGGTAAGGTAGGCAAGGGATGTCTTCAAAAATTTCAATATGCATGAATTAAACAAAACAGATAGTATAACATAAACATTATATTAATATATTAGTTTTTGTGACAGCGTTGCTTTGGGTGAACTTTGCCATCACGTCCACTTCCAAGTACAGTATGTCTGTAATTCACTTTATTATTCTGTAGAAAGCTTACCTATAACAGAAAGAGCCCCTCTGTACTCTAATATTAATTAATATGAAATAACGGCGTTCACATTCTCATTATTGACACCTGTGTAATGTCCTTTCACTTTCTTTCTTTCTTCTGATAAGAACAAACATTATAAAAACTGTTTGTTTTTTTTTTCCTTTTTAAGGCTTTTAGTGAACAAGACTTGAATAAAAAGAGTCAACAAACCATATTACTATCTCTGATGTTTCTTGCCCTGGGAGTTATAAGTCTTATTGTGCACATCGTAATGGTATGTGTTAATTTGTTTCATTGTTTTAAATACAGCATTCTAAGCATTAAACGTTCAGTTTATATCTACCAAACTCAATCAAATGGCACTTCAAAGCGATGGCATTCGTAATATCTCTATCTATCTATCTATCTATCTATCTATCTATCTACATATAGTAAAATGTTTATTATAGAAACATAATGCCATATAGGAGTATTGGAGGTCATAAACCATAAGACTGGAGGTTCAGCAGTTTATGAATATCTGTAGAAACCAAATACACTATGTCTGAGTTTCTCTCTCTCCAAACTCCTCACCTAGCATGTGGATAAGAGAGACCTGAGTCCGTCAGTCAGGTCAGGGAGCGATGAGTGTGACCCTCATTGACCTCAGAGTCTCAGTATTGCACTGAGATATGAATGCTACGATTTATAGTGACTCATTACAGTTTGTGATATGATCAGTCTGCAGTACACAGTGTGACATCACAGTATGTAATATGTTATTTAAAATAAGTGCCAGATCATGCAATATATATATATATATATATATATATATATATATATGTTTCTATAAATCAAATCTGTATTAAGGTTGGAAAGAATTGTAATATTTAACTATTTTTACCTTATTAGGGCTTTACTTTTGGTATTTCTGGAGAAAATCTGACCATGAGATTGAGAAATCTATCATTTAAGGCACTTCTACGACAGGTACAAACCATTTAATGATAAAGCATTTAACATCTATTAACTAGTTATACTGTTTCTAAACTTACTTTTGCATTTACATATTCTGATTGAAGATTTTTTTGTTGGGAACACAAACTTTTAAACAATAAAGACTTAAACTTTTTATTGCTATCTTAACGAAGCCTTGTTTTGTTCTCATAGAAATATAAATTTAAGAAAAGTTTACTTCTCATGTGTTTAAAGGGATCCTATAATGCCAGGAAAATAACCCCATTTTCTTGGCACCATAGGATTAATAGGCCCCCCTCCCTTGGTGCCCCTCTCCAGCTGGGCTGAAGGGGTTAAAACCCCTTCAACCACTTACCTTAATCCAGTGACAGACTCCTTCGGCGCAGTGACCTCTCCTCCCCCTACCCTTGTCAGCTCCTGAGACGACCAGCGTCATTTCAGTGCGATTTTCTCACTGAAAATCACAGAAGCGGCTCTAGTGGCTGTCAGGGAGACAGCCACTAGAGGCTGGATTAACCCTGCAATTTAAACATAGTTTTTGCAGCTGCAGGGTTAAAACTAGGGGCACCTGGCACTCAGACCACTTCATTGAGCTGAAGTTGTCTGGGTGCCTATAGTGGTCCTTTAATTAGTAGTAGCTTATAACTGGTTGTAATTTAAAAAAAAAAAAATACATTTTATTTTAGCAAATCTGTCTCAACTTGGTGACTATTATTACATTGTCTTCTCCCCCATGAATCATCCACACATGACATCACTCACGCAGAATTAAATATTTCATGTTAGCTTACATATAGGGATAAACTAATTATGTGATACGTGGAATTGTTCTAGATCTCAAATGTAAGACTGATACAAGGGTAGAATTCAAGATATGAATATGCAACAATGGTGGTAACGGTTTCATATATGCAAATTCTTCAATATCTATATTTTAATAGGAAATTGGGTTCTTTGATGATCATTCAAATGCAGTTGGTGTCTTACTCACAAGGCTTGCCACAGATGCCTCTCAGGTCAAAGGGGTATGTATTAAAAGATGTAATGATTATCTTTTGTTGAATTACAATCTTTTTTCAATCTGAATTATCTAGTGACCCGTACAGGACAATTATGGGGAACCATCGTTGCCATGTCATTGGATTTAACCGTTCTTATTAAACACAGACCTTCACAGTCTACAGCTAGTGACATTGTTGGAATGTGACTGAAAAGAAAGAAGTAAAGCTACCAAAATGCAAAATATTAAACAAAACTCCAACACATTTGTTTTAGTTACAACCTCCTACAATGGATATGATTTGTGAATATTGTTCTTACATATTCTTTAGACATCCTAAAGTCCCACTTGTCTTATTGAGTGTTAAACTAGTGAGGTTTGCGTTCTGTTAAGACCGACGAAGACAGAGATATTCAGATACATTAAATATCCCTTCCTACGTCTAAAGAAAGAGCAAGAGAAGCAGAGACGTTTAAGTTTCAAGATGTTAAGATTCTATTTCTTGTATAATAAACCTTTAATTTTTGTCTCTAGGCTACCGGCAGCCGCATGGGATTGATCACGATGACAATTTGCACTCTGCTGGCCGCCATCATAATTGCATTCGTTTATGGTTGGCAATTAACACTTCTTATTTTGGCCTGCATACCTTTTCTCATTGGTGCAAATTTTATTAGGATGAAATCTATGGCTGGTCACGCATCAAAGGATCAAAAAGCCTTAGAGGAAGCTGGAAGAGTAAGTGTGTTAAATTTGTCAAAAAGCAAAAAAGAAAAAACTATTAGAACCTCAAGATAGATTAATGAGTACATTGAAATAGATGTTTAAGAAACCCGGTTTACTATTTCCCCCAAATATTTACAAAGTGTGTACAGAATCGCCAAATATATTCTAGCCATATGTTGTATACACAGGTGTAGGATTTAATTAGTCGGTCGTTTGCTCTGGGTTCGTCCTCTTCTCAGTCCTTGGGGCTGTATTACACAGGCAGACTTCTCATGAAGTATAGCCATTAGGTTTCATATTGACCTTACCATGACTAGCATCTATATTATACAGGAAATGTTTACTAGCAGAACTGGTCTCTAAAAGGGTTACAGTACCTCTGCACAGGTGCTGTTTACAAGGCTGTCAGAGAAATGAGACTGAGCCCTAGCTGGACTTTGCAGGCTGGACAGCAGGCTCCTTCCTAACTGATGTAGAACAGAATGTTCTCAACAAATTCCTCAAATGACTAACTATATAAACATTAATTTAATTGGATAAGTTAATTAAGCAAGTTGTCTAGACCTGCTAGGAAGAGCGATTTATATGCATTTTATTCTGCACTTTTCATCTTTTTTGTTGCACTTAAAGGGACTCTATAGGCACCAACATTCTCTGCCATTTGGGAGTTAATTCACGCTGTTTTTGCAGCCTAAACTCTTCCTGTATAGAGGGATCTAATGTTTAAACTTACTTTATTGCACATTCTAATTTAGAATATATTATCTCCTGCTCTTTTAATATGCCTATAGACCCTGCAGGAATCTTCTGTGTGTGATTAAAGTTCAATTTACAGAGTAGAAGATATCAAATTCTAAAGTCAGTTAACATCTGATTGAAAATGAAACTTTTTTTATGCAGGCTGTGTGTGTCACAGCCATATGATGTGTGGCTAGGGCTGCATAAACAGAAACCAAGCTGATTTAACTCCTAAATTGTAGAGACTTGAGCAGTGAGATTGCATGGGCATCATCTATGCACCTAAACTGCAACATTAAGCTAAAGTTGTTTTAATGCCCGTAGTATCCCTTTACAGAGTTGTGACCGCTAGGCAACTTACACTTAAATTAGTAAGGGTTAAATACAGCATTTAGTTATCAAACCTTTTTTTCTTTTCCTATTACTTTCTGTGGATGAAAGTATTAGTTGGTGGTGACTTTGCAAATAGCATTAATTAACAAAACTCTTTCTTGTGTTGTAGATTTCAACTGAGGCTGTTGAAAATATAAGAACAGTTGTCTCACTCACAAGAGAGCCAACCTTTTATGAAAAATACAATTCAAGTCTGGAAGGACCCTACAAGTAAGTTGTTATTTTTCTTTTCTAATTGTGTGTCAAACTTTACATTTTTTGCAAAGGTATGAATAGTGATTTTAGTTATGAATGTCAAAGTTCTATGGGAGTGAAGCAGCTATACATAACAGGTCACATTTATATTTCTTAAAAAAAAAATTATGGCTCATATAACAATCTTAAAACTTAAAGGAACACTCCACACACATAAATCACTTCCGTTTGCTGAAGTGTTCTATGTGTAGGGAGCCTGTCATTTGTGACAGTTTCTAAAAGTGCAGAAACACCTTCCTGGCTGTCAATCAGAAAATGGCTTTTTCCGTTACCTCCACACAGCTTGTTATGGGAGGTAGGCTAGATATGTTCGGTTGTATACTGGATATTTTGTAGAACTATTTTTTATTCTTTGCGGTCTCTGAGGAAGCTCCTTTGTTAGGAACGAAACACGTAGGACCTGAAGCTTTTTATAAAGATTTTTAATATAACTTTGCCATTAAATCTGCTGTTAATGCCTAAGTCCGGATCCCTGTCTGGTGCCTGATTTAAAGTGTGACCTCCAGGAGGGTATAGCCCCCCAAACAACTTCGGGGGAGGCACCTTGAGAAACATGTGAATTTACATACATTTGCGAGTGCAACTTTTATACTGTTGTCACGGTCTTACCTTGTTTGGCGTCGGAAGTGCAGAGATGTATGCTCACCCTTGCAGATAAACACAGCCCACGGTAACCAGGTAAGAAGGAACAGTAACCAGATACGAGGAAACAGACAAAGGCAAATCCAGAAGCGTAGTCAGGCAAGGTATCAAAAAGGTCAGGGCAGGCGTCAAACAGGTAATAACGTAGATTCCGCAAGCAGGGGTCACACGCCAAGTCGGTCTTAGGCAACAGGAAACCTGAAGCAACGAACTGACACTGCCCTACCCGGGACAATGATTCATCTGCCTCAGGTGGACTTAGATTGACAGGTAGGAGCCACTGGTGACGTCCAGCCCCCTAGTGCTGCAGGCAATATCGGATAAACAAGGCTAGATCCATAAGTACTGAGGTGGCTCAGAGGCAGGAACACAGACTTAAGATGCAGAAGGATATAGGTTAAAATCCCCTTTCTGGCACCTGTGGGGTGGCCTTGCCTGGCCGTCTGGATGGCATAGCGAGAACCGTGGCAAATGTGTGATTATTATATATCTTACGATATCACACTATGTTGTATTTATTTATATTTTATTAGGTACATCAGGTGTATCGCACGTTTTTCTTTGTATGTCTACCTTCAATTAGCTAACATAAGTGGCAGGCGTGCTGTGCTAGCATGTGCCTGCCTTCCCCCCCTACTGTATTACAGCTCATTGACAAGCATTGGAGATCTGTGAATATGTGCGTGTGCAAATGCACACTAGGCACTCCAACACAGAACCTTCTCAGCGAGAAGCCTCTGATTGGAGTATTTGGCAGCACAGGCTTTCAGTCTGTCTTGGGGAAAAAGGTGAGGGTTTGCAGAGGCTGCAAAAAAAAAAGATATGAAGCTTTTTCAAGCTGTTTTTAACTATACTCCCAATAAAAAAGCATAATAAATGCATGCATATTCATAATAACTAATTTAAAAAAATAACTGAGTGTTCATATAGCGGGAAAGTGAAATATACATGTTTTTTTCCCCTCCATAAAAGAGGACTTTTCTAGCATAAAAAATATTAAAATAGCATTACCATGAATTGGCAGTAAGATTATTAAGTATTAATTAAAGGAACACTTTGTGCTCCAAGATTACGTAAATACATTTGACAGGTTTTGCTTGGTTTTGGCCTCAAATTCATGCTGTGATTTTCTCATTTTTTCAAGAGTCTTTATTTCTGCTTCTAAAAAGAAAAATGGTTTGCAGCTTTCTGTAGCATAACTCCAGACTCTTTGCCACGTCTCCCCTTTAGACAAAACATTTTCCTGACCAGAAGACACAATGTAACTCAGTCGATAATAGATTAGTGAGCTGAGCTGCTTTTTTGACTCTGTCCCCACAGCCAATAACTGTGTTTTCATTATCTGTATGCTATTTCAAGCCATGCATAAGAGGTCAGTGATTTGCTATGGGGCAGAGTGATGTCGGCAACCAGCTCGCATTGATCTCTCATTGGCTGAGTGAAGTACATACCCAGAGTGCATTAGATAGAAACGTTGCTTTGTGCAAAGTGGAAATATGTCTAAGGGATAGTGCTTGCAAAAGCAATGAGATTTGTGCACAAGTTTTATGATTACGGTAACAAACGTTTGGAAAAAGTTCATTAGGTAATTGGGAAGATAGTACCAATTGTTCAAATTTCTCACAACTCCAGCTTTCATTGAAAATACTAGTTTAATTTGTATTACTTCTCATAAAACACAAACGTATTCTACGTTTATTTTTATTTTTTTACATTTCTTCAAAGCGGCTATACTCTGGCCTCTTGTTGGATCTTCTTATTGATAAACTTTTATTTTCATGTTTTTGATTTGAGAGTTGCATTTCAACACTTGACTATCTATGTATGGATTTATATAGTCCATAAACACAGGAACCTATTCCTCTGTGTGTTTAAACCAAGCACTATTAATTATGTTCTTATAAAGCACAGCTCTAAATCCCCATTACTGTACCGTATTTCAAGGGTGGCAGTTTGCCATCAATATTACATAATCTTAATGATATTCTTTGCCCAACAGCCTGATAGCCTGATATTAAATTACCTCTTGTCCATTTTTAATCACTCTGATTTATTTAGTTTATGCTATTCTTTTGTCTAATGTGTCAAATAGTTTCACAACTCATAATTTTATGATGTCATCATTTTATATTATATATGGACATATTTAATGTCATATTATGGACACAAGTTTATAGACACTGGAAACTAGTTCATTGTGTTACTTCTGACTTTATTTTGTAATCTTTGTCTTTTTTTTCTACATTAGAGATTCCATTAACAAAGCTGTCATTTACGGACTAACATACGCAGTTTCTCAGTCAATGAACTACTTTGTCAATGCGGCTGTCTTCCGGTTCGGTGCTTGGTTGATTGCTCATTGCTACATGCAGTTTGAGAATGTGTTCATGTAAGTACTATATTGAATCAGCTATACTACTTGTCTATTTGTCTTGTTCCTTCTATCCAACTGGTAATTCTTTTCAAAGCACTAGTAAATATTCCAGAGAGATCTAAAGATAGGTTTACATTTTCCATGAAATGCATAGATTTCCAAAATTATTTTTTTTCCAATAGCGACAAAATAATGTTAAATAATTTTAATAATTGAAACTGTTAATGAAAATAAAAGGATAATTTTTTTTTTTTTTTTTTAAAGGATAAATAATTTCACCAAAACTAGAAAAAAAGATAATTGCATAATTTTTGGCTTAAAAAAATAAAACTAGTTTTGACTCCATAATATCTATAAAAAATTATACTACGAATTATAAGTATCATATCAACTCACTTAAAATTTGTTCAGTTGCCAACAGTTATTCAACAACGTTAACCGGGTTATTCACTAAGAAAAGAATTCAATGTGAATTTCAAGTATAAGGCCAGAGCAGCTGAACTGAAGAGAAGTTTTCCAATTTAGCCATTTAGACCTTACATTTTGAATTTATTTTGAATTCTCATTTTCGTGAATAATTCTGCAAGTAATTAATAATCTGCCAGTGGTCATTTTATCATATTAACAAGGCAGAATAGGGTAACATTAACCTAAACATGTTGAGAAAGTTTCCAGTAGTGACACGAAACGCGTTGTTTATAGTTTCATTTCTGATTTTTTGTTTTGTTGTTTTCGTTCTCCTCCCCCTTCCCCCCCCCCCATTTCTTAATGCCTGGTGCAGAGATGTGTTTGCTACAATTCTCATCACTGTTCTCCAGATATCACTTTTTTTCATTCAGTTCTTTTGAGTGAGGTACCTCTATTTTGTGAGAATTTTATCATGCACCTAAGTAAGCATGGAGTAACTGGAGGGATGCTTACTAAAAAGAGTTCCCGTTTATCAGCACTTTTATTTGTGACTTACCTTCTCTATTGTTTGTATATATGTATTTTGTGACCCGGCTTCTTAGAGTAGTACTTCTTCCCACCACATATACCCTCTTAATGATTCATAACGAGGGCTATAAATTTAAAGAATCTATCTAATTTACCTGTAGGAATATTGTTTTGAGAGTTCATCTCCAATGTAAGCAGTAGAATTAGATAAGACTTATCGACATTTAATTTGGTTGTTGAGGCCTAAAATAGTTGTATAAAATCATGGTATTACTGTCCTTTTTCTTCTCTGAATTTAAATATCTATAGTTTGTAGTGTGTGAGTGTGCACAAATTCTGTCTTATTTATCATTTTATTGTATTTGCTAATTCCAGAGTATTCTCGACAATTATTTTTGCGGCTATGAATGTTGGACAGTCTTCTTCTCTGGCACCGGATTTTGGAAAAGCAAGAGTGAGCTCCCAACGCATCATGAAGCTGTTAGACAGAAAACCACTTATTGACAGCTACAGCGAGGAAGGGGATAGCCTGGTAAAGAAATATTATTATTATTATTACATTTTGCTTGGTCAACCCTACTTAAGATATATCTATTCTTTCAAGGGTTATTCAGGTTCCCCTTGAAGGGCTTGATGCAATATGAGGGTTGGGATTTTTTTTAGCCAACAATGTATTTTCCTTCCTTTATGTATTGCACTTCCTTTCTTTGTCTAATTATTTTTCTATTGGTCTATACTTGGTCTTATGTATTTATCTATTTTTTGGGTTCTAGGCTGGGCTAACTAAGTAGCACAATGGGATCTCCAGCTGTCAATTATCAATTGAGCTAATAGGTCATTACAATGACCATTAGTAGTATTTCTAAAGGGTTACTCAAGCACCATGGCAGTGATTTGAAGTGGTCATGGTACTGTGAATCTGTATGTGCAGCGTTTTGCTTTGAAATGCTGCACCTTCAGAGATTAACACCCTTGCTATCGGTGGCATAACTCCACCTCCAGCAGCATCGTAGGGGAGTCATTTATTGCAAATGAAAGTCATTGGCTGAGAGCAGTCAGCTGGCTCATTTGCCAGTGTCACTGGACTACCTGGGAGTCTCAGACCCTGGCGGAGACCCCTGCAATTGGGCAAACCATTGCTAAATAGTTTGCCCCATTACTGGAGAACTGGACTAGCGTACTCTTGGCATCATCATATCCATTACAACTGACTGTAGTGGTTATGATGCATGGAATAACCCTTCAAGGAGGGTTATTATTTTAGGTAATATTAAATGGTTAATGATAGGGACACACACTTTTTTTTTTTTTACTTTTTTGGCTTCCATGTGTAACGTGTTTTGACGTTTCTGCTCTTATATGTGCACAAAAATGAACTGACACAATTAACACTATGAATAGCCATGGCTATTAAAATTCATGTAACACTTTAAATGTTACAAAGGGAATTCACAGGCTTGCATTAATATGTTCTCTTTTATCACAGAGTTCATTTGAAGGAAACATCGAATTCAAGGATGTCAAATTTATATATCCAACAAGACCGAAAGTTATGGTGCTTCAGGGTCTGAATGTTAAAGTTTCTAAAGGGCAGACGCTCGCTTTGGTTGGAAGCAGTGGTTGTGGAAAAAGCACTTCTGTTCAGTTACTTGAGAGATTTTACGACCCAATAGATGGACAAGTGGTAAGATATGAAAATGGAATTTCGTTCTTCACAATAGTGTGCATCTATAGATGAGTTGAGAAGGAAATGTTTAAATAGTTCATTTGTTGAGGTTTAAATCAGATAAGGAATGGGATTTGCTGAGATTAATATATATATGTATATATATAACTACTATGGGAAGAGCCACCTTTGTATGCTACACAAGAATTTTAATGACCTGTTGGGATAACATACGTCTTAGTTTTTTATCTCTCTTCATTTGTATAATCCATCAACCTTTTCTGCACTAATCATACACAATTTAAGCAAATTATAACTATAAATATTTTACCCATGCACAAATGTTTAATTAATATATTTCAATGTAATAAAATAATATTTAATTTTTAATTTTTGGTTTTAGATTGCAGATGGCTTTGATACTAAATCTTTAAATTTGAAGTGGCTGAGGTCTCAGATGGGAATTGTGTCACAGGAGCCCATGCTCTTTGACTGTAGTATCGCAGAAAATATTCAATATGGTATCCTTGGAAAAGACGCGACCCAGGAGGAAATTGAAGAAGCCGCAAGAGCTGCAAACATCCATACTTTCATTGAAAATTTACCTGATGTAAATATATTTGTATTTTTTTTATTAATTGAATGTCTACATAAGTAAATGATATCCTAATATTAATTTAAGTTTGCTCACAGATTCTTAATCTATCTTAAAAGAATGGATGCATTTTTATTTTTAATAATACATGAATCAAAATGCCATAGTAATCATACCTATTATTTTAAATGTTATATATGACATTTTTTAGAAAAGCTCCACGGAGTCCCTATCTCTTCTCCTTCTCTTGCTGACAAGGATGAGGTCTAGAGTAATTATGGGACTGATTTTCCATAGTTACAGGGATTGCACAAGATCATGCTAAGGTGCTCGCTGAACCAGAGAAGGAATGAAGATTGGTGATCTTTCTGTGGAAAAATGCTGTGCAGAACTCTGAAAGATTGGCATTGTAGAAATTAAATACTCAGAAAGTTTGGGTAGTGTAGAAAATCAAGGTTTGCTTCACTGAGCACAAGAAAAAACAAATTGAGTTTATTATACCTTTAAATTGTTATATATAGCACAATATATGTGTTTGTTGCCTCCTGGATCAAGTGTAGATACTATGTTTCATCTGTCCAGTGGCGGAACTACCGCGGTTGCAGAGGTAACCGGGCCTGTCACTCCAGGGGGGTCGGCCACCATGCCATTTGTTGCGGCCGCGGCCACGCTGTAGATCCGTTGGGGCCGCACGTTAAGGGGCCCATGCTGTTAGGCCCACCCGATGGCAATGAATATCTAGGTCAGTGCTGTGGCGCTTTAACAGCGCGACCGGGCCCCCTGAGATGACATCAGAGGCTGGGAGAAAGTGACTGCCCCCTCCCAGAAACCACCGGAAGCCACGCTGGACCCCAGGGAAGTCACCCTCCTGCATCTAAAAGGTTAGAAACAGGAGGGTGACAAACATTTTGCATGTGTGTTAGTGTATGTGTGTCTGTTTGTATGTGTGTGTGTCTGTGGGTGTCTGTCTGTATGTTTGTGTGTATTTGTCTATGTGTGTCTGTGGATGTGTTTCTACATGTCTGTGTGTATGCATGTGTGTCTGTTTGTATGTGTGTGTGTGTGTGTGTGTTTCTGTCTTTATGTATGTATGGGTCTCTGTGTGTATGTGTGTGTGTCTGTAAGTGTGTGTATGTGCATCTGTGTGTATGTGTGTGTCTACATGACAGTGTGTGTGTCATGTGTGTGTCTATGTGTGTGTCTGCATGTGTGGGGACATGTGTGGTGAGGGGTAGATGTATGGGGGGGCCCCAGGGCAATTTACGCCTCTGCGTCTGTTGTATATATTTACACAACATATAATACTATTGATTGCAGTGATGGTCAGTCAGGTATGTTTATGTATGACCACATTAGAAAGGCAGGATCTTAATTAGTCAACTGATCTCTATCAACTACATCCAGGAGAACACAGGTTTTCAAACTATAGATGAGCATTGTCTTGTAGATTAATTTACTAACATTTTTTTTCTTATAACATTGAGTAGAAACATAGAAACATAGAATGTGGCGGCAGATAAGAACCATTCGTCCCATCTAGTCTGCCCAATTTTCTAAATACTTTCATTAGTCCCTGGCCTTATCTTACAGCTAGTATAACCTTATGCCTATCCCACACATGATTACACTCACTGTGTTAACATCTACCACTTCAGCTGGAAGGCTATTCCATGCATCCACTAACCCTCTCAATAAAGTAATACTTCCTGATATTATTTTTAAACCTTTGTCCCTTTAATTTAAGACTAAATTTATGTCCTCTTGTTGTGGTAGTTTTTATGACTAGTGATCTGCGGCTCTGAAATGTATGTGGTTCAAACATTCATCAATTGTCATTTCTATAGATAAAAATAAGAACTCATGGATAAACATAAATTGTGATGGAGGTGTAATTGAATTAAAAAAAAAAACTAGATTACCTATATAGAAAAAAAAAGTAATGTACATTTTGATCAAGCATACTGTAATATTTAAATACCATACCGATATATTGCTGTAAATAAAAATAAAAAAAATCAACAAATGAATGTGAATTATTTTTAATATTTTAAAGTTGTATTTTGTTTACTTAGGGATACAACACACGTGTTGGTGATAAAGGTGCTCAGCTTTCAGGAGGACAGAAGCAACGTATTGCAATTGCACGTGCGCTAATTCGAAAGCCAAAAGTACTCCTTTTAGATGAAGCTACTTCCGCCCTAGACACCGAAAGTGAAAAGGTATGTAGACCTATCTCTTTAGTTTATAGAATAAATTTGATGTAGCCTGATACTGAGCCGTAGAATAGAAAACAGCAAAACTTCTGAAGTATTATGATTAATAAGATGATCATAGCAAATTCAAATCTTGAGTATATGTAATAATTGTGCAAAGGAACCAATAATGAAAAAGTCACGTAAGTAAATATTTTAAGACACTAATCACAGCGCAATTAAATTAGTAGATAAAGTTATTCAGAGCAAGGTCCTGTATTATCTATGTGATCAGGAAAATATACAAAAAATACTCCTTTATAAAAAAATACTCCTAGAAAAAATACTCCTTTAATGTATATTCTAGCAAAGTGAAGCTCTGTAGTATATGTTGACTTTCTGAAAATAAAAGAGTGACTATGAAAATAAAGAGGAAAAAATAGAAATTCTTTCATTTTTAAATGTCAGACAAGGAGATTATAATATGTAATCACAGGCAGTCTCAACAATTTTCTTAAAATACAATATTGGTATATATTTTTTTCTCTCTTCCCATAAGTCTTTGCAGCCAGCTCTGTTTACGTTTTCTCCCATGAGGATATGACTTTTGTATATATTGTTAATGGCTTAACTGGTTTTTTTTCCCCCCTGTGTTTCCTTCACAGATTGTGCAACAAGCACTGGATGATGCTAGACAGGGTAGAACTTGTGTAGTTATTGCGCATCGACTCTCGACAGTACAGAATGCAGACATCATTGCAGTGATACAGAATGGAAGAGTAATTGAACAAGGAACACACTTCCAACTTCTGTCAAAACAAGGAGCATATTATGCACTTGTCAATTCACAAGTCCAACACTGACAAAGACTAGTACTTTTGCAATAACAAAACCAGCTTTTCTGTTGGTGATATGAATTCCTAACCTGATTAGACTCTTCAGATGTTCAGGTTCCCTACCAAAGACCTCTGTGAGACTAACCCTCTTGGAGACCACTCTAAGGATTTAATATGGTAGCTATAGTCCTGCTGTCTAACAGCAGAGCTGCATTTGCATATGGCACTTCCTATTGTCCCACTTTATGAAGACACAAGGACTTTCAAAGACTAAAACATGTGGTTTGAAAACATCAGCAGCCCATTTCAAACTTTATGGCCAGTGACTCCTTTCTAGTGTGACAATTGTTCAAAATTTTTTTTTACTGTTGGATGCACTGGGAATTTTTAAATAGATCCTTTTCAGTTTTGATGAGAGAACACGCTGTAGGAATGTGGTTGGCTCATCACTGTATCAAACTTCCCAACATGGGACCTCGGTCAAGTCAGGACGAGTAGGCAGAGTCCTGAGGGAGCGTTGCCAGCAAACGTGAGCCATGTCACTGGTGATGCCCACAATGGACAGGGCTATCTGGAAAAGGGGTGGCTTGACCATAAAGTGGACATGTCGTGCCAAAAAAAAAAGGAGGGGGGGGACACTATATGACAGGCAGCTTGGCTGGCCCCTAGCTATCAGGACCATGCAGGGAGTACTGCTAAAGTGCTCCCTGCATAGTACCCGCTGCACCGTGCAAGACAGTTTCCTGGTGTCCTCAGATGCCGAACACCAGGGAACTAAAGTGGGACAGCAGGATAGCACCTCAAAATAGGGACTATCACGCCGAAAGCAGGAAAGTTGGGAGGCAGGCTTTATTTTCCAGCCAGAGACACAGTTGAAGGTGAGATTATAGTCCATTTGCAGAAAAATGTTACTCTTACATTTGCTATATTTAGCATTTGATAGACTATTTACAAAAGTGTCATTCTTTTACTAAATTAAGGTTATTTTTTATTTTTTTTGGTTATTAAATGGAGTACATTTAGGGACATACATATTCCCATAAGGTCATCCTTTTTTTCAACGTGTGTCTATTTTCTCGAGCACTTTCTGCATCTTATCTTGTTACTCATTTTAAACGGTTATACATGAAGAGAAGAAAAAATTCAAAGTGCAGGGATTTTTTTTCTGCATTCAATGTGGTGTCTCCCATCTCACTCACTCATATTTCCCTATGATGGTAGATAAATGGGCGAGGTGGGAGAGAGGGGCACAGTTTTAATTTAGTGATTCACACTATAGTTTTTGTTTTCATCATTTCAAACATATGATCTATGTGAATATTATATATATTATTGAAAGATGTGTATGTAAGATATAGTTTTTTTGTGAGTACTTGTGTACATATATGTGAAATAAATAGTTGTGCAACAATGTACTTTTATTTTCAGTACTGACATGCAAATATTAAAATAGATCTATCACTTTGATTGTTTTGCTTTTTTTTTAAGTGAAGTTACATGGCCGATCACATAATCAGTGGCAGCTGGTAAAGTTTAAAGATAGTGGGGTGCTGGAATTTGACTCTGACACCTGACTTTTGGGGATCTACCCACTTTACCTCATATACACAATCTATTATTCAATAAGAAGTGATGTACTTTTAAACTGTAAATGCACATATTTAGGAAACAGCATCCACTTTAAAGAGGTCAAACCCCACCCCCGATGATGTTCAACAATGGCAGTCCTAGAAACAATATGTAGACCTGCCTTTTAGGATGTCCATTGTCTGACTGTTAAAGGCACAAGAAAATGGAAGGAAAGGTGATTGCGCAATTTTTGTATAATACCCAGATTTTGTAGATAATCTCTAGGCTCTGTAAATACAGAAAACCAACATAGGGTAATACGTTTTAACACTAGGTATAAGTAATGTAAGTGAGAGACTTAGAAAAACTCACAATCTTTAGAGCATTTCTGAGTTTGCTCTAAACTATGAAGGCAGGGTATATCAATCAGATGTGCAGGTATCTGTACTCGGTCCCCTCAGGAGGTGTTTGCAGTCCTCTGTGGAGTAACCAGATAACCAGAACCAGTTAACCAGATAAAATGAAAGTAAAATACTTTTCGACCCAATGCAATGGGTCTTCCTCAGGTGCATGTATAGTTACAACTGCATCAGTGGGCATTTATATATGGCAAACAATTTAACAAACAATTACAGGTGTGTAACACTAATCCCTCCTTATACTCCTTATATGGAGTGTTTCCGGCTTATTTCCGCCTCCTCCAATATGTCCGTTGTTGTCCCTCATTGCTGTGTATTCATCTCGACCTTTTCAACATGGTCGCGCATACCATCTAATTCCGATACGTCATTTCCGGTTTTTCGTCACTGCAGAAAATCGTCATTTCCGGTTTCGTCATATGGGCGCCATTTTCGGCGGCCGAACGGGGGCGTGTTTTTTCATGTCTATAACTCATCAAAAAAGGAGGGGCAAGTCCGAGCAACTCAATGATAGAATTAAGTCCATGTGGGAGCCATATTGGAAAAGGGAAACATAAGGGCAGTAAAAAAATAATAAATAACACAATGAAAGATAAAGAATTAATATTTTATCTGGACTAAAAAGATTTAAATATTAAAATACTATATTGGTCAATAAAAGGTAACAGATGTATTCATTTTATAAAAAACATAATATTAGGGTAAGACACACTATACAATTTTAATAAAAAGACATATTATAATATAGGACCTATCTCAAAATCAATGTTCATCCCTTTGGGGCATAATGTTTGCAAATCAAAAATCCAACTAGATTCTTTTTTACTCAAATTAAGTGCTGTATTCCCCCCTCTCCAGTGGGTTTGAACTTGTTGGATTGCTATAAATTCTAAATCTCTAGGATTAGAATTATGCTTAACTAAAAAGTGATTGGACACACTGTGATTTATAAAACCATTCTTTATGTTTCTAACATGTTCATATATTCTAGTTTTCAGGGGTCTAGACGTTTTCCCTATATTTTGCAATCCACATGTACATTGTAGCAAGTATACAACATTACTAGAGTCACATGTAATAAAACTAGTAATGTTAAACCTTTTTTTTTTGTTATGTTAGATACAAAGTCATCCTTCTTTTTAGTGCTTACATTGGTATTTTTGCAAGCATAGCAATTACCACAATGATGGAAACCCTTCACTGTTTTCGTCCAGTTTGTTAAAAAGTCGTTACTCGGGGGCGGGGCCGGACCGCCATGCTGAGCGGACGCACAGTGGAGTAGCTCCGGAAAACTCCTCCAGTTTTCGGCCCTAAACACCGGCTAAATACTCACTAACCGACCAATAACAGCACCCCAGTGCAAGAGGCAACCCTGGTCCCGGGGAGAGGCTTGCCGCGAGGTTCTAGTCCCTCGGGGAGGCGATCTTAGCTGTAAGCGATGAAGACCGCTCGGGCAGTGAGCGGGGTGGACGGCCGCTGCCCAGCTATCCTGCCCACCAGCGGTAAGGCAAAACCGCAAAGCTAGGTGGGTCTGGCCCTGTTCTCCCCCCTCTGGGCCGGTGGGGGTGATCCCGGTCCCCATCCTATGACCCATCGGAGTGCCGCGGCGCCGGCGAGAGCCCGCTCCCAAAATGGCGGCGACCGCATGGCAACTAAGGCGCGAGAGATGCCGGACGCACTCTCCTCTCCTGATACCACACAGCCGGACTACCGACCACGAAGGAGAGAGAACCGGCAAATAAGAGCCGAGTCCCCACAAGCCAAGGAGGAGCAGAACCAAAACCCAAAGTGCCGGTGGATACAGACCCCGAGGAGGTACAATGATACAAGGCCTGGGACTTACCTGCCGCAGCGCTCAGCTTCCCGCAAGGGGGCCATAACAGGTCTGCCCATCTATAGCCACCATACAGGGACTCTCCTCCCGCCCACAACAGGCACTAGGCTGGACGGCAACTGACCCAAGAAGGGAACCTTGCACCATTATAGTGACACCATACGGGACTCTGAGTATTGCTGCAGTCACCAAGCATATCGCCTTATTAAAGTAACCTACACTGCATACAGACGGAACGCCTAGCATGCCATCACGGACTCTCGCCTGGCTGGCATGGGGCCACCATGGGGTGGTTATTTTAAGCTTTGAAACGCAATCTTTTTTGTTACCGCTTCTTATATGCTTTTTTTTTTCCGCTTCAGTCTCCAAGCCACCCACACCTTAGCTTACAGCTAGAATAACGTGTAACCATTTAACCACACACAAACAGGGGAGATGTAACCAGTCTAGCAAGAGTGGAATAGTCTAATAGTCTAATCTTGTTCCTATAATCTATGCATAAGCCATGTATTCTCCTTTGTCTCTCCTCCACCTATCTTTCCATGACGCACGCTTTTTGCTAATTTATCTGCACCAAAGCGGATTATTGGGCAAAATGTGTTAGCCTGCCTCTACAGTTTCTCCCTATAGCTTGATCACTAGCATGTACAGCAACTACTAGGCAGCAACTATTACAACAACACACATGCTAGTCGCACAATTCACCTGTTTGTTACTTGTTTGTTAATTTTCTAACGTACACGCGCAAATTACACTAGCATGTTTTAATTCTTGTATAATTAAGCGAACCTGACCTCCTTGTAAAGCCAACTCTTACATATCCAAGAAGCAACATACATTTATTGTCTCAAGCTTGCGGTCCTTAACGCGACCCACCACATTGGACATACTTACTTAGCTTGAATTATAAAACTCTAAAAAATTGTGCTCTCTCCTTAAATGCCACACAACTGTTTAACTATGCTTGTATTCAAATAACCTGTAACTGCTGTTGTGGCATTACAAGTATGCATGTTATCGCTCGCACATCAAAAATAAAGAATGTAAAAAAATAAAAATAAAAAAAAAGTCGTTACTCTCTTTTTGTTTTTCTACATAGTTGGACGTTAAAATCTGTTTAAATGTTTTGCCCCTCTAAAGATGAACTTTGGGTTATTACCAATATCATGATCTTGTTTTAAATATTCCAATTTGTATTTATAATTCTTTTTAATGTCCCAATATTACTACAATAGTTAAAAATCAATGGGATTTGTAATATTGGGACATTAAAAAGAATTATAAATAAAAATTGGAATATTTTAAAACAAGATCATGATATCCATAATTGTATTGGTAATAACCCAAAGTTCATCTTTAGAGGGGCAAAAAATGTTAAACAGATTTTAACGCCCAACTATGTAGAAAAACATTTTCTCGCCTCTAGTGGCCTCCCTAACCACTAGTCAATCCTCAGTTACTCTCACCTGCCTCATATGATCTTCCAAGTCTGCTATAAAAGGCCACACCCAACTCTTCACATTGAAGTCAGTGTTCTGACATAGAACTCCTGATCCTGGCTCCTGAAAACCTCCTGATCCTCTATTGAGACTCCATGTGTCCAGTCGCCGGAATCCTCCTGAAACTCTTATCTTCAACTACTGTAACTCTGCAAGATCCTGTAAGCAACCTGTATTACATTATATTGGAATATACTTACCTGTCTCAAACTGCTGCAACTCTGCATAATCATTTAAGCAACCTGTACTATATTATACTGAAAGTACTTACCAGCTTTAACCATTTCAACCCTGTATCATCCTGAACCTGGCTGCAGTGTGACACTCCACAAACTACTCATCTACAGGAATAACATCAAACCTACTTGTATATAAAATACTTTATTAATTTACGTTCAAGATATCCTGTTTGGGGCATAGCGCCTTTATTCTGTTTTAGCTTTCAAAGTATCCTTTTTGTGGCTTATTGCCTTAATTCTTTCTTTCAAGTAAATTGTTATGTCTAAAAATGACAAAGTTTCAAACAATAACCCTGGCATAAGACTCCTCTCTGACCTGCTCAGGAACATGACACCAACAGTTGACAGTACAATTTTGTTACTGCTGGCATAACAAAGCGTGGGTACACAGGATATGAACTGGAGTGATCAGAAGTCAAGGTAATTTAAATACCAAGTGGCAGCACCAACCTCGACTATCAATTGATAAACCCTTTTCAACAGCCTGTAAAAAATGAATATCAATGGGACACTAGATCACTGAATTGTCTCCCACACCAAAGGAACAACAAAATAGGTACATTTTTTGTACCTATAGACAAGGATGCTAAATATTTCCATCCATTCTTGGTCACATTTGATGAGATAGAAAACAGTGAATGATCAGGGATGGGGCCCTGATGCTCACTAAGAAGGCAACAATGTAAATGCAAAGCTATGGGTCCTAAGTGCCACTAATTAACCAATTACAGAACATGGGGTGTCAATTCACCAGAGAATGCAAGGGAGTTTACAAGCCATCTGGCTCTTAGTGTGATTTTAAAGTGATTTAAGTTATGCAAAATGACTGCTCATGAAAAGCTTATGGCAGAGAGATCATACATCCATCTTCATCTGTTGCTGGCACACAGTATAACATACTTTGCAAAAAAAATACAGATAAAGACAAACACAGAAACACAAAAGTCATATAAAAAAGATAATATATAATAACAGTAATTCAGGAGAGAGCAGCAAAAAATGCAATGTAGTTAAAATTACATAATAAAATCCAGAAAACTGAGAACAAGTATTATTATTATACTTTACTAAGATACTGGGAACAAACAAGTCTGCATGCCTTGATACATTAAGTTAAATGTACATATTAAATATTAAATTGATAGACAGAAACACACAGTACACCACACACATAAAAACACACACACACATATATGTATATATATATATATATATATATATATATATATATGGAACATGGGGGGGGGGTGGTTGCACTCACCTGAACATGCTTAAATGGGGTGCTGCTGGGGGCCATATTATACAATAAACAATACACAAGATCCAGCGCACTCTCCTATCTACTAAACAGCAACTTCAATGTTGACAGATTTTATTAGTTTTTAAAAGGATCTTGTGCATTGTTTATTTTATATATATATATATATATATATATATATATATATAAACACATATACAATCATATATATCATTATTTAATAGCACATTATTTAATTATAAATTAAACAAACATGAAATATTGTGATTGCATAATTAGTCGACAATTATGCTTGCAATTTTTATAAACTGTGCACATCTGTCTGCTATCATATCTTTTATGATAGTGTGTTTATATTGTTTCTTCTGTGTGTGAGTTATTAAAAACTGTGGGAAGTGTCTGCGTTGTTGCTTAAAATATAGGTACAAACTTCTTTTCCCTAGAGCCCTGGTACCTCCATAAAATAGAGAGAGTCTAATATGCAATATCACCATTCTAATCTGTGTCTGCTCCTGGTATAATTTAATAATAATGTCCACTGTTGAATTTAATTCTGTCTAATATTTTTAGGAAAGCTTGTAAATGGCTATTAGCCCAGTTATTACCCTGGGAGCTATGAAAAAACAGCTAATTGTGAGCACCTATAAACCTCCCATAAAGAGCTTGATTGGTTAAATAAAAAATCCCGTTTATCAAGAAACTAAAGTAAAAAAACAGCACCATTAGAAACTGTAAAGATAAAGGCACTCTAGGTTGAAATGCTTCTTGTGGAACTCACGAGACTCACAGTGAAATTCACTAAAATCCAAGTTCAATACGGATTGCAAAACCTGGAGTTTGTTCAGAACGAGTCCGAATTTCGTCTGGATTTAAGTAAGACCAAACGCTAGCGTACGGCTGAAATCTTGGCCCAGATAGTTAAAATCCGGGCCTAGATGCTTCAAATCAATGCCTGCATTTCACAAATCTGAGCTATTTCCCCACTGGCAACAATAACAACCAGTGGGCAAAAAGTGAGAAGGTGGGTCTAGCAGGATTGGGGGATTAATATGATAATGTAAATGTGGCAAAGCGAGGGTGGGAGAGAGAGGAGTTAATGAAAGTGAAGGGGTGACAGTGTGTTGGCACTTAAAGCGCTTGTGGATGGTGATAGTGTATGGAGATTCTGTAAGTGTGTGTATGGGGATGACAGGGTGCATGGGGGGGTGACAGGGTGCATGTGTGGGGGGAGTGACAGGGTGTGTGGGGCAGGGCTGCCATCAGAACTGACACAGTTCCAGGTCTGGGCCCCCTGGGCCTGCCCCCGAGTCCGCCCACAGGAGCCATTCTGAGTCTGCCCACCAGGATGCCCTGTGTGTGTGCAGTGGATGTGTTGTGTATAGTGGATACATATTGCACATTTGTATAATGGATGTAGTGTTTTTGTGTTTTAGATACAGTGTGTGTTTGTGTAGTGAATGCAGAGTGTGTGTTTGTCTAGTGGATGTATTGTGTGTATGGTGAATGCAGCGTGTTTATGTAGTGGATGTATTGTGTGTATGGTGAATGCAGCGTGTTTATGTAGTGGATGTAGTGTGAGTATGATGAATGGAGTGTGTGTTTGTGTAGTGGATGTAGTGTGTTTATGGTGAATGCAGTGTGTGTTTGTGTTGTGGATGTATTGTGTGTATGGTGAATTCATTGTGTGTTTGTGTAGTGGATGTAGTGTGTGTATGGTGAATTCAGTGTGTGTTTGTGTTGTGGTTTTAGTGTGTATAATTGTGTAAGGGGAGCATTTTTGGGGTATTTACATTTATTTGAACACACTTTATTTTATTCTCCTCTCCCTGCTTCTTACCTGGTAAAGGAGGGGGGGGGAGATTGCATCCCTGGTGGTCCGGTGGTATGGTGGAGGGTGCCAGCCGCTGTACAATGTAAAAGAGGGTCAGTCAGCACCATGTTAACTTTCCAGCCTCTCCTGTGTCTGTAATTCTTGCGAGCTGTGCCTGCGTGCCGCGCAGAGCGTTGCCATGGTAACCCGTGGCAACACTCTGCCAGCCCCTTCAGTAACTGGGGATTGGGGGGTGGGAGGGAGAGGGGACCTCCAGTGCCAGTAAAACGGATCGTTTTCCTGGCACTGGAGTTTCCCTTTAAGTTACTGATTTATTAGTGACTACACAATTTTTCTTTATTTGAATTAACTTTTAACAACTTCAAATACCCTTCAACATATTTACAGTAGATTGTTTTTCTGTTTTGGGGAATCTCACAATACTTTTTTTAGTTTTTTGCTTTGTTTTTTGTTTAGGTTGCATTTTATTTTTCAGCCTTTATTTTTTCTGTATGCTTCAATTATCTCTTATTAAAACAGGGGTTGATTTTCCTTTTTAAAATGTCACATCTTCAAAATGTTGAGTAGAGTAGTACCAATAAATGAAAGCTGATTGAAAGACCTGCAACTCGATTTCCTCCGGTGTAAATGTTCATACCTTAATATAACTCTTCTGCCAGCTTTGTGGGAAATTAATTTATCTATTAGAATCTAGTTGATTGGCATGTGCTGTTAAGTCAGCAAAATAACTTAAAATATACACAGTACATCAATCATACTAATGCAGGTAATTATATGTGGACTTATCTGATAAAACTTTTATTTCTTAAATTTCTTACATTGAAGTTTATACCATAGGGATACTGATATAGAAATATAAATTATAAATAGGAAACTGCAGTGAATGACAGTTCTTATGTCATGCAAGTGTATAAAAAAGAAAGGGAATACCATACTCTTACTGAAATCCTGGGGTACCAGACCTGGGGCTGGCTACCCCTCACAGTAATAGTTTAAAAAAGTTATGGTCCAAGCATGCAAGGGTTAATTCTGCAGCAGATTTTATTGGAAAAAGTACAACGTTTTGATCTCCAAGCGCTTGAGAAAGATCTCTTGGAGAGCGCAATGTTGCACTTTAAAAAAAAAAATCTGCTGCAGAATGAACCCTTGAGTGCCTGGACCACAACCCACAACTTTTTTCAACTATGCAAGTGAATATTGACATTCTATTAGGGTTGCCATGTATATTTAAATGAAATACACAATGGACTAATTTTATAATCTTGTCAATAAATAGCTGTTGTAAGCTGTCACTATTAACAACAGTACAACAGTAGCTAATAGCATCTACTAGTTACTGACTGGATCGGAACCTTGTCATTAACTTTCCTTGCTGACCACCAATATTGTCCAATCACTCGCAGAATAGCCATTTGCTGGTGAAGCAACACAACACACATTGTGTAGTATAGCAGAGCTCCTATATCCTGACGGGATATCTCCGCTAAATTCCTCTCATAGCTGGAAGAAACACTAGCTAGTGAATATAGCTCTTTCCCCCAGTAATCAGACGACACATGATTCTGGGAGGAGTACAATTGTTTTTTATTGTCACAAACACAGTCTTTTTACGCGGACCTCCCAAGCATGGGTTTCTATTCAGCAGTAAGTGAATCTGCCCTGGTGCCTCCGTGTCTGGGGGATAATTGAGTTGTCCCTCACTTAAACTAATTATCTCCCGGAAACAGAGAGCACAACACAAAAAGCATAATAAAACCGACAGGAACCCCAATACATGATATATCCCTGGTTAGCGCTGATCTGAGTGCCCATGTTGACAAAATATCACTTGAATCCATAAAGCATTGACAAATTAAAACCGGGTTAAAGCTTTGACTTGCTGCTAGCAAAGTTTAAGCCAAAAGGAATTCCATAGCGATTAGCGAATATGACTTTCGCCAGTCAAATATTGGGAGCTTCTGCAGACTGAATAGGGAGCGCTCCCCCTGGCTCTCAGAGAGCAATTGTTCCTCTTAGTCTCTTATACCTACCCTCCAAATATCCCTGTCTTGGCTGGTTGAGAAGTGGGGGAAAACAGAGGTGGAAGTTGACCGGACAACGCAAATAGGCACGCCCGAGCAAGAGTTCCAGAGAATGGTGACCGGGTCCCGCTACAGTCCTCACGGCTCTCTGGGTACATTGGCTTGCCATGGGGAGAGGCGCTCTTTAGGTTTTAACATGGAGGAATAGGTGATGAGGGACAGGGATAGTGATTAAGTCTTTTGGGAAAATATAGGGACTAAAACAGGATTTGCCACTTGTAGGTTGTCACCATAGCACCCACAGCTTGCCGGTAAAAAAGGCTTAATCTTGAGCATGTGTACTTCACCTTGTGAACATACATACATATCCATTTACCTATTGAGGTTTATTTCTGCTATGTGAATTGATAATTTAAACGGCACAAGCACTTTATTTATATAAATAATCATTTTATGTTGTATCAGTCAGTGAATGTATGTCAGTGCATGTGTCAATGAGGGTGTGCATCTGTCAGTCAAAAAAGTGGCCTTGACACGTGTGTTTGTGTCCATATTTAGGAGGTTCAAAACTTGGATTACCACCTACAAGTTAACTGTAAGCTTTTTACTACCGGTACATTTATATGGTAATACATCTTATATCGATACTTAACTTTGGTCATCTCTGTTCTGCTTGTTGTATCCAAGAGGTTTTGATAGACCACCTGTGGATGTATGTCATATGGACACATTCATATAATCCCATAGGATTTATTTTGAGCAAAAAGGATTTATTTTGAACTGGATATGTGAACTGTGATATCTTAGTTAAATATGTAAAACCGCAGACTTGAATGCAGAATGAGTTAAATACCATTACTTTTACAAAATTGTTCTAACACAAGGAAAGTTACTTTAACAGCAAGCCCTTCACAAAAGGACCTTGACGCAATATTAAGCCTTATTAACATCAAGGCTTTGCTTCAATAATATTCAGAGAAATACGTTGCACACAACATGAATTAATTCTTGATACAGCAGTACAAAGAAAAAAAGCCAATATTGCCAATAGAAAAAAGAATAGTTCAGGACAGAGAGAAGATGTGGGTGCAGATTTACAAATTTGTATTCTCTGTATTAATTTTGTATTGGTGCTGGTTATTGTTTGTCTAGACCGGGAGGAAGGGCACCGTTATAGCCTTCTTTAACATTAGCTGGGCTGGAACGATTGACCGGAACACTGTGCATGAATGAAAGCAAAATTGCTGATAGATTTTCTCCATGTCCTTCATCTGTTCTTGAGTCTTGGAACTAGTTATAAATAAGCATGTAAGCAGTTTCTTTCTTAGAGAATGTTGTAAAGAGGTAAGAATGTTAGGTCTTCAGATGTTGAAAGACTGACGAATGAGAAATGACCTCAACCCCATTACAGCGTTTTTCACAAGATGTTAGGCATAATGAAACACTTGTGAGATTAGTCATTAAATAGTAAATTGACTTTGGAACTTTTAGGACAAAATAAACAAATCTCAAAATGACCCTAACTTTTTTTTTATCTCACCCTTGATATTAAGGCATAATATCTTCAGTTCCCATATTTATTAACAAAAACTTCCAGTATGGGAAAAAGTCTAAGACGTGTATAGAACAAGATTCCCATGTGGTCTATATCACAGGTATTTTTCTGATTTGTATTCCTGAGAGAGTACAACAAAACACACGGGAAAAATAAATAGGGAAACATAATTTCATAATTTCCTAGCAGTTTAAAGATACCTTAAAAAGTTACTTGCTCTTTAGCACACAATAGCAAATCCATTAATCTCACATAGGATGAGTGTTAGCAACAACAATTACCCTGAAAATGGAGATGTTGGATTATACATAAGAGATGCTACAATAGCTTATGGGCAAATGTGCATTTTTGTCTTGTTCAATCTTTAGCCTGTGTCATAAATATATCTTCTATGGAGTAAACTCACTTACGGGGTCTGTGTGTTGCAATTTTAATCAAGCTCACTTAATTTAATTAAACACAGTTTATCAGGTACAGCTGTTCACCTGCTCGTTATTGTGACTATCTAATCAAATCAGCTAATCATGCGGCAGAAGCGTAATTCGTAGAAGTATACAAGTATGGTCAAGAGGTTCAGTTGTTGCTCAGTAGAAACACCAGCATGGGAAATAATTGTTATCTAGGCAAGCACTTGTGGGATATTGTCAGTGCCAGACAAAAAGGTTTGAGTATCTCATAAAATGCTGATTTTCTGAGATTTTCAACTACAATAATTTCTTGAGTTTACAGAAATGCTCCAAAAAACATTACAACGTGTGGCCATACCTAATATTAGAAACGTCTACCTAATAAAGTGGCTACATAGTGTATGTTATTCACTTAAAATAATTCTATGCAGAATGTAACTCCTTATTTGTAAATTAAGGCAACACTAGCTTATTTGGAACAATTCTCCAAGTCTGATATAGTCACACCTTGACTTTTAGCCTGTATATTGCAATTCAGGTTTCAGCATACCTCAATATGTGAATAAAGGCTGGAGTCTCTTCAAAGTAGTGCTTGTGTGAATCCTTTCTAAGCCCCCTACTATTGTCAGGCCTCCTGTGTTCCTCCTGTGAGGGGGGCCAATGAGCTGGCTGGCTGGTCACCTTAGGGCCCCCAGGAGGTGACTGACTATTCACTAAGGCAGAGTAGGAACCTGCTTACATGAACAGCAGGTGCCTACTCTGCCAAAATACAGTTTGTGTCTGCCAGTGAGTGTATGTCTGTCAAATGTCAAATGAGTGAGTGTGTTTTTGTTAGTGAGTATGTCTGTCTGTCAGTGAGTGTGTGTGTTTGTCAGTGAGTGTCTGTGTGTCTGTCAGTGAATATTTGTGTCTGTCAATGTGTGTATGTCAGTGTATGTCTATCAGTGAGTGTGTGTCTGTCAGTGAAAGTGTGCTGGTTAAACAGTATGTGCACCAATTACTGTGTCTGACATACACTCATTGATACACACACTCACTGACAATGTATGAGTATCAGTGGGAGCGCGTGCCTGTGGAGTGCTAATGACTGCGTAACTGTCTGTCAGAGAGTGTATGACAGTGTGTATATGTACAAGTAAGAGTGAAAGGGTAGCACTTCATTGATTCTTGCAATGGGGTCCTGTGATTCCTAGTTATGGCCCTGGGTGCATCCTCTCCACTGGGCCAAAGTTGGTCATTTTTTTAAAAAACACAGACTAAGCAATTCCATCAAGAATTCTATCTTATTATTCCATTTAGATATATAAACGTTTCTATTTTCTCAGAAATAGTTTGGAAGTCTAAATTACTATTTTACTGGATATGGTTTAGTACTATGTCAGGGATCATGTCACAAAAAGAACATTACAATGCTGTTATATATGAATAAGATGGGACTATTGACCTTGCAGGCAAACTATTGCTGTACACAGTAATAGTTTGGAACATTTAATCTTGTTTGACAGTAATCAAACCTGCCTGGCTTGAACAACCATTCACGTACAGGATTCAAGGAAAAAGATATACAATGTTCTTGCTGATTATTTGGCAACCTATAGTATCGGCTGAAGCCATGTTCCTTTTTTCTTCTTTGGTATATTCTTAAGGAAGATGCAATAGAGCAGTAGCTTATGTTCATAGATAAGAAAAACAACTAAATGCTGGCAAAATTGTATGTCGTCTATAACTGCAGTTAGACATATTTTTTATTTTTTTATTTTTCATGTAATCCGTACAGGGCGTGAGAGAGCTGTTTTTCTGGTTCTCTTTGAGGTTCTTGATTTCTTCAGTTTACTTAATAATCAATTAAGGTTTTTTTTTTTTTCAATTTGTAATTCAATTTATTTTCATTTTTCACACAGTGGGGTTGACTGTTCTTATGTAAGCCTTTTTGATTTTTATCAGATGTATTCCTGACCCTATCATTTTAAAAACACGAGCTAGCACTAAATACAGTAACATCTTACCTTTATTCCAGTCTGCTCGTGCTGACTCTGTCCCTGATTTGCTTCCTTGGCTGACATCATCGTAGGAAAGCATAGGATTGGCTGATAATGTCAAAAAGGCAGATCAGGGACAGAGCCAACACAAGCCAAAAACCTCCCTTGCCAATCAGTGCTTATCAGTGAATCTTTATGAGGAAAGTTCAGTGTCTCCATACAGAGGGTGTAGACGCTGAATGGCAGTGCTGCACACTCAGGAAGCACCTCTATAGCCATTTGAGGAGTGGCCAGTGAAGTTATCCCTAGGCTGTAATGTAAACAGTGCATTTTCTCTGAAAAGACAGTGTTTACAGCAAAAAAAGCCTGAAGGGAATTATTCTACTCACCAGAACAAATGCAATAAACTGTAGTTGTTCTGGTGACTATAGTGTCCCTTTAAGTTATTTTCCTTAAAAAAAAAAATGGTGCATTTGAATGCTTTCTAGGGGTTTTGCATCAGGGGGGAGGGGAGGATTTGATTTACACGCTTATATTTCTATTTATAGCAATCATTGAAGGGTTGAACTAGCGACTGTCATTTTTATTTAGTTTTAATTTATCTACTGGCTGATGCAAAGCAAATGGAAAAAGCAAGGAAAATGCACATATTTATCACTTGTCTTTTTCTATTATTTAATCTTTACCTTTTTTTTTCTATCTCATAGTCTGATTCATATGTTTACGACACATCATTTTTTAATGAATTTACTCGTTCTAACCTATTTTTCTTTCCTTGCTTTAATTTTATATAGTACGAATTAGCTTTAGTAAGTGTTTAGTTAGCATTAATTAAACATAAAGTGAACTTGAGTTTAAACTTTTAATGCTAAATACTTGAAACAACCTGGTGTAAAAAGACATAAAAACGGTAATGGTATTAAGATCAAAACTACTGCACACAATCACACCAAGACCAATATTGAAGCTATAAAACATTTTGATAATCTAGAATAAAATGTCGTGATAACTACCTATATCATTTTGCTGACACATTAAAAGGTCAAACTCACTTGAAATTATTATGTGATATTATTATTGTGATAGCCGAGCAGGGCAGAAGTTCAATCCACCCCCGTCATCACTATTTACCAGTACTTTCAATCCAAGCCAATTAATTTCAGTTCTGCTGTATACATTTTTACAATGAAAGAAACATTTTTGAGACACTCAAAAATATGTGTTTGCTTTGAATGTTGGAATTTTAATAACTGAACCGGAATCGAAGATACCAACCAAAAAGGCCTCAAATTATTATAATATTGTGTATAAACTGATAGGAGCATTTTCTTGCCATTTGGTTCATAGGTGAATTTAGAAAGAGTAACAGTGTACAAACAGCAAAGGAATGGTGATTTGGCGCTTAACCAAGACTAAGCAACTACCCTCAGTGCCTAAAATCACTAAACGGCACTCAAAACACAGTGAACGAGAAAAGTCCACTTTTCATTATTTATGTTATTTTAGCTCTTTTTATTCTTGTATTTTGTCCGGTTTTGCATTTATCTTTACAATATTGGATATCCTGAATTACTTAAAGCTGGAGAGAAGCTATCCTGGTGGGGAGTCTGAAAGCCTGAATAAGCTTATTATTCATCTGCCATTGAAGCCAGAGCCCGCTCTATGTAGCTCTGCATACTGTGAGTGACCCATTACCCTCCATTTATTTATGTTCCTTCTAAAACAGTATCACACTATGTATATGTTTTTATTGTAGGACATTCAGGAGGTGTTTTCATTCATCATACTAAGTATACCATATTTGTGTATATTTTCTCTGCACCCCCCTTATACTTTTCTCTTAGAAAAACCTTTAGAGGGGAAAAAAAAACAGAAGAAGAATAAATAAATAAAAAATAATAATAATAAAAATAATATATATATATTTATTATAAATATATAATAATAATAATAATAATAATAATATGTTTTGTATTTATTTATTGCTGCCAATACAACAAGATACCCATATTTTACAATTATCAACCTCTATTCTTCATTCCCGTACATATCCAAATTACCTTACATATTAAGACATTATTTGCAACAACATTAACTAGAATACCACATTGGGGAACCAGTGCTTTCAATCTGTAGTAAGTAAGAATGGTATTGTGCCAAGGTGGCAAACTGTAACTAATTATTATACATTAGAGTTCATTATTTGGCACATTGCTCTATTTAATAAACTTGACAAAGTAATGCCATAAACGACCTACCCAATAATAAATTACATCTATTATCTCATTTATCTCTGTTCTTGTAAGTCAGCCACAGCTCTGTCCAAAATCGCATGACTGTCCTTGAAATAAAAAAAATAAAAAAAACTACAAAGCATATTGTACCAGGAATAAATAATAAAAAATATTTATTGCTATTGTAAATTTGCTTAACGTTTGCTCATTATAACAAAATAATTTACTGTAGAGAAAGATCCATTGTATATTCCTGTTGATTTTAATTAATTCTGGCATATATACAGCACTAGGCAATATTCCAAATCAACAAAATAAAAGCATCACCAACTATAACCCCATTTGTTTTGCAAGCACCAATGAAGCAAGATGCTACGCATGTCTATGAAAACAAAATTTACATTCTAATGTGAGATTTTAGCATCTTTGTCTTCGGCAATTACGCTGTCCACGAATGGCCTTTGAACAACCTCGGGATTTAATGTAAAGTACTGAATGTGACTGGAATATCATTTACTACTACGTATATAGCTGGTCTTTTCTCCAAATGACCTACATGTCGTGGACTATAAAATGAATGACAAGTTAGTTGTTTGAGTAACCAGATTATTTACACTGACAAAAGATCTGATTGACCTTTAACTTTGCTATCCTTCCATAATGAAAAGTATGCCGTTATTCTTTAATGGGATAATTTCTGGTTTCCTATTCTGCACTCAAATCAAGACTATACGAATCTGGAGTTGCAGTAACTAATTCCTGCTCATGCTAGCAAAAACATTGATGCTGGTCCATATTAAAACATGTATTTCTATAGTATTTGTTTTTGTAGTCACTTGTTTCATTATGAGGTTTAATACTGTAACACACTAGGCCAGGGATAGGCAACCTTCGGCACTCCAGATGTTGTGGACTACATCCCCCATAATGCTCTTACACCCATAATGCTGTCAAAGCATCATTGGAGGTGTAGTCCAAAACATCTGGAGTGCCGAAGATTGCCTATGCCTGCACTAGGCCATTCAGGCTGCAAATACACAAACGTACAATTTTTAATAACCCTGACACTCATCCAGAGGGGTGCATCTGGTTCAGGGGAAGTCCCAGAACCCCAAATTAAAAGGAGACAACAGAACAGTAAAGGGACCATGCACACTCAAGTATAAACAACAAGATAAATGCTGACATTTTACTTTATTTGCCAAAACATAAATAAAAAGTTGGATTGTATGTACACTCCATGGGTAAAACTCTGTCATTATTTTAACAACAAAAAAATAATAAAATGTTTATATCGGAGAATCCTTCCAAAAAAATAAAATAAATAATAATAATAAAAGGTTAAATAAAAGGTTGAAGGTTAAAGGGATAGACTAGCCTTATAAAAACCCTATCCCAAGATCTTCAGAAATAGAGGGATAACAATGTTGCAATCCAATGTCTGGTAACATAACAGATGGCAAAAAAAAAGTATGACTGCTTAGAAAAATAGCATATAGATAGTGATGTACCGAACTGTCCGCTGGCGAACAGTTCCCGGCGAAATTAGCGTGTTCGCGTTCGCCGCGGCGGGCGGACACATGCGCAGTTCGATCCGCCCCCTATTCGTTATCATTGGGCAAACTTTGACCCTGTGCCTCTCGGTCAGCAGACACATTCCAGCCAATCAGCAGCACTCCCTCCATTCCACACCCTCCAACCTCCCTCCCAGCATCCATTTTCGATTCATTCTGAAGCTGCATGCTTAGTGAGAGGAGGGAAAGTTTAGCTGCTGCTGATTAGATAGGGAAATTGATAGCTAGGCTAGGGTATTCAGTGTCCACTACAATCCTGAAGGACTCATCTGATCTCTGCTGTAAGGACAGCACCCCAAAAAGCCCTTTTTAGGGCTATAACATCAGGCTGCTTTTTTTTTTTTTTTTCCTGTGTAATGTAATTGCAGGTGCCTGCCTGCCAGCCTGTGTGTCAGGCTCACAGCATATACTGTGCCCACTTGCCCAGTGCCACCACTCATATCTGTTTTAACAATCGGTTAAGCTTTCGATTTAAAATAAATATTTTTTTTTCACTGTAATAGAAGAGCAGTTGCCTGCCTGCCAGCTTCTGTGTCAGGTTGGATGCCTTGCCCATTTGCACAGTCAGTGCCACCACTCATATCTGTTTTAACAATTGGTTAAGCTTTAGATTTTAAATAAATAATTTTTTTCACTGTAATAGAAGAGCAGTTGCCTGCCTGCCAGCTTCTGTGTGAGGTTCACATTGGATACTGTGCCTACTTGCCCAGTGCCACCACTCATATCTATTTTTAACAATTGGTTAAGCTTTACATTTTAAAGAAATCATTTTTTTTCACTGTAATAGAAGATCAGTTAGTTGTCTGCAAGCGTCTGGGTGTCAGGCCTACTTCAGCGTGTGCTCTGTAGACCTGTTCCAGCGTGCTTTGACAGTTGCCAATCATATTTGGTGTCTCTATAGCGTGCTTTTAAAACCAAAATTTGTTTTTCACTGTTATAGATTGAATAGCAGTTACTTGTCTTCAAGCGGGTGTCTCAGGCCTACAGTGTGTGCTCTGCAGAACTGTTCCAGTGCACATTGCCAATCATATCTGGTGTCTCTATAGCGTGCTTTTAAAACCAAAATTTGTTTTTCACTGTTATAGATTGAATAGCAGTTACTTGTCTTCAAGCGGGTGTCTCAGGCCTACAGTGTGTGCTCTGCAGAACTGTTCCAGTGCACATTGCCAATCATATCTGGTGTCTCTATAGCGTGCTTTTAAAACCAAAATTTGTTTTTCACTGTTATAGATTGAATAGCAGTTACTTGTCTTCAAGCGGGTGTCTCAGGCCTACAGTGTGTGCTCTGCAGAACTGTTCCAGTGCACATTGCCAATCATATCTGATGTCTCTATAGCATGCTTTTAAAACCAAAATTTGTTTTTCACTGTTATAGAATGAATAGCAGTTACTTGTCTTCAAGCGTGTGCTCTGCAGAACTGTTCCAGTGCACATTGCCAATTTACGTTGCACTCATTAGAACCAAACACTGTGGGGTGATTTCACCAAGGACCACACGACGGAACAGGATCTGATTTTTAGGGTCCTTCAAATTGAAAAGGAGGATCCGGTATTTATTCTTATATCTGCTGTCAGTACACAGGAAAAGTTTAAATATTTCTTGTTCTACGTTCTCTGCAACTCCACGCACCGACTCATCCAATACGTGAAGATCTGGGGTTTCTCTGACTCTCCTCAGTAGTGTATCAAACAGAGTCTGCACTGTGGTAACACGGACATCTTCAGGACATAACTCAACTATTTGCAGATAGGCAGTCTGCAGCTTCTCTTTTTCACCTGTTCTCTTCTTTCTCTTATGCGTATTCTTGTCTATATGCAGGTGGTCTCTTGCCTTTCTTTTAACCAATTCGTTCCTTCCATATGGTTTCAAAAGATCTCTGGCATCATTACTTTCAACGCAAATAACGTCATCATAGTTAGTCTCCTCATTATTCACCGGGAAGAGAGTGTTTGCACTGACTACCCACAGCATGCTCTTGCCATTGCCTACTCCACCTTCAACGACAGGGTGCAAGTCCCAAGGAGAAGGATCATTCACTTTATTATCTGTCTTTATTTCACAAGTAGTGTCTGGAACATCCTCATGGGTCACAAGATGTAAATCTGGACTAATGTCAACCCCAGGGTCTGGAAAATCATCAATTTGAAATTTTTCGAATAATCCCAGTGGGCTGCCACATTCTTCCTCCTCTGATGGTATTAAAGTTTGCAGAGATTCACTATGGGGTGGTGTCAAGCATTTTGGAGAACAATTAAGCATCTCCATCCCAATACGTTTCAGATGTCCTATCAGCTCTTCCACCCTATGCGATACTATGGGCAGGCTACCCGTGACGTCATTACTCACGGCCCTATTTCACGCGGACACTCTGTGTCAGTGTGTATCATGGTCTCTGTGGACAGGGAACAGTCTCTATTCTGCTCTGTGTCAGTGTGTATCAGGGGTTTTGAGGACAGGTGTCAATCCATATCTGCCAAGTGACCCTATGTAGGGGGAACAGTCCCTATTCTGCTCTGTGTCAGTGTGTATCATGGTCTCTGGGGACAGGGAACAGTCTCTATTCTGCTCTGTGTCAGTGTGTATCGGGGTTTTGAGGACAGGTGTCAATCCATATCTGCCAAGTGACCCTATGTAGGGGGTACAGTCCCTATTCTGCTCTGTGTCAGTGTGTATCATGGTCTCTGTGGACGGTGAACAGTCTCTATTCTGCTCTGTGTCAGTGTGTATCATGGTCTCTGTGGACAGGGAACAGTCTCTATTCTGCTCTGTGTCAGTGTGTATCAGGGGTTTTGAGGACAGGTGTCAATCCATATCTGCCAAGTGACCCTATGTACGGGGAACAGTCCCTATTCTGCTCTGTGTCAATGTGTATCATGGTCTCTGTGGACGGTGAACAGTCTCTATTCTGCTCTGTGTCAGTGTGTATCATGGTCTCTGTGGACAGGGAACAGTCTCTATTCTGCTCTGTGTCAGTGTGTATCAGGGGTTTTGAGGACAGGTGTCAATCCATATCTGCCAAGTGACCCTATGTAGGGGGAACAGTCCCTATTCTGCTCTGTGTCAGTGTGTATCATGGTCTCTGTGGACGGTGAACAGTCTCTATTCTGCTCTGTGTCAGTGTGTATCATGGTCTCTGTGGACAGGGAACACTCTCTATTCTGCTCTGTGTCAATGTGTATCAGGGGTTTTGAGGACAGGTGTCAATCCATATCTGCCAAGTGACCCTATGTAGGGGGTACAGTCCCTATTCTGCTCTGTGTCAGTGTGTATCATGGTCTCTGTGGACAGGGAACAGTCTCTATTCTGCTCTGTGTCAGTGTGTATCAGGGGTTTTGAGGACAGGTGTCAATCCATATCTGCCAAGTGACCCTATGTAGGGGGAACAGTCTCTATTCTGCTCTGTGTCAGTGTGTATCAGGGGTTTTGAGGACAGGTGTCAATCCATATCTGCCAAGTGACCCTATGTAGGGGGAACAGTCCCTATTCTGCTCTGTGTCAGTGTGTATCATGGTCTCTGTGGACAGGGAACAGTCTCTATTCTGCTCTGTGTCAGTGTGTATCAGGGGTTTTGAGGACAGGTGTCAATCCATATCTGCCAAGTGACCCTATGTAGGGGGTACAGTCCCTATTCTGCTCTGTGTCAGTGTGTATCATGGCCTCTGTGGACGGTGAACAGTCTCTATTCTGCTCTGTGTCAGTGTGTATCATGGTCTCTGTGGACAGGGAACAGTCTCTATTCTGCTCTGTGTCAGTGTGTATCAGAGGTTTTGAGGACAGGTGTCAATCCATATCTGCCAAGTGACCCTATGTAGGGGGAACAGTCCATATTCTGCTCTGTGTCAGTGTGTATCATGGTCTCTGTGGACGGTGAACAGTCTCTATTCTGCTCTGTGTCAGTGTGTATCATGGTCTCTGTGGACAGGGAACAGTCTCTATTCTGCTCTGTGTCAGTGTGTATCAGGGGTTTTGAGGACAGGTGTCAATCCATATCTGCCAAGTGACCCTATGTAGGGGGTACAGTCCCTATTCTGCTCTGTGTCAGTGTGTATCATGGTCTCTGTGGACGGTGAACAGTCTCTATTCTGCTCTGTGTCAGTGTGTATCATGGTCTCTGTGGACAGGGAACAGTCTCTATTCTGCTCTGTGTCAGTGTGTATCATGGTCTCTGTGGACAGGGAACAGTCTCTATTCTGCTCTGTGTCAGTGTGTATCAGGGGTTTTGAGGACAGGTGTCAATCCATATCTGCCAAGTGACCCTATGTAGGGGGAACAGTCCCTATTCTGCTCTGTGTCAGTGTGTATCAGGGGTTTTGAGGACAGGTGTCAATCCATATCTGCCAAGTGACCCTATGTAGGGGGAACAGTCCCTATTCTGCTCTGTGTCAGTGTGTATCATGGTCTCTGTGGACAGGGATTAGTCTCTATTCTGCTCTGTGTCAGTGTGTATCAGGGGTTTTGAGGACAGGTGTCAATCCATATCTGCCAAGTGACCCTATGTAGGGGGAACAGTCCCTATTCTGCTCTGTGTCAGTGTGTATCATGGTCTCTGTGGACAGGGAACAGTCTCTATTCTGCTCTGTGTCAGTGTGTATCAGGGGTTTTGAGGACAGGTGTCAATCCATATCTGCCAAGTGACCCTATGTAGGGGGAACAGTCCCTATTCTGCTCTGTGTCAGTGTGTATCAGGGGTTTTGAGGACAGGTGTCAATCCATATCTGCCAAGTGACCCTATGTAGGGGGAACAGTCCCTATTCTGCTCTTTGTCAGTGTGTATCATGGTCTCTGTGGACAGGGAACAGTCTCTATTCTGCTCTGTGTCAGTGTGTATCAGGGGTTTTGAGGACAGGTGTCAATCCATATCTGCCAAGTGACCCTATGTAGGGGGAACAGTCCCTATTCTGCTCTGTGTCAGTGTGTATCATGGTCTCTGTGGACAGGGAACAGTCTCTATTCTGCTCTGTGTCAGTGTGTATCAGGGGTTTTGAGGACAGGTGTCAATCCATATCTGCCAAGTGACCCTATGTAGGGGGAACAGTCCCTATTCTGCTCTGTGTCAGTGTGTATCAGGGGTTTTGAGGACAGGTGTCAATCCATATCTGCCAAGTGACCCTATGTAGGGGGAACAGTCTCTATTCTGCTCTGTGTCAGTGTGTATCAGGGCTGGGCTTTGAGGACAGGTGTCAATGTTATGGATTTATGGATTAAAAGCAGACTCTGCATCAACTGTGCAATTTTCCATGGGAGTTTTGGATCCCCCTCTGGCATGCCACAGTCCAGGTGTTAGTCCCCTTGAAACAACTTTTCCATCACTATTGTGGCCAGAAAGAGTCCCTGTTGTTTTTAAAAAATTCGCCTGCCCATTGAAGTCAATGGCGGTTCGCGCGGTTCGCCGGTTCGCGAACATTTGCGGAAGTTCGCGTTCGCCGTTCGCGAACCGAAAATTCCGGGTTCGCGACAACACTACATATAGAACATGCAATCTCCAGGATACCCTCCAAAATACCAAATAAACTTGAAAAGGGATTTTGTGCGGAAACACCGTATTATACTGAAGTTCAATGGTAACACAGTTTAAGTTATCCAATAAATTTCAAATGAATCCAAAAAGTCCAATCAGCAAAAAAATGCTACATGTCAGTAAGCTCAATTTAACTTCCATCCAGGCAACTAAGAAACTTTATTTCAACTCAGCTCAGTATATTTCCATCACAAAACCAGTATCTATTCTACCCACAAAGATTTATATATCGATTTCAACCTAATAATCATACTGCAGTAGAATAATTAAGATGGATGTAGGTGTTTATTATTAAACCGGGACATTTGTAGAATTAATAAAGGAAATTTCAAATTTCAGGCCAAACTAGTAAAGTTAGAGAAAATCTCTAAATATTCAATTTATTCTTTCATGAATCGTCTATTCCGTTCTCATTGAATAAAGTCATTATTTTGCACCTTTTTTCCCTACACCCTTCATTGTCCCACTGTGTAACCAATTTGAATGTATTTCCATTATCTACGACACTGTCCATATGTCCTTCTTGAACAGCTGTGGCCTTTCTCCTTTTTAGTGAACTCTGCACATACACTATCTAGGTTCCTCTCACAGCGACATCACCATGCATCGAATGTGCTCTAAGGTTAAGGTAGAGCTATTAAAAGTATCACAGTGGTTCCAGTAATATCCACTAGTAATGCCTCTAGATACAGTATGTGGCTAGCAGAGAAAATTATGGGAATTCCATTATCTTATTAAAATATTGTAAATGTACAATATTCAAACTCTACTGCTTTTCAGTTAATTAGAATTGTCTCCATAAATCAAGAGACATTGTATGCTGTTAATGTCCAAATGTCTAATTAACAATCTTGGTGCATATACATGCTCTGGTAATGTGCTATACAAGCTGAATTGTACATCCAACGTGTTTGTTATTGTCTGTGTGTTATTGTCATGTACAGAGTTTAAGATTTAATTTGGCAGGTTTGTATATATTGTTCTTGTAACCTCAGCCATCGCCTTTAGATCATAATTTGAAAATATTTATTTATGTCAGTGGACAGATGTCTCAATGAAAATGATGGTCATTAACTTACATGTGCTAAAGACTGACTTGACAATTATTGAATGGATGTGAATAAAGTCCAATTTCTATTTCTTTCTCTTTCTTTCTGACCCATGTTCCCCAGTTTGTGCTTCAGTCCACACTCTTTGTGTTTTCCCCATTGTTATTTTCCCATCATTCTCTTTTGCTGTATGCTAGACAGACACACAGACAGACAGACAGCTATTACGTTGGATAATATTTATGTTGTAAAGCATGCAATTAAATTATTATGATTTTAAAGCAAAAATATTTTTTTTGCTGTCTTTGATGCCATTATCATAGCTACCTTGAATACCCACAGTTCTGTCAATAGAGGGTCTCATAAACAGAACGGTTTACCAGCTATTTTCTAAAACAAATTCCATTATACCCTAGTGCAGGGTTAGACAACCTTTGGCTCTTCATATTTTGTGGACTACATCTCCCACAATGCATTTATAACCATAATGCTGTCAAAGCATCAAGGGAGATGCAAACCACAACGTTTGGAGTGCCAACAGTTGCCTATGCCTGCCTGCCTTAGTCCATCATCTTATATATTATAGTGAATATTGTTCACTGGATGTATATCCAAAAGCTATTTCCTGAGTTAAATACTAACTGACCTAAATCAGCAAAAAATAATTGTTCATACCATATTCCTTTGGAACTGTGGACATTTAATTTCTTCTGATCAGGAAGGGTTTGTCAAAGGCCACCAAGCTTCAGACTACATTAGCAAAAGGACTAACCAATTGTATATGTTACAAAATCCCTCAAAACTTAATGCTGAAAAAGCATTTGACAGGCTAGACTGGCAATATACAACGGAAACACTAAAGAAGTTCAGGTTTCACTTATACATCTCACTGTACTCCCAACCCAAAATCCACCAATAACACGTTCTATCTAAGTCTTTGATTGTCTCTAACAGAACCAAGCTAGATTGCCCTGTGCCTCTCCTGCAAATTTGGGCTGTCACTTCTTCTTATTATTATTATTATTATTATTATTATCATTGGCATTTATATAGCGGCATCAAATGCCGTACTGCTGTACAATATTATAGGGTGGGGGGAAGAATTAACATAAAATGAGACAATTACAAAAAGTTACACGAACGACAGCTGTAAGAGGACCCTGCTCACTTCAACCTTTAGCACAGGCTGTGCAAGATGGTGCGTAGATAAAGGACATCAGATGTGGAAACATTAAATGTCTTTTAAACATATATGCAGGTAAAATATTGATTTAGATGGAATCCACAGCTTTATGATCATCTATAATAATGTTCTACATACCTACAGTTTATTTTCCTATTACAAACAAAATGAATCCAAAGCCTGCATGCTAGCAGTTAATTATCCTCACAACAGTTCTAGGGCAACTATAGGTTTGACTGGAGGTAGATCTTTCTCTTGTATTTAAGGATTAAGTCACCAAATCACCTTTCAGCCTATAAATGTGCAACTTTGGCCTTTATATAAGAAATTACCTATGAACCTTCCCAACTAGTTAACACACGGCACATCACCTGGTTCAGAAGAATAACATCCATTAAAATATAAATGTTACTTATTTATTTCTTCTTTTCTATATTTCCTATACAGTGGAAGCTTGGAACTCGGACTTAATCTGTTCCAGAAGGCTGTTCGAGTTCCGATTGTTCAAGAACCGAATCAATATTTCCCATAAGAATTAATGTAAATTTGATTAATCCGTTCCAGACACCTAAAATTACAGCATTTTAACACAGATTTTACAAGTTAAAAATACCTTACATGCATAAAATCATATAGAAATAAAATAATAAACACAATGTACAGTAAATTAAATGAAAATGTAACTTTGTTTTACCTGTAATGATGAGAGTTGATGGCGTATGTAGGAAGGAGAAGAGATAATGTTGTTTGGATGGGGATAGGTAACTGTTCTTCTGGCATTTAAAATGTGTCTGAAGTGAGACATAGCTTTATAATTGAACCTGTTTGTGGCATGATTTGTTCGGGTACTACCGAGGATCGTTTGTGTACCGAGACATTTTTTTCTCAAATTTTTTGTTCGACTACCAAATTGGTCGGGTAATCGAACGTTCAAATTCAGGTTCCACTGTATCATACTCTCAGCCAATTTTAATATGGTTGAAAAAGATATTTCCAAATACATTTGGTCAGACAAAAGAGTTGTTCATTTTACAGACGGTATAACATGGTTCTAAGCCTCTATGTATATACAAAGTTGATTGTGTTTTACCTGCGTATGACCTAATCCGTGTCTTCCACAGTTTTTGTTTTATTTATAAATGTGAACATTGTGGTCTCTCATTTTGACTTATCGGTGTATAAAGTGCTTTATATAAGCCGAATATACCTTTTCCCCTTTTTGATTGCCCCCCCTTGTTTTGTTTTTTTCTTAAACATTTTAATAAAACATAACATAAAAAAAATTTGAATTAATCAACTTTCTCCATTAAAAGAATGTTAGAATATTTACATATTTGTTATTTATATCTACCATTATTTGCTATTGTTTTCCTTTTTAGCTTCCTTAAGGCATTGGGGATAAAGATAGATGTATAGATGTGTAACGTGCTGGTTTTGCAGTTATAAATGATTTTGCTAATTATTTTAAATAATTTGTGTCCAGAAAAACCGCGTCATGACGTGCAGACGTGCTGAGGCGTGCTGACGCGCTGACGGCGTGATGACGGAAGAGGAGGGGCGGCCCGCCATGTAATGGTGCGCCCGGCGGGAGATGACCTCGAGAAGCACCAGGTCTCTTTCTCTCCAATATCGTATGCCATCAACTGAAAGGGGTCATCTAGAACTGCAGAAATTTGGAAATATATCGGGGGCAGTTTGACCTCTCGCAGCCTCTAATCATTAGAGGGACAGCCAGCTTCTCAACCATGCTGGATTCCAGGACTCCCGTGTCTCAGCTCTTAATGATCAGCCACGCTGAAAATTGATACGGGACAACCGGATCTTCAGAGACGCTTTACTGTGGTAATATATATCAGCCGCCGAGCTGTCTCAATCTGCTGTTTCAATCTAATCTAATCTGTAGCCGCAGAAAAAAAAAATACAAACCAGCCGCTGAGCTGTTATAATATGAGGCTGCAGTCTATTCTACTTTGGAGTTGTACCTGCTGACATAAAATACTGTCATAAAATACTGACATACAACGCTGCAGTTGTAATAATTGGAGGGAAAGGGAAAGGAGAAAAAGAAAAGAACTTTTTTTTTTTTTTTTCTTCGTTTTTCTGATGTGAATTAATACTCATTTATTATATATTTAGTCTGGTTACTTATCCCAATTGGGGGATATATTTTGTCAAAGTCAGATTATATACTTTTTTATTAAAGTCAGCCTACCTATTACTGGAGTGACTGCAATTTAGTTAATTCCATACTATGGCTGCTAAAAAGGCACAAGACTCAAAATCCTCTATGAGGAAAGAGAAAAAAGATACATCCCAGGACAAATCTCTGTCAACGTATTTCTCGCCTCAACACAAAAGTCTTAAACAGAAGATGAATGATACTGATGCTAGCTTGGAAATCCTTGACTCAGAGGCCAATAAGGAGCCTTTAACAATTACTTTCCTATGCTCTACCCTAAAGGACAATCTACAACAGATAAAAATGGAACTCGCCGCAACTGCCGCAGAAATAAAATCAGAAATAAAACAAGAAATAAATGTACTAGCGGCAAAAATAGATAAATTTGAAGATCAAATTAAAGATTTGGAATTTAATGTAAAAAATCTAGCAGAAGAATGCCAAAAGGCTCACCATAAGATCGCAGATCTGGAACTTAAAATGAATGATCTCGAAGACCGGTCCAGACGTAAAAACTTGCGCTTTAGGAATATCGCAGAAAAGGGAAGAACGGAAGACCTAAGACAAACCTTGATGGAATATTTTTCAGCTCTGGGCGTGGAGTATAACTCACACAATCAGTATATAGAAAGGTGCCATCGACTATTTAAACCTCAATCCATTCAGAACGAGGCTCCGCGAGACATCATTGTATGTTTTATCACTTATGATTTCAAAGAAAAAATTTGGAAAGCTGCTAGAGAGAATCAGTTAACCTCGGGGTGTTTCCAAAATGCAAAAGTGTTCCAGGACCTATCGTTTGAGACGAGAACAAAAAGGAAATCGTTTAGCGCAGCTACTCAAATTCTTAGACGACATGAAATAAAATACAGGTGGCTCTATCCTCTCAAAATAAGTCTGTCATACGAAGGGAAAAGAGAGCTATTCGAGTCCAATACCAAATTAATAGACTGGCTGAAAAGGAACAATTTGACTTTGTAAATAGATGATCTAAGGGTTAAGGTTGGGGTCGGAGACCGGAATATATATGCATATTTATTTTTTTATTTTTTTATTTTTTTTTTTTTCTCTCACGGTGCCCTTCGGTCTAGGGCTTATGGGTGCAATGATTGTTATGAATTATCAATAACCTTCCCCCTCAGGGTTAATGGGTAGAAAGAGAAAGGAAAGAAGGAAGGGGGAAAAAGAAAGGAAAAAAAAGAGAAAAAAAGAGAGAAAGTTTCTTTTTTGAAAATTTTACATTTCTACCCCTAGAAGAGCCTAATGAAATGGTCACTGAGGATAACAAGCCCTATTATAGGTTTTGAATATTGATGGGTCTATTGATAACTTGGCAAATTCATGTGTGTTAGTAAATGGTTGGTGCAGCACAGTTGAATTTAACTTAAAATGACACTACTTTAAAGGAATGCTTGATTTTTAAGATGGGTGTTAGGTTAAAAGGTAAAGAGAAAATGGAAATAGTAAAGGTGCACAAAGAAAATATAAATGACAGGGTGGAATAGGAATAAGATATTGAAGAAAGAAGGGGGAAGGAAACTGTAAATTAGGTGTATAAACGGTCAAATTAATATTAAGATGGCTCTTTTTTTATACCAACACAAATTGATATTTTTTTTTTTTTTTTTTTTTTTTCCCTACAACAGTAACGTGTGTAATGCCACAATTATATAAATAGTTACATATTATGTAGTTTAACACTACTGTGGAAGGATACCCACGGGTATATTCGGTTTCACAGTGATAAAATGACACAATATAATATAATAGAGGGACACATTGATAAAACGACATAACACAATATAATATAGCGATATATTTTTTATGAAATAGGATATGGTTGAATATCTTCACGAGGTTAATAAACATCTTTGGCTAATCACGAATAGTATATTTGCTATATAATAGCCTCAATAGTAGAATAATAGCCTTAATAATAGAATAATTTAAGAAATTGGTCACGGTGCAGATTATGGGGACACACAATGTACAAATTATGATATAAGTTCTGTTTGAAAGATAATTTTTTTTTTTTTTTTTTTTTTCTCCTCATTTAGATATTAGTTATAGTTGACTTTGCTAGGACAACTCGCTGGGCCTAGTGGCCGGCTTGCCCCTCTTGGTGTAGTGATACTACACTGTTTCCGTTGATCTCTATTACTACCAGAGATCTACGGTTAATTCTTTTTTTTTTTTTTTTTTCTTTTTTCTGATTTTTTCTCTAGCTATCGGCTGGATGAAGATGATGGATCTGTTTCGATTCAATTTTAACTTGTTTGTGTTTGGTGTAGTCTGGTGTCTTGCTGTGTTGTTTTTTTTCTGTCTGTTTTTTCTTTTTTTAGAGCATATGAATTTTTTGATAAATCCAGGACAACAAAAGATATTAAAATTCCTGCATATGGATACTGGGGGTTTCAACATAAGTATATTCGAATAACTTATTGACAAACAGAAATGTTAAAATTTCTATCTTTAAATGTCCAAGGGTTAAATACCAATAAAAAAAGGAGCAGATTATATGATACTCTTGGGGAACATAACATTCAAGTGGCATTCTTACAGGAAACACATTGGCTGCAGGGTCTTAAGCAAAGATGGGGTGGGGACAAATTTGTTAATATAGTTCATGCTTCCTTAAGAGACAAGAAAAAAAGAGGAGTTGCAGTTGTTTTCAACAGCAATATAGATTTGCAAATTGAATATATCGAATTGGACCCAAAAGCTAGATATATAATTATCGTTTGTGTAATGGATAAACTGTCCTATACTTTAGTAAATGTATATCTACCGAATGTCGACCCTATGACAAAGTTTCTATCTATAATGGATAGAGTTGATAAAGTATCTAAGGGATATCTAATTATAGCTGGAGATTTTAATTGTGTGGCGAACCCTAAAATGGATAAGACATATACTCCGACTACTTCAATTGATAAAAGAATGGTCAAACAGTCTAAAAAATTTAATAACATTTGTAAACAATATAATTTACATGATATTTGGAGACTATTACATCCACTGGAAAAAGACTACTCCCACCAATCGTGTGTGCATGGCTCATACTCACGTATTGATCTATGTCTATTAGACGCTAATTCGATACCCTTATGTAATTCAATTGAAATTAAAGAGAGTCTATGGTCTGATCATAGTCTCATTCTAATAGACTTTGGCAAGAGATCTTCTAGGGTACGCACTACTTGGAGACTGAATGATGCTCTTATCAATGATACGAAAAATAAGGAAGAATTAACCCAATTATTAAAATTTTTTTGGTTAGAAAACAGCTCCTCTGATACATCGCCGGCAAATAACTGGTGTACACACAAATCAGTTATGCGAGGTTATCTAATTAAATTAGCCCATATAACGAGATCTATGAAGGGTAAGACCCTATCTGATCTGTATATCGAGTTCTATAACTTGTCTAAATTAAATAAACAAAATCCATCTGCAGAAATGAAAACTAAAATAAATGATGTACAAAAACAAATTAATTTAAAAGTGGAAGAAAAAATTAAATTAAATATTTACAAATTAAGATTAAAAAACTATTGTACAGGTAACAGAGCTAATAAAAATTTGTCAAAAAGACTACAAAATTACCACGCAAAAAATCGAGTAGAACAACTGATAGATGGCCAAAAGGTCTATTCTACACCCGCTGCAATAGGGGAGAGATTCAATCAATTTTATGAAGATCTATATAACCTCAAAATGTCCCCTAATCTAATGGATATTCAAAACTATTTAGCGGACACTCAGATCCCAAAAGTTTCAGCGCATGATCTATTAATTTTAAATAGGATTATTTCGGCTGATGAAGTTAAATTCCAAATAAATAGACTCCCTATTAATAAAACCCCGGGCCCTGACGGTTTTACGAATCTATATTATAAACAGATGCAGTCCTTATTAATCAATCCTTTAACAGACATGTTTAATCAAATAGCTCTAAACAAACTTTTTCCAACTGAACTACTACAGGCTAATATTATTCCGATATTGAAACCTGATAAAATTAGTAACAACCCTAGTAATTATAGACCTATAGCTTTGATTAATGTGGATATGAAGATCTATGCGGCCATAATTGCTGACAGAATTAAGACTATTATTGCGACATTGATTCATCCAGATCAGATAGGGTTTGTCCCGGGTAGGCAAGCATCAAACAACACTAGAAGAATAATTGACACTCTAGACTGGGCTAACAGATATCGGATTCCCTTCCTGGCCCTGTCATTAGATGCCGAAAAAGCATTCGACAGGGTCGGGTGGGGTTATCTTAGTGAACTTCTTATTGCGTTTGGGTTCACTGGATGGATACACGACGCCATTATGGCTCTGTATTCCTCCCCTACAGCGAGAACGGTAGGACCAAATATCACAGCAGGGTGGTTTGCACTTAAAAACGGCACACGACAAGGATGTCCTCTTTCCCCCCTGCTGTATATCTTGTCTATTGAGCCTTTGGCAATCAATATTAGGAATAATCCTTTGATCCAAGGTGTCCATACGAATTCGATGGACGCTAAAATATCATTATACGCGGACGATGCGTTACTCACTCTTACATCCCCAGAGTCTTCTCTAAAATTTCTAATGATCGAAATTAATAAATATTCTACAATTTCGAACTTTAAGCTAAATATAACCAAATCCACAGTAATGTATGTGAATATGAACAATGACCTGGTAAACACTTTAGCCCACGCCTATAAATTCGTATGGACAGACTTGTAATTAAATTATCTAGGACTATATATAACTGCCAAAGTGACAGCTATAATGGAGAGGAATATAATGTTCTTTATGAGAAATATGAATCTCAAACTAAAAAGATGGAAAAATTTAGAAACTTCCTGGCAAGGCAAAATAAATATTATTAATGCGTATATATTGCCTAAATGGCTATACTTATTCTCTATGATTCCACTCAAAGTCCCTGGGCCCTGGTTGGCTATGATTCAATCCAGTTTCAATAATTTTATCTGGAATAATAAAAAACCTAGAATTGCTCAAAAGATATTAACTAGAAAACTGTCTAACGGAGGTTTAAACTTTCCTAGTATTACCTACAGCTATCATGCTAATATTATTAGACATATCTACCTCCTTCAGGACCCTGAGCAGGTCTTAGAATCATGGTATACTATTGAATCTGAAATGGTCCAAACAGATAGACTGCAACACTCGATGTGGATAGTTACAAAGAACTCTCTAATGAATTTGTTTAAGAACTCAACGATACTATTCCAAATCCTAGAAGAGTGGTTATTAATTAAGAAAAAACTAGCCCTAGGAAATATGATACCCAAATCATGCACAATTGACATACTGCAAATTCTTATAGAAGATCTTTCTTTAAAGAATTGGGCTAACGCTGATAGAATAAAGTTTTCACAAATTATGCAAGGAGATAATATTTTGCCATTTCAGAGCATAATTGATATTTTCCACATTCCACGCAGGGAAATTTTTACTTATCTGCGGATAAAAAACTATATCCATAAAAATGTGCTCAAATCGTCTTCTATCTATGCGAAAAAGTTGGAAGTTATATTTAAGTCTCAACCCATTAAAAAGAGCATGTCTGTCGCCTTATCAATGCTGGAAGTTCTTAAAGAGTCCCCATATAGTTTGATTAAGAAGTGGGAACAAGATTTAGAACTGCAAATTTCTTTAGACGACTGGAACTCCTCTTTGAGTTGGGTGAATAAATATATCCATTGTCTGAACCTGTCGGAATGCCACTTCAAAGTTCTCTATAGATGGTATTATACACCTGCTAGACTAGCTAAAATGTTTCATTCTTCTGATCCAACTTGTTGGAGATGTGGTAGCCATTTAGGTACTTACATACATATCTGGTGGACATGTCCAGCTGTTAAGTCTATCTGGTCTTGGGCGTTTAATATTTTCTCATTAATGACTACAAACAGAATTCCGGAGAATGCTGCTTCGGCTATTTTACATCTGAATTTGTCTTTCGATTCACAAAGAGATTTCTGTTTTGCCATTCATTCTTTGGTTGCGGTTAAAATCATTATCGCAAGACACTGGAAAGTATCTAAGTCGTTTGAAAAAAGACTATTGATAGACCAAATTAGATTCCAATTATCAATGGAATATGAGTTGATCAATAATGCGACTTTTACCTCTAAGAAAAAAAGATGGTATTGTGAATGGTTAGACAAATATAGTATATTATTTGGATAGTTCTACTATGGCTATAGTGGATATCTGTATAGATAGAGAAAGAAGGGATAAAATTAAAACAGAAGCCAATAACCTCAGTTCATGGAAAGGCAGTGGTTTGTTAGGATGCTCTAAGGAAATTTTTTTTTTTTTTTTTTTTTTTTTTCCTTTTTGTCTGTTGTTGTTTTTTTTTTTTTTTTTCTGTCGTGGTCAATCTATGTTAGTATGCTGCTATGCTGCTATGCTGGTTTATAATTGAATATGCGATTACTGTGTTTGATTATGTACCATCTATCACTTATATATTTGTTTGATACTTGTGTACACTTGTTGATCTGTATTAGTTTCAGCATACTCGTTGTCTATGTTAAATAACAATGAAAAAAAAAAAAAAATAAAAAAAAAAAAAATAAAATAAAATAAAATGTGTCTGAAGTGAGACATAGCTTTATAATTGAACCTGTTTGTGGCATGATTTGTTCGGGTACTACCGAGGAGCGTTTGTGTACCGAGACATTTTTTTCTCAAATTTTTTGTTCGACTACCAAATTGGTCGGGTAATCGAACGTTCAAATTCAGGTTCCACTGTATCATACTCTCAGCCAATTTTAATATGTTGAAAAAGATATTTCCAAATACATTTGGTCAGACAAAAGAGTTGTTCATTTTACAGACGGTATAACATGGTTCTAAGCCTCTATGTATATACAAAGTTGATTGTGTTTTACCTGCGTATGACCTAATCCGTGTCTTCCACAGTTTTTGTTTTATTTATAAATGTGAACATTGTGGTCTCTCATTTTGACTTATCGGTGTATAAAGTGCTTTATATAAGCCGAATATACCTTTTCCCCTTTTTGATTGCCCCCCCTTGTTTTGTTTTTTTCTTAAACATTTTAATAAAACATAACATAAAAAAAATTTGAATTAATCAACTTTCTCCATTAAAAGAATGTTAGAATATTTACATATTTGTTATTTATATCTACCATTATTTGCTATTGTTTTCCTTTTTAGCTTCCTTAAGGCATTGGGGATAAAGATAGATGTATAGATGTGTAACGTGCTGGTTTTGCAGTTATAAATGATTTTGCTAATTATTTTCTGTTTTCTTATTGTGGGTCTTATAGATGTAATACATTACTTTTCTATTAAAAGGGCATGAAACCTGCTATTAATTAAATACCTTGGGCTATTTGGAACTAATTATAATTGTGTTTCAAACTATAGTTAATTACCTCTGTGTGATTGATCCCTTTCTGGAAAAGTTTATAAAGAAAATATTCCATGTGTTTGAGCTTCCAGGGTTTTGTACTTCTCTAACCAAAATTCTTGCCCAAATCTTAGATATCTCAGTGATTGGCAATGTTTTTTTCAATGGGATACATTTTAGAGAAGCGACAGTTCTCCTTTGATAGAAGTCTAATCCAAGAGTTTTGTAGCCAACATGTTTTCACAAAACATAAACGTTCAAATGTATGATGCTTCTGTTATTGTTAACTTTGCATAACAATGTACATAAGAACAAATGAAACCAAATGAAAAATACAACTGAAAGTGAGGACATCAAGTATTATTAATGGTTACAGGTGGATCAGGTCATACATTTTACATTTTAATTGGATATGGGGGACTCTTTGTATCCTTCTTACAGACAACCCTCTATGCTTCTTTGCAGATGGTTTTGATTAACAGCTACCAAGTAATCATAGGAAAGGTCATGATTAAGTCTAGTGTGACACCTCCTATTGAATGCCCAGTTTTATCTTAAATTGCTACCACTTTGAAGACTTGGCATCCCCAATCCAAAATCAGTCCCGGATGAAGTTGGCACTTAGGGCTGCGAAAACATGTATCAGACATGCTAATATGTTTTTAGCAGTTCACTTTATATTATTTTGAATGCACCTTATGCTAGGAGGTTATTAGTGTGTAGGCAGATGATTTAATGAATGAATCTCGGAGGCTTCTACTTCAGAATTATTATTAACATAAGCATTTATATAGTGCCAACTTACTCCACAGCGCTTTATAATCAAACAATAAACAGAAAACCACTACAAATTTTAACAGGAACAATAGGTTGGTTCTCAGACAAGCTTACAATCTAGAGCAGGTGGGGTATACAAATACAATAGCAAGGACAGCGTGTGGAATGGAACAGGGAGAACAGGCGGAAAAGGAGCAGAGTTGATACGTGAGAGTGAAGTGGAGAATAGACCCACTAATTCGGTTGAGAGAGTTCTAATAGTTATCCGAGAGTCTATAGCCTAGTCTGAAAAGGTGGGTTTTTATGGAGTTCTTGAAGGATTGGAGACAAGGGGAGATTCCGATGTTATTTATCCTTTTTCTCTTCTAAGCAGTCCAGGTTGTTACTCTGTTTGTCACTGTCTTAGTAGCCTATGAAACTATTTGACCTGCTAGGCTTGTATCTCTTAGCTATCTTACAGTACATTCTGTTTACGGTTATTTGGTTATTTGTTACATAGTTACTTTTTGCCCCTTTCTTTCTGGACTGACTGTCAATTAAATCGATTTAGCAGCTACTGTTACTTAGACAGAGACAGCTAGCTATACAATAGCCTATTTCATGTTTTTAGTTTGCTTTACCTGCTAATATACTTATCTTTGGTCATTTACTAAGGTTTGCATTTGCCTTTTTTAAGAAATTCTCTTATATATATTTCTTTTAGCTCCAGATGTTATCTCTATACTCCTTTGTGGGGTATCCTGAGACAGGATCAGGCAGGGGTGCCCAAAACGTACATCCCCAGATGTTGTAGGGGGATCAATAATTCCCTTGATGCTTTGCATGCCAAAGCATCATGGAAGCTGAAGTTTTAAAACATCTCGGGATTTACATTTTGGGCACTGTGGTATAAGGAGAATACAGACTGACTCTTGTGTTTTATGATTGTATTTTATTAATATTAAAGACTTTCAATTATTGTTTATCTAAGCCCCCTTATTAATAATTCTTTATATCTTCACCTTCAAGTATGTTTTTTATGGAGGACTAATATGCTGTTTTCTTTTTTTGTTTGTCCTTTTGTCTAGTTATCGATTTGTGTTAAGCCGTAGAATGCTGCCTTCTAGCCCTGTCTAAAAAATAATTTATTCACTTTATTTTGTGATCTGTTAGGCTGTTCCCAGTCTTAAATATCTTTTTTTTTTAACATGTACGTGATGTACTTTTAGCTCCTACATAATATCCTTGTTACAATTGTGTAGTATTAATTACGGGTACCAATAGACATATGCATTGACATCTATCTTGAGTCATTTGTGGTCTGTACTTTATTAAATATGTATATTTTAAAAACTAACCCATCAGACTGCAGTGTGCTCTTGGTGATATTGTCATTATTGCCTTTCTGTTCCATTTGGCAACTTGTTTATTTTCTATTTATTTAATATTTGCTAACTTAATGACTAGTTTATTTAGAGATTCTCATTAAGCTTCTTTTCCCAGAGCTCTTTGTATAGATGAGCAATAATAATTAATCGATGGGTAAGTTCATTTTTAGTTTTTTTAATTTTAATTCAGGCTTATTAATGCAAAACATAGCTACTGTATTGCCAGTATCGATCATAGAATTAGTACAATTCTGAATAAACACTGTCAATTCTTTCTGTAGGTAAGTTATAACACATAATAAATAAAAGCAGAATACACATTATTACAATTGCAAAAACCTTGATTTCAGGTGGAGTATGTAATAAAGCAGTTCACAAACTTTAAGATGATTATTTATAAGAAAACATCAGTGGTGAATTTTGATTCTAGTAAACTAGCTTTTTCACAGACATTCGTCCAGGTCCAACAAGTTTTTGAATCTCTGAAGTAACGAGCCACCTTTGGTAAAACATATGAGAATAGATCAATAAACCTAAATGTTATCACATTGGTTCATGTCTTTAGGTGTTTCAGTCTGTTCAAAGGCTTTTACTTTTTATTTTGTTGAGTGTAGTCCAAACCGGCTCACAGGATGTGTGCAGAATTTTTACTTCATCTTTTACTCAATTTTGTATGTTCATCATCAATCCAAAGACCTGTAATCTTTCTCAATAAGCCTCTTTGTATCTGCCATGCTCTGCGTGTGGCAAACCTGTTGCAATCGTATCCGCTAGCATATTGTAGAAGAAATCATTCCAAAATTTTTACAGCTATTATCCACTTCAAAATAACTGGAGCAGATGACATGTAAGCCAGATTTGTGTACAGTAGAACAACAGTATATACAGTGTATTAGTGTTTAAATTAGTGTGAATTTGGATGTACCTCAAGTATGATTGCCACAAATTGATTTTGCAATTTTTTTTTTTTTTTTTACCTGTAAAAGTTATCACAGTAAGTCCACCGGAAGCTCTGATTTAAATTCCAAATAGAACTCACCAGATATTCTAATTTTCCATTTTCTTTTTTGACTAGCACTATGGGTGAGGCCGATATTACTTATTAGAACTTTTATAATAATCTTCTATTTTAGTATATTTACAATTACTTTTCTATGCAATTTAAAAAAACAACAACAAAAAACAACAACAACAACACATTCCTCTGTTTGCATAATTTTGACATTGTATTTGGTCTGCATTCATGCTTTCCTTAATTCCTTTCCAGAGGGTTAATTACAATCTATTACATGATAACATGTTTGAGATTGCCCAGTGGTGTTTCTAGGATATTTGCAACCCAAGGTCGAATTACCTGTTGGCAACCATCGTAAACAGAACAACCAAATAATGTACTTACCTGGGGGTGGTCGCCCCTGATGGCAAGTTGAAGGGGGGTGCACAGAGCACCATACCATAACTACAGCAGGCACCTGCCTATCGGCCACTAGTGCCTCATGGCAGAGACGTATTTAGTGAAGATAGCGCCTATGGCAAGCACTGAATTTGCGCCCCTGGCTAAACATCTGCCTTAACTTTACCATAAAAGCAGCTCAAAATTTCAAACTGTGTGTAATGTGTGTGGTGTGTGCAGGCCGTGTTTGATGTGTAGAAAAAAAAAACATCATCCAATTCACAAATTCACCTATAAGGTACAGTGCAAATAACAATAATAATAATAAAGAAAAGGAAATTACTCTTAACTCGGTTTCTTGGTAGCAGGGCCGGCGCCACCTGTAAGGCGACCTAGGCAGCTGCCTAGGGCGCAACTTAGCAGGGGGCGCCGGATCCCTGCACCCAGTCATCACCGGTGCGTCTCCTCATGCTGCGCCGCCTGAGCGCTTTAGCAAGCCCCAGGCGGCACAGCACTGCTGTGTGGGGGTGGACGGATTTGAGTGACCGGCAGGAGGGAAGCGCTCACTTCCTTTCAGTCCACCCGCGGCCAGGTACAGGAAACAGAGGTTCCTGTCCTGCGTTCCGTGCCGCCCGGCCACGCTACATTGGCAGGAGGGTAAGGACCACTGGGGGAGGAGGGAGGGGGAACACTTAGGACCACTGGGGGAGAAGGGGGGGGGAACTAAGGACCACAAGGGGGTGGAGGGGACTAAGGACCACAAGGAGGGTGGAGGGGGAGGGGACACTAAGGATCACTGGGGGAGGAGGGGGGACTAAGGACCACTGGGGGAGGAGGGAGGGGGAACACTAAGGACCACTGGGGGAGAAGGGAGGGGGGACACTAAGGACCACTGGGGGAGGAGGAAGGGGGGACAAAGGACCACTGGGGGAGGAGGGGGGAACTAAGGACCACTGGGGGAGGAGGAGGGGGGACTAAGGACCACTGGGGAAAAGGGGGGACTAAGGACCACAAGGGGGGTGGAGGGGACTAAGGACCACTGGGGGAGGAGGGGGAGGGGACACTAAGGATCACTGGGGGATGGGGGGGACTAAGGACCACTGGGGTAGAAGGAGGGGGGACTAAGGACCACTGGGGGAGGAGGGAGGGGGGACACTAAGGACCACTGGGGGAGGAGGAGGGGGGACAAAGGACCACTGGGGGAGGAGGGGGGGAACTAAGGACCACTGGGGGAGGAGGAGGGGGGACTAAGGACCACTGGGGGAAAAGGGGGGCTAAGGACCACAAGGGGGGTGGAGGGGACTTAGGACCACTGGGGGAGGAGGGGGAGGGGACACTAAGGATCACTGGGGGATGCGGGGGACTAAGGACCACTGGGGAAGAAGGAGGGGGGACTAAGGGCCACTGGGGGATGAGGGGGGACTAAGGATCACTAAGGGGGGAGGGGACTAAGGACCACTGGGGAGGAGGGGGAGGGGACACTAAGGACCACTGGGGGAGGAGGGGGGGAGTAAGGACCACTGGGGAAGAGGGGGGAGTAAGGACCACTGAGGGAGGAGGGGGGAAGGTCCACTAGGGGTTTGCCAGAGGGAGGACCACCAAAGGGGAGGGAGGACCACTAAGAGGGGGAGGGGGTAGTGATAAGACTACCAAGGGGGGACTGCAGAGGGACAGGGGGCCAAGGGAGAACACTGAGGGACAGGAGAGAAAGGGAAATCACTAATTGACAGGAGGGGAGAGCACTATGACATTTAAAAAAAATAAAAAAAATAAAGAGCTGCTCCCCTCTTAGTCCCTATCCTATCCCACAAACCCTTTCTTTTACACTACACACATACACAATTCATCCCCACACACACACACACAGAAACATACAATGCATCCTTACACACAGACACACCCGAAACACACAATGCATCCCTTGCGCTCACACAAACACTCATTCTCTTACACACAGAAACAAAATGCATCTCTTACACACTCAATGCACCCTTTACAGACACACACTGCATTCAATTACATACACAGAAACACACCTTGCATCCCTTACACACACACACACACCCAGAAACATACAATGCATTCCTTACACGCAAACACACACTGCATCCACTATAAACACACTACATCCCTTACACAAATTGGTATCCCTATACACTACATTCTATAAGAACACACACATTACATCCTCTACAATAACACATAAAACATCCCCTACACACATACACTCCACTACCTGTGAGAGTGGGCCATGTAGGTGGATTTATGTGTGGGCATTGTAGCATACTCACGGTCAAGCCCTGGGGGCCCAGACCTTGAGCTGTGTAAGGGGCCCCAAAAAATGGCGCTGCTTCCTGTTCTACACCAGACCTGTGGAGCCAGACTGAGCCCATCATCAGCCTATTGTCCTCATCTGGTGGTAAGTAGGCAATCCAATATATTATTAGTGGCACTAATCTCAAATTTACCTCACATTAATGGATACTATAGTTACCAGAAGCACTACAGCTTAATGTAGTGGTCCTGGTGTCTATAGCCTGTGCCTGTAGGCTTTTTAATGTAAACACACTGTCTTTTCAGATAAAAGACACTTTGTGCAGACTGACGTTGGCCCATATGGCAGAGCATATGAGAGGGGCATTGTGATGTCACATGGTGGGCAGGACATATGGGGGGGGGGGGGGCAAATTTTTTTTTTGCCTAGGGCGGCAAAAATCCTTGCACCGGCCCTGCTTGGTAGATATAAAAGGATTCCTCTAGCTCCTCAAAAGAACAATCTTCTCTAATAGAACTTTCTCAGGGGCATCAACGTTCAGCATCTGAACTTTGCTGAACTTTGATTTCCCTGAGGAAGTCTCGACGACCGAGACAAAACGCATAGGGTATATTATAGTAGCCATTCTGTTTTAGTATTGGTGTCATCTGTTATTTTATCTATAAGAATTTCAGCTTGTTTTATTTTAATTAAAGTATTTTTTTTTATCTTGGAGCACCTTATATTCTTCATCTCATATTGTCCTCAATAGGAGTGATTTATATCTGGCTTTTTCACGTATCGTTGTCCAGTCATATGTTGATGGGCTTTCTACCATCTTACATTTTGTAAGTGCATTTCAATAAAGCAGTGATTTTATTGTATAACAGTATTGCACTATGGTTTCTATTATTTATTTCCACATGTATCCCTGAGAATTTGGAAGACTACAGACAAGAAACATCATTATCTACGATGAGCTTTTATTTTCACCTACATTTGTAAGTGTAACCTTAAATAGTCTTTTTTTTTTTTCATTTGTATTACTATATTACACTATGTTGGCCTTCATTTGATTTATTTGTACATATATTGTATATGATTGTGTTTGATGTGTGTGTGACAGAGGTGCAAATTTCATACTGCCCAGCATTATTTATTTTATTTATAAAATATTTTACCCAATTTCTCTCGTTTTCCCTCGGAGGTTATAGGAGATGGGAACAGCCGGGGAGAGCATTCTACTCAGGTAGGGTGGGAGCTTCCCAGAAATGTTCATATACACAAGGCTGGAAAGATGAAGAGTGCGTCGGGATTCCATCAACAACAAGTTTAGCTCTTTTAACGTGTCACAGTGGTGGGTAAAGTAATTACATTCTAGTACAAAGCGTCAGAAATAATTTTATTAAAGGACACGGAGGCTCTTATTAGGCTTATCTCTTTCTTTTATTCCTCAGCAGCAAAGAAAGCTAAGGTGTTTATTTGTAGAAAAAAGAAACATGCATAACTACCCTCACAGGGTTAACATTACCTCATTATCTCCTAACCAATAGGAACAGTCCTTGTCTGATATCCTTTCATGTAGCCTCCTCCTCTTCCTCTTTCTTTGCTGCTGCCTCAGCTAAGTACACCTTTGCTTTTCCTTACAACATTGTGATTAATATCTGTGCATGTTTGGATTGAATTACTGTTTTACTGCTTACTGTTTGCACTAAAACGCCTTGGGCGTTTTTGTTTTAACCCTCCCTGAGGGTTTCCCTCCGTCGGGAAGCCTTTTCCCGCGCTTCCCCGCCGGTACCCCGCCTCCCCCCGGCGGGTGTACCGGTTCCGCGAATTATACCGGGTAGTTTATTACCCCCCCTTGATTGCACAACGCGGGGAACTCTCTAGGAAGAGCCCGGTTTTCTCTTCAGAGAGCTCCCCCGCCGCAACCCCTCGCGAGCGAGTGCCGCGCACGTGCATGCGCGGTCCCAGCCGCACATAACAGCATCCATCTTAAAGGGGCGGCGATACAATATTTGCCGCTCTTTTTTCCACCTCAGCTCGCACAGCCCATTAGGAAGGCGCAAGCTGATTGGTCTAATAGCTTGCCTGTCAGCTTGCCAGTGCTCCCAGAGGCCATTCCTGAGGGAACACTCGGTAAGCTAACAGTGCAATCTTTTGTCTCTGTTCTGTTGCCTTGTCTCCTGCCTTTTTATTAACCTGTAAACTGCTACTGCAGAAAGTTAACTACCTGCCTTATTAACTGCTACTGCAGAAGGTTACCTACCTGCCTTTTAGCTACTGTGTCACTCACACTTAGCTGCCCCAAGACAGGGCCGGACTGGGGATACAAAGCAGCCCTGGAAAAAATATATATGCCAGCCCCATAAGTCAATGCGCCATATATTGTCGCATGTAATATGTAAGGCTATGTCTTGCCACCCCAGATGATTGAGTAAATATATATATATATATGTATATATATATATATTGCTTTTTCTAATATAAAATATTGGTCCTTTCATAGTAAAACGTTTAATTATACAGTAAGCATACTCACATGCAGACACAGACAATGTCACTGACACACACAAGTTCATTGATACACAGCCTCATAGACAAACAATCTCACTGATATACATAAGCTCATTGACATAAAAACACAAGCTCACTCAGTAGCAGACACACACAAGCAAGCTCACTAGCAGGTGCGCACACACACACACACACACACAGCTTAATGTAGTGGTTCTGGTGTCTATAGCCTGTTCCTGCAGGCTTTTCAATGTAAACACTGACTTTTCAGAGAAAAGGCAGTGTTTACATTGCTTCCAAGTGACACCTCTAGTGACATCATGACAGACACACACCATGACACAAAGACACACGCCATGACACACAGACACACGCCATGACACACAGACACCCACACCATGGCACAGACACCCACACCATGACACAGACAGACCATGACACACAGACAGACACACACACACACACACACACCCACCATGACACAGACAGACACACACACATACACACCATGACACAGACAGACACATACCATGACACACACAGACCATGCCACATACACACACACACCATGACACACACACACACCCACCCACACCCACCATAACACAGACAGACACACACACATACACACCATGACACAGACAGACACATACCATGATACACACAGACCATGCCACATACACACACACACACACACACAATGACACACATACACATACCATGACACACACACCATGCCACAGACAGACCATGCCACAGACACACACACGCCATGACACAGACAGACACATACCATGACACACACACACACTGACAGCATAACACATATTACCTGTGGGTGACCGGCCAGGGGGGTCATGCAGGGCAGAGAGCTGGGTGTGATGGCGGCCGCTGGAGGAGCAGGGATGCAGTGGCGGATCCAGAGCCTGACCTCGGGAGGGGCACTTGCAGATTATTTAGAGAAATAATCCAGACACAATACCCACTACAGCTCAGTGTAGTGGTTATGGTGCCAGTACCCCCTCCCAGAGTAAGTATTCAAACCGTTTAAGAACAGTTTGACAACTTACCTGAGGTCTGCTTGGAAATGGAGCTGTAGTAGGGCATAGGAGCAGGGGTGCAGTGTGTGTGTGTGTTTTGTAAGAAGGACTGTGTGAGCAGTTTGTGTGTGTGTGTGTGTGTGTGTGACACCTCTTGATTTATTAGCCATTAAAGGCTGGGCCCAGAGATCTATATGCCTCATCGGCAATGCAAATGCTGCGCTAGCCACCAAAAGGCGCAAAACTATATTGATGAAAATCGAGCCCAAGCTCGTTAACATGGCCCTCACCGAACCGGGACCGCAAGCCAAGGGTCTCCTGTTCGGAGACAGTTTTGTTAAGGAACTGGGAACTTACGTGAGCACGTTTACGGCCCTAGACAAGGCACAGACGAACATAAAACGAGTGTTCTCCCCCAGAGTTTTTGGTGGGGCCGGCAGACACCGGGGCCGTCTGCCCGGCCGTTCTTCCCGTGGCTCTTACCGGGGATACAGAGGTCCTGCCACGGCTAGATTTCAGCCTCCAGAGACTAGAGCACCCTCACCCTTCTTTCCGATCAGGGCCAGGCCATGGCAACCTCGAGTACCCAGAGGCAACTCATACAGCCGACGACCTTATGGTGAGTGTCCTGCCTTTCCCCTCCCCGGGTATGCCGACTGTGGGGGGCAGACTGTTACGCTTTATAGAGACCTGGCAACAACTGACCGCAGACATATGGGTCCTCAATACTGTTGTGGGGTATCACATAGAGTTTGTACAAACCCCTGTCCAAACAATCATGCCACACCGAATAGATTCTCTGCACAAGACAAGAGCTTAGTGAGCAAAGAGATTCTCACCCTACAAGAAAAAGGCGCCATATATCAGGTCCCTTCACCCTCCCCTGGGTTCATGAGCAACCTATTCCTGGTACCCAAGAAGGGCGCCCAGTCATCAACGTGCGGCCACTAAACGCATTTGTACGGTTCCACCATTTCAAAATCCACTGCCTGCAAGACCTACTCAGATTAGGGGACTGGATGGTCAAACTGGACCTACAAGATGCCTATCTCACGATCCCTATTGGGGAAGAGTGTCACCACCTGCTCCAATTCCAATGGGAAAAGGCGACGTGGAGATTCCGATGCCTTCCCTTTGGACTCTCATCGGCCCCTTGGTGCTTCACCAAACTGCTGAAGCTGGTGGTCACCTTGCTACGCAGCAGAGGCATACGAATGATCATTTATCTGGACGATATGCTGATCATGGCACAAGAGGTTCGCCAACTTCGCCAACACCTATCATGGGCACTGCCGTTGCTACAAAACTTAGGATTTCTCATCAATTGGGAAAATCGGTACTTACCCCGTCCCAAAACATAGAATTCCTTGGTTTCCACATGGACGCAATTACCGGGACACTCAGCCTTCTGACAGAGAAAGTCAAACGCATCAAAAAGGAGATCCGCTGAACGCTCACAAGACCAGTGTTAACACTGCGACAACTAGCCAGAATAATCGGACTCCTCTCAGCCTCCATCCAGGCAATCTTCCCCGGGCCACTACACTACAGGGCCCTGCAATGACTAAAAGCCACATAACTACGCTCAGGGCACTCATACTCCGATTCTGTGCCACTCGACTACGCAGCCAAGCAAGAACTCATATGGTGGCTGCAACATATGGAGGCATGGAACAGCAAGGCAATCTTCGGGACTGCCCCGGATTTCATCATCGAGTTCGATGCGAGCACACACGGTTGGGGAGCGCATTGTGGGCCTACCTCCACCGGAGGAATTTGGTCCTGCTCAGAGAAACACTTACACATCAATGGTTTAGAACTAATGATGGGATCATTCTCCCTGAAGAGCCTTCTTGGTGGCACAACCAATTGCTCCATTGTCCTACAAATGGACAACATTTCAGCGGTCCGCTACATCAACCACCTCGGTGGCACCAAATCAAAGATTTTGGCAGACCTGGCCATGGAGTTCTGGCAACACTGCCTGGATCGCAATATTTCAGTCCAAGCAGAGTACATACCGAGCATGTCCAACGTAATAGCGGACTGGCATTCCAGACATCTGCACGACGCCAGCGACTGGTGACTGGACCGCAGCGTGTTCTTATGACTTCAGACGCACTGGGGCCTGATGCAAATTGACCTATTCGCATCTCGGTTGAACTCCCAACTACCAACATTCTTCAGCTGGAGACCAGACCCAGACGCACTGGCAGCGGATGCTTTTCTCCAACGATGGCCGAACAACCGATTGTATGCCTTTCCTCCGTTCACCCTCATAGCTCGAACACTGGTGCACCTCAGACGTACCCAAGCGTCACTGGTCCTAGTAACACCATTTTGGACAGCTCAACCGTGGTTCCGAACACTCATGGAGATGTCCATAGACCTCCCAAGATTGCTTCCAGGTGCCTTATTCCTTTTATCAGACCCAGAGGGCAACCCACACCCCCTGCTGGCCCAGGGGCAATTCAAACTCTTAGCGTGGCTCCTTTCAGGGGACCCTGGATCGTACCAGATGTTCCACAAGAAACTATTGACATACTGGCAGGAGCTTGGGCGCTCCTACCACTATGCTTGGAACGGATGTAGTAGTTGGTGCATGGAACAACAGGTGGATCCCGTACGTGCTCCTGTAAATTACCTGTTACGCTTCCTTACCAACCTGTATAATCAAGGCTTAGCCTACCGAACTATTAATGTCTACAGATCGACAATTTCGGCAGGACATCGAGGAATAGATGGAGCCCCGATGGGTCAACAACTACAAGTATGCCGTCTTCTATGGGGAATTCGGTTTGCTCGTCCACCACAACCCCGATACACGTCACTGTGGGATGTCAATGTAGTCCTGAAACTGTTGGAATCTTGGCCACAAAACGAAGCACTCACGCTTAAACAACTGTCAGCGAAACTGACCATGCTCCTTTGCCTGATCTCGTGCAAGAGAGTGTCCGATGTTAGAGCACTGGATGTTGATGCACGCTCCTTTACCCCCACAGGAGTAGTGATGACCCGGACGGTTCACCGGAGAATAGTTCCCGGCGAACATAGCGTGGTTCGGTCCGCCCCCTATTCGTCATCATTGAGTAAACTTTGACCCTGTACCTCACATTCAGAAGACACATTCCAACCAAACAGCAGCAGACCCTCCATTCCAGACCCTCCCACCTCCTGGACAGCATCCATTTAAGATTCATTCGGAAGCTGCATTCATTTTTTTTTTTTTCAATTTATTATTATTTTATTTTTTTCAGTGCATATAAATGTTACAAGCAGATACTCCGCCCAGACACTCTGTTTTACTGCAGATACTCCCCCCAGACACTCTGTGTTACTGCAGATACTCCCTCCAGACACTCTGTGTTACTGCAGATACTCCCCCCAGACACTCTGTGTTACTGCAGATACTCCCTCCAGACACTCTGTGTTACTGCAGATACTCCCTCCAGACACTCTGTGTTACTGCAGATACTCCCCCCAGACACTCTGTGTTACTGCAGATACTCCCCCCAGACACTCTGTTTTACTGCAGATACTCCCTCCAGACACTCTGTGTTACTGCAGATACTCCCTCCAGACACCCTGTGTTACTGCAGATACTCCCTCCAGACACTCTGTGTTACTGCAGATACTCCCCCCAGACACTCTGTGTTACTGCAGATACTCCCTCCAGACACTCTGTGTTACTGCAGTTACTCCATCCAGACACCCTGTGTTACTGCAGATACTCCCTCATGACACTATGTGTTAATGCAGATACTGCCCCCAGACACTCTGTGTTACTGCAGATACTCCCTCCAGACACCCTGTGTTACTGCAGTTACTCCATACAGACACCCTGTGTTACTGCAGATACTCCCTCATGACACTATGTGTTAATGCAGATACTGCCCCCAGACACTCTGTGTTACTGCAGATACTCCCCCCAGACACTCTGTGTTACTGCAGATACTCCCTCCAGACACTCTGTGTTACTGCAGATACTCCCCCCAGACACTCTGTGTTACTGCAGATACTCCCTCCAGACACTGTGTTACTGCAGATACTCCCCCCAGACACCCTGTGTTACTGCAGATACTGCCTCCAGACACTCTGTATTACTGCAGATACCCCTCCCCCCCAGACACTCACACAGAGCAGAATAGGGACTGTTCCTCCTACAGAGGGTCACTTGGCAGATATGGATTGACACCTATCCTAAGGATCCCTGATACACACTGACACAGAGCAAAATAGGGACTGTTCCCCCTACATAGGGTCACTTGGCAGATATGGATTGACACCTATCCTAAGGATCCCTGATACACACTGACACAGAGCAGAATAGGGACTGTTCCCCCTACATAGGGTCACTTAGCACATATGGATTGACACCTGTCCTCAGGGACCCTGATACACACTGGGGGGGACCTACTGTTCTCCCCCCTGCCCCCACCCCTGCGCGGTGGGTGGGGGCCATAAAAATAATGAGGGGGGGACCTACTGTCCTCCCCTCCCGGCCCCCACCCCTGTGCGGTGGGTGGGGGCCATAAAAATAATGAGGGGGGACCTACTGTCCTCCCCCCGGCCCCCATCCCTGCACGGTGGGTGGGGGCCATAAAAATAATGAGGGGGGGACCTACTGTCCTCCCCCCCAGCCCCCACCCCTATGCGGTGGGTGGGGGCCATAAATAACAATAGGAGGGGACCTACTGTCCTCCCCCCGCCCCCACCCCTGCACGGTGGTTGGGGGCCATAAAAATAATGAGGGGGGACCTACTGTCCTCCCCCCCGGCCCCAACCCCTGCGCGGTGGGTGGGGGCCATAACAATAATGAGCCCCCACCCCAGTTCTTTGGAATTTTCCCATGCTGTGTAAAATGACAAAGAGCACTCTGATTGGCTTAAACCAGCCAATCAGAGTGTTCTTAGCCTAATTGCAGGACGTGGCAAGACTTTATAAGCCTTCCCCCACCCTGCAGAGCTCAGTCTGCGCGGAGCCCTCCCCTCACTATTTTTTAGGGTGAGGGGGGTAGGTAGGGGGTAACTTCTTTTGGGGTGGGGGTGGGTGACTTGGGGACCCCTAGTCACCTTTGATTGACCCCGCTCAGGGGTGGGAGCCAGGGGGGAGGACAGTAGGACCCCCCTCATTATTTTCATGGCCCCCACCAACCGCGCAGGGGTGGGGGCCAGGGAGGGGGAAAGTAGGTCCCAACCCTCATTATTTTTATGGCCCCCACCCACCACGCAGGGGTGGGGGCGGGGGGAGGACAGTAGGTCCTCCCCATTGTGATTTATGGCCCCCACCCACCGCGCAGGGGTGGGGGCCGGGGGGGAGGACAGTAGGTCCCCCCTCATTATTTTTATGGCCCCCACCCACCGCGCAGGGGTGGGGGCGGGGGGGAGGACAGTAGGTCCTCCACCCTGGTGTGTATCAGGGTCCCTGAGGACAGGTGTCAATCCATATCTGCCAAGTGACCCTATGTAGGGGGAACAGTCCCTATTCTGCTCTGTGTCAGTGTGTATTAGGGTCTCTGAGGACAGGTGTCAATCCAAATGTCAAGGTGTCAATATGTCATATGTCAGGTGTCAATCCATATCCGAGGTGATTTAGGAATGTTAGGTGATTTATGCCCTTTATGGATTAAAACCAGACTCTGCATCAACTGTGTAATTTTCCATGGGAGTTTTGCCATGGATCCTCCTCCGGCATGCCACAGTCCAGGTGTTAGTCCCCTTGAAACAACTTTTCCATCACTATTGTGGCCAGAAAGAGTCCCTGTGGGTTTTCAAATTCGCCTGCCCATTGAAGTCTATGGCGGTTCGCCCGGTTCGCCGTTAGCGAACCGAAAATTTTGTGTTCGCGACATCACTACACAGGAGTCTCATTCAACATCTCCAGGCGTACAAAGTTGTCAATTACATCAGTTTCATACCCTTCGTTCCCACATAACAATAAACTCTGTCCAGTGAACTGTTTACGAGAATACGAGAAACGAACCTTGGGATTCAGGAACCCGACACACCCAGAATTGTTTTTGGCTATCAGACAACCTCACCAACCTGTATCCACGGTGACGCTCGCCCGCTGGGTGAAATGGATAATGGCTTTGGCACACATAGTTACCACTGTGTATGGCGCACACTCTACTAGAGGAGCCATGGCGTCAAAGGTTTTCAATTTGGGTTGTAGATTAGAGGACCTCTTGAGAACAGCAGATTGGTCTCGTGAATCAACGTTTAAGGAATATTACTTTTGACCTACGGAACATGTGTCGAGTGTAGTTATCTCACAGCTTTGAACTAGCCTAATAAGAGGCTCCGTGTCCTTTAATAAAATTACCAGATTTTACTAATTACATGACTAAAGTCATAATTTTATAAAGGACACGGAGGCGAGTATTAGCCCACCCGGATCAGATACATACAAAATTGTATCCCAACCCAGGTACATAATAGGTACATTAGTAGAAGAAGTTCTCATTTATATAATTGATTCTTGGTAAATATATCAAACAAGTAACGATTGCATGTTTACATATAACTGATTACATAAACAGCCCAAGTTTTTCTATAGAGTATTAAAAACGAAAATAGTTGGCAAGGACACGTTTTACCATTGTTTTCTTTGTCCTTTCCAGCCTGAAATCTGCAAATACCCATTGTTGACGGCGATTGATCTCGCAGTTTAAGAGGATCAGTTCCAGAAGATTCCTTGTTTTCTTATGGAAGGATTCAATGTCAAGGATTCAGTTGCCAACCTTCTTGTGTTCGGTTTATAACGAGTTTATGGTTAATCGACAATGGTGAAAATTTTTAGCTTCGGCACCATCAGGAAAGAGGAAGAGGAGGAGGTTACATGAAAGGATATCAGACAAGGACTGTTCCTATTGGTTAGGAGATAATGATGTAATGTTAACCCTGTGAGGGTAGTTATGCATGTTTCTTTTTTCTACAAATAAACACCTTAGCTTTCTTTGCTAAAAGAAAGAGATAAGCCTAATACTCGCCTCCGTGTCCTTTATAAAATCATGACTTTATGTCATGTAATTAGTAAAATCTGGTAATTATATAACGTATTACGTTTATTAAGGTGAGTTTGCAGTTCAGGTACATACACTACATTAAATAATCAAAGACCGGCATTAGCATTCAGATTTACCTGGGGGACCAAGGCACCCCAATGATTTGGAGGGGTGTTGGTGTACTTGCTTGGAGCCAAGATCTAATTTTGAGTGAGTCACCATCATCCTTCCTTGCCAGAGACCTCCTGGGCAGAGGTTTTACTTTGAAAACCTAAGTAAGTAATTAGGACTTCGGTTATTTTATCCTTTTTTTTTTTATCTGTTGTTGGTGTAAATAGTTTGTTTATCATCTATATTTTGGTATGCACTATTTTTTGTTCATAATAAATATCCCTTTATTAAGTTCTGCCTTTTTCTGGTTAAAAATCACGTTACATGAAGAGACCAATTAGTATTTTGCATTTTCATTACTGTTGGGCTTAGGCAGGATTTGTTTCTGTACAGGGCACCTACATTTGGGTAAAGTTTATTGAAGATGTTTTTCAATATAAAGGCCAAAGATAGATTGGGGTCTAGCAACATACCTAGATATTTGAAAGAACACACTGCGGTCGGTCAGTGTGCTATTTGAATGTGTTCTGATACATAGTTGTTGATTTTGTAATTTACGCACTTTAGGTACAGTTTCAAAGATCATTGTAACAGTTTTGTCAGTGTTTAGGAACAGTTTGTTAACTGCTATCCACTTTTCTACATCTGGGAACTGATCTTGGAGCACAGCCTGCAAGCTGCGGTAGATTGAGTTTACTAGTGTAGATTACAGTATCGTCTGCATACATGTGTACAGTTGAGGTTTTGCAGATGTTAGATAGATCATTTATAATAATGTGTATGTGCCTTGCGTGTTTGTATTTCTGACTGAGTGCATGGGTGTCACTGGCACTGTGTGCCTGAGCATCCTAGTGCGTGAATGTGTGACTCTGTTTCATTGTGTATGCTTGTGCTTGTGCTTGGGAGTGTATGTGTGTGGGAAGGTTGCTTGCACTGTGTTGTTTGTAAGGGAAGCTGCTTGTGGTTTTTATGTGATGTGTTTATGGTTAGGCTGTGTTTTGTGTGGAAGGGAGTAATAGCTTTTGATAGGGAGGGTGACATGGTGACAGGGGCGTCACTAGGGGGATGGCAGAGGGGGCCATGGCCCTCCTACATCATGCAGTGCCCCACCTTGTGCCCCCCACCCCCAATTGAAATTGAAGTCAGGAGCATGGAGTCTCCCTTCACAAGCTGCAGCAGCTGTCAGACTGTGGAACTGTGTTCCACCCTTTTCCCACATGTGGCCAGAGGGGACACTGTGCTGGGAGGACTTCCTCCTGGGTCACAGAAAACAGCGCAGGAGATAGACAGGGATAGGAAGTTCAGCTTTGCGCAGAGTCATCCAGGCAGCTGCTGGTAAGTGTCAGTAAGTGTGTGTGGTTCAGTCTCTCTGTGTGTGCGTGTGTGTGTGGGGGGGGGGGAGGGCTAAGTCTGTGTCTGTGTATGGGTCAGTCTGTGTGTGTGGGGCTCAGTCTGTGTATGTGTATGGGTCAGTCTGTGTGTGAGCGGGTCAGTCTGTGTGTGTTTGTGTGTGAGGGTGGGGGTTCAGTCTGTGTGTGGAGGGGTCAGTTTGTATGTATGGGTCAGTGTGTGTGTGTGGGGTGGGTATGTCTGTGTGTGTGTGTGGGGCTCAGTCTGTGTGGGGGGGGGCTCAGTCTGTGTGTGTGTATGGGTCAGTCTCTGTGTGTGTGTGTGTGTGTGTGTGTGTGTGTGTGTGTGTGTATGGGTTGGTCTGTGTGTGGAGGGGTCAGTTTGTGTGTGTGTGTGTGTGTGTATGGGTCAGTCTGTGTGGGGTGGATCAGTCTGTGTGTAGGGGGGTCAGTCTGTGTCTGGGGGGGTCAGTCTGTGTATGTATGGATCAGTCTGGGTGAGGAAGCAGTGTGTATGTTTATGGGTCAGTCTGTGTGTGTGTGCATGGGTCTTGTGTGTGGTATGGGTCTGTGTGTGTGTATGGGTCAGTAAGTGCTTGAGCTCCAAGAGAGATACCTCTCATCTCGTGACCTCCCCTGTTCCTGATGGATAAGCAGCCTTCTCAACCACCATGGATCTGATTGTGCCACCCCCTCCCTGCAAGGTAAGATCAGGGAAAGGTCGACTGGGTGGTCGTCGTTCGTATGCACGAACACGTGGCGGCAGCCATCTTAAACTGTCGTACGGCTTCCAGACTTCCAGTAATTCGTTTGTCTGAATGTAAAACTCAGTTTTTATTGGCTTGTTGATCTTGTGTCCCTGTGCTAAACAAGTTCCACCTGGGTGGCGCCGTTGTTAGGAAAATTGTACAAAAGGCCAGTATGCCCCATTAAACCTTCAGTTACTGATTTACCCCTCAACAACTCAAACTAACTTTAGAGCTGAGAGCTTTGCATACTACTTTACCAACAAGATTGAACAGCTAAGGAAATTATTCTCTCCACCCTGCCTTTCTCTTTCTCAACCACACATAGATCATGCATTTCCTACCCTTCAGACTTGCTACTGAACAAGAGGTGGATGCTCTTCTCCTTTCCTCTCGCCCCACAACTTGCCCGCTTTATCCTGTCCCGTCTCACCTTATCAGATCACTCTCCCCTTGTCTTGTGCTTCCTTAACACACATCTTCAACTGCTCTCTCTCTCTTCTGGCATTTTCCCTGCTGACCTTAAACATGCTACTGTAATACCTATCCTGAAAAAAACATCCCTCGACCCGTCCACCCCCTCTAACTATCGTCCCATATCCCTGCTCCCTTTTTCCTCAAAGCTTCTGGAAAGACTTTTCTTTACCCGTATGTCTCACTTCCTCAATTCCAACTCTCTCCTTGACCCTCTTCAGTCTGGCTTCCGCCTCCTCCACTCTACTGAGACTGCTCCTATTAAAGTTACTAATGACCTAATTGCAGCTAAATCTAAAGGCCCCTACTCCATTCAAATTCTTCTTGATCTCTCTGCTGCCTTTGACACCGTTGATAATGCTCTTCTTCTTCAAACTCTTCAATCGCTTGGTCTCTGTGACTCTGTCCTGTCGTAGATTTCCTCTTATCTCTCCCAGCGCTCATTCAGTGTCTCCTTTTCTAATGATACCTCATCCCTTCATCCTGTCTCAATTGGAGTCCCCCAAGGCTCTGTCCTTGGTCCCCTTCTATTTTCTCTTTATACTGCCTCTCTTGGCAAACTTATTGCCTCATTTGGATTTCACTACCACCTGTACGCTGATGACACCCAGTTATATCTCTCCTCCCCGGACCTCTCTCCTGCTGTCCTGCAACGTGTCACTGTTTGCCTTTCCTCCTTTCTAAAACTAAATCTCTCTAAAACTGAACTCATTGTCTTTCCTCCTTCTAATACTGATCCTCCTCTTTCACCCTCTCTTGAAGTCAGTGGTATCCATATCAGTCCATCTTTGCAAGTGCTTGTCATATTCGACTCTGGCCTCACCTTTGAGACTCACACCCAGCATGTTACCAAATTCTGTAGATTCCATCTTAAAAACATAGTCCACATCCACCCCTTTTTTATGCAAGTTGCTACTAAAGAGCTTGTCCATGCTCTAGTAATTTCCTGCATGGATTATTGTAACCCTCTCCTAATTGGTCTTCCCAAAAGCCGTATTGCTCCGCTACAGTCAGTTATGAATGCTGCCGCCAGACTGATTTTCCTCTCTAGTCGGTCCTCTCACACCTCACCCCCCTGTCAGTCTGTACATTGGCTTCCTGTATCCCATAGGAGTCAATTCAAAGTGCTTATCCATACCTATATAGCATTGAACAATTCTAGCCCCTCTTACATCTCATCACAGGTCCATAGGTATGCCCCTTCTCGGTCTCTCCGCTCTGCCTGTGACCTTCTCTTGTCTGCTGCTCGCACCCGTACGGTCAACTCACGTTTGCAGGACCTCTCGCGGGTGGTTCCCTTCCTGTGAAATAGCCTACCTGCTGCCATCAGACTCTCCCCTAGTCTTCAATCGCTTAAGAAGTGCATTAAAACCCAAGTCCAGGCCCTTGCACTCCAACCAGTGGCGGATCCAGAGCCTGATCTCAGGAGGGGCACTTGTAGATTATTTAAAAAAAATAATCCTAGCACAATAACCACTACAGCTCAGTGTAGTAGTTATGGTGCCAGTAGTGCCAGGATCCCACCCCGGAGTAAGTAGTCATACCGTTTAAGAACAGTTTGACAACTTACCTGGGGTCTGCTGGGATATAGGGCATAGGAGAAGTGGTGTGTGTTAGGGGTGAAGTGTGTGTGAAAGGTGCAGTGTGTGTGTGAGCGGTGAAGTGAGTGTGAGTGCGTAAGGGTGGCAGTGTGTGTGTTAGGGGGCAGTGTGTGTATGGGGGCACTGTATGTCTGTGTGGGGCAGTGTGTGTATGGGGGGGCACTGTATGTATGTGTGGGGCAGTGTGTGTATGGGGGGCACTGTGTGTATGGGGGGGTTGTGTGTGTGTGTTTGGGGCAATGTGTGTATGGGGGGGCAGCAGGGTGTGTAGGGCACTGTGTGTATAGGTGTGCAGTGTGTGCGGGGCAGTATGTGTATGGGGCAGTGTTTGTGGGGCAGTGTGTATGGGGACAGTGTTTGTGGGACAGTGTTGTATGGGGACAGTGTTTGTGGGACAGTGTTGTATGGGGACAGTGTTGTATGGGGACAGTGTTTGTGGGGCAGTGTGTGTATGGAGGCAGTGTTTGTGGGGGCAGTGTGTGTATGGGGGCAGTGTGTGTATGGGGTCAGTGTGTGTAGTGTTTGTATGTGGGGCAGTGTTTGTGGGTCAGTGTGTGTAAGGGGGAAGTGTGTGTATGGGGCAGTGTTTGTGGGGCAGTGTGTGTGTGGGGCAGTGTGTGTATGGGGACAGTGTGTATATGGGGACAGTGTGTATATGGGGACAGTGTGTATATGGGGACAGTGTGTATATGGGGACAGTGTGTGTATGGGGGCAGTGTGTGTATGGGGTCAGTGTGTGTATGGGGTCAGTGTGTGTAGTGTGTGTATGGGGTCAGTGTGTGTATGGGGGCAGTGTATGTTGGGCAGTGTGTATGGGGGCAGTGTATGTGGGGCAGTGTATATGGGGGCAGTGTGTATGGGGGGAGGGGAGGAGGGAAGGGAGGCTTTTTAATAAAAAAAAATAAAAATGTATTTAATAAAATATATTATGTCCCCCCTCCCTTCTTACCTTTATTGAGGAGGAGGGGGGACATTTCTGGATCCCTGGTGGTCCCAGTGGGGAATCCCTGGTGGTCCAGTGGTTCCAGTGAACTCTAGCCCGCGCTCCAGGGCTAGAGTTCACTCTCGCGAGATTTGGAGCGTTGCCGTGGTAACCATGGCAACGCTCCAAATCTCGCGAGAGGAGGACCCGGAGGAGCTGCTGGTAACAGCTCCCGGGTCCTCTCTCCCTCCCCTTCCGGTCGGCTGTCAGTAATGTGCCTGCGGACCGGGGAGGGAGATCACTGATCTCCCTCCCCGGTCCGCAGGCACATTGCAGGGCTGGCGCTTGGGCAATGCCAGCCCTGCACTAACCGGCAGGGGAGAATCTCGGGGGGGGCAATTGCCCCGTTGCCCCCCCCCTGGATCCGCCAATGACTCCAACTATTGCATTATTACCCGGGGCCCAGTCACATTAATTATAAATCTTTAAAAAATACTGCCTCAGGGAATTCCAAAACGATCCTTTTTTATTCAAGTAAATCCAGGTCAACGTTTCAGCATTGGAGCGTTCATCAGGATATAAAAACCATACTCAAATGTACATGGCTTTATATAAGACAAGGAAATAAAAAAAATTAAAAAAATGAAAAAATTAAACTCACCAACCAAGCTGTTCCCACATATATATATATACACACGTTTTATAATTGCCTCCCTACTTTTGTCGCTGGCCCCTTATGTGCCCCCCCTAAGTATGAATCCTGGAGACGCCACTGCATGGTGAGGGGTGTAAGTGTGACATTTGAGTAGGTGAGTGTGACAGGACTAGACACATGGGTGTGACAGGGTTGGGGCCGGTGAGTGTGACATGGTTGGGGGATGGGCGGTGAGTTTGATAGAGTTAGGGGTGAGTTTGACAGGGCAAGTGCGGGTGAGTGTGGTGGGGTGAGGTTGTGAATATGACAGGATTAGTGTGGCAGAATGAGAAGGGTTGTGAGTGTGACAAGGGTGGGGGTAAATGTGATAAGGCTGGGGAAGTGACACTGATAGTGAGGGGGAGTGATTGTGACAGGGTGAGGGGTGATGATTGTGACAAGAACCAAGGACCACCAGAAACGGGCCATTTTTAAAGGGCCACACATGGAGATCTATTGATCTCCCTGCCTGCCTGAAGGTGGCATGGTCAGAGCCTACACTGCATATTTAGATATTGGGCAGATGAGATCAGATAACAGATGTGCTGCTAGAATCAATCTGCATTCTCACTAAATAGCTTCCTCACTGCCTCGTACTAAAGCCAGGAGTAGGCTTGTAACAACCCCAGGTATGGCATCACTACAGAGCTGCATGGAATTGTGCATTACGTACACAGACTGATCCCTTCAGAAAACCACCGGACACCAGGGAAGTAAATAATCATCAACTGTGTGTGAGTGTATGAATGTGAGTATTTTTGTGCATATGAATGTGAATGTGAGTGTGTGTATGTGTGAAGAAGCATGTGTATGTGTGTATGAATTTGAGTATGTGCATGAGAATGTGTGTATGTATACTAATGAATATGAGTGTGTGCAGTGCGTACTTATTTACATATCAAGTGAGACGTGAGGATTAGAGGGACAAAAGCCGAGCAGTACAAAAAAAAGCTATGTTTTTATATTCTATGTTTGATAAATATTTAAGCCATAAATATAGATTTATATTCACACAATACAATCTGAAATCGGAAAATGTTTTAAATCAGATACTGATACTGGATTATAATTTACTCCCTGGTGTCCATTCAAATACTAGAATATACTTCTTGATAGACTCTATGCATTTTTAATGTTCTCTTCTGGTTAAACAGCAGTCTAAACATATGCTTCTGTTCTAAAAGAACCATAATGAGTGGCCTGTTCTTCTGGAGAATATATCTGACAATTGTTTCAATTTAGCTTTTTATACATATGTTTTCCATTTATTTGGTGACATATAAATAGCTGCTCTATTAATGTAATTTTACAATAAAGGGGCACTTTAGGCACCAAAACAATGTTATCTTAAAGGGACACTGTAGGCACCCAGACCACTTCAGCTCATTAAACTTTAGCTCAAAAAACTTCCATCACCCTTAACCCTGAGCAATTAATTATTGCTGTGTTTATAAACTGCAATAATTACCTGCTAGGGACTTCCGGGTTCTTAGACGACTTTTGGTCGTCTAAACGACGCTGGTCGTTCTCACACTATGCATGAGGACCTCCAGCGTCGCCTCCAGCGTCGCCCAAATCCCCACAGGAAAGCATTGAATAATGTTTTCCTATGGGGAGTTTCTAATGTGAGCGCGGCCATTGCCACGCATGCACATTAGGTCTCCCCCACCGACGGCGGTGGAGGAGTGTGGGCGGAGCTGAGCCAGTGCCAAGAGATATTAACCCCTTCTGCACCATGGGGATGGGTATTGACAGAAGGGGAAGCTACAGTGCCAGAAAAACAAGTATGTTTTCCTGGCACTATAGTTTCCTTTTAAAAAAGCAGTTTTTGTGTATAGATTATTCCCCCGAAGTCTCACTGCTCAATTCTCTGCCTTTTAGTGTTACATAACTTTTGTTCATCTCCATGCAGCCTTAGCCTCGCCATCCCTGGCTGTGACTGACACAGTTTTCAATCATTGTTCAGTTACTTTAGAAGTTATCTCCTGCACTGTAAATTGAACTTTAATCATGCAGAAGAGGCTAATGCAAGGTCCAGCAGGTTATTAACAGTGCAGGAGATACTAGACTCCGAATTAAACAGACTGCAATAAAGAAAGTTTAAACAATAGATCTCACTTTACAGGAAGTGTTTCGGAAGGCTGCAGGGCCGGACTGGGGATACAAAGCAGCCCTGGAAAAAAATGTTATGCCAGCCCCATAAGCCATTGCGCCATATATTGCCGTATGTAATATGTAAGACTATATCTTACCACCCCAGATGACAGATGATTGAGATATATATATATATAAACGTTTTACTCTGAAAGGAACAATATTTTATATTAGAAAAAGCAATATAGATATATATATATATATATATATATATATATATATATATATATATTGCTTTTTCTAATATAAAATATTGTTCCTTTCAGAGTAAAACGTTTACTTATACAGTAAGCATACTCACATGCAGACACTGACATCTCAATGACACACACAAGCTCACTGATACACAGCCTCATAGACAAACAATCCCACTGATATACATCAGCTCATTGACATAATAACACAAGCTCACTCACTAGCAGGCACATACATGTAAGCAAGCTCACTCACTAGCAGACGCACACACACACACAGCTTAATGTAGTGGTACTGGTGTCTATAGCATGTCTCTACAGGTTTTCAATAGTGATGTCCCGAACGGTTTGCTGGCCAATAGTTCCTGGCGAACATAGCATGTTCGCGTTCGCCACAGATGGCGAACATATGCGATGTTCGGTCCGCCCCCTATTCGTCATCATTGAGTAAACTTTGACCCTGTACCTCACAGTCAGCAGACACATTCCAGCCAATCAGCAGCAGACCCTCCCTCCCAGACCCTCCCACCTCCTAGACAGCATACAATTTAGATTAATTCTGAAGCTGCATTCTTTTTTTTTTTTTTTTTTATTATTATACATTATCCTCCATAACCAGTAACCTGTGTTTATTATACATTATCCTCCCCATAGCCAGTAACCTGTGTTTATTATACATCATCCTCCCATAGCCAGTAACCTGTGTTTATTATACATTATCCTCCCATAGCCAGTAACCTGTGCTTATTATACATTATCCTCCATAACCAGTAACCTGTGTTTATTATACATTATCCTCTCCATAGCCAGTAACCTGTGTTTATTATACATTATCCTCCCATAGCCAGTAACCTGTGTGTATTATACATTATCCTCCCATAGCCAGTAACCTGTGCTTATTATACATTATCCCCCCCATAGCCAGTAACCTGTGTTTATTATACATTATCCTCCCATAGCCAGTAACCTGTGTTTATTATACATTATCCCTCCCATAGCCAGTAACCTGTGTTTATTATACGTTATCCCCCCCATAGCCAGTAACCTGTGTTTATTATACATTATCTGGTGTAACAGTAGTGTACATTTAAAAAAAAAAATACAGAGGGCTTGTTGTCACCTTTCGGGGATCCTTGGTGTTGTACGTGGCTGGGTGGAGGAAGAGACCTTCAATGACAGTGAGGACAAGGAACGGGACATGGCTAGCTTGGTATCCAACCTTGTGCAAATGGGGAGTTTGCGGTTGTGCAAATGGACTGTTTGCAGTTGTTTGCCGTGCGTTAAACGGGGAGTTTGGTCTGTCACTGTGAAGCGGGCGTAACCCTTACACTACCTGATCGATACAACATCATACCTGATGTTTTAAAGCACGTTATTCCAAACAATTTAGGAATGTTAGGTGATTTATGCCCTTTATGGATTAAAACCAGACTCTGCATCAACTATGTAATTTTCCATGGGAGTTTTGCCATGGATCCCCCTCCGGCATGCCACAGTCCAGGTGTTAGTCCCCTTGAAACAACTTTTCCATCACTATTGTTTGCCAGAAAGAGTCCCTGTGGGTTTTAAAATTCGCTTGCCCATTGAAGTCTATGGCGGTTCGCCCGGTTCGCCCGTTCGCGAACATTTGCGGAAGTTCACGTTCGCTGTATGCGAACGGAAAATTTTATGTTCGCGACATCACTAGTTTTCAATGTAAACACTGACTTTTCAGAGAAAAGAAAGTGTTTACATTGCTTCAAAGTGACACCGCTAGTGACAGTCACTCAGACGGTCACTAGAGGTGCTTCCTGTGTCAGTGCACCTACATTCAGGGCCTCCACACTCTGGAGGTGCTGAACGTTCCCCATAGAGATACATTGATTCAATGCATCTCTATAAGGAGATGCTGATTGGTGTAGCGTTTTGCAGCCAATCCTATGGCAAAGCATTGGATTGGCTGAGATCATCAAGCTTGATGATCTTAGCCATAGAGGCAGGGCCAGTCGAGAGGAGACCAGCACGCTGCGTGGGGGAAAAAAAGGTGAGCAAAAACACTATTTTTAAAACACACATATACACCATGACAGACACAGAAACACACATATACCATGACACACACACCATGACACAGACAGAACCACACACACCATGACACAGACAGAACCACACACACACCATGACACAGAGAGAACCACACAACATGACACACACACATATACCATGACACACACACCATGACACGGACAGACACACACACCATGACAGGCAGACACACACCCCATGACAGACAGACAGACACACACACCATGACTCAGACAGACACACACACACCATGACACAGACAGACACACACACCATGACACAGACAGACACACACACACCGTACAGACAGACACCATGACAGACAGACACACGCACATGACACAGACACACACACACACACCATGACAGACAGACACACACACCATGACAGACAGACACAGACAGACACACCATACAGACACCATGACACAGACAGACACACACACACCATGACACAGACAGACACACACACACCATACACACACACACCATGACAGACAGACACACACCATACAGACAGACACCATGACACAGACAGACAGACCATAACAGACAGACAGACCAGACAGGGGGTCGTGCAGTGCAGACTGCTGTCTGTGCTGGTGGCCGCTGGGGAACTTGTGCTGGAGTCTGGCGGCCGCTGGGTGAGGTCTGCTGGCGGCCGCATGGGAAGCTGTGCTGTGCTGGCTCTGCTCTCCCGCCCTCACGCGCTGCTGCAGGAGACCGCGGCCGGACTATGACGTAATATTCCGGCCACGGTCTCATTAAGCTGCGCGCTGGGGAGCAGAGCCAGAACAGCTCCCCCCAGCGGCCGCCAGCAGACCTCCCCCAGCGGCCGCCAGCAGACCCAGGTGTCTGCCCGGCCCCAGGTGCCGACGGCCCACCGGGAAATTTCCCGGTATCCCGGTGGGCCAGTCCAGCCCTGGAAGGCTGTGTAAGTCACATGCTGGGAGGTGTGACTAGGGCTGCATAAACAAAGTGATTTAACTCCAAAATGACAGAGAATTGAGCAGTGAAACTGCAGGGGCACAGTCTATACACCATTACTTAATTAAGCTAAAGTTGTTTTGGTGACTACAGTGTCCCTTTAATTGTTGTAGTTTTTCTTGTACATCGGTGGTTTGTAATCTGTAGATTTTCTGCAGAATCTGAAGTTTTTTACGGGTGATGCTTTATTGTTCTTCTTTACCAGTAGGTCTCTATTATTTGTTTACTAACTTTGCTCCTTTAGACTCCCTCTTAAAATGACCTATTTTCTACAATGGTAGCATCATGTCTCTTTAAATCTGCATGCTCTTTTCTTATGACCTTGGTTGCCATAGCAACAGCATGCATGTCCAATCTGAAGAGAAGTTGAAATGTTTGAAATAGTTGTTTGTTTGTTTTTTTTTTGCTGTACATTTACTGCTGATGTAAATACTTCTTCCTTTTGTGTAAAATTGGCTCTGGCATTTAGAAACAATTCTGTCGCCAACTCCATTATGTCAGCTATATCATTTGTGCTATTCAATGTAAAGTCTAATTACGTTAATAGTCTTTTCTCTATTACAGCATATTTGAAGCACATAATGAACATTGCACTTAATGCTGCAGGATATTCCTTGGAATTTACATGTGTTTTCTTGTTTCTCAAGGGCTATCAGATGTGGCTTTACATTTTAACCCCTTATATACAGTATACATGTATTTTTAAAAAGTATATTATATTGGGGTTGAGAATTTCGACTCTCTATTGACGACTAAAAATTCAGCCCTGGCAAGTGAAAATGAATCTATGCTAAGTGAGCCAAGGACCCGCAGTGCTTGCAGTGACAAGTAACTTTTTGGACTGTTTAGCAGCATTGGTCTTGAAATTTCGAGTCCTCTTAAGTGAATAGGAAGATCGTGCTTTCAAATCCCATCGCTTGTAAAAAAAAAAAAAAAAAAAAAGCAGTATTGCATAGTGTGATAATGTCACTATACAATGCAAGGCCACTAATTTAATTGCGGCACCAGGACATTCACATTGCAAGCTGCCCAAGATTATTGAGATTATATTTCCAGACAGCTAGTGCCGTTTGTTACTGAATCACCAGGAGAGGAGTTGCTAGAAAACAGCGTGGTTCCTTGTCTACAAATCAGATCAGGTTAAACTTTATTATTAATAAAATATACTATAAATATAAAATGTACTCTCAGTGGAAACTTCAACAGTTCATATCTAATGCCAAAATACATCTAATATCTAAGATATATAATCCCTCCATCATTAAAGCGGCATTGTCACCGTCTGGGGACTGAGGTCTATGGACGATCCATCGAGACAGCCAGTCCTCCATAGGCAGAGCTAATTCCCATCAGCCGTCACCAGCCAGCCATACCTTGTGCAAATAAAGTGTATCAAACTAAAATGCAGTTAGCACAATCTAGTGAAAATAAAGTCTATAATCTCAATCATATAGTGTAGTGTGAAGTGCAAAAATAAATGTGAACAAATACCATGTGCGTAAAGTGCAAGATGTGGATACATAGACCATGTGCCTAAAGTACGAGATGTAAACACAAAAAACATGTGGATCTTCTTCCAGCATGTCAATTACAACAGAGGGTCTTAATAAGGGCTAGCGACTACATACACTCAGAGCCGCCCTGATTTCAACTATATCTTAACCCTAGCTCTAATCATAGATCCTAGACCTCATTACACAAAAATGATATTTAAAAGACATATAGCGCTAATGTGCATTGTGGGAATAGGGGAAACATTCAACGATAGCTCATATATACGTTTTTGTTTAAAGGATCACTATAGGGTCAGGAAGACAAACATGTATTCCTGACCCTATAGTGTTAAACCCACCATTTAGGTGGCTTGCCCCCCCATAGTCCCCCTATATAATTTTAAAACTCACCTTATTTCCAGCGCCGTGCGGGTCTGCCGGTGCTGGCTCTGCCCCGTTTGTGACATCATCAAAATGGAAGATTTTAACCGATCCATAGGGGAAGCATTAAATTGGCTAGAATCATCAAGGGGCGGGGCCAAATGCTGTTTTGGCCAATCAGGACCTCCTCATAGAGATGCATTGAATCAATGCATCTCTATGAGAAAAATTCAGCGTCTCCATGCAGAGTGTGGGGATGCTGAATGGCAGGGCTGCTTACTGTGCAGCCCTGAGCCAGGAAGCCCCTCCAGTGGCCATCTAAGGAGTGGCCACTTGGAGGTGTTCCTAAGGGCAATGTAAACACTGCCTTTTCTCTGAAAAGGCAGTGTTTACATGAAAATGCCTGAAGGAGGCTATTATACTCACCAGAACAACTACATTAACCCCTTAAGGACCAAACTTCTGGAATAAAAGGGAATCATGACATGTCACACATGTCATGTGTCCTTAAGGGGTTAAAGGGACACTATAGTCACCAGAACAACTACAGCTTATTGACTTTGTTCTGGTGAGTAGAATCATTACCTTCAAGCTTTTTGCTGTAAACACTGTCTTTTCAGAGAAAATGCAGTGTTTACATTACAGCCTAGTGATAACTCCACTGGCCACTCCTTAGATGGCTGTTAGAGATCCTTCCTGGGTCATGGCTGCCTAAAATGCATCCAAACATTCAGGGTCTCCTCCTTCTGCATGCAAACACTGAACTTTCCTCATAGAGATTCATTGATTCAGTTCATCTATATGAGGAGATGCTGATTGGCCAGGGCTGTGTTTGAATCATGCTGGCTCTGCCTCCTTGTCAGTCTCAGCCAATCCTATGGGGAAGCATTGTGATTGGATCAGGCTACCACTTCTGATATCAGCAGACTGCTTTTTTTTATAGGCAAAAAGCATGCACTGCTTCTGGCTTGAATACAGTAAGATGTTGCTATATTTATGGAGGCATGACTTGAGGCATGAGGTTTTAACACTATAGGGTCAGGAATACATGTTTGTGTTCCTGACCCTATAGTGATCCTTTAAGCTGTAGTTGTTCCGGTGACTATAGTGTCCCTTTAATATTAATCCTGTGAATTTTGATGTTTTGTTGATGTAAACTCATCCAAATAAACACTCTTTCCGTATACTAGTTTGAAAATAGTTGCCACTGTCATTAGGTCACGAGTGTCTGGCTCAATAAATCTAGTTAACATGTTCTTTGTGTCAATTCCAGATATAGATACAATTATGATATCATTATTGATACAGCAACAAAAGAAAATGAAAGATCACCAAGGTTCCATTATATCTGTCGATATAAAACGTAAATAATTTTTAGTGAGCATTAAAAATCATGTCACATTACCATGAGAGCCACGACACAGTGTATCACTTGCCTTAAAAAACAGCACTAAAACATGTAAATACAATGACTTCGACCTCACGCGTTTCACGCTGAGCATCAACATTTATATATAGGTTAACTTTTTGCTTGGTCTGTAAACCTGACCCACTGATGATGTGCCCAGTATCAGCATTATATTTGTACCTTCTCCACACTGCCGCAACACCAATACGTTAAAGGGACACTATAGTCACCTGAACAACTTTAGCTTAATGAAGCAGTTTTGGTGTATAGAACATGCCCCTACAGCCTCACTGCTCAATCTTCTGCCATTTAGGAGTTAAATCCCTTTGTTTATGAACCCTAGTCACACCTCCCTGCATGTGACTTGCACAGCCTTCCATAAACACTTCCTGTAAAGAGAGCCCTATTTAGGCTTTCTTTATTGCAAATTCTGTTTAATTAAGATTTTATTATCCCCTGCTATGTTATTACCTTGCTAGACACTGCAATAGCCTCCTGTATGTGATTAAAGTTCAATTTAGAGATTGAGATACAATTATTTAAGGTAAATTACATATGTTTGAAAGTGAAACCAGTTTTTTTTTTTTTTTCATGCAGGCTCTGTCAATCATAGCCAGGGGAAGTGTGGCTAGGGCTGCATAAACAGAAACAAAGTGATTTAACTCCTAAATGACAGTGAATTGAGCAGTGAAATTGCAGGGGAATGATCTATACATTAAAACTGCTTTATTTAGCTAAAGTAATTTAGGTGACTATAGTGTTCCTTTAATATTGTAGACTGAGAAGGTGATATGGCAATACCCTATAATTTTGAAATACGTAGTCAGTAATCCAGTTTATTGGGATGATCTTGGTCACTAATTTTTTTGAATTATTAATTTCACTCTGGTTTAAATTCACTTTATATTTTTTTTTACTCTAGATAAAATACAATAGCCCTCTGATGCAGAGCACAGCGAACGGTTTAGTATTTTCTGGACTGTCAAGTTCAAACTAGCTAGATCAACAAAATGTTTAAAATATTCATTCTTCTATGTTCCCTTGTACAAAACTCCTTTGATTGGCAGCAGTGAATGTCTGAAATGACATATTTTAAACCACCAGACTGCAGTGATTTTCATTGAGTCTGTGTTTGCCATGAAATATGCTGGTAAATGTGCAAAAAATAATCTTAAAAATAATATGTTATATGAACCTATATTTCAGTGAGCTGTTTCTAGTATACCGCACAGTATTACAATTTTTATTTCTGAGTGATATATCCTCCAGACCCATTATCTTTCTCTTTAGTATTCGTGTGTCATCTTTTATATGTAAACTCTGATCTGTCAAGGTATTACACGCTTCACTGAATTCATCCACTTTACCCTCTGTTTTGTCTGTATGTGTACCTTAATGTTGCATCTTTTTACAAAGCTCTACACTAAATGACTTAATGGCAGATTTTATATTAGGGCAGAGGTCCTGTAGCATCACCTGTAGGATCTTCGTATACAATAAAATGAAGTTGCTAAACCGTAATTTTAATGAATACTGCTTATAAAACTATGGGTAGTTTTTTTGGTTATGTTCCTGTGATGGTCAGTTGATATATGTCAAAAGATAAAAGATAAATATTTTTCTGTAGCAACTTCATGCTTTTAAATTCCAGTTTGTCTAATAACTCCATGTCAACATATTATTTTGCATATGCGCAATAACTTGGATTATTTTAATATCTTACTCTATATTTGTTTCCTATGTGCTTTATTTTGTGATTGAGACACAGAGGATTGTACCTGAATATTATCCTGGAACTTCTGTGATTTAAAGGACCACTACAGGGTCAGGCACACAAACAAGTATTCCTGACCCTATAGTATTAGAACACCATCTAACCCCCCTGCCCCACTCCCTTAACTCCCTAAATATAGTACAAGCTTACCTTTATTCCAGTCTGCAGATGCTTTCTCTGCCCCTGATCTGCCTCCTTGGCTGACATCATCAGTAGTGGTGATCTCAGCCAATCACAATGCTTTCCCATAGGAAATTATACTACCTGATTATACTCACCAGAACAAATACAATAACCTTTAGTTGTTCTGGTGACTATAGTGTCCCTTTAAGTATGGTAGTAACAGGGCAACTAGTGTATTCTTTAATAAGTGAGTTCAACTTGATCAGCACAACAGATGGGATTCAGAGAAACTGCAAGATAAATAGTTTTATTTATGTATCATTGTTCTTTTCTGTGATAAAGTAATTTTCTGTGATAAAGTATTGCATAGTAGCTCATGTTCTTTTAATTGTTTAACTTGACACTCCACTGCCCATTTAATTATGCATTATTTTTTTTTTCTTGTCTGAAACTTTTGCAAGCCCTCCCCTTCTAACTCTACACACATAAAAGCACTTCAGCGAGTTCAATTACTTTAGGAGTCAGGAGTGTCCCTTTAAGTTCTGATTGTCAGTGTTATGCAGTTAACAAATTATGATTATTATTAATGGTATTTTGTAAAGAGAGACTGGATAAAATGAAGACTTTTTAACTACTCATATTAAATCTAAGCTTAATCTTTGCAATATTTGATGACATTTAGTTATCTAAGGGCTAGTGATTATAGAGATTAAAACAGTTTCATAGTTTAATATATCTGTCAGGATCCTATCCTGATAACCAAAATTATGTTTCTTTTCTCCTGTTTGATTTTCTACAATTACAGTTTTCCACATCAGTTTTCCCTAGCCACTAGTCTAACCTGCATAACATGATCATTAAATCTGCTATACGAGGCCACACCTTGCTAAAGCAATTTGCCTTTACATTGATTAAAGTTTATGTTCTGATCCTGATAAGGCTTCTGATCCTGGTTCATACAGAGAAAACCTGCTATATTCTGAATACCATTAAACCAACCTGATTTATACTACCAACCTACTTCAATTACAACCTGCTTGCTATCAATACGCTTGGGGGGGGGGGGGGGGGGGAGGGGGGGGAAACCCTTTTCTTCAATACTGGACTTTGATCCCTTATTGCTTTGGTTCTAACCTACTGTACACCTACCGGAAACTACACAACCTACCTGGATATTACAAACATTCCTATTATTTGCAACTATCCTGAAACTGCAGTTCTGCCTCCAAACCAAAGAGGCTGATCCACTAAACATCTAACTAACCTGTATTACTAAATCTTTTATATTTGTTTAGATTTGTCTACCTGGATCCTATAGTTTCATTTATAGGTTTTCATTATCTTGATTCCCCTATAATCTCTTATAGGTTTTCCTGCTACCTTAAACCTGTCTGGGGCACATTACCTAACTCTTGTTTTCTAATATCCCTTCTTACTGTTGCCTATAATTTCATTTATAGGTTCTCCTTCTTACTGTTGCCTATAATTTCATTTATAGGTTCTCCTTCTTACTGTTGCCTATAATTTTGTTTATAGGTTCTCCTTCTTACTGTTGCCTATAATTTTGTTTATAGGTTCTCCTTCTTACTGTTGCCTATAATTTTGTTTATAGGTTCTCCTTCTTACTGTTGCCTACAATTTTGTTTATAGGTTCTCCTTCTTACTGTTGCCTATAATTTTGTTTATAGGTTCTCCTTCTTACTGTTGCCTATAATTTTGTTTATAGGTTCTCCTTCTTACTGTTGCCTATAATTTTGTTTATAGGTTCTCCTTCTTACTGTTGCCTATAATTTTGTTTATAGGTTCTCCTTCTTACTGTTGCCTACAATTTTGTTTATAGGTTCTCCTTCTTACGGTTGCCTATAATTTCATTTATAGGTTCTCCTTCTTACTGTTGCTTATAATGTCACTTATAGGTTCTCCTTCTTACTGTTGCCTATAATTTTGTTTATAAGTTCTCCTTCTTACTGTTGCCTATAATTTTGTTTATAGGTTCTCCTTCTTACTGTTGCCTATAATTTTGTTTATAGGTTCTCCTTCTTACTGTTGCCTATAATTTTGTTTATAGGTTCTCCTTCTTACTGTTGCCAACAATTTTGTTTATAGGTTCTCCTTCTTACTGTTGCCTATAATTTTGTTTATAGGTTCTCCTTCTTACTGTTGCCTATAATTTTGTTTATAGGTTCTCCTTCTTACTGTTGCCTATAATTTTGTTTATAGGTTCTCCTTCTTACTGTTGCCTACAATTTTGTTTATAGGTTCTCCTTCTTACTGTTGCCTATAATTTTGTTTATAGGTTCTCCTTCTTACTGTTGCCTATAATTTTGTTTATAGGTTCTCCTTCTTACTGTTGCCTATAATTTTGTTTATAGGTTCTCCTTCTTACGGTTGCCTATAATTTCATTTATAGGTTCTCCTTCTTACTGTTGCTTATAATGTCACTTATAGGTTCTCCTTCTTACTGTTGCCTATAATTTTGTTTATAGGTTCTCCTTCTTACTGTTGCTAATAATTTCGCTTATAGGTTCTCCTTCTTACTGTTGCCTATAATTTTGTTTATAGGTTCTCCTTCTTACTGTTGCCTATAATTTCATTTATAGGTTCTCCTTCTTACTGTTGCTAACAATTTCGCTTATAGGTTCTCCTTCTTACTGTTGCCTATAATTTTGTTTATAGGTTCTCCTTCTTACTGTTGCCTATAATTTTGTTTATAGGTTCTCCTTCTTACTGTTGCCTATAATTTTGTTTATAGGTTCTCCTTCTTACTGTTGCCTATAATTTTGTTTATAGGTTCTCCTTCTTACTGTTGCCAACAATTTTGTTTATAGGTTCTCCTTCTTACTGTTGCCTATAATTTTGTTTATAGGTTCTCCTTCTTACTGTTGCCTATAATTTTGTTTATAGGTTCTCCTTCTTACTGTTGCCTATAATTTTGTTTATAGGTTCTCCTTCTTACTGTTGCCTACAATTTTGTTTATAGGTTCTCCTTCTTACTGTTGCCTATAATTTTGTTTATAGGTTCTCCTTCTTACTGTTGCCTATAATTTTGTTTATAGGTTCTCCTTCTTACTGTTGCCTATAATTTTGTTTATAGGTTCTCCTTCTTACGGTTGCCTATAATTTCATTTATAGGTTCTCCTTCTTACTGTTGCTTATAATGTCACTTATAGGTTCTCCTTCTTACTGTTGCCTATAATTTTGTTTATAGGTTCTCCTTCTTACTGTTGCTAATAATTTCGCTTATAGGTTCTCCTTCTTACTGTTGCCTATAATTTTGTTTATAGGTTCTCCTTCTTACTGTTGCCTATAATTTCATTTATAGGTTCTCCTTCTTACTGTTGCTAATAATTTCGCTTATAGGTTCTCCTTCTTACTGTTGCCTATAATTTTGTTTATAGGTTCTCCTTCTTACTGTTGCCTATAATTTCATTTATAGGTTCTCCTTCTTACTGTTGCTAACAATTTCGCTTATAGGTTCTCCTTCTTACTGTTGCCTATAATTTTGTTTATAGGTTCTCCTTCTTACTGTTGCCTATAATTTCATTTATAGGTTCTCCTTCTTACTGTTGCTTATAATGTCGCTTATAGGTTCTCCTTCTTACTGTTGCCTATAATTTTGTTTATAGGTTCTCCTTCTTACTGTTGCTTATAATTTCATTTATAGGTTCTCCTTCTTACTGTTGCTTATAATTTTGTTTATAGGTTCTCCTTCTTACTGTTGCTTATAATTTTGTTTATAGGTTCTCCTTCTTACTGTTGCCTATAATTTTGTTTATAGGTTCTCCTTCTAACTGTTGCTTATAATTTTGTTTATAGGTTCTCCTTCTTACTGTTGCCTATAATTTTGTTTATAGGTTCTCCTTCTTACTGTTGCTTATAATGTCGCTTATAGGTTCTCCTTCTTACTGTTGCCTATAATTTTGTTTATAGGTTCTCATTCTTACTGTTGCCTATAATTTTGTTTATAGGTTCTCCTTCTTACTGTTGCTAATAATTTCGCTTATAGGTTCTCCTTCTTACTGTTGCCTATAATTTTGTTTATAGGTTCTCCTTCTTACTGTTGCCTATAATTTCATTTATAGGTTCTCCTTCTTACTGTTGCTAATAATTTCGCTTATAGGTTCTCCTTCTTACTGTTGCCTATAATTTTGTTTATAGGTTCTCCTTCTTACTGTTGCCTATAATTTCATTTATAGGTTCTCCTTCTTACTGTTGCTTATAATGTCGCTTATAGGTTCTCCTTCTTACTGTTGCCTATAATTTTGTTTATAGGTTCTCCTTCTTACTGTTGCTTATAATTTTGTTTATAGGTTCTCCTTCTTACTGTTGCTAATAATTTCGCTTATAGGTTCTCCTTCTTACTGTTGCCTATAATTTTGTTTATAGGTTCTCCTTCTTACTGTTGCCTATAATTTTGTTTATAGGTTCTCCTTCTTACTGTTGCCTATAATTTTGTTTATAGGTTCTCCTTCTTACTGTTGCCTATAATTTCATTTATAGGTTCTCCTTCTTACTGTTGCTAATAATTTCGCTTATAGGTTCTCCTTCTTACTGTTGCCTATAATTTCGCTTATAGGTTTTCCTGCTACTTTATCTGGGGCTTATTGTCTAAACTCTTTATTTTACAGCCCTCAACATACTTGCCTGTAATCTTTTTGTTTCTAGTATCTACTTTCTCCCTTTGTCTTTATTTCCATTTCCCTTTAAGCACTGTTACTCTTATTTCAAGACTAACCATGTCAAAGCTTTCTAATAAAGAACCTAAACCTAACCCCGGTATAAGTCTCTCCTATCTGACCTGATCAGAACCATGACAATATCTGAGACCAGAGGCCAGGCCTGTGTGAAGGAGCAATTGTATTACTACTTTGGGTCATTTTCACAGGTAAAAATCCATCTGTTTTAAGGTAAATATATATAGACAGTCAAGCTTGATATCTACTGGGTGTGTACATATTACATAGAACATTCTAATTTACTGGATTTTAATCCCTCAGTTGGAACCCAAAAATAAGCCTTGATGTCACTTAGTAAAACAAGGACTAATTGGCCCTTAGTGATGGGAATGATTGACTTTTTAAAAGTATCTATTTTTTAAGAAGCAATGTTAAATGACTGACACAATACCCCATGCTCTACAAATAGGGGGGATTTTAGATTTGGGGAGTTTAGGGCTTCAAAACACAGTGTTTACTAAAATGAGAAGTCAAAGTGGATTTAAGGCCAAAATAGCCAAACTAGAAAAACTCTCAGTCCGTTATACTTTCAGTACTGATCCTTTGGCCTTAAATTTGTACAATAACCCTGTTAATCTACCAAGTACTAACCTTGCTTTGATTGTTTTGCCCTTTTTTTTTGACAGTTTAATGATACATGTTCTGTCTAAATTATTTTACTACCGATGCAACCCACCAATAACTAACAAATCAGGAAAAACGCTGCCTAGCATTGCGTAGTATTCCATTGCTGTATAATATTCATTAAATACACATTCCATTTGTAGTTCACTCGTTGTTGTACATTATGCAAATAATGCACTAGGAAATATAAGAAAGGGGGAAAAATGTATCTAGAAATTAAAAAACCTAAAAAGACTCACATTTGACATAACTATTTTTACTGCAGTCTTTGCAGCTTCTGCATTGAGCTTTCATCAAACTAGGAAGTGACTCAGGCAATCATGCTCACATATCATTGTATGGTAGTGCTTTATAGGCACTTTTTGTGCATTCTTCTGTAGACTGCAAACTGCTGAACTACAACTTCCATTGGTCATGCTATCATGGACAGTTGTATTTCTGGAGCAAAAGGAGCAAAAACACTGTAGGTTTAGAGGGTCTAATTGTGCAAAACAAATATAGTATTATTAAACATCCACCATAACTATCTGTAACCTAACCTACACGTTACTTCATACAAATTGCTACCTGAAGTGCCTATGCTTTGCAGTTTATGTATTAATGTTCCTCTTGTGACATTCTAATACTTCAGAGAATAGTGATTTTCATATGATGCGTCAGGGGAACACTTGTATCTCAATCAGAAAAGTGCCGACAAATGTGTGCAGAACAAATTGTTTGTTAATGTTGCAATTTCGAAGCATCGATCTTTAGATTATGCGATTGTCGATAAAGGCCGAACACTGCCCAATTTTGATGATCTCTAACTTCTGTGGTGCTACCAGCAGAAAAAGATTGATATATTTTGGAATTATACTTGTTTTGAAGACACACACTTAATTTGAATATCTTCAAATATGTTTTATTTATTTTTTGTCAATCTTTATTTGAGGCAATAAGAGTTTACTGAACAAAAGTATCAGTTTAACAGTATCCACATAGATATTCAATCGAGTCATAAAGGAAATATCAAGAACAGTGGATTGATACACAAGCTTATAATAATCTCCTCCTGGCGTTATTTTAACTATAAACCACAAGCTAGGCTCATGCGCGGAAGCATTAGAAGATGAATACATTCAAACATTAAAGGATCACTATAGTGCCAGGAAAACAAACTTGTTTTTCTGACACTATACAACCATTAGGACCCCCCTCCCTTGGCGCTGAAGGAGTTAAAACCCCTTCAGTTACTTGATTTAATCTGACCTCGGCTCCCGAGCGGAATGCGCATGCTCAGCAAGAGCCGCGCGCGCATTCAAACAGTCCATAGGAAAGCATTTCCCAATGCTTTCCTATGAACGTTCTGCACGCGATTTTCGCATCCAGCGTCGCAGAAGCGCCTGTAGCTGCTGTCAGGAAGACCGTCACTAGAGGCTGGATTAACCCTGCAATGTAAACATAGCAGTTTCTTTGAAACTGCTATGTTTACATATGAAGGGTTAAAACCTGTGGTCCTGGCAACCAGACCACTTCATTGAGCTGAAGTGGTCTGTGTGACTATAGTGTCCCTTTAACAGGCTTAGGTACAGGATTAAGTGCAAGGTATATCCGTTGGTAAGTGTAACTGTAAGGTCGCAAGGATGAACATATATAATGTGGGAATTCCCTATCATATAGCATTGGCTCATTTTTATAGTAAATAAACAAACAGAAATGTACAGGCTATACTGACCTGTCAGTACTGACAGATGGGTTAATAGTTTGAGCAATAATAATAGTGAATTGTAATGTTGCTTAACCTTACTGAGCGTGCCAATCGGCTGCTATGCTGCCCTGCAGGCTATATTTGCTTTAAGCAGCACCACGTAGCACACTGAGTTTGCCACTAACTGGGAAAGCTGTCTGATAAGCTAGAAATGAATATAAAGGTACTTTAAAACATGCGGAGGCGGGTACTGTATAGGATGCTGCACAACAGGCTAGTTATACAAGATGAAGCTAGACCTATTACTGTGGTTGCCATTAAGTGACAAAGCTGCATAACAGGCAAGAGTTGCAGGAGTTAATGACAGAAAAATGCACTGTACCAATAAAACGTAAAACTATATTATATGTTGGAGATGCTAATCTAGTAGTGCCAGAGTGCCTATCAAGGTGGTGCCTAACTAAACATGCATAAAAAAACTATCAAAATAGTGCTCAACATGTTGGAGTCAATTTAAGGTAAAACCACTGGATCCTGTAGACTTGTGTTGTGGATCAGAATGTTGATCTTTGTTATATTCAGAGGAAACCCAAATTGTTGTTACAAGTGCACTCGGAGAAGCAAGAATTAGACACCAGACACCTGTTGGTATTCAAAATAAGCCTCTGACGTTTTTTATTCATCAGCTGGGTTTTATACATTAAAAAGTAAGTGCTTACGTGCAAATACTCTTAGAACAAAAATAGCAAGGGAATACAGATAAGACATAGGAATAGGACATAGGATAAGACATAGGAATGAGCGCCATGTATACATAACAAATAAGTTTCTGGGTAAGAGAGAACAACAAGATTAGAGTAGAGACATCTTGGGTGGGGGCTCTCTGCTCCCGGGACTTAGACATATATGGTCTTAAGTGTTGTTCAAGCATCAAGCAATCAATCCTGATTCCAAGTTAGCCAATTTTAATATAGGATATCATTATATGACACCTATAAGCTTGAGCCTTGGAATCAAGATAAATTCTATCACAATCCCCTCTTTTGATCCAAGGGTCACCCAAATGTCCAAGGTATATCCAGGCCTGCTAGCCAAAGCCTGTGGGACTTTCATTTATTGCTTCACCACGGTTCCCTTGGACTGAGCGACCACCAGAATCAGCGGAGGAGAATTCCTTCATTTGTTAGGCGAGGTAACATCATAAAACCCTTCAGAAGTCGGAGCTGGAATGTAAGTTAAGGTACGACCAACAGTAGGTTTGCTTTTACATAGAGAGGTTAGTAGACATGAAAAAAATCTAAAGGTTAGAAAAATAGCCATAATGACAAATATAGCTAATAGCAAAAAGTACAAAATTTTCTTAATTAGTAAAGTCAACCATGTTCCTAGCCCAAATGTCCAATCCCAATCCTCAAAGAAGCCGTTATCTTGTTTGATATCCTGTACTAAGTCATGTAAATCTTTTATATGTTTATGGATCATAGTGCCATGGTCAGATAGGTTAAAACAGCACATACCTTCAATAGCTTCACATCCTAAGTCATGTTTCATTAGTAAGTAGTCAATGGCTGCTCTATTCTCAAGGATTGCCTTCTTATTTGCCTGGTTGTCCATAAGTAGCTCTTCTAGGGCCTGTGAAGTGGCATTTAAACCTTTTGCAAGGGAACAGGCTACAGCATTAACTACTCGGGTATTATACAGTGGTAAGCCTGGGACTCCTACCAAGGTGTACGCTAGGGCAGAGTATTCGGCTTTGGATAAGAGAGTGATTTCAGAGTTACAATCAGAAGTAAGGGTGTTTTTAACATCTCTCCTGTCTCTCAGCAGTTTGTGTAGCTGGGTAGTTTTAGTGATCAGGTCAGATTTGGAAAACATGGTCATGGTTAGTCGAGAAATTGCACAGGGACCTCCTGTAATGTTACCTGGGACATAAGCATAAGTAATATTTCCACAGGAGAAAGTCCATCCTTTAGGAAGATAGACATTGTAGTGGTAACTCATAACTTGGTGAGTTTTGGTACAATTCATAGTGGTGCTCAGGGCTCTACAATTCGTGGTATTTTTCCACCATGTGGGGCAAAACAGGGATTCAGTATTAGGGTCTCTTGAACAATTACATGAAAAAGACCAACATAGTTCAGCGCCTGTCACATTAATTGTCTTCAGGGATAGGGGGGGCATGCCTACCAGTGGTTTGAAGGCATAAGAATATAGTTGTAGAGATTTATGGGGTCTATGGGTATGTAGGTACTTCCTCAACAGTGAGATTGGTGTGGGGACAGCTATAAGACAAGATTCTATGGCGTTTTCAGTACTAAGGAGAGGGTTGAGGCAAAAGGAGGTTAAATTGATAGCCTTTGCTATCTGCAACCATATATTTTCCTGCCATGCATTATTATTTTCTGGTCTCAAGTCAGAGTAGCATATCTGAACAGAGCATAATATGGTAAAGGATATGAACAGCTTCATGTTGGTGGATCGGTCGGAGTGACTTGTTTACAGTGACTGGCGTGTATCCACGTGGCTTTTCCTTCTAGTTTTACCGAGGTAGCCGTAGTCAAGAGCACTTGGAATGGACCGTCAAAGCGTGGTTCAAGTCCTTTCCTCACATGCCTCTTTATCACCACCCAATCACCAGGCTGCAGTTTGTGAGTTGCAGAGTCAGAGTCTGGATCTGGAATAGAATCAAAGACTTGTTTATGCACCTTGTCTAATCTTTGGTGTAGGGCCTGAACATAGGCAGTCATACTACCATGCTGCATCTGGAGGGTTTGGGGAAAATAGAGGCCTGTCTTTGGGGCACATCCAAACAGGATCTCAAAAGGGGATAGGCCATGTCTGGAATTGGGGGTGAATCTCATAGAAAAGAGTGCTAGGGGAAGGCATTCAGTCCAGGGCTTCCCTGTGTCTTGCATGGCTTTTGCAATCTTGTTCTTTAAGGTGCCATTTGCCCTTTCTACTTTCCCACTACTCTGGGGGTGATAAGGGGTGTGGAAGGCCTGACTGATCCCTAAGGCTTTCATAATTTCTTGCATTATTTCCCCAGTGAAATGGCTACCTCTGTCACTTTCAATCACTTCAGGTACTCCATATCTACATACCAGTTCCTTCAGAAGCTTACTCGCTGTTATCTTTGTTGTGGCTTTCGACACTGGGTAGGCCTCTGGCCAACCTGAAAAGAGATCAATGCACACCAACACATATTCATACACTCCTACCTTAGGTAGTTGAATATAGTCTATCTGCAGTCTTTGAAACGGGTAAAGTGGCCTTGGTGTGTGCTTACTCGGTGTTTTGACAGCCTGTCCTGGATTGTTTCTAGCACAAATCATGCAAGCTTGGGTGTGTTTAGCTGCTACAACAGTAAATCCGGGTGCTACCCAATGGGTGTTTACTAAGCTGTTCATGTGCATCTTGGATAGATGTGTAGGTCCATGGGCAATCTGGGCCATCATGGGGTACAATACTCGTGGCAAACACAGTCTTTTACCTTTCCTCCACATTTTGTCATCATCAGGTTCTGCATCTTGTTTCCTCCAGAGGTCATGTTCTTCCTTGCTTGCCTGTCTTTGTAAGCTCAACAGTATATTGTAGTCAACGGCGTCATCTGTAAGAACAACTTGTAGGAAGGTTTTACCTTTAGAGGGATGAACTTGAATTGCTGCTTGCTTGGCAGCTTCGTCTGCTCTGTGGTTTCCTCTTGAAATTTCATCTGTGATCTTCACGTGAGCTGCCACCTTGATGATGCCTACTTGAGTGGGTAACAGGATAGCGTCCATAAGTGCACTCACGGCTTCAGAATTCTTGATTGGAGTTCCTGCTGAGGTGAGAAAATCACGAGCCCACCAAATAGGGCCAAAATCATGGGCTATACCAAAAGCATAGCGAGAGTCTGTAAAAATATTAGCAGTCTTACCAGAAGCCATTTTACACGCTTCAGCGAGTGCCTTCAGCTCTGCCTCCTGTGCAGAGCAGTGAGGAGCGAGTGGTTCAGCTTTTATTATCTCATGTGCAGAGACTACAGCATATCCAGTGTGGAAATTACCCTTCTCATCAGCATAACTGGAACCATCTACAAAAAACTCAAAATCTGCATTAGATAATGGAGAATCAGTTACATGCAAAAAACCTGCTGTTTCTTGTGCCATTAGTGCTGCACAATCATGGGGTACCTGGGCATCAGCTAACTCATCTGGTGAAAGTGAATTTACAAAAAGATCAGAAGTACAAGTACCATTTCCACTCCCCTCTTTTAAATCCAGGGGAAGTAATGTAGATGGATTTATTACCATACACCTTTTAAGAGTAACATTAGGTGGCATAAGCAAGGCACATTGCATTCTGAGATGCCTTGCAGTATGTATGTGTTTTGGTTGAACTTGTGACAGTATGCTGTTGATATCATGTGGTGTGTATATGGTCACCGGATTATCTAAAACAATATCAGTGGCTTTGTCCAGGAGGGCAGTAACAGCCGCCACTGCCCTAACACATGAGGGGGCACCCCTGGCAACAGGGTCCAATCTGGTGGAGTAGTAAGCTATTGGTCTTTGTTTACCACCATGGTCCTGTGTAAGGACAGATGTAGCATAACCTGATTGCTCAGTACAGAACAGGTTAAAATTATTTCTGTAATCTGGGAGACCCAGTGCTGGAGCTGACGTTACCAGTATCTTAAGTGTATAGAAGGCATTTTCTGCCGCATGGTTTAATTTAAATGGTTTGTTTTCGTTGGCAAGACAATCATACAGTGGTTGCATGTAGATAGCTACTGAACGCAGCCAAGGACGACAGTAAGATATCAAACCGAGAAATGTACGAAGCTGGGCTAGGCTGCGGGGGGGTTTAATATTTTGAACTGCAGTCTTTCTACTCTCTGTGAGATGTTTTATGCCCTGGGAAATGCAATGTCCTAGGAAAATAACTTTCTCTACACAAGCTTGCAGTTTCGTTTTTGACGCTTTACAGCCTGCTTTTGCCAGGAATTTCAGCAAGGAGAGAGTGTTTACAATACAAGATTCCATATTATCGCAACATAGGAGTAGGTCATCGATATACTGCAATAAAATTACATTATTTGGCCTCTCCCATTCTTCAAGAATCTGGGCCATTGCCATGCTGTACATAGTGGGTGAGTTTTGTGCGCCCTGTGGCAATACTGTCCAAGTGTACTGTTTGTGTTTATGTGTAAATGCAAATAAAAACTGACTGTCGGGATCCAGGGGGACACTGAAAAATGCATTTGCCAAGTCAATAACAGTAAATACCTTAGAGGAAGGTGGTATTTGTGCCAACAAGGAGTGTGGGTTGGGAACATTAGGGGCAATCAGTTCAGTTACAGCATTAATTGCCCTCAAATCATGTACCATACGGTATACCACAGGTTTACCTTTCTCTTGCTTTTTCTTAATTGGGTACAATGGTGTGATACAAGGGGAGGTGGTCTGGACAACTACCCCTGCCTGCAGAAACTCTTGCACAGATTGCGAAATAGCATCTTCCTGTGCTGGGCTTAGGGGGTATTGTTTTTGGTATGGAGGTTTGGCTCCGGGCAGGAGATTCACCTTGACTGGGGGCACAGAGAGTCTGCCTGTATCTGTCTTCCCTGTAGCCCATAAGGAATCAGGGACTGAGGACAAGTCAATGGTAGGTTCTGGCACATGGCTGGGCATAGTGAGAATTGCCAGAACATTTGAAAGAGATATCATTTGTTTGTCCTCTAAAGGCACAGACAATGTTACTTTTCCAGTGGGGCTATACTGGATATTTGCACTAAGAGCAGACAGTATATCACTGCCTAGTAGATTAACAGGGGCATTAGGGCTGACAAGTAGCCTTGTCACAAGGGCAGTAGAGTCGTGTAGCTTCAATTTCAGCTTGTGGGTAAGGGGAATGTCATTTTCGATACCATCCACCCCTACACATGATAATACATCATTAGATTCTCATACGGGAACACATATTTTTCCTGTAACATCGATTTAGCAGCGCCAGTGTCCAACAGGAAAGGGACTATTCGGCCCCCAGGTAGTGTAACATCGAAAATTGGTGAGGGTCCTGCAGAGTCAGGGATATTTATAATATGTAGGGACACTGGTTTGCCAATTTCCTATTGGGGAGGGGGAGGTGGTGGAGGTGGTTGGCTGTCTTGGGAGTTATCATTAGAATCCTGGGGTTTTCTATTTTTAGGAGGACACTTGCAGTTACGTTTAATGTGTCCTTTCCTGCCACAATTCCAGCATTCTACCTGCCTTCTGTCTCCGTCAGCTCTAGGGACAGTTACAGCCATTAGAGGTGTGCTCCTCTTTCTAGTATTTAGATTAGCTTCCACTCCCCTAGCCACCTTCACCAGATCACCATAGGTTAAACTTCTCCACTCAGGTCTAGCATTTTGGAGACCAGTCCTTATGGGTATGTGGATACCATCCATGAAGCAGTTAATAAGCAGTCTGGTCGAAGTGGTTTCAATATCTGTGTAACCCAATGCCTCCCAAGCCATCTGTAGTCTGGTGAAAAATGTTTCTACAGGTTCATCTTTCCCTTGTAATATATCTCCTAATTTATGGGCTAGTTCCTCTGTCTTTACCTTAGCCCATTCTCTTATTGCAGTGACATAGCATGCTCCAGATGCAGACTTGGTTCTAAACCATTCATCTGTTTGCATGTTGCTTTTTCTGAGGTTATCTTCATGGGCATCAGTATATTTAGCAATTATTCTAGCCAAAATGGGGCCAGCTTTTAGTGCCACAATCTGTTTTAAATCCATCCAAGTACACTGGTAAGTAGCTTGAATTGTGGATAGAGACTGAACTAGAGCTAAGGGGGCCTTTTCAACATCTGCCAGCTGCTGTATTATTGCCAGTTGTTCACTGGGTGTCCAGGGCTTATATTCTTCCCAGTATTTGATACTTGAGCTCGGCTGTCTGTTCTCATGGTACATGCTCTCAACTTTTGGTATCATTGGAGTAGAAAATTGTGGAGCTAATGGCCCCACTGGGGTGTCTATGGGGGCAACTAAGGGTTCCTTTAAGTCTGGACTATCTGCCTGCTCTAATGAACCCATAGGTCTTACAGGGGCTGCTAGGGGACCATATGAAGTCCCACTGCGTAATATTACTGGAAAGAGAGGTTTTGATCTCTGTAAAAGGGAAAGCGCCTGTCCTTTAGGGACCAAAGGAGTCCCTGCATTATCCTGGTAAAGGGGTGGGTTTACAAGATTTTTCCCAGGATCCTGCCTACTCTGGGACCCTAGAGGTCCAAAACATTGATAATATGGTACACCTTTCCTGGTGGTTTCTCTACAACCACATTTAGTTAATTCAACAGCAGTATCATGCCATTTTTGTGCAACTTCTACTAAGTCATTATCTTCTAACCATCCTCTGTAATTTGCCATAAATTCACTCCATATATGTGGGTCTAGAGTGCCCTCTGAGGGCATGCCAGCTTTCTTAAGAAACCTCTTAACATTCTTAATTGCTCCTTGTCCTTTGTGATGCTTGACAATAGTCAAAGCCGTAAATCCCCCTTTGGTACTTTCAGAGCTACCCATCTTAAAACTTGTAAGGGTTAATTACTTCTTTACCAAGACAAACTGTACAATAACAGTGTATTTAAACACTTATGACCGCTGCAGTGGAATTTTCACAGTTCTGTCTTCTAAACACAGATCAGGAGATCTGCCCTTGGAGGATTCTAACTCAAATTATAAAACAAATGACAAGGCAAACAATAAAAATAACTTACAACCCACAGTTCTATTCCACTATCTCAAGATTCCTTTCACAAGACATAACACAACCTCCACCTGAATATAACCATAATACCACAGAAAACAAGTTCTTTAGATCAGACGTTTTTAAAATCCTTACCCACCCGGACCGGGGTCTCAAAGAGCACCAGAGAGTCTAAATCATTTATAGGTAGAAAAATAAAAGCTTTTTCTTACCAGCTGCAGCTGATTAACCGTCTGGGCTCCGAGCCAACCCTTCTGGGTCCGGATGAACTGGATTCGTCTGATCCCGGGTTTCGGCACCAAATTGTTGTGGATCAGAATGTTGATCTTTGTTATATTCAGAGGAAACCCAAATTGTTGTTACAAGTGCACTCGGAGAAGCAAGAATTAGACACCAGACACCTGTTGGTATTCAAAATAAGCCTCTGACGTTTTTTATTCATCAGCTGGGTTTTATACATTAAAAAGTAAGTGCTTACGTGCAAATACTCTTAGAACAAAAATAGCAAGGGAATACAGATAAGACATAGGAATAGGACATAGGATAAGACATAGGAATGAGCGCCATGTATACATAACAAATAAATAAGTTTCTGGGTAAGAGAGAACAACAAGATTAGAGTAGAGACATCTTGGGTGGGGGCTCTCTGCTCCCGGGACTTAGACATATATGGTCTTAAGTGTTGTTCAAGCATCAAGCAATCAATCCTGATTCCAAGTTAGCCAATTTTAATATAGGATATCATTATATGACACCTATAAGCTTGAGCCTTGGAATCAAGATAAATTCTATCACAGAGGTATCAGAGGTATGGCTGGCAGAAGCGTGCACCCGATAGCTAGGTCAGTCTTAGCCGATGCCCACATGTGGGATATGCATGATGGAGGCAGGGGATATGCATGATGGAGGCAAAGGCTGCAGCACGATGGAAGCGGTATAGTCCATCCCTCCAGCCCCAGGCTGACTTAAGGGGCCAGCAACTTCAAGCCACGGACCTGGAGGCTCAGTGAGGCCAAGTCCATCCCACAGCGTGGGCGATGAAGGAACCTTGTGTTTAATCGCTGCCTGTGGCGGGGAACTCTCCGTTGGTGTGGTTGATGCTTCGGGGTTAATATCCTTGAGGCCCTTGGCCTAGGTAGGCTGAGCTTAGGCTGGGCAGGTTGTCTGGCAGAGTCCTAGCCCACTCGGGGACCATCCACTCCCGGGTTTACACCTCTCCAAACTTTCTCCTTAGACTGCCTCCATGTGGCTGTTGCACGGCTTTCCAGAGGAGCCCAGAATCGGGCAAAGTGCTTGTCCAGTCGTTGAAGCGATTGCTCTGTGTAGCTGTGTAGGAGCTCTCCTGCATACTGTGGGATCGGTTCGTGTGAGACTTGCGCATCCGCCATATTGGCTCCACATGAGGAGTGTGGCTGCCGTTGTTTAGGCAGTAAGCCTTTGGAGTCAGGGCAGTTAGGTTGGTAAATCCGATCCGGGGGCTGGGAGAGCAGGACATTTGTTATGCTGTACGGGGTTGAGTAGAGGGAGGAAGTCGGATGCACTTCCCCAGCCCAGGCAGCAGTAGGTCACAACCTGCCACTGAGGGTTCCGGTGGCTGAAAATTTTGAGAGAGGCCTCAAAAGGTTCAGCGGGGTGCCCCAAGGTAAGTATCACCTCCGCCTAAAAGTCCCAGCTCGGTAGCCTGAAATATCTCTGGGGAATCACCAACAGTAGCAGGAGCTCATACCAAGCACATCTCGTTAGTTCAGGAGTCAGACTCCGCCACCATCCACAAATATTTTACGTTCCAAGACCAGTGCTGGATTGTGATCAAGGTCAAAGATGGATGTTTAGTTGAAGCATCACAAGTTTTCCACATGATACTCTATGATACCCTGGCTACATCTAAAAAAACAACTCAATAGCTTAAGTTATCTATAACCAGGACAAGTAATATGGGCCTCGATTTTATATTTTTTGGAAACATTTTTCAAATTATTTTTTTAAAAACATGAAAATATTAAAAAATTAGATACAGGGGGCGTGGCTTGGAAGCCGAAGAAGATGGCGGCGTAAACCCGGAGCTCCCCACAAGGCTCACAGAAAAACCTCGCCAATAGCACCTAATTGCCCCAAAAATGGGCAAATCGAACAAGATACCTCACTCATCCAAGCCCGCCGACACTCCAAGGGGTGCATCAACCTCGTCTATGCGGCGATTCTTAACGGCCCAGGCGGAGGAGGAAACACAGGCCTCAAATGACTCGACGGCCTCAAAGGGGGCCCTCTCGCCACCCTCCCTACACGGGGAGGAGACGCTAGCGGGGACGCCGATGCCATACCCGACCCCAGACCCGAGCCCAGAATGGATCAACATCCTCCGCAACCTACCCACCAAGGCGGACCTGGCGGAGGCGAACAACAGCCTCCGGGCCTCCATCACGGAAGAACTGCAGGCCATGCGGGAGGAATTCAGCGGCCTACACCAAAGGGTCTCCCAGCTCGAGGCAGATTGCGACCACATGCAAGCGGCGCAGTCCGCAAATACAGGAACCCTCCGGCTAACCACACAACGGCTACAACAGATTGCACACCACTTGGAGGACTTAGATAATAGGGGAAGGAGACAGAACATCAGGGTCCGCGGGATCCCAGAGGACCTAGACCACCCTGGAGGGGATCTTCAACAGGATACTGGGCCGCGCTCCGCAAACCCCTATAGACATGGTGAGAGCACATAGGGCACTTAGACCGAAAGGCCCCCCTGGGAGCCTACCCAGAGATGCCATATGCTGCCTGGCGGATTACCAGTTGAAAGAAGAAATCTTACGACAAGCCAGGGGGACGGACAGGGTACTAATGGGCAACACCGAAGTCCAACTTTACCCAGACCTATCTCCCACCACGCTAGCATACCGCAGGGCACTACGCCCATTCACCAGGCAACTACAAGCCAACAAGATCAAATACCGCTGGTGCTTTCCGACTGGATTACAGGCCCACACACCACGAGGACCTTTCATGGTTAAGGACATGGCTGATTTGGAGGCCCTGGGGAGGGAACTACAGATCACACCGGCACCGCTAACATGGCCGGACCCCCTGGCCCTATACACCCCCCCCCAGGGTCCTCGACCGCAAGCGGATGACAATCGGACCCCGAGGATCAACCGCCAACAGGCGACGGGCCCACGAGGCCTGTAAGAGGAAGCAACTGATGACACGGCATGGACCTGACTCTATATGACATTCCCCACTGGCTCCATACTCTGATGGCACCGCACCCTAACCATCGTTGACACCGGCAGAACACAGACCGCATGGGACTTTTTGACAGGACTATGAAGGTGATCATGCTCCACTCTACTCAAGGACATTTTACCCATGTACAGAGAAACAACGGATAAGCACACATCGGGGATACCGGAACCAGATCAAGCGGACACTATTTATGGGGTATCACTACCCGCCCTAGAGAACTTTATTACCACACATCAATGGCCAATAGGCCCGAGAGACTTCCGATTCTACTGTGGGACCTACTGCCCACGATGCCACCTGTCCACGGTATCCTAATTCGAGGGGGTAAAATGAGGCGGGAGGCGGATGGAGAGGGTAAAATATGAGGGTTCACTGTATAATGTTGACGGTATGGAGAGACACGGGACGGATGGGTGACCGGCGCGGGCAACCGCCCTTCCCTCAATGGCCTAGTGATGACCTACTCAGGAGCAGGCCGGGGGGGCGCGGGCTCGCGTCGCCCGCACATCGACCTCCCGATCACATAAGGGTCCAGACCCAACCACAACATAAGGTACTCGGAATGTTTTAGATGGGGGGTTTTAGAAGCATGGATAGGTATACCGGCTAGGAGGGGAAACAGGGGCCGGCATACTAAAAACTAGGGGGACCGGGGGGTGGACGGGAGGGATGGATGATGCTCATACGAGAGTGCCTTGAGGGAACGTGAGAGTGAGCGAAGCTAAAGGAGGAGAGGGACGGAGCTGGGGGGTGCGGGGCTGGTGGGAATGGGCACTGTAGGGCTCAGCGTTATACATATGTATATAGTACTATAATGGAGAAGGGATCTCAAGAAACGGAGACTGAGCCCAAAGCCTAATTGTATTTAAGATAATCGAACATCCTGCAAATATTCTCATTGTTGATGCAAATGTTTTGATATTACTGTTTATGTTTATTGGTTGAGGGCATTATACGAGGTATCGATACCGAATAGGTAAGACACATATGCACTGGCGAGGATGAGCAACACCCACACCATCACATGGAGCCCAGGGGGACCTCACGGGACTCTGGTAGAGACACGAGGTAACACATAGGAGTGAATCACTCCACGACCAACTCGGTTTATACCGAACACATATTGATACGAATAGAGGCTCCGGCCTTCCAACCACTCCCACGAGGGACGGGCGCCAATAACCAGTGGCCGACATAGAACACCCAAGGGCGGTAGAGGGCCCTCACGACCACTGAGACGCAACAACCCTAACGCCGAATTACCGGCGGACACATCACACTACACACTCACACACACATACCGGACACAACACAAACTCATTTTCCCACTTGGCCACGAGGCAGCCGGGGCTAAGGGCCATAGAGACTCCGCTCAAAATGTCATTGACACCGGCCAATCTCACCCTGATTACTATAAATGCACGGGGCCTAAACAAACCCGAAAAGAGAGCAGCTGCCATGAGAGACTTCCAGGCCGCGAGGGCATCCATTATATTCATTCAGGAAACACACTTCAAAGAGGGGGCCAGACCAAAGCTACACAACCATCACTATCCCACGGGGTATTACAGCGACTATCACGGGGGAAAGGCCAGAGGGACGGCAATCCTGATACGTAAGGGAATCCCTTTCCAGGAACAGGGCCTACAGACGGATAGGGAGGGCAGATATATACTCCTAAAGGGGTCGATAGCAGGACGGATATACACCTTCGCTAATATCTATGCCCCCAATCAGAGACATCACAAATTCCTCTCCGGAATACTCCGGAGGATATGAGGATTCACGGAAGGCACACTAATCTTAGGAGGGGACTTCAATCTAGCCTTTGATCCGAAATGGGACACGTCCGCGGGCACCTCACAGGTACCGTCTCAACACCTAACCACGCTCAGACACCTCATGTCCAAACACGAATTAGTAGACAGCTGGAGAGCCCACCACCCAGACGAGAGGGATTATACGTTCTTCTCCCACCCCCATAATTCATATACCAGAATAGACTATTTTTTCTTGACACACTACCATCTCCCACTCGTCCTACAAGTGGAACATGGCACGGCCACATGGTCGGATCACGCCCCAGTCACACTCACGATGGCATCCCCACTTTATAGACCCAGAGTAGCTAAATGGAGGCTTAATGAATACCTCCTATCCGTACCAGAGGTAAAGTCGGATATAGACACAACCCTCCGAGAATACTTTGCCACGAACACACCATCCCAAACAACAGGCGCACAAGAGCGTGATTAGGGGTCATTTCATTCAGAAAAGCGCTATAATGAAGAAACAAAGGGAGAGGGCTATGACAGATACCCTGACGAAAATAAGGGAGATTGATAACATGAACAAAACCCGACAGACACCAGAACACCAAGCCCGACTACTCTCACTGCGGAGGGAACTAACTAAACTCCTACAGACAAAATACCACCGAGACGCGCTGCGACATAAAGTCTTTTTTGCACTACACGGTAACAAAAGTGGCAGGCTATTGGCACGCATGTTGGCCAAACGTAGACAGCAGACATACATTGACCGGATTAGGGACCGTAGGGACACTCTGCACAGACAACCTAGCAAGATACAGGAGGCAATTAGGGCATATTACGCGAGCCTCTACGCACTACCCAGACCACACACCCAGCAAGCGGACGCTAGACTAACGGAGTCAATAAGAGACTATCTCACGCTCCATCCGACACCGACGCTAGATAGGGACACATCTGAACTCCTAGATAGGGAAATAACGCTTGAGGAACTAACACAAGCAGTGAAACAGACGAAGACGGGTAAAAGCCCGGGCCCGGACGGTCTACCACTATGCTATTACAAAACGTACGCAGACATCCTCTATGCCCCACTCATCGCAACGTTTAATGCCATCAAGGAAGGTCACACACTCCCTAAACAATCTCTGACAGCACACATCACGATTCTGCCTAAAGACGGGAAAGACAAGGAGCATTGCGGGAGCTACCGTCCTATATCTTTAATAAATAGCGATCTCAAACTCCTGACTAAAATACTGGCAAACAGGCTGCAACCACACATTCCCACCCTGGTGCACCCAGACCAGGTGGGTTTTGTGATGGGGAGAGAGGCCCGCGAGAACACGACACGAACCCTCGCTTTGACGTCCGGAGGTGGTCGCGCTGCCGGGGGCCTTCTCCTGCTATCCACGGACGCGGAGAAGGCCTTCGACAGGGTGAGCTGGAAATACCTGTTCCAGACCTTGACCCACATGGGTCTGGGCTCGGGCATTAGGGGGTGGATAGAGGCCCTGTACACACAACCCTCGGCACACGTAATAATCAATGGCGCCCTATCGGAGCCATTCGATATCCTAAATGGCACGCGTCAAGGATGCCCTCTGTCCCCGATTCTATTCGTTCTGGCCCTAGAACCACTTCTAATGACCATCAGAGGCAATCCAGATATCACAGGGATAACGACGGGGGAGACCCACCATAAAGTCGCGGCATATGCCGACGACCTCCTGTTTTACGTGACTAACCCTGAAATATCCCTCCCTAACATACTGAAAACCTTCCAGGAATACGGGAGGCTATCCAATCTGAAGATTAACCTAACCAAATCTTACATACTAAACATAAACATCCCAGAGCACAGAACGGAACCCCTAAAACAACATTACACGTTTCAATGGGCGACACAGAAAATAAGATATTTAGGTATCTGGTTAACAAGGAGGGAGGGGGACCTATTCAAAGAAAACTTTGCCACCATACTAGCGAAAATGCGAACAGAGATGCAGGAATGGGCACACCCCCACATTTCGTGGCTAGGCAGGATACAGGTAGCGAAGATGAACTTTCTACCACGCCTTCTCTACCTGTTCCAAACTATCCCGATACAGATCCCACGCTCATTCTTCGCAGCGCTGCGTACAGCACTGATCCAATATGTATGGAACGGGAAAAAACCTAGGGTCGGCCATGCTTTACTGACACTACCGAAAGACAGGTGGGGTCTGGCGTTGCCAGACTTCACCCTGTACTATAAGGCATGTCACCTCCTGAGAATAGTCGAATGGACAAAATCGGGCTTCCACAAGCCATGGAAACAGGTAGAGGAACACGTAGCGGGGGCCCCGGTTGCGGTGCTACCGTGGCTACCACCGGGGGCTGCGATAGGGAACCCCACGCACTCTCCTTACACGAAAGCGACATTACAGGAGTGGAACCGCTCCAAAGGGAAGCATGGTCTAACCACATACCCTGGCCCCCTACTACCACTCACATACAACTCTGACTTCCCACCGGGAACAGACCCGAGGGCATTCAAAGACCTGATTAGGGAGCCACTACCCAGACTTATGCACGTTCTCACATCGGAGGGCCCCAGGACGCTAAACGATCTGCGGGGGCGACCTGAACACACCCTTATGATGCACCTCAAATATAGACAGATAAGGAGTTACACGGCATCCCTCCCACAGGGCCCAATACTGACGAGGGCGACCACCGCATTCGAAAATCTATGCCTAGAATCCGGCCCACTGGCACATGGGGTATCCATCATATACAATATACTACTCACGCTCACACCAACGGAACAACCGAAATTCATGGGGAAGTGGGAAACGGCTCTAGGCCACTCATTAGACAAGGGAGAATGGGAGAAGGTCTGCTATTTAACGCATCACTGTTCTAGTTATAGCAGAACCCAAGAAACGGCCTATAAATTACTGACTCATTGGTACTACACCCCTGCGACATTACATGACAGAATCACTACACACCCATCCCACTGCTGGCGATGCGAGGAAGAATATGGCACTCTCATACATATCTGGTGGGAATGTCGTAAGATAACCCCTTACTGGAAAGCAATACATAAAATAATCTGCCAATACACAGATGACCCGCCACCATTCCAACCAGCGGCAATGCTGCTACACCATACCCAAACCCCTAAGTCCGCATACAAGAAGTCACTCACTATACGCATTCTGAACATAGCAAAGGCACTGATTCCTCTTTATTGGAAACAGACAGCCGCCCCACCGCTGAAACTATGGTTTACACACATGGAGGAACTACGGTCCCTGGAAGAACTCCATAACTCAGCTAATGACACCTACCAAAAATACCTCAACACATGGACACACTGGATACTAAAGACTAATACTCCAGAATTTAGCAACCTGCTCTCTACACCATTACACACCTAATACAGAGGCACCACATGTAAACTCTAGCAAACGTGCAACAGGATGGTCAATTACAGCATACACCAGGTTAGAAGACGGGGGAGCCGCCCCAACCCCATAGGTACCACAAATGGTAGGGACGCCACCAAAGAGTCACTTAAACAGGCTTGCAACTGGCCTCAGGTGGGATGATGGGGGGAGGAGGCAACACACCCATACGGAGGACCTGCCCCGGCCCTATGATGACAGAGAGGCAGATGCGACCCCCACATTCAGGATATGATATACCCAAAGGTAGAAGACAACCGAGATTTAGGGAAAGACGGAGCGAAAACGGCGGAGGCCACGGCTGCCTCGGGGCCTGCCATTCCCCACACTAACACACAACAACACGACACACATTACTCTCCACACCGACACGATGAGAGGGACACGGGTAGCACCGGACACGACGGATTCAAGACCACACACCCAAGAGTACAGAAACTACAAATCAATACTAATAATGAGCATACAATATCTGCATATATGTACAAATGAACATGATATCTAGAAATTTGTAACTGCAACAATGTGTTCAATAACGGACCTGCGAGTCCTCTGACAGAAGGGGCGCCTGTGCCCATGTTACTATATGAATCTAAGCTACTGTTAATACTGAATTCATCGGTTAAGACAAGGACCTGCGAGTCCCGACATATATTTCCTGGCTTGTTAAAAATTTTGAAAATTACAAATAAAAATCATATTTACAAAAAAAAAAAAAAATTAGATACAAATATTAATATATCATAAAATACCAAAATATCACAATATTTCTCAAAATGACAACATTTTAAAAGTTTATCCAGAAATATTAAATCAATATAAACGTGAATCCAAAAATATTCAATCTTGACCATTGATCAGTGTTAATACGTAACTTTGCAACCAACTTGTCTTGTCTCTGTAGCCAATATTTCCCCCCAGTGATTATTTGGCATGGCATTATGCAAGTCACTTGCGAAGTAAAAAAAAAAAAATTGTAAATAGGCACTAGGATTTTAAAAGGGGTTTCTTTTCAGAATAAATTGTATATAAAATATTTACATAATTAGCAAAGAAAACAACTGTTGATAGAATGACAATGATAAAGCATCATAATTATATGAAAAATTACTTGAGAAATGTCAATATATGCAATTCTTGATAAAGTAAATATTGCAATAGATTAGATCTAGCTCTATAAATGTATTCAGATAATGAACGTACTATTGTAATGAGAAATTTATGTGTTTGTCCCCCTAAATAGTTAATATAATCAGCGTGTAAAGATGGAAGATTTACACAACTGATTGTTTAAATGCATGTAATAATGTAGTTTTAATGATATTGTTTATTTTAATATAACATATTTGACAATTCCATTATATGTCCACTAGATGGCACTGACACATTTTCAATTTACTGAAACAAATAAAATGCATTTTTCTCAAGAAATTCATTAAGGGTAAAATATTATTCATAAAAATTATATGTTTCCAGAAATACATCAGGATATTTTTAATGGAAAAGAGAGCTTCAGTAAATAGAAGCTTTATGAATTACCAGTATTCAATATTAATACATTATCAGTATTCTTTCTATTATCTATGTAATTTTAAATATTCAGTATATTAAAAATATAATTTAGCTGCCGTTATTTACCTGATAGGGCTCTGTGAATGTGCATTACATACAATGTTGGGCTGGGTATGGCAGGTATTAAATTGAAAGGGAGATAGGCAGAGTTCAAGCTCTAAAAAAAAAAGTAAGGGTGCTCATCAAGATCGCACATTTCAACCAGTGCTATTTCTTAAATGGGCACTCCAGGCTCAGGTTGATTATTCTTTTATGGCATTAAATGAGAAATGCCTTAAACGTGCAAATAAATGATAATGGCAGCAAACACACACTATTTAATTTAACACATTTTTGCTTCTTTCTGTTCTAAACACTGCCCAGACTAGAACAGCAGCTCAGGTCATGGTGTCAAGGTTGTTTTTGTAGAGGGTCATGGTGTGTATGCAGGGGGTGTTTTTGTAGAGAGTCATGGTGTGAATGCAGGGGGTGTTTTTGTAGAAGGCCATGGTGCAAGGGGTGATTTTGTAGAGGGTATTGGTGTGAATGCAAAGGGTATTTTTGTAGAGGGTCATGATGTGAATTCAAGGGGTGTTTTTGTAGAAGGTCATGGTGTGAATGCAGATGGTGTTTTTGTAGAGGGTCATGGTGTGAATGCAGAGGGTGTTTTTGTAGAGGGTCATGGTGTGAAAGCAGGGGGTGTTTTTGTAGAAGGTCATGGTGCAGGGTGTGTTTTTGTAGAAGGCTATGGTGTAGGGGGTGTTTTTGTAAAAGGTCATGGTGTGAATGCAGAGGGTGTTTTTGTAGAGGGTCATGGTGTGAGTTCAAGGGGTGTTTTTGTAGAAGGTCATGGTGTGAATGCAGAGGGTGTTTTGTAGAAGGTCATGGTGTGAATGCAGGAGGTATTTTTGTAGAGGGTCATGGTGTGAATGCAGGGGGTGTTTTTGCAGAAGGTCATGGTGTGAATGCAGAGGGTGTTTTTGTAGAGGGTCATGGATTGTCAGTTTGTGGTCAGCAACAGAGATGAAATGCAACCAGCTTTAGACCGGCAGAGAGTGGGAATGTTTTGGCAGCATATTAAGGTAACAATGTTGCCACTGCCCTCCACCTCTGCAGACGCATTAGGTACCTAACATAGTGCAGACAGAATATAATTAGCAAATAGCATAGAAAAAAGAAATCAGTGATTCCTGTTTGGATCACACTGGCATATCTCCCATCTATGGCTAGCAGATCACCATATTTCTTCTGGGCACGTATGACATTCATATTGATGGGCAGAGCAAATGATGCTAAATTCAAACATGCTGTAGAATTCAAATTCTTCAATAGGGAAAGGTATTAAGGAATCCTTCAGCATAGGAATTCTACATTCTGTGAGACAGCATGTTTTGTGTGTGTGCCACCCAGCACAGTGATATATGTCCAGAAAAAACATGGTGGGCCTGGCAATAGTATTCTCATAAAATGTGAAAGATCTATTGTGGGATTTTTGCTTTCTTATTGATTTGTATTGTATAACCCCTTCTGAATTCATTAGATGGTCACTGCATACCCCAAACCAACTTTAGCTTGCTGAAATTCTTTATGTTGCCTCTTTTTTCATTTTTCAAAAAGTGCAGATTTGAATAGAAATTTACACTTTTACACCCTGTTCCAAATTATTATGCAAATGATATTTTTCTCATTTACCTAAATAATTTATGTAAATAACAGTCAGCATAATTCTCGTGTTATCAACTATTAAGAGTAAAATTTAAATTTTATTGAACAAACCTCCTAATGATAAAAAAAAAAATGTAAACATAAAAAACTTACAATGCACTGTTCCAAATTATTACGCACAGTAAGTTTCAAAACACTTTAGGTTGTAAAGAACGGAAAATTTTCATTTGTTGTGTTTGCAACATATTTACTGAAATCAAAAGCTATTTCAATCAAACTTAAAACAACATTTTAACTTTTTAAACATTTTAACAGGTCGCATTACATTTTAACATAGGACCCCTTATTTGATAGCAGCTTCACAAGTCTTGCATCCATTGAACTTGTGAGATTTTCAACAGTTTCTGCTTGAATTTGTTTGCAAGATGTCAGAATAGCCTCACAGAGCTGCTGTTTGGATGTAAACTGCCTCCCACCCTGAGATCTTTTGCTTGAGGATTCTCCAAAGGTTCTCAATAGGATTAAGGTCAGGGGAGGATGGAGGCCACACCATGACGTTCTCTCCTTTTATCCCCATAGCAGCCATTGATGCAGAGGTATTCTTTGCAGCATGAGATGGTGCATTGTCATGCATGAAGATGATTTTATTATGGAAAGCATAGTTCTTCCTTCTGTACCACTGAAGAAAGTGGTCAGTCAGAAACTCCACATACTTTGCAGAGGTCATCTTTACACCTTCAGGGACCCTAAAGGGGCTGACCAGCTCTCTTCCCATGATTCCGGCCCAAAACATGACTCCACCACCACCTTGCTGACGTCGCAGCCTTGTTGGAACAGGGTGGCCGTCCACCAACCATCCACTACTCCATCCATCTAGACCATCCAGGGTTGCACAGCACTCATCATTGAACAGGACTGTTTGAAAATTAGTCTTCATGTATTTTTCTGCCCAATGCAGCCGTTTCTGCTTGTGAGCATTGGTTAGTGGTGGCCTAAAGAAAGTTTATGCACAGTAGCAAGACTCTGGAGGACTCTACACCTTGATGTCCGTGGGACTCCAGAGGCACCAGCAGCTTCAAATATCTGTTTGCTGCTATGTAATGGTATTTTAGCAGTTGCTCTCTTAATCCAATGCATGGATCTGGCAGAAATCTTCCTCAATGTGCCTTTATCTGCACGAACCCGTTTGTGCTCTGAATCAGCCACAAATCTCTTAATAGTGCGCTGATCACACTTAAGTTTTTGTGAAATATCTAATGTTTTCATACCTCGTCCAAGGCATTGAACTATATCACTCTTTTCGACAGCAGAGAGATCCTTTTTCTTCCCCATATTGCATGAAAATAGTGCTCTGCTTAATAATGGGGAACACCCTCCTTTAGTAGTTTTTCCTTAAATTAGGCTCACCTGGCAATCTAATTATCACAGGTGTCCGATATTGTTTTCAGTGATCAAAAGAGCCCTGAAACACAATGCCGTCCATGAGTTAAACGGAAAAACAAAATATTTAATCTTTGTGACACTTAAATAGAATTTGCATAATAATTTGGAACAGGGTGTATAAATTAACCTGGTTACACCTCCTTGGCTTTCAAGCAGACAACAGGGGCTGTCAGGGGCGTCTTTAATGGGGGGCGGGGCAAATGGGGCAGCTGCCCCGGGCCCAGTAACTCCTGGGGGGCCCAAAGCAGCTGCCCTGTCACCGATCCTAAAATAAATTGTTGCGGGAAGCAGGCCTGCACACTGAGGGACAGCGGCAGAGGGGTGTCGAGACCCCTTCCTTGAGCTAGCAGGGAGATCAAAAGATCTCCCTGCCAGCTGTTACAAATGGACTTCCTGGTGGTCCAGTGTGCTGCTGGGGCTGCGCACTCCCACGCGGTTCCGGCGCACCGTGAGTTTCAGAGCACAGGCGCCGGGTTCCCAGCCTGTGCTCTGACCTTATCACAGAGCGACCGGAACCGCGAGGGAGTGTGGCAGCCCCAGCAGCACACTGGACCACCAGGGAGTTCACTAGCAACACACTGGACCACCAGGGAGCAAACCAGCAGCACACTTGACCATCAGGAACCCACTGGACCACCATGAAATTAATTACTGCCTGCACAGAAGATCAGTAGGTTTGGCAAAGTCACATTAACCTTCTAATCCCTGTAACTCTAAACCCCTAACCCTGTCTCTCTAAACCCCTAACCCTGTCTCTCTAGCCCCCGACCTGTTTTAATAGCTCCCAACCCTATTTTACTAGCCTCCCAGGCCTGTCTCACTAGACCCCCAGGCCTGTCTCACTAGACCCCCAGGCCTGTCTCACTAGCCCCCCAGGCCTGCCTCACAAGCCCTCCCAGCCCTGCCTCACTAACCACCCAACCCTGCCTCACTAGCCCCCCCCCAGCCCTGCCTCACTAACCACCCAACCCTGTCTCACTAACCACCCCTAGCCCTGTCTCACTAACCACCCCTAACCCTGTCTCACTAACCACCCCTAACCCTGTCTCACTAACCACCCCTAACCCTGTCTCACTAACTACCCCTAACCCTGTTACACTTGACACCCTCCCACAATCACTTAGAAACCCCCAACACTCACATTCAAACCCCCAACCCTGTCACTATCACTCCCTAATTGTGGCCTACCTTCACACCTACTATCACACTTACCCAACAAATGTCTGTGTATGTATCTGTGTGTCAATGTGTGTAAGTACCAGTGGGTGAATCTCTGTGTATGTGTCAGTGTGTGTAGCTTTGCGTCTGTGTATGTGCATGTCTGTTGCTATGTGTGTCTGTGTATCTGTATGTGTATCTGTGTGTGGCAGTGTATACACTACACACAAATGCACGCCTGCATTCAAAAGCCAACATTCACATACACATACTCCTTACAAAAACATACTAACATTCAAACACACACACATTGCTCAGTGCTAAATACAACCCTACAAGGATGGGCAAATTGTAGATCCCAAGCTAGCAAAGCATTGTGGGTTTGTAGACAGATAGGGATCTACAAGAAGGCGGTCCAATTTTTTTTTTATTGTCCCTGCAGACCTTCAGCAACTTGTCAGTGTATGTGTGTGGTGTGTGTCAGTATGTCTGTCAGTGTATATGTCTGTGTGTTTTAGTAGGTCTGTCAGTATGTGTGTCCGAGTGTGTATCCATATGTCTGTCAGTGTGTGTGTGTTATTGTGTCTGTCAGTGTGTGTGTGTGTATGTCTGTTAGTAACACACAGATTGCATTCCAGAGAGTGTGCCTCCCCAGGGGGACCAAGCAAATGCTTGCCCAGGGTCCAACCATTATTAAAGACGGCCCTGGGTGCTGTTACTTCCTGGTTTCGTTAGCTCAATACAGCTGACCTCAAGAGGGAGCAATTGCCCAGAGCACCTGACTTACAAAGACTTCTCATTGGACTGTATGGGGAAGTCTGTGATTGGACAGCCACAGAAAATATGGGCGGGGTTAGAAGTGGAGAGCTGACAAGGGGATCAGATAAGAGAACTGCAGGTTTTGCAAGCTGACTTTAGATATATTCCTAATGAAAAAATGCATAATTAAATGCATGCAAGTTTTTATTCGGGGTATATCTACTAAACAGTGATTTCTGTTTATTTTCTATTTGGGCAGTGGAGTGTCTCTTTATACAAGATTGTAGTTACACAGCACAATTGCATGACTCTTCTGGCAGGCTCTTACATGGAAAAAGCAACAACACAGCATCTTACTTGTGACTTAATTACAACACTGATGTGAAACAAACAAACAGAGAAAGCACAAACATAGAGACTTGTAAAGTCAAATTTGGCACTTTTACTAATTTAATAAAAATGCAACTTAAGGTCACAACGTAATTCAGGATATTACCAACTAATGCTGATGTAACCGAATCTTAAATTCGGCTAGGTTGGCATATATTACATCTTAAAGAAAAAGTAATATTTAGGCATACCATATTCCATAAGGAATACAATTTTGGCACAATATACATGTTTGTAGGGACATACATGTTTGAAGACATCATGCAGGGACTTGTTTTGCTCTGTCTACTTACATACATGCAAAATTCCATCTCCTTCCCACACATACATAGAAACACATACGGTAATTAGCCACACACATATATACATTTTTAATTAGTTCTTGCTCGTATATACATGCTTAATTAGCTTTAGCGCAATCATACATAATTAAATACAGACACATATCATGGCAGTCAGTTAAATAGGAAAATCCCACATCCATAAGATGCAGATATTTAAATCAATACACACACTATCTGCACTATGCAGGGACCCCTGTAAAATTGCAAACATATATCCAAAAACAACCCTAATCAAAAAGCGCAGTGCGTGCAAAGTTCAATCCCATTTGTGCTATCAAAACATTATTTTAACCTTGACTGCAGACCACTTACATACCCGTTGCCCCCCCCAATAACGACAAGACACCTGAGTATTGGATAAGGGCAACGGCCACAGCTTTATTATACCAACATATCAACTCAGCCAGCTTTATCACCACCTGTCGGCTGTTGGGGTGACTACCCAACAGACAGATATACCGGATAATTCCAAGAGTCCGTACAGTCTGCCTTCTGCCATCAGCCCTGGCAGCTGCGACTCCCCAAAGCCTTGTCTTGCATTACTTGCGCTGGCCAGGACCTCCGCCATAGCTGTGACAAAAAGAAAAGAGAAACAACAAACACCGCAAAACACAGAACCACATACATAATCATCCTACAGGGAGGGAGGGAGGGAAGGGAAAAATCCTGTTCCAGCCTTCTTTCAGGAATGGTGAGTACCCTCCCCTAGCATACATACTTATACTGTCCCCCATTTTGCCACAATTGTATCCCATCAGTCCACACCCCTTACTGTGTGGCAGCAGTCATGCCTCCCCTTCCTTACAGTCCAGGGGATCCCTTGACTGCAGACCACTTACATACCTGTTGCCCCCCCCAATAACGACAAGACACCTGAGTATTGGATAAGGGCAACGGCCACAGCTTTATTATACCAACATATCAACTCAGCCAGCTTTATCACCACCTGTAGGCTGTTGGGGTGACTACCCAACAGACAGATATACCGGATAATTCCAAGAGTCCGTACAGTCTGCCTTCTGCCATCAGCCCTGGCAGCTGCGACTCCCCAAAGCCTTGTCTTGCATTACTTGCGCTGGCCAGGACCTCCGCCTCCGCGGTGCCGACCCTGATCTCCATTTGTCGGCATCGCGCCCCCCGCAGACAGCGCCGTTTCAATCCCACCTTGGATACCCACATTAAGTATATCCAGCCCAATCGGATTCAGGTGAACCCCATCAGCCCTCATTAAACTCCGATTGTCCCCTTCCAACTCCGTGTGTCGAACCGACACACCGCCAAGGCAGCGAACAAACCTGGAAATTGCAACATTAAATTTTCGCCTGGCCTTTTCCAACCCTTTTGCATGCGGCAAGGCTTGCCAGCACGGACGGGGGACAATCTCTGACCACACCAAACAACATTCTTCAAATAATTGCATGCACCGAGCCAAGTCCCGCCGTACATCGTGTATTAAATCCACCGTCCTTACCCTCCCTAGGTCATTCCCCCCTGCATGGATTACAATTACCACAGACCCAGACACAAACCTGCTGAGAGAAACGCACTCCGGGTAGATTTGGCACCATGACAGACCCCGAATACCCCTCCAACGAACCCTTGCTAACTCGTCTGGAATCCCCAAATTTCGGCCATATGAACGAGACTCTGCCCGGCGAGCAGCCCAATAGATGAAAGAGTGGCCTACAATCCAAACATACCGGGAAGAACACCCTAAAACAAAGACAAGTTACAGTAAATGAGGCCGCACGTACAGCTGATACCTACGCGACGACCATCTACCCAATCGCTGCACCTGAGACCCCGAATATCCTAACACACTAGCCTGAGTGGCTGCTCCAATCCGAAAAGAATGAGGAGAGAAACCGGTTGGATCCAGACCACAATGCTGAAACGCCTTAACCAGCATTGACGCAAACTGAAAACGCGTCAATGGAGACCCATCCGCATGAACTAGCAAGGCCACAGACGACGGACGAATGGCCAGATACTGGCCAAACAGCCGCACCGGGCACAACATCCCGCCAGTATTCCCCACACGCAACCAAATGCCTCTTGCCGACTGATCCGTCTTAGACCTACGGATATGCAAGTCCACAAACATGTCAGACCAGCGGACATCCGACAGCAGTAAAGGGGGGGTCGCCTGCCGGGAAGGGGCCACCAGCTCCCCCACTCTAAGCGCGCCAAAGAAGCAAAAGGAGAATGCCACCTGAAACAGCAGACACTCACCTGGTGATACACAGACGGCCTGAAGAGCCGTCAACAATTGGCCCAGCAAATCGAAGGAGATCGGCCGACGTCGGTCCGGACCTCTCCGACTCCTCCAACCTCGCATAACCCTCTGTAAGCAAAAATCTCTGGTGATGTCCCTCCATCCCAGAAACCGGAACAGGAAAGACAGGGCAGACAACGCCTTGTCTGCCGCCGAACAAGACCTACCAGCAGCGAGCAACGCGTCCAGGTACCTCAAAGTGATCTCCACCCGGGCCGCCTCAGAGGACAGCCTCACTGACCCATCCACCAAAGCCAACCAACCCACCCATACCGACCTGTATGCCTTCCAAGTAGGAGCTGACAAGGAGTCCGACACCAAGGACATCAAACCTCCGAAATTAGGTCCCATAAGTAGGAAGGGCAGCGAAGACCTTCGCGATCCGCCTCTGGAGCCGACTCCCGAAACCGGTCCCACTGAAACCGAGAAAGAGAGCCAGCTACCACGTTCAGCTCCCCCGGTACATGCCGGGCCTGCATCCACACATTAAATTGCAAACTAAGCAACACCAGATGCCGCAAGAGAGCCAGAACAGGAGGAGACGCAGAAGACGATCGGTTAATCACATGGACAACACTCATATTGTCCGTGTGAAAAACCACCACCTGATCCCGCAGATTCTCACCCCACAATGCCAGGGCCACTACTATGGGAAAAAGCTCCAGGAAGGTAAGGTTACGCATAACAGGTAACTCACGCCATTCTGGAGGCCACGCCGCAGCACACCACTTGCCCCTAAAAAAGGCCCCAAAACCGACTGACCCAGACGCATCAGTGAAGAGATTCAGCTCTGAATTCGACACCGCTTCATGCAACCAGCACGACCGCCCATTATATTTGCTTAGGAAGGAACTCCATACCTGTAAGTCAGCCCGCAGCTTGGCCGTGACTCTGATGTAATGATGTGGCTCCCTGATACCAACCGTCGCCAACGACAGGCGTCGACAGAAAGCACGACCCATAGGTAGAACGCGACAAGCGAACGCTAGATGACCCAGCAACACCTGTAACGTTCTGAGCTGGACCTTCCTAGCCCCTTTTACCAGATCTACCATCCTCAACAGAACCACTAATTTTCCGTCGGGAAGGCGAAAAATCATACGAATCAAATCGATTTCGATACCCAGAAACGACAATTTGGTAAGCGGCCCCTCTGTCTTCTGCTCCGCCACCGGCACACCAAACCTGTGCACCACTGCCCGGAACGCCGACAATAACTGGGCACACTCCACCCCCTCCCGAGGACCAACAAACAAAAAATCATCGAGATAATGCATAACTGACGCAATACCTGAGAACTGAACAACTACCCATTCCAAAAATGAAGCAAACATTTCGAAATAGGAACAGGAAATGGCACAACCCATGGGAAGGCACATGTCATAAAAATATGACCCTTGAAACTGACAACCCAGAAGGTGAAAACATTCCGGGTGAACCGGCAATAACCGGAATGCCGATTCAATATCAGATTTTGCCATGAGTGCCCCTACTCCGGCTTTTCTAACCAGCGACAGCGCCCGATCAAAGGAGGCATACCGGACCCTGCTGAACTCTCTGTCAATGTCATCATTCACTGAACTCCCAGCCGGGTAGGACAAGTGATGAATCATCCGAAAAGAGCCAGCCTCCTTTTTTGGGACAAGTCCCAAAGGGGAGACCCGTAAGTTAGAAAAAGGGGAAAAATCGAATGGCCCAGCCATGCGACCCATCGCTGTCTCCTTAGCCAACTTTGCGCCCAACAGGGGCTCCCTGCCCTTGACTGACCGGAGATTGTCAGCCTAACGTGGCTCTGGGGAAAAAACAAAAGGGATCCAAAAACCCATGGAAAACCCTTCCCCCAGCACCACTGCGTCGTGGCGTCTAGGGTAAAGCTCGAGCCACGGCAACATCCTTGCCACGCTCACTGGGGTCTTCCCCCTTTGACCCGTCGTCTCGCCCCCCCGCCTTAGGCACAGGCTGCCTCGCCTTCTTAAAGCACCGCATAGCGGGGTGAGCCCCTCCACAATGCGAGCACTCATGCCTAAAACGGCAGGAGGAGTACCACCTGCAGTGGCTCTCGTTAAAGAGCCAGCACACTCCTTTCTTTGGACCAGCCGGTGCCCCTGAAGGAGCCCCGGCTGCTCCTGAAAAGGGGGAAGGACGACTGGGAGTCATGATCAGCAGCCATAGGCTACCATCCTGGGTACTAAAATCTAACCCTGGACACGCCGTCATCTTTTGGCGGAACTGCTGGTCATACCGGTACCAGCTCTGACCACCATAAACCTTATATGCACCCCAGATAAGGTCTAGGTAGCCGAACAAGGCAGGTGCCCGGTCCGGAAAACTCTTGGTCAGGATAGTAGCGAACACGGCAAAACCTTGCAACCAATTCCCAAATGTCCGTGGGAGTTGTTTGCTCTTCTCCGTGTCCTGGGGATCGCCACGACGTGGCCTATCTACAGAATCCTTCTCCGGAGGGACCAGTGAGAGAAAATCTACAAACTCTCCTTTTAAAATTTTATCACATGTCTCTACTGGGACATGCATGCCCAAAGGAGACAATTCACAGCCAGGTAGCGGAGGGCGGAACACCCCTCCCCATGCCGGCGTTGCTGGGGCCTGCACCCCCAGGCCCCTATGTGTCTCACTGTGCACAGCGGGTGGCAACCTAGGTACCCCCTCCCTATGGGTCTCACTGTGCGCAGCGGGAGGCAACCTATCTACTACCTCTCTAAGCAGGCGCAACAAGTCCCCTTGCTCCTGATGTGACCCCCCAGCTAGGCTACCCCAAGCGCTAGCGCAGGCCAACTCACCGCTGACAGGAGCTGCCACGCTCTCATATTTAAATCAATACACACACTATCTGCACTATGCAGGGACCCCTGTAAAATTGCAAACATATATCCAAAAACAACCCTAATCAAAAAGCGCAGTGCGTGCAAAGTTCAATCCCATTTGTGCTATCAAAACATTATTTTAACCTGGATTAGATTTACTGTTTCACGCATTGTGGTCTACCAATGTGCTCCCTTGATTTTCTACAATATACTTTAACTGTGCAGAATATTCCCTCACCTTTACAGGCTTATAATTAACAAGCAGCAGAATAATCATACTTGCCAACAGTCTCAGATTTATAGGGATAGTCATGTTTTTGACCCTTTTACCACTGTTCAGGGTGGTTTCTCTGCTTTCCCACTTCAAGGATGACAAAGAAAAAAAGCTCATGCTACACTAGTCAGGAATTCTAGGGCATTTCACTCCATACAAAACTGCATTAGCACTGGCCTGTACTTGGCTACCTTCCTGGGCAGTCTACCATCCTGGTAGAAAGGCCAGCCATGACTGTTCTCTTTCAAACTAGACCTCCCTGTGTTATATGTGTGTTAGGATTGCAAAGATATGGAGTTCTTATAAGCATGACACCAAAAAAAGTATATTTTTTAGCAATATTTTTTACTTTTTTTATTTTTTATTTTTGGGGGCAGAATTGCCCTCAAATCTGCTTCCTTGCACAAGAAGGAATTACTCACTATCAATCGAGGATTATTTGATGGCTTCATTCCATTTAAATGCTGAGCTAGGCAAAGCTATGATTTTGAGCTCAACAGCGCTGGTAGCAAGCACTTTGCTAAAGTGATTTCTTGCACTTCCTGGATTTGTGGATGTCATGGCATTATAACACAGAGCTGAAGGCATTTAGGTATCATCTTTACCTGCAGACTTCCGTTCCATCTAGCTATAGAAATACAGTACTATACTACTACAATATAATACAGTTAGAATGTATGATATTAACATCAGAGTATTTTACCAAGAAGACTCAACACAATTAAAGGGGTATTTACTAAACTGCGATATGTTTGGAAGTGAAAATGAATTAAAAATGAATTTCATCTATAGAACAAAAAAGTTGTTTGGGAAAAAATTTCCAATTAAGCTATGATTTCATTTTGGCTACTTCGTCCTAAAATGTAGAATTCGCTTTGAATTTCTGACTATTATCATTTTAATGAATAACCATTTTAAGATTGTTTGAGATTTTCTGTGTGGCTTGAATTACTATTGGCCAACTCAATGGCTAATCCTCAGCTCATAGGTTCCATATGCTCTGGTTGACGTGTATCAGCTAAGTACCTCCAAATAATCAGTGCTAGAGAATTGTTTGTATCATACATAATAGGCAAATACAAGTACCGGTAAGTTATATCTCTTGGATATAATGAATTATTAAAGATGTTTTAATCATGCAGATCCCAAGCATTAAATCCTAATGGAGGGATTTTACATGATATTGCACGTTGACTGCAGTACAACAGGCTGTTGAAGTCACGGTAAGGAATATATAATCATTATAGAACACATACATCAGTATTATACAAAATAAATTCCAAGAACCACATTCAAACAATCTGTTTAACACATTGTTATTTTAATTAGGATCTTATATTTAGCATTTTAAGCAATGCATTACTGCAGTATTTGTTATTAGTATGTGCCCCATGTTAAAAAGGTAATTACAACTAATTTCTTACAATGCTTTTTCAAGCAGGGCACTAACCAATCTGACATGAACCGCTTAAACAAACGTGTAATTAATTAATCAGTGCTTAGTGGTAAAGTGGCAAACATTTGATTAACTGCACAATAGTTAAAGGGATACTCCAGGGACCTTAGTTGCAAGAATCCATTTGACATTGACTCTGGGTTTTTTTCAGCGTGCTTCTCGCAGAAACAGTAACTAGCTTTTGCCCCACACCACCACTCAAAAAAAAAGGACTCAAATCCCACGAGGCCCTGAGCAGGTTATCAGTTTAGGGCCCCTCTTCATAAATCCCTGACCGTAAGGCAGCTGCCTCAGGACACCTTATGTTAAATCTGGCACTGCCCCCTTTTGTCTCCTGCTTCCATTACGAAGAAGAGACAAGTCATAATATGTACAAGTACTTGTATGATTCCCAGTACGTATAGGGAAGTATTACACTCCTGTAGGTTTTGCAACCTACCCACTGACTGATTCTGATTAATGGAAAAACACGAATAAGAAGTAGATGCTTGAATGAATGGCGCAACTGTCAACATGCTTTCTCGGATACCTTCTTCTCGTTCATATTTTTTTATGGCTGAAAAGACGTCAGTGTGTCATCATTGCATCATTGCAGAATCATCTGCTATCACTATGGATGTTATGTGCATGATCCTATGTATACCTTATACTCGGAAGACGTTTATGAAATACATCCTACATATACACACATTTTACATAAAGGTGTCACTAAATAACTGCTTTTGAAATCACTGGAAATACCATAAGACATGTTAGCGGCATCCTAGTCTGTATGGACCTTACCGCGGAAACGGAAACATTTGAGCAAACAAAGTATATGCAAGTATTTCTATTTTGTATTCTATAAATACTGTGTGGGTTTTTATTTATCTTTTTACATTTGAATATAATTTTACCTAATAATGCATTGAAATTGTTTTACGCCATGCATCCCTTAAAACATTCCTTAAAGTAAAAAAAAAAAAAAAAAAAATCAAAAATACCAAATGCTAGCTATATACACGTACTGGTGGTTTATAAAAAAAAAAATAATAAAAAAAAAGAATAAAAAAGGAAAACTCACATATTGCTCACTAAGTGCTCTAGAATGCAAAGGTATAAATTCTTTACACAGTCTTTATTGGTGCTATCATGTTTGGCTTTAAGCGCTTTAAGTGTCAATATTTAGTCCTAATGATTTGAGAACTCAAACTTTATATATCACAGACATAACAAGGGCAAAGATTATTTCAACAATCCCAGCTTCCATTGTCGAACTAGGCTACAATGTATAGATGGAAAATAGGTATATGGCCTAAAAGTATTATTTTTCTTTCTTGTACTTCGTTGCCCATTGTAGCTTATGTGTTTGACTAGAATACAAGGGTCACAAGTTTTTAAACCACATTCCTTGCTCAGTAACCATGTTGTGTTGAAGCTAAGCACACATTTAGCTAAATAAATATCACTAGAAAGAGCACAGACAATTGCTATCCAACTGCTTGCACCACACGGTATCTACAATTTAACTCTCCTGTGGATGGATTATACCAATTATTGTGACCTTTTATCTGCTAGAGCAGAGTGCTGAGTGCTAAAGATCCATTAAACATACATTACTATAGCTAAAATTATTCCTAAGCTAAATATTCCTAAAAATAAATATACTCTAATGATCATTTTACTATATAGAAGATAGTTGACCTTGTCTCCTCTATTCCATATAGCTTATAGCAGATATAGAATACTATCAAGCTACTAACTACTGTGCATGGTCCTGTTCCTGCGTTCACTGAAAAATTGACCTTAAAAAATACTTAAAGTTATCCTGTATTTCTACTCCTTTCAAACAATGTGTCCATAAACATTTTGGCCAAAATTTTAAATAAATTACCTATATAGACACACCATACACACACACACACACACACACACAAAAGTAACATCATTTGATTTGTTGTTTTTTAGTTTCAGCCAGCCAATCACAATTTGTGAGGATTGATGGGCCAGACCTCTGTTACCTTGCAAGGATTACTGAAATGGCTCTCTGTGATTGGTAGGAGCTAAAACCAGTTAATCATATAATAATAGAATTCTAGATAAATTAAATAGGAGTCAGTTTTCAAGGGTAGAAGATAATGGCTCATGGAGATCAGTCTCTGCCACCCTTAATAAATTGGAAGGATGTACCTGGGACAACCTCCCCAAGATGAGTGTGCATCCCCACCCAGCTATTCTCTATCAACCCAAGCCCCATAACATATGAATGGGGGTCATGTACCTAATTCCCTTCCTTGTTAGTAGAGGATCCTAGGGACCTCAGCTCATTTTTGTTCATCTTTGCACTCCCCCACTCATGGTGAAAAGGTTGAGGGGGTCAGCCACAGTGTTACCCCAACATTTGCCACAGTTTTATTTATTATTTATTTATTGGTGTTGATGACTATTTTATTCATTTTTTAATTTTATTTTAAAATAAGGATCTAACATACCAGTGATAAGCAAATTTCTAGGGAATAATTCAACTACAGCACCCATCTTCAACATCTGTACAGTAGATGCACTAGTCAACTAAATTATATTTTCACTATGCTAACTAGAGGTATTATATTGGATGGCGAGGTCATCCAAGACAAAGCATGTCATTAATTATCTTTTACTTGTATAAAATTGTTCAACGATAAAACAGAGATAGCTGATATTGGTACCTAATTCCCCTCTCTTTTAGGAAATAGCTGATTTCTTCAAAGCAACAGTATCGTTGCCAAATAAAACTGGAGCTACTTATAAATTGTCAGAGCTTTTTTCATTAACCATTTCATTGACCTCTGTAACATTTTGACCATCTTCGATCATTATCAAGTCAGGGTGTCAAATGTTCCTAAAGGTGGAAGAGTTGCCAGGTCTTCCTTCGTGGTAAGTGAACATAGCTCTGACAATGTTTTAGGAGTTTGGAATTCCTTCTTCATTTAAGTAGGAACCATGAGGTGGAGAGGTGGAGGCTTCCCGGGGATTCTCGGTATTATGCTTCTCTGCAAACGCAAACACAAGCTATTTGTTTATGTGCATTATTAGCAACATGAACAAAATAAAGGGTTGCTTTCCCTTTTTACAGTAGTAGACATCCAGCATGTTATCACGTCGAGCGCCAAGAATTGTATTTCCTCATTAAAAGAGAATGCGTTAACAATAAATCAGGCTTAACTACCAAAAAAATATGACAGTATTCACTTTGATATACACAGCTGTAATGTTCTATTATTTATTATAAAACCAACAACTTGGAAGTCCATCGAGCTTTAACGAGACAAAGCAATAGCGAGGAGTTTTCAACCACAGAACTGCAGTACAATTCAGAACTAAAATCTAAGTAAATAAACTGCACGTTATCCATCCCTCCACTTTAGTGGAAGTCATCACCTAGCTGAGAATTGGCATTCACATCTACCACAAGTTTTCCATTCTGTATGACTCTGGGGAAATGTTAATAATATGTCTCTCCATCTCTTCCTATGCTATTCTGGAGCTTGCAAGGCTCAAAAAGTACAGTGCTGGATGATAGCAGCTATAAAAGAAAGATATTGATACTTTGGAGAGAGTTCTGAGAAGGGCTACTAAACTGTGTCATGAATTGCAGGATAAAACTTACCAGGGAAGGCTAAAGGAACTTAATATGTATAGTTAGGAGGAAAGACGAGACAGGGGGGATATGATAGAAACATTTAAATACATAAAGGGAATCAACACAGTAAAGAAGGAGACTATATTTAAAAGAAGAAAAACTACCACAACAAGAGGACATAGTCTTAAATTAGAGGGACAAAGGTTTAAAAATAATATCAGGAAGTATTACTTTACTGAGAGGGTAGTTGATGCATGGAATAGCCTTCCAGCTGAAGTGGTAGAGGTTAACACAGTGAGGGAGTTTAAGCATATATGGGATTGGCATAAGGCTATCCTAGAAATCCTAATGAAAGTATTTAGAAAATTAGGCAGACTAGATGGGCTGAATGGTTCTTATCTGCCATCACATGCTATGTTTCTATATTTAAAGGAATAGTCCAGGACTTACAAGCCTGCAATGCACTGTATAATAATATATGTCTACTTTTAGCCAATTGACTATATGGAAATTGGTTTCCTTGATACATGCTTCACTATTATGTATTTTTAAATTCATTATTACGTTATTTTAAAGGGTTAGGGTTTAAAAAACATACTGTATGGAAGCCTGGATCATTCCATGATGTGCCTGGTTTAAGGGAACAGTCAAGTAAAAAAGAAGTATTGCTTATTTTATCTGCTACAATAAAGCATCTAGATATTGTAAAAATGACAAGCCTACTGCTTTGCAATTCTTAGACCAATGTCCTTTAAGACTTTCATGTCGCCTGTAGGTGCCAAAATTAATTCCCAGTAGTGTCTCATTCACTCTCAGGCATCTAAAATTGATACCATGATAAATCATGGATGCACATGTTGTCATGGTAGCAAAGGAAATGTTTATCTGCATAAAGCAATACTGCATCAACTTCTACTAACGGAGACAGAGCAAGATGCTTCTGGAAATGAAACTTGGCTCCTACATGAAAGTGTGAAACATTTTGTAATTTCTACAGCCTGGGAGGGCAAGCAAACAAGCAAATCAATGCTCCGTACTACCTCATTCCATCCACCCCTTTCAGAATTTTGAGGTTACAGTCACAACTCCAAGCACTAAAAGGATGTACAGTAATCCATACAATTCTAACCCTGCACATGCTGCCTATCCTGATTTTAATCAGCAGAGGAATGGTGGTTTGAGGCTAGAGCTCACAACTCCTGTGTTCGTGGCTACGGGGAAATTGTGCCCTGCCACCTCCCCCATTTGCCCATTTGCAGCCCTTCCCCACATTGCCCTGTGATGTATTTACCCATATGAAATCTTGTTTCATATTCATCTAGTGTTAACAATAATAATGTAGAAACATAGAAACATAGAATGTGACGGCAGATAAGTACCATTCGGCCCATCTAGTCTGCCCAATTTTCTAAATACTTTCGTTAGTCCCTAGCCTTATTTTATGTATATTACAGACTCTGATATTTATTACATCTGGCAGGTAATGTTTTGAAACCCCGTACTGCATTGTGCATAAGGAGCTGAGGAGACAGAAACTGCAGTATTCTGTTTTTCCAGATCTTCAATCTTCATATTACTATAACGAGAGGAACTTCTGCCTTGGAGTGTAAAACCACAGTAATGTAAAAAAGTAACTCTAATCTAGTTCTATCCCCCCAAAAATCTGGCAAAATAAAAGATACAAAATTCTGAAACTTGTTAAGGTATAATAATGATATTTAGAATTCTGAAAAACATTGATAAACCATTCAACATTTGGTCTTATTTCATTGATGTCTCTCAAACTACTAAAATGCTTTATTTTCCCATAATACATGCATCACCATTTTGTATCCTATACAATTAAAAGTTAAATAAGGCAAGTTTAAAGTTTGTAAAAAGTATATATTGTCTGACTTATTTGCATATTTACATGGCATTCTGGGAGTTATATATATCCAAGCTTTCGGGGCTTTTTAGTCTAGGGGAATTTTGTTTATAAAATTACATTTGCTCTATGACATATAGGTGTAACACATTATACTTGATAGCTTAATTCACTGGGCAGTTGTTTTCATTTGCAATGTTTGATCTCACCACAATATTAATAATCTTCAATATCTACAAAAAATATTTTAATATATTTCCAGTCCAGCTTGCATATCTTGGAGTGTAAGATGACATTAAACATGTTTTTAATATTTTAGAGAAAAAAAGTTATTGGGAGCTGCCATTTCAATATACAATCCAGATATCTATGAAGTAGCTTTTGTAATACCACATCCCTGATTACACATCAGTTTTTTTTTAACTGTTGTATAGGGTCACAGTCGCCTCGGTGCAGAAATTGTTTTGGTTCCCCAGGTGGGTGTGGCAATCTTCTTCCCTCTACAAATGTCTATTTCAGACATGCATGTTTCTGTGGCAACAACTCCACCTCTCCTTTAGAGGCTGTAGTGGGGGATTAGTGGCTGTAATAGGGGATTAGGAGCTGTAGTGGGGGATTAGGGTGGTAGTCGGGGGTTGGGGCAGTAGTGGGGGTTAAGATGCTGTAGGGGGTTAGGTGCTATAGTGGGGGATTGAGGCTGCAATGGGAGATAGGGGTTGTAGTGGAGGATGCAACTGTAGTGCAACTGTAGTCAGGAATTAGGAGCTGGATGAGGAGATGTAGTGGGGAGTAGTGGGGAGTAAGGGTCTGTAGTGGTGGGTTGAAGCTAAAGTGGGTTTAGAAGATGTAGTGGGGGATATGGGCAGTAATGGGGGGTTTAGCAATAGTGGGGGTTTGGGGTGCAGTGTGGGGCTAGAGGCAGTAGTAGGGACTAGGGGGTGTAGTGTGGGGTTAGGGTAATAGTGAGGGTTAGGGGATGTAGTGGGGAATTAGGGAGTCTAGTATGGGGCTAGAGGCAGTAGTAGGGGTTTAGGGGGTGTAGTGTGGGGCTAGAGGCAGTAGTGGGGTTTAGGGTGCAGTATGGGGCTAGAGGCAGTAGTAGGGGTTAGGAGGTGTAGTGTGGGGTTAGGGGTAATAGTGAGGGTTAGGGGATGTAGTGGGGGATTAGGGAGTCTAGTATGGGCCTAGAGGCAGTAGTAGGGGTTTAGCGGGTGTAGTGTGGGGCTAGAGGCAGTAGTGGGGTTTAGGGGTGCAGTATGGGGCTAGAGGCAGTAGTAGGGGTTAGGAGGTGTAGTGTGGGGTTAGGGGTAATAGTGAGGGTTAGGGGATGTAGTGTAGGATTAGGGAGTCTTGACCTAGAGGAAGTTCAGGGATTGTAGTGGGGTGTTTGCTAATGTAGTAAGGGATTAGAGGCTGTAGTGGGGGGTTAGGTGGTTCAGTTGGGTCGATAAGGGGCATTAGTAAAATTAAAAAAACAAGAAATATAGCGCCCTCCACACATTCTCCTGCAGGAACACTGAGCAGTTCTGCAGCTTGGCCACGCCAGGGGGAGGGAGAAGTGCACAGACAGTGGCATGCAGGGTTAATTATTAGCCCCAAGTGCCCTATTCTGGACAGGAACAGGACAGGGCACTCAGGGCTAATAATAATAAATGGCACATTCGGGGTTTTTTCGGGGGGTCAACTCAGGGCTCTATCCTTGGTCAGGTCCACTTCCCTGGTGCCCCCCCCTTCTGCCCTAGCCCCCTGGCACCTTGGTTTGGTGCACCCACCAAGGATTGGCCCTGATGTTATATGTTTCATTTTTGATCATGACATTAAGAAAATTTCAGTAGTAGCTACAGAGTGTAAATAATTATATTCCCAGCAGACAGAGATTTTCTAACGAAGAAACAAGCATACAGGCAGCCATACGTGCTTCTTACTGTGTGGGATGGACGGACAGACAGACAGACGGATAGACAGACAGAAGTATTTGTAAATAAACAGATAAAACAAGATTAAAAAATGTTCTACTTCAGATATGTATGTGTATATATATAATATAAAAGAAGGGCCAAAGCTACATCGGGAGGAATACAAATTCTTGTTGGTATTGAGGGCCAGAGCTGGATCTATAATGCTTTCAGGGAGATTAAAACAAATCTTCTTTTCTTTGTATCAAACAATAACTACAAATCTAATTCTCAAAAAATCTATAAAGAAATACTTTAATCCAACAACAGACAGCACCAGTATTCACAATATATTTGCACAGCTTCCAACCAGTTACATTAGTCATTATTCAATTTTCATTTATTATTAATGATGCGCAAACAATATGACAAATGTAATAATAATATGCAATCAATTCATTTTTTTTGTGAACTTTATTGCCATTAAAATCAGAAAACTAAAATTCTTTGTTAAAGTATACCTGGCAAATATAATAAAAACTGGACAAAAACATGGAATTATCTCTGTACACTGTGCTTGTGGAATTACTAGCAAACATAGAACTCGTTTGACATTTTCTTTAAATATTTGGAGGCTGTTCTTCCTTTGAGCTATTACAGCTTAATGTTATCCCACGCCAATGGCGCAATATGCTAATTAAAAACATTTGATAACACAATTTTTAAATTCAAAATTTACACCTGTTGATACACTATGATGGGCTTTGTTGAAAAAAAAAATGCACAAGCCAAACAAATAAATAATAATTAATAAAAAAAAAAAGATAAAAATGGTATCTGCCTTAGTAACATGTTTGTGAAACATAACCACATTATATATGTATATACAAGTAGATAGTTATATGCATATATAATTGAATAGAAAAATCCAAACTAGGGAGCCTTCAAACAAAGAGACAACTTTTTTTCCCCAACGAGCCATCTTTGAGTACATGGTAAATCCACAGTAAAACACATGATCTCAGTAAAAGAAAAAGTTGCAGATGTTTAAAATCACTTTATTCCTTTATTTTACACCTCACATTCCCTGGAGCCTGATTTGTTATATGTACAAGGCCCAGAACCATTTATTGTCATCTCAGACTCATCCCTATTTGCCGGTTTGTAGTCTACATAAAATTCCTGGGATGATGGAGGCATCTGTGTTATTGGTGACCTATTTGAATGTCTGTGTTTTTTTAGAAGAGAACCCTGCTGCAGATGTCTTATGCCTACAGGAGATCTTTTCCAAGAAACATAGATGACTAGAAATATCACCAGCACTGATAAGATCAATGCAACAGTTCCTGCTATGATTTTATGTAAAGAGATAATCTCTGAATCCCCACTGCTCTCATGCACAGATCCTGTCATTGCAACAGTTGGTGGCATTGAATAGTTACTATCGTGTTTAGTTCTGACAATGTTGTGTTTTACGACTGGACTCCTTTCATTATTTTTCAGTTCACGGCTCTCTGTAATGCTTTTGCTGCAAATGTTATAAGTTCTGACAGCTTCCATTACATTCTCCCCCTGTAGATCTTTAGGGCCCGCACAAATAATTGTATTATCCCGCAAACCTTTAAAATTTTTCAGCCAGTTTACCAAAGAACATATGTTCCGGCTACACTCCCAAATATTTCCTGCAAGACCTATGTCTGTGAGAGATATCCAGGTGTCCAGAATTTCTTGGCCTATGAAGGTTAGTTTGTTGGAATCCAGGTTGAGACGTTGTAAGTTGGGAACACATTGGAATACACTGGGTCCACTGAAAGCTTCTATCTCATTACCAGATAAATCCAGCCTAAGTAGGGATGTCCAAGTCCACGACATGGTCTGGCCTATAAAACTGATCCTATTCCATTGTAAGTAGAGATTCTGAAGACTGACCAGTCTTGGGAAGAGAGCAAGGTTGAGCTTTGAGAAATGGTTGTGTTCCAAATGGAGTTCTTTTAACCTGATCATTCCAGTAAAGACATTCCTGGCTAAACTTCTAATTCTGTTATATCCTAAATCCAAAAGTTCTAGGTTTCTGCAATCTTGGAATATCCTTACGGGGATTGTTCTCAGTAAATTTGACCTTAGATGTAAACTCTGCAGCTTCCTTAAGCCTTTAAACTGCCCAAGTCTCAGTGTCTGAATGATATTATAAGACAGATCCAAATTCCTCAGGTTTGTCACTGGTCGAAAAGTGTTATTTAAAATAAGAGAGATCCTGTTAGAACTAAGAACCAATTCCTTGAGTCTACGAATCCCATTGAAGGAATTTTCATCAATATCACTAATATGGTTGTGGTCTAAATACAACCAAGTGAGCTGATTGAGACCTTTAAACTGATTGTACTTCAGTACGTGAAGACTGTTATATCGGAGAGATAAACCTATACAGCCAGGAGATAAAGATGATGGGATTTCCTGCAGCTTCTGAGATTCACAATAAAACATTTTTCCATCACATCTACATCCTGGAGGGCACCCGCGTTCAGCAGATGACAGCATAACCATGAAACATACCAACAGAGCTATTAGCATAGATACAGCTGATCCACTTAGTAACCGATAAGGGTTGACACCTACAAGTAAAAGGCTAGAAGTAATTTTTCCTTATTTATACAAACAGATTGCACATGATTATACATCCAATGCACACTCAATGAATGCTTTAAAGGGGTTATGTGCATAGCTTTCATCACTGACACAAAGGGTTAATAGCTCTAAATTCTCTCTAAACCCCTACCACCACTCATGTACTAACATTCAAGATCTATCTCTCTCTCTCTATCTATCTCTCACAATCAATATTTGATCTCTCCATCCCTCTTTTTATCTCTTTATCTGTTTATCCCTCATTCATTTTCTTTCTTTCTATCTCTCAAAATCAATATTCTATCTCTGCAACCTTCTTTCTATCTCTCTTATCCTTCTATCTATCTATCTATCTATCTATCTATCTATCTATCTATCTTTCTATATATCTCTATCCCTTATATACCCAATCAATGCAGTACATGTGTATGTATCTACAGCAGTACATTGTTGCTTTATTCTTCCCCCTGTCACTTGTGTGCATGTGTGTCACAGATGTGTGTTTCTGTAGCTTGTCAGTACCAGCAGACACACACATCTGTCTGCCCATGCCATGTATGAGCCTGTCCGTGCTGTAGTGAGTGTCTGTCAGCATTGAGACATGAAACGTACCCATGCTTCGTTCATTTGAGAGCAGTTCCTCAGTCAGGTGTAGTTATTGCCTATGGGGCCACAGGCATTTAGCCTCTGCCAGCTGCATTGTGGTGAGTAAGGGTTCCCTCCACACATCCCCTGACTTTCCTTCCTCACAGAGATGGGCACTTTGCACCATGGTCATCAGGCTGCCTTTTTTTTTTTTGCAATTCTCCAGCACTTAATGGAAGCCCCCAGGGCGATTTTGGAAGATTCCCTTTCTTTACTTCTTCCTATTGATTGATCCCCAATAAATGTCCTTTCTTTTTTCTTCCCACTGTCTCACTCTTTGCATCAATACGCCATGGTAATTAGACTCATCACAGTCCGCCTGTAGTTTTTTTCACTGAGGCAATCAAGGATCCGATCCTGCATCTGAAATATAATCCAGGTCCCATCATGTACCGCCAGTCTGGTGGTTTAGAAGCAGTTATAAAGCTTGCTGGCTTTAACGAGGCATACAAGATGCGTTCAGTGCGTTCTGTAAGTATGAGCTTGTTACACTGTTACTGGCTAGATAGAATTTCTATGAGAGGCCAGCGCCCTCTAGTGGTGTTTTACGAATCTAATATCATGCATATTTTTTGTATGTTCTGTTCTGTAATAAACCTGTGTCGCTTCATGATAAGACTCATGCTATGCTTGCAGGGAAAGGCTGTATGGGTTATTATTGACCGCAATGAAGTAAAGCAATTGAGATTAAAATATATTAAAACCCAAGAACGTTTATTTAAAAAAAAAAAAAAAAAAAAATGGTAATTCAGAATCATATGATGCTTTTCATTATATCTTTCATGCATTTATTCCCAGATCTGTTTTTCTGAGACACTAAAATGAATTGGTCAAAATAATCACTCTATTGTAAAATTATGATTTGTGGTAATTCTGTGGCACGTTTAGGAGAGGTTTATTATTATTATTATTATTATTATTATTATTATTATTATTATTATTATATCTATAGATCTGTGCAACACTGCAATCCTTCATATTCAGGGTTTAGTTTCAATGTTACTCCCTGCTTGCTTATTATATTCAGAAAGACATGACTTTTGCCAGCTGAAAAGTTCAATCAATATGGTGCATTCAAACACATGGCAAATTCATTTTCTTTCAAGGTTAAATCTGCTGGATGGTACAGCAATTCTAGGCAGAAAAATAAATATACTGAAGGTTATGAAGCTTATGTGCGTAGTTATGTGTCATTTAAAAAAAAAAAATAAAAAAAATAAAATGAAACTATTTACAGTTGTGTTACATTCGTTTTCTAATTATTCTTTCAAAGGTTACAGCTCTTATTTCCAGGCTCTGGGGTACTGGGAAAGCTTAACTGTTAATAAAATTGAATGATAAGTGACGCACACAAACAAATAATATAAAAAAAAAATACTATTTACAGTTGTGTTACATTCATTTTCTAATTCTTCTTTCGAAGGTTACAGCTTTTATTTCCAAGCTATGTGGTACTGGGAAAGCTTAAATAATAATAATAACTGAATGATAAGTGAAGCACACAAACAAATGCACACACAAACAAACGCTCACACAAACGCATGCATGCACTCCCCTCACACACACAAACACAGTGATCCCTCCTCATACAGAAAAACACAGTGACCCTCCAACCCTCCCCCCACACACACAGTAATATGTACATGCACAAACACACATACATACACATGTGCGTGCGCACACACACACTCACACACAGTTTTTAGAACAAATAGCTAAATACGTACTTAAATATTAAAGATAAAAATATAATTCATTTTTGAAATTATAGTAATAGTACTACTGAAAATAACAAAACCAGCATGTCCATTGTGCTAGAATTATGTTTTCTAATAGAGTGTTAGAATTAAGTGCTGAAGACTTCAAGATTTCTTCAAGAACTCAAGATTTCTCGAGGGCTGCACCGTTCCTGTGGAACTCGCTTCCCTCCTCCATAAGATGCTCACTTAGTCTCCACTCCTTCAATAAATCGTTAAAAACCCACTTCTTCATAAAAGCATGTCAATTAAACTGTTAATAGCTCCTGACTGATTCCTCTTCTGCAACTGTCACTAGTCTAATACTATCCTTACCTTTTTGTGTCATTTTACCCCACTCCCTCTAGCATGTAAACTCATTGAGCAGGGCCCTCAACCCCTCTGTTCCTGTGTGTCCAACTTGTCTGGTTACAACTACATGTCTGTTTGTCCACCTATTGTAAAGCGCTGCGGAATTTGATGGCGCTATATAAATAACATAATAATAATAATAATAATAATAATAATAACACTAAAATATATATAGAAGCACACACAAAAACATGCACACATGCACTCCCACAAGCAAATGCAAACACTATAACCTGTGCAAAATCACAGCCTCACCTGTAAATATGCATGCATGCACACATGCACTTCCATGCACACACGGTGAATATTAAGAGGTAATAAATTTACAATACTAGAAAAACATGTGCACCCTGTTGGAATGACAAGTTTTTTATGCGTAGTAATAGATTGACTAGTTCACTTGTACGTATATGAATTGCTTTCTTCACAATCCAAAGTCTGTGAAAAACTTTTCCCAAATTCACCTAGAACAGGGATAGGCAACCTTCGGCTCCGCAGATGTTTTGGACTACACCTCCCATGATGCTTTGCCAGCATTATGTGTGTAAGAGCATTATGGGGGATGTAGTCCACAACATCTGTAGAGCCGAAGGTTGCCTATCCCTGACCTAGAACCTGCTTTTTCCAATCTTAAATCGGGATATGAAAAAAAAAAAAAAAAAGGAATGTCTACTTGTTATTCCCAGAGACAGGTGCCAAAAGACCTAGCTGAATTTAAGGACCAAATTTAATTAGAATCTTTCCTGAGATTCTCTGCATAGATAAATAGCAGCGAAAGGGGAAATAATGGGCGTATGATACTTGCATGGATTTTTGTATGCCAGAGTATACAAAGCAGTCACAGCTGTTTAAATGGAAATGATGTCCCAAAATAATTGAAGCATAACTACTATTATAAAATATGCAGTGTCTCCTGCCACCAGTCTTTTTGACATGTGCAGTTGCAATCCTCTGATATATGTGAATAAACTAAAAAAAATAATGTATCTGGCTGCAATATGTTATAGTTTTGCCAGTGCACAGGCTGATAATTTCAGACGAGTAGCTTAATGATGAAAACAAGCTCACTAAACTTATAAACTTTGCTAATTTGTATATATGCTAGCCTAGAAAAATTAAAATCTTAATTTGGGGTTTTCACTGACGCTGGATGTCCTCATGCAGAACATGGGGACGTCCAGCGTCAAGTCTGGTAAAATCCTGGAAGTGCCTCTATTGGCTGTATGGTAGGCAGCCACTAGAGGCTATCTTTGTGCTGCAATGTAAACATGTAGTTTCTCAAAACTCAAACAATGTAGAGCTAACCGGAATCTGCTAAAGGAATAGTACAGATGCAGGGGCTGTGGCCGCAGGCACCCAGCGACACTCAGGTAATTATCAAACCATATGAAAATGTTAAGACTTCACCGTAACCACTACAAGGGATGTAGTAGTTATGGTGCTTATAGTGTTTCTTTAAAGGGACACTCCAGGCACCCAGACCACTTCTGACCATTGGAGTGGTCTGGGTGCCAACTCTCACCACCCTTAACCCTGCACGTGTAATTATTGCAGTTTTTCATAAACTGCAATAATTACCTTGCAGGGTTAAGTCCTCCTCTAGTGGCTGTCTATCAGCCACTAGAGGGACTTCTGTGTTCTTAGAACACGAAAAGTGTTTTAAACGACTCTGGACATCCTCACGCTATGCATGAGGACCTCCAGCGTCGCCGGAATCCCGATAGGAAAGCATTGAATAATAATGCTTTCCTATGGGAAGGTCTAATGCGCGTGCGAACGCGAGGAGCATGGGCGGAGCCTGACCCAGCACCGAGGGATATCAGCGCTGGATTCAGGTAAGTCACTGAAGGGGTTTTAACCCCTTCAGCAACATGGGATGGGGGTGGGAGGGAGAGGGGCACAGCAGGAACCTGCAGTAATGTCAACATAGAAACATAGAAAAATTGAATGTGACGGCAGATAAGAACCATTCGGCCCATCTAGTCTGCCCAATTTTCTAAATACTTTCATTAGTCCCTGGCCTTTCTTATAGTTAGGATAGCCTTATGCCTATCCCACGCATGCTTAAACTCCTTTACTGTGTTAACCTCTACCACCTCAGCTGGAAGGCTATTCCATGCATCCACTACCCTCTCAGTAATGTAATACTTCCTGATATTATTTTTAAACCTTTGTCCCTCTAATTTAAGACTATGTCCTCTTGTTGTGGTAGTTTTTCTTCTTTTAAATATATTCTCCTCCTTTACTGTGTTGATTCCCTTTATGTATTTAAATGTTTCTATCATATCCCCCCTGTCTCGTCTTTCCTCCAAGCTATACATGTTAAGATCATTTAACCTTTCCTGGTAAGTTTTATCCTGCAATCCATGAACCAGTTTAGTAGCCCTTCTCTGAACTCTCTCTAAGGTATCCATATCCTTCTGAAGATAAGGTCTCCAGTACTGCGTGCAATACTCCAAGTGAGGTCTCACCAGTGTTCTGTACAATGGCATGAGCACTTCCCTCTTTCTACTGCTAATACCTCTCCCTATACAACCAAGCATTCTGCTAGCATTTCCTGCTGCTCTATTACATTGTCTGCCTACCTTTAAGTCATCAGAAATAATCACCCCTGAGTTTATCCAGGGGGCGTGGCCTAGACACCGACCGGGATGGCCGCATAATTCCGGCGCTCCGTCGAATCCACTCTTAATCCGGCACTAGCCATAAGCATCGAGGACAAAAAACTAGCTTAACGCCCTCTAATATGCCAGGCATGCACTCCGGCATGAAACAGAACTCGAAAAAAAGAGCCGACAGGAGAGAAACCGGCAGGTCAGTGGCAGACATGCTAACAACTCCTCGAGGCAGAAAGGCCTCACAAGATGGCCGCCAGCACAGCCCGCGTGGATCCCTCTCCCCGGCCTCTACCGCAGGCAGCGACCTGCCAGAAACACAACCGGGGGACCCTGCACAAATACTGGCTAAACTACAGGAGGTGAAGAGCTTCCTTGCCAAAGAAATCTCCAACAGCACAAGAGAGGTCAAGGCAGAAATTCAGGCATTGGGCGCCCGGACGGCGGCCCTGGAGGAAAAGATGGATCTGGTCACACAGGCCCATAACAGCACCGCATCATATTCCAGAGCAATGGAACAGCGGATATGTGACCTAGAACTCACGGTGGAAGACCTCGCCAACCGCTCCAGGCGCAATAATGTGAGGCTTAGGGGCCTCCCCGAAACAGCCACGGACGGAAACCTGGTAAGCAAAATGGAGCACTATTTTAAGCACCTACTCCCAGACATCCCGGATGCCTACTGGGCAATCGATCGAGCACACAGAGCTCTCCGGGCCCGTAGAGCGGAGGGACAGGCACCGAGAGACATCATCATCCGTTTTCATTACTATTCCACAAAAGAAGCGGTGATGAAATATGCTAGGACCAATGAGCTAAATTATCAAAACGCTATCATCACCTTATACCAGGACTTTTCCCCATCCACACTGCAACGCAGGCGAAACTGGAGACCCCTCACAACTCTGCTTCAAGAGCGGGAAATCAAATATACATGGGGACACCCCTTCAAGTTGGTAGCTTTCAAGGCCGGGAATACCTACACCCTGCAACCGGGAGGGGACCCACTAAGATTCCTAAGGAGCCTCCAGATAGAACCACCAAGAAGCTTTGCCCTATCCGGAGAAGCACTGCCCGAGCTTAAAGATCTGCCCACAGATTGGACAGTTGCCAAAGCAGCTAAAGCCTCAACGGACCGCCACACCTGAGACCCTCAGCGGACACCTCGCAACCACTCATGGTTCACTCTCCCAACCTGCCGGGACCCGGTTCCTAGGGAGAAAGGGACTCACCAGAACTGTCGAACACTCTGTCGCTGACAGCTAAATGGTAACGTATGCAGCCTTTACCTAGTTAAAGTCTTCTACAAGGGACTTAATTTCTTGCACCTAACTCTGAGGGAGCGATCCGTGGAGGTGGGGTGTGCTTGTGTACTGTATGTTGTGATATGATGACCCCCACACGGAGTACCCCAACATGCGGTGCACTACCAGTTCAAAAAAAAAAAAAAAAGGGAGAAAAAATTGAAGAAAGCTTGGCATTGTAACCAGTTAACTGCAAACCTGCTCTGGATATGCGTGTGAAGGGCACAATGGGGCTCATTGTACTAGCGTGTGTAGCAACGCCCAAACAGACTGCCCGATATCAGTACGGCAGACAGTATAGGACTCTGGATCAATTAGAGACCCAGAGTTCCGCACGTAGCAAGGGGTATAATGTTCAGCTTTAAAGAGTAGACCCCCCCCCCCCCCCACTCCCCCTCCCTCACCCCATTACGCTCAGAGGGATTCAAGATACGGAGCCTGGCTCCACGACCTTATTGCAGCATTAGAGGCCTCATGCCGAGGCACAGTGGAATGGAGACTCCCCCCCCCCTTCGCAGGAGAAAATTTGGACCTGCGAAGGTGAGGGGCACCCCCACCCGACACTGGCAAGTTATAAGACCAGTGTGCACAGATTGACATATTACTATGTACCAAAGGTTTACAGTTATTTTATGTTTATGTTCATGTTTTTATTTATGATTTTGGGTATGAATAACACAACTGGAGGAAGGAACCAACTCTGGTTAGAGGGCCAAGACATGCAGTCTGTCGAAAAGGGGGTGACCAACAGACAACGGACAGGTAGGGAAGAAACACACTCAGCAATCACACGCCACATGAGAGTAATGGGCACATGACACTAAAAATCTTATCCATTAACGCCAAAGGCCTAAACACACCTACCAAACGATTGCTCTTACGTGACCTCAAGGCAAAAAAAGCAGACATAGCGTTGGTACAGGAGACCCACATACCGAGGGCCTCGCCAACCAAATTAGGGGATAACATTTACAATATCATCCACGAGGCCAGGGCGCTACATAAACACGCAGGTGTGGCCGTACTCATACACAAGCGCTGCCCTTTTACGGTCACTCACACACAGAAGGACTCTGAAGGCAGATTCTTGGCCATCACCGGCAACTACTACAATACCAAACTGCACATAGTAAACTTGTACGCACCCAACAAACCAGATAGTGGCTACTGGAACACAATAACATCCCTACTCGCCTCCCTACAAGGAGGCATAATGGTGGTGGGAGGGGACCTAAATGCCGTACCCAGCCCGGCGACCGACCGTAGCTCTAAAACAGGGACTCAGCGCTCACAGGGGAGAGGGGGTCAGGACAAACTCCTCCATACTTTTTTACAACGCACTGGACTAATGGACGTGTGGAGACTTCAACACCCAGACACCTTAGACTATACATACTACTCAGCACCCCACACTACATACTCCAGAATAGACAATCTTCTCCTCAATGGAGCTGGCATGGCTAAACTAATACACTCAGAAATCAACAACATCACATGGTCGGACCATGCAGATGTGACTATAACCTTAGGCATAGGCCAACATCGCAACGCATGGACATGGAGACTCAACACGGACCTACTCACTGACAATGACATATCCGCCACTACCCGACTGAAAATCTTAGACTATTTCACCACTAACGACACTGACGATATCAACCCGACCGCACTGTGGGCAGCACACAAAGCAGTGCTACGGGGACACCTCATACAGGCAGCCACACACAAAAAACGAACCAAAACGAAACACCTCCTAGAACTACAAACCACAATGCGGAAACTAGAGCAACGACATAAGCAGACGCCCACCACCACCATATACACAAAGCTACAAACCGTACGCCACGCTATAAAATAACTCACCATAGCAGAAATAGCACACTCCTTAGTCTGGTCAAAGCGCTTTTTCTTTGAAAAAGCCAACAAGATGGACACACTACTAGCACGGACCCTCCGACCCAGACCAGGGCGTAAACCCATAACCACGCTACGAACCGCAGCCAATGACCTGGTACACACCCCGAAAGACATCAATAGCACGTTCACCGAATACTTTCAGAATCTATACAACCACACCCAAGAGAAGGGGAAGCGCAGACACAATATACCACACGCATAACGGAATTCCTGTCCCAATTAAACCTCCCCCAGGTGTCCGCAGTGGAGGCCAATACCCTAGAGAGCCCTATCACACAGGAGGAGGTAGAATCGGTGATAGCAACCCTTAAAGGTCGCAAAGCACCGGGCCCTGACGGGTACGATATGGGCTATTACAAAAGATATAAACCGGAATTAGCCCCCTACCTCACCAAATTATACAACCAAGGCGGCACTCCGGACCGCGACATGGCCACGGCCAACATAATTTTAATCCCCAAACCCGACAAAGATGGTACATTAGCCACTAATTACAGACCAATATCACTTATAAATGCGGACTTAAAAATATATGCAAAGATATTGGCGAGGAGACTAGCCCCACTACTTCCAAAATTAATACACCCAGACCAAGTTGGCTTCATGCCGGGGTTGCCAATTATACGAGAATACACGCAGAGGTGCTGATCTGATGTGGCTCATATCTAACTCTAAGTCGCCAGCCCTGGCGCTGTCCCTTGACGCAGAGAAGGCCTTTGACAGGGTCCAATGGTCTTTTCTGTTCCATTTATTACAAATACAAGGCTTCCCAGACACATACATCACTGCCATAAAAGCCCTATACACAGACCTGCAGGCACAAACCATAATAACGGGCGCCCCGAGGACACCATTTCGGGTGAGCAATGGTACGAGACAGGGGTGTCCCTTGTCGCCGCTGTTGTTCGCGATAGTTCTAGAGCCACTCCTGCATCTTATCAGAACTGATCCAAATATTAAAGGGGTACAAATTAGAGGGGAGCAATTTAAAACAGCAGCATATGCGGACGATATTCTCCTCACACTGGAAGATCCGATTCCCTCAATGGCGAATCTGGAAAAACTACTTCAAATTTACGGGGAGTTATCCGGGTACAAAGTCAACCTCACCAAATCAACAGCACTACCATTTCACATTCCTGATCACGAGTTACAATACATTAGACGAACGCACCACATCAAAATGACTTCAACCACGCTCACATATCTAGGCGTCAGGCTAACCGCGGACCACAAAGCGCTTTACCAACACAACTACACACCGCTGCTGAACAGACTTAAGACAGACCTAGACAACTGGACAGACAAGCCGATTACATGGCTGGGCCGGTTACACTCAGTAAAAATGAATATACTGCCAAGACTGCTATTCCTCTTCCAAGCGCTCCCAGTTCGGGTCACCAAGAATGACCTAGCAGACACGCAAAAGGCAATAGATGCCTTTATATGGCAAAGAAAGAGACCCAGGATAGCCAAGGCAACTTTATATAACCCTAAATGGAGGGGAGGTTTAGGTATGCCACATCTGCACCATTACTACACGGCAGCACAATTGGCTCAAATAGCTCACTGGCACTGCCCGACTAACCAACGTAGGTGGGTGGACATAGAATCCCTAATGACTGGGGCAGACCTACCGCAATTTCTTATGTGGGTGCCCAGGGAACACAGAGTACTCTTACGGACAGAATGCCCGGCAATCCTTAACTCCCTTAGCTTATGGGACAGGGTCGCAAAGAAACTTAAACTAACAGATTTACCGTCCTTAATGACTCCGGTCTTGCGCAACAGGGCATTTCCACCCGGACTGAGGGCACAAGAGTTTCAGGGCATAGAGGCCACAGGTCTACAACGATACACACACCTTTTTCAAAACAACCAATTAGTTTCTTACCAACATCTACAAACTCTGGCCCCACTAAAAACAAGTGACTTCTTCAGATACCTCCAGATACGGGACTTCGCACAGACCAGAGAAGTCAGAACGGCAATAGCCAAGCCACTCACTTTCTTTGAGAAAATTTGCTTGCAAGAGCGTATGCCAACCAAACTAATCTCACTACTGTACAATCATTTATGCCTAGAATCAGGGACCTGGGGCACTCAGACATACACTGACAAATGGGAGGCGGACTTGGGGGAGTCATTAGAGGGGACAGATTGGCAGGATATCTGGGAGGCTAATGCAAAAGTTTCCGTATGCACGGCCCTCCAGGAACAATCATACAAAATACTACTTTGGTGGTACACGACCCCTGTTAAACAATGCCACATGCAATTAAGCCCCACAGACACTTGCTGGAGGCTCTGCGGGGAAAAGGGCACATACATTCACATGTGGTGGCACTGTGCCAAGGTTAAAGAGTACTGGGGGAACATTACTGACCTAACCTCGAATATCCTACAACGCAGGATAACACTAGACCCTTGGGCATGCCTACTATCACGGCCAACAGAGGGGCTAAATAAACACGACCAAAAACTGCTAAATATGCTTAACTTGGCAGCTCGTAGAGCATTAGCACAATATTGGATTAAGCACGAAGTACCCCCGATCTCCTTAGTCCTCTCCAAAATCAGGGATAACTACCTGATGGACAAGTTAACCGCACAGGTTCGCGATTCTAGTGCCTCCTTCCAAAAAACGTGGGCACTCTGGGAACAATATGACATATAACATACTAAGCATAATCCCAACTCCGACAGTTTTGAAAATAAAACAAATAGCATGACATACCCAATGTTACAGGTTTTAAAGTTTTTGTTTTATACTGTACATATATTATATATTATTTTATTCTATTATATTTTGTTTGATATTACTACTTGTATATGTCTCAATGTACAATTGTCACCGATGTATGCATGTACCAACGTATTGAGACGAAATTTAAATACATGTGGACTTGGCACAACACAAAGATATACCTGAAAGGCTTCTGCGCAAGCCATATGCGAAGTATTTTATATGCTCTAACATACCCTTCCTTTCTGTACTGCAACTATTAAGATGCTTCTTGTGATCGGGCCTCTGCGTAGGCCAAAAGTATTGTGATGCAATGTGCCGGTTGACATTTAAAATAAAGAATTGAAAAAAAAAAAGAAATAATCACCCCTAAATCCCTTTCCTCAGATGTTGAGGTTAGGACTCTATCAAATATTCTGTACTCTGCCCTTGGGTTTTTACGTCCAAGATGCATTATCTTGCACTTATCCACATTAAATGTCAGTTGCCACAACTCTGACCATTTTTCTAGTTCACCTATATCATTAGCCATTTGGCTTATCCCTCCTGGAACATCAACCCTGTTACATATCTTAGTATCATCAGCAAAAAGTCATGTATTGCCATCAATATTAAAGAGAATGGGTCCAAGTACAGATCCCTGAGGTACCCCACTTGTGACAAGCCCAAGTTTTGAATATATTCCATTGACTACAACCCTCTGTTGCCTGTCACTCAGCCACTGCCTTACCCATTCAACAATATTGGAATCCAAACTTAAATATTGCAGTTTATTGATAAGCCTTCTATGTGCAACAGTGTCAAAAGCCTTACTGAAATCTAGGTAAGCAATGTCTACTGCACAACCCTGATGTATAATTTTAGTTACCCAATCAAAAAAATCAATAAGATTAGTTTGGCATGATCTCCCTGAAGTAAACCCATGTTGTCTCTGATCTTGAAATCCATGTATTTTTAGATGTTCAACAATCCTATCCTTTAACATGGTTTCCATCACTTTCCCCACTACTGAAGTAAGGCTTACTGGCCTATAGTTGCCAGACTCCTCCCTATTACCTTTCTTGTGAATGGGCACAACATTTGCCAACTTCCAGTCTTCTGGGACTACTCCTGTTATCAATGATTGGTTAAATAAATCTGTTAATGGTTTTGCTAGTACACCACTAAGCTCTTTTAATAGCTTTGGGTGTATTCCGTCAGGTCCCATTGACTTATTTGTCTTTACTTTTGACAGTTGAAATAGAACCTACGGAATCTGTTGGCGCTATACAAATAGCAATAATAATATATAAATGGCAATAATAATAACCACTTCCTCTGTAAACTCACGTGTAATAAATGACTCATAAATTGATCAGAACAAGCTCTGCTTGTGCTGGGCAGCCTCTGTCTTGTCGCAAGCTTCAATATTAACAGAGCTTTGCCATAGTAACCTGCGGCAACACTCTGAAATACCGGCGCTCGTGAGAGGCAGAGATATGGTCTGTACCATGCACGGTACAGACCAAATAACCAACTGACTGGACCACCAGGGATCTGTGTGCAGCATGCCCCCTCTCATTGGACCACCAACAATCTGTGTGCTCCCTCTCCCCTGCAAGGTAAATTAATCAAGCCACTATCCTACCCCCTATATACACATATATAGTACACTCCTTGCAGCTAGACACTCTCAACTCACTGACATACACATAGTACACCCCCTGCACCTACACACTCTGTACCTCCTTACATACACAAAGTACACCCCCTGCACCTACACACTCTACACCCCCTTACATACACACAGTACACCCCTGCACCTACACACTCTATACATATAGTAAGCCCCTACACACCCCGAAAGACATCAATAGCACGTTCACCGAATACTTTCAGAATCTATACAACCACACCCCAAGAGAAGGGGAAGCGCAGACACAATATACCACACGCATAACGGAATTCCTGTCCCAATTAAACCTCCCCCAGGTGTCCGCAGTGGAGGCCAATACCCTAGAGAGCCCTATCACACAGGAGGAGGTAGAATCGGTGATAGCAACCCTTAAAGGTCGCAAAGCACCGGGCCCTGACGGGTACGATATGGGCTATTACAAAAGATATAAACCGGAATTAGCCCCCTACCTCACCAAATTATACAACCAAGGCGGCACTCCGGACCGCGACATGGCCACGGCCAACATAATTTTAATCCCCAAACCCGACAAAGATGGTACATTAGCCACTAATTACAGACCAATATCACTTATAAATGCGGACTTAAAAATATATGCAAAGATATTGGCGAGGAGACTAGCCCCACTACTTCCAAAATTAATACACCCAGACCAAGTTGGCTTCATGCCGGGGTTGCCAATTATACGAGAATACACGCAGAGGTGCTGATCTGATGTGGCTCATATCTAACTCTAAGTCGCCAGCCCTGGCGCTGTCCCTTGACGCAGAGAAGGCCTTTGACAGGGTCCAATGGTCTTTTCTGTTCCATTTATTACAAATACAAGGCTTCCCAGACACATACATCACTGCCATAAAAGCCCTATACACAGACCTGCAGGCACAAACCATAATAACGGGCGCCCCGAGGACACCATTTCGGGTGAGCAATGGTACGAGACAGGGGTGTCCCTTGTCGCCGCTGTTGTTCGCGATAGTTCTAGAGCCACTCCTGCATCTTATCAGAACTGATCCAAATATTAAAGGGGTACAAATTAGAGGGGAGCAATTTAAAACAGCAGCATATGCGGACGATATTCTCCTCACACTGGAAGATCCGATTCCCTCAATGGCGAATCTGGAAAAACTACTTCAAATTTACGGGGAGTTATCCGGGTACAAAGTCAACCTCACCAAATCAACAGCACTACCATTTCACATTCCTGATCACGAGTTACAATACATTAGACGAACGCACCACATCAAAATGACTTCAACCACGCTCACATATCTAGGCGTCAGGCTAACCGCGGACCACAAAGCGCTTTACCAACACAACTACACACCGCTGCTGAACAGACTTAAGACAGACCTAGACAACTGGACAGACAAGCCGATTACATGGCTGGGCCGGTTACACTCAGTAAAAATGAATATACTGCCAAGACTGCTATTCCTCTTCCAAGCGCTCCCAGTTCGGGTCACCAAGAATGACCTAGCAGACACGCAAAAGGCAATAGATGCCTTTATATGGCAAAGAAAGAGACCCAGGATAGCCAAGGCAACTTTATATAACCCTAAATGGAGGGGAGGTTTAGGTATGCCACATCTGCACCATTACTACACGGCAGCACAATTGGCTCAAATAGCTCACTGGCACTGCCCGACTAACCAACGTAGGTGGGTGGACATAGAATCCCTAATGACTGGGGCAGACCTACCGCAATTTCTTATGTGGGTGCCCAGGGAACACAGAGTACTCTTACGGACAGAATGCCCGGCAATCCTTAACTCCCTTAGCTTATGGGACAGGGTCGCAAAGAAACTTAAACTAACAGATTTACCGTCCTTAATGACTCCGGTCTTGCGCAACAGGGCATTTCCACCCGGACTGAGGGCACAAGAGTTTCAGGGCATAGAGGCCACAGGTCTACAACGATACACACACCTTTTTCAAAACAACCAATTAGTTTCTTACCAACATCTACAAACTCTGGCCCCACTAAAAACAAGTGACTTCTTCAGATACCTCCAGATACGGGACTTCGCACAGACCAGAGAAGTCAGAACGGCAATAGCCAAGCCACTCACTTTCTTTGAGAAAATTTGCTTGCAAGAGCGTATGCCAACCAAACTAATCTCACTACTGTACAATCATTTATGCCTAGAATCAGGGACCTGGGGCACTCAGACATACACTGACAAATGGGAGGCGGACTTGGGGGAGTCATTAGAGGGGACAGATTGGCAGGATATCTGGGAGGCTAATGCAAAAGTTTCCGTATGCACGGCCCTCCAGGAACAATCATACAAAATACTACTTTGGTGGTACACGACCCCTGTTAAACAATGCCACATGCAATTAAGCCCCACAGACACTTGCTGGAGGCTCTGCGGGGAAAAGGGCACATACATTCACATGTGGTGGCACTGTGCCAAGGTTAAAGAGTACTGGGGGAACATTACTGACCTAACCTCGAATATCCTACAACGCAGGATAACACTAGACCCTTGGGCATGCCTACTATCACGGCCAACAGAGGGGCTAAATAAACACGACCAAAAACTGCTAAATATGCTTAACTTGGCAGCTCGTAGAGCATTAGCACAATATTGGATTAAGCACGAAGTACCCCCGATCTCCTTAGTCCTCTCCAAAATCAGGGATAACTACCTGATGGACAAGTTAACCGCACAGGTTCGCGATTCTAGTGCCTCCTTCCAAAAAACGTGGGCACTCTGGGAACAATATGACATATAACATACTAAGCATAATCCCAACTCCGACAGTTTTGAAAATAAAACAAATAGCATGACATACCCAATGTTACAGGTTTTAAAGTTTTTGTTTTATACTGTACATATATTATATATTATTTTATTCTATTATATTTTGTTTGATATTACTACTTGTATATGTCTCAATGTACAATTGTCACCGATGTATGCATGTACCAACGTATTGAGACGAAATTTAAATACATGTGGACTTGGCACAACACAAAGATATACCTGAAAGGCTTCTGCGCAAGCCATATGCGAAGTATTTTATATGCTCTAACATACCCTTCCTTTCTGTACTGCAACTATTAAGATGCTTCTTGTGATCGGGCCTCTGCGTAGGCCAAAAGTATTGTGATGCAATGTGCCGGTTGACATTTAAAATAAAGAATTGAAAAAAAAAAAGAAATAATCACCCCTAAATCCCTTTCCTCAGATGTTGAGGTTAGGACTCTATCAAATATTCTGTACTCTGCCCTTGGGTTTTTACGTCCAAGATGCATTATCTTGCACTTATCCACATTAAATGTCAGTTGCCACAACTCTGACCATTTTTCTAGTTCACCTATATCATTAGCCATTTGGCTTATCCCTCCTGGAACATCAACCCTGTTACATATCTTAGTATCATCAGCAAAAAGTCATGTATTGCCATCAATATTAAAGAGAATGGGTCCAAGTACAGATCCCTGAGGTACCCCACTTGTGACAAGCCCAAGTTTTGAATATATTCCATTGACTACAACCCTCTGTTGCCTGTCACTCAGCCACTGCCTTACCCATTCAACAATATTGGAATCCAAACTTAAATATTGCAGTTTATTGATAAGCCTTCTATGTGCAACAGTGTCAAAAGCCTTACTGAAATCTAGGTAAGCAATGTCTACTGCACAACCCTGATGTATAATTTTAGTTACCCAATCAAAAAAATCAATAAGATTAGTTTGGCATGATCTCCCTGAAGTAAACCCATGTTGTCTCTGATCTTGAAATCCATGTATTTTTAGATGTTCAACAATCCTATCCTTTAACATGGTTTCCATCACTTTCCCCACTACTGAAGTAAGGCTTACTGGCCTATAGTTGCCAGACTCCTCCCTATTACCTTTCTTGTGAATGGGCACAACATTTGCCAACTTCCAGTCTTCTGGGACTACTCCTGTTATCAATGATTGGTTAAATAAATCTGTTAATGGTTTTGCTAGTACACCACTAAGCTCTTTTAATAGCTTTGGGTGTATTCCGTCAGGTCCCATTGACTTATTTGTCTTTACTTTTGACAGTTGAAATAGAACCTACGGAATCTGTTGGCGCTATACAAATAGCAATAATAATATATAAATGGCAATAATAATAACCACTTCCTCTGTAAACTCACGTGTAATAAATGACTCATAAATTGATCAGAACAAGCTCTGCTTGTGCTGGGCAGCCTCTGTCTTGTCGCAAGCTTCAATATTAACAGAGCTTTGCCATAGTAACCTGCGGCAACACTCTGAAATACCGGCGCTCGTGAGAGGCAGAGATATGGTCTGTACCATGCACGGTACAGACCAAATAACCAACTGACTGGACCACCAGGGATCTGTGTGCAGCATGCCCCCTCTCATTGGACCACCAACAATCTGTGTGCTCCCTCTCCCCTGCAAGGTAAATTAATCAAGCCACTATCCTACCCCCTATATACACATATATAGTACACTCCTTGCAGCTAGACACTCTCAACTCACTGACATACACATAGTACACCCCCTGCACCTACACACTCTGTACCTCCTTACATACACAAAGTACACCCCCTGCACCTACACACTCTACACCCCCTTACATACACACAGTACACCCCTGCACCTACACACTCTATACATATAGTAAGCCCCTACACCGACATGCTCTATACCCCCTTACATACACACAGTACACCCTCTGCACCTAGACACTCTATACTCCCTTACATACACATAGTACACCCCCTGCACCCACACACGCTGTACTCGCTTACATACACATAGTACAACCCCTGCACCTACACACTCTGTACCCGCTTACATACACACAGTATGCCCCCTGCACCTACACACTCTACACCCCCTTACATACACACAGTAAACCTCTACACCGACACGCTCTATACCCCCTTACATACAGTACACCCATGCACCTACACACTCTATACACATAGTAAGCCCCCTACACTGACACGCTCTATACCCCCTTACATATACATAGTACACCCCCTGCACCTACACTCTCTATACTCCCTTACGTACACAAAGTACAGGAACCTGCAGTGCCAGGAAAACGGATATGTTTTCCTGGCACTGGAGAGTCCCTTTAAATCCTCAGCTTGAGCAGCCAATCCGGTTCAGTTCATATTGCTGTACTTGTAACACAACGATTTGGATATTGTTGCAACAACACATTACTGTGTAGTTTTGGCAGCATGAGTTGGTGATCATTTTGCCTTTAGCGATTTTTTTTTTTTTTTTTACTTTACTTGGGATGAATTATGAAAGTACTTAGATTGTGGCCCTTTGATACATTCTTTTTTGTAGCAAATGAAGATCATTTTCTACCTTTCACTAAAAGGCCCTAATGAAACATTAGATGGATAGATTACCACATTTAAGTTTAATTTGTGTAACATTACCATTTTCTAAAGATAAGCGAACACATTTTCTGGCGACCATTCATTTTATCGATAGCTGTAAAAAGAACGAAGGTTATCTGTAACTAAGTAGTAATGATAACAGATATATTAAAGAGGAGTCGATATTATTTAATAAATAATCCTACTTTAATGTACTATTCACCACACACACAACACAACACCAAACAGAGGCAGACATTATTAAAAAAAGATAATTTCATGTGAATGCTTAGTATACATCATACAAATTACGTTTGTATATAGGTTTGCTGCCTTTACTTGTGTCCCTCTTGTTGTGGGAAATGTTTGGAAGTTGTGATAACACAGCCATTTCTCAATTTCTTGGAACAATAAGCCAGCCATTTCGTGGAATAATTGCTCATAAATTATTTCCAATTTACTCTAGGCCCGAAGGTCTTCTGAGACTTAGCTATGTCATCAATTCATAATTATATAATTTTAGTGCTGGTTTTGAGTCTGTTCTCAGTTACATTATGACTGTTTTTATCAGGGTTCTAGAAACACGCGGAGCTTGAACCCAAAGCAATGCTTAAGCAATGCTCTATAGCTACACATAGAAGAGATCATGACATATATGGCCTCTTCTTATTACCCATTAACAATGTGCTCTTCATGCTCTGAAATAGCCACACGCTACACAGCAAGGTATACAGTGCAATCCCACCACATTGCTTAGCTAATAAAGGTGTGCACAGGACAGGATTTACCCGCCTTGTTACCACAAGGATAGTTTCTTCAAAGCACCCCCCATCCTTCATATATACCTATATGCAAAAAGGTTGATGTATGTGATTGGTTTGTTTTATGACTGGATTGTGAAAGTGACTAAGTGGGGGACTGGATGATAAATTGGACACGACTATAAGAGTGTGTGTAAAAACTGCTTATGGAGCTGCCTGATGGGGGAAAATAGTCTCTCTTTATTTTTATTACTAGAGCAATACGGTTTATTTATTTTCTATGTATTTTGTGTGGACCTTTTTTCTAGATTTGCATGTCCCTTGGGACCAACTTGTCTTTCTTCGTATTTTTTCCTATAGTTATTGTGGGTTACCCTCAGTAGAGGTCTCGATAGCACGTCATTCTGTTCCCTTGTAAAAACGTTTGTTTTGTTTGTGGTGTAGTAAGTGTGTGTGTGTGTGTGTGTGTGAATAGTGTTTGTATATAGATAGTAGCTATATTGTGTGCTTAGGGATGGGATTTTATGGCATGTTTTGGGGGAATGGAGGCTGAAGTGTGTATGATTGACCGGCTGTAGGGTGTGTTCGGGAAGGGTTAGTAGCTGTAGGTTAATATTGGGCGGGGGCTGTTGGGTATGCTTGGAGGGATGGGGCTGTAGTGTGTGTGAGGTGAAAGGGGTTGCAGGATGTGTTTTGGAAGAATAGCGGCTGTAGTGTATGTTGTGGGGGATAGGGGCTGTATTGTGTGTTTCAGGGGAAATATGGACTGTGTTGTATCTGTGGCAGGGGTGTAGGGCCTGTAATATGCATTTGGAAGTGATAGGGGCTATTGTGTGCGTGTTAGCCTATTTTGCATGTGTTCATGGGAGATGTGGATGTAGTGTGTGCTGGGGGTAATAGTGGCTGTTCTTCTGTCCATTGGGGTTAGTTATTAATATGTATATATTAATTTAACATTTTATTTCCCCCTCCCTCTTGCTTAGCTTGTGCCAGGGAGGGGAATACTAATCCCTGTTTATAATAATTGCCATTTTGTTTGGAAATGGTATACCAGCACTGAAGTGGGAAACAACTGCCATTGTCTACACCTTTATAGAAAAATAGCAAATTGGATTTAGGGAGGTGCAGTCAAAGATGGATAATAAACGGATTATACTTATACTTATGTTAGGTATGTCTTGATTTCAACCTAAAATAAAAAGAAATCCATAGCATAATACTGTAACATTTAAAAATAAATAAAATCGGAGGTAATGGGTCACTCACGATCTGCAGAGCCTTGGAAAGCAGGCTCTAGCTATAAAAGCATGTGAATAATAAGCTTATTCCAGCTATCTCCACCGGTTCCTGGTGATAGGGCACTTTTCCACACCAACAGACACCACAGCGGAATATATTAAAGTAGAAAAAGTTTACTTGATAAAAAATGATATGAACAAAGGCACAACGCGTTTCGACCGTAGCAGGTCTTCCTCAGGTGCATAAACAATATACTGCATTGGATTCTAATTTATACATACTTGTTAATTATACAATCACAAACATATGTTGATTGGAGGACCATATAAGGTCCTTCCGATCAGCCTCCGCCATATTGGGAAGGTCAAAATTTACAAAGCTTAGAAAACTTATACAATCTCCTACAAAACATTTCAAAATAACGTTAAAAAACCCATTCCACATCATGTACTACATGGACATTAACATTACACAGAGTACATGTACTTAGCAGGGCTCCAAATCTCCTCGAATTTTTTCCCTGTATCTTCCATCCGGGATTCCAAGATGGCGGACGGATGTCTTCCGGTCTTTCTGACGTCATGACGTCAGCGTGATTGGTCCGGCGTGTCATGTGATCGAGAGTTTCCTCTTTTCACATTGTAGTGTGGGCAAAAAGTCCTCTTTGCAGAAAAATTGCCATAATGGGAGCTGGCATAAAGTCCACTTTGAAAATATATTTGAAGAAAGCATACTATTAGATAAAATAAATATAATAGATGTCACAGTGTTATTAATCATCTCCCAACATACATATTAAAAAGCCTATCACAAAGAGAGGTTAAAACTAAAAATAGAAATAAAAATAAAATTGATTATTAGTGTATTTGGATTTTTATAAATATTTTTGATCTTAGGGAAAAAGAGATTTCAAATACCTTTAATGGAATAAAACTAAATTAAAGCTGCCATTTCAAAATCCAAGTTGAGCCCACCCGGAGATAGGGTTTCCAAATTGAAGATCCATCTCATTTCACTACGATTAAGGGTGGACTCAACTTGGCTCCCTCTCCAATGGCAATTAATTTGTTGGATGGCAAAAAAGATAAGCCCGGAGGGGTCTCCGCCATGTACCTCAAGAAAGTGGGAGGACACATTGTGTTTTAGAAAACCTCTCTTTATATTGTATATGTGCTCACGTATCCTTGTCTTAAGACTTCTAGAAGTCCTCCCTACATACTGCAACCCACAAGGACACGTGAGCACATACACCACATTTTTGGTATGACAAGTAATGAACGACTTAATTCCAAAATTCTTGACACCCCTTTTAGACTTAAATTCTTTTACTTGTTTGGGTTTGTTTTTAAAGTTGTTACAACCCATACAAGCTCCACAATAGTAGAATCCCTTCTTCAATGTTTTAAAATTACTCAAAAAATTGTCTTTTTGTTTGGGCACATCTAAATAGCTAGAGGTTAATTTTTGCTTTAAGTTTTTGGCTCCCCTAAAAATTAATTTTGGTCTCTGGTTTCTGGTGATTATATAGCACTTGGGAGTTGTTGCATCTTTCAGTAGTAGCGCCAATCCACCCACCTATATTTTCTGGTTCTCCAGGAAATAATTGTTTTTTCACGTTCTACACCTTTATATTTGATCTAGTCTTTCACAAGACCGATTCAGTTAAACCAGGGCACCTACTGGACACCTCCCTGGATTTGCCCTTAAAGGAGGGTTATGTCAGTGAGTTGTGGGTGGCCATTGAGACCCATCACCCTAGTAGAGGCTCCCTGGCCGTGCATATTGCAAGTTAGGTCTTCGTTGGTGATCTCTGCATTCCAGGGTGTTCTATTCCTTCTTTTGGTTTATTTTCGTACAATAGTTTTTCTTTGTTTGCAGAAAATGTTGTTGAAGGAACACTATAGGGTCAGGAACACAAACATGTATTCCTGATCCTATAGTGGTAAAACCACCATCTAGTCTCCCAACTCCCCTCCCCCCATTTCCAGTAAATATAGTAACATCTTACTTTTATTCCTGTTTGCTGCTGCTGGCTGTGCCCTTGATCTGCCTGCTTAGCTGACATGAACAGTTTTGGTGACCTCAGCCAATCACAATGCTTTCCCATAGTAAAGCATTGGATTGGCTGATAGTGTCAAGGAGGCAGATCAGGGGCAGAGCCAGCACGAGCCAAACACAGTCCTGGCCAGTCAGCATAGTTGATGCATCACTGAATCATTGCATCTCTATGAGGACGGTTCAGTGTCTGCATGCAGAGGGTAGAGACCCTGAATGTCAGTGCTGCTCACTGTGCCGCATTGCCCCGAGAGGCACCTCTAGCAGCAATCTGAGGAGTTGCCAGTGGAGTTATGACTAGGCTGTAATGTAAACACTGCTTTTTCTCTTAAAATACAGTGTCTACAGCAAAAAGCCTGGAGGAGATGATTATACTCACCAGAACAAATACAATAGGCTGTATTTGTTCTGGTGACCTTGTCTGGACTGGCCATCAGGCACACCAGGCAAAGGCTCTGTGGGCTGCGATGGCCATGCTGGGCAGCACCGGCCCTAAGAGGGACCACTATCACTTCATGGGCCAGAGGAGAGATTCACGGGCTGGAGGGGAGAAATTGTTCAGAACAAGCTCCGCTCATGCTGGGCAGCCTCTGTCTTCTCGCAAGCTTCGATATTTACAGAGCGTTGCCATAGTAACCTGCGACAACACTCTGAAATACTGGCGCTCGTGAGAGGCAGAGATATGGTCTTTACCCTGCATGGTACAGACCAAGTAACCAACTGACTGGACCACCAGGGATCTGTGTGCAGAGTGCCCCCTCTCATTGGACCACCAACAATCTGTGTGCTCCCTCTCCCCTGCAAGGTAACTAGGGGGAGTAAATGTGACAATTTAAATTTTAATATTATTTATTATTATTAGGTACCTCCTGCACCTAGACACTCTCTATCCACTTACATACACATAGTACACCCCCTGCACCTACACAATCTGTACCCCCTTACATACACACAATACACCCCCTACACCTACACACTCTATACACATAGTACATCTATGACTATATAGGTTGCTTTATTTCTCTTATGTTTTAGTCACCCTGTACCCATTATAGGTGCAGGGTGTGTGTAATGTAATTGTTTATAGTGTGTGTGTGTGTACTGTGAAATGTATTGCCTGCTCTCCTGTATGGCTGAGGTTTGCTACTAGGTGGATTTGGCTATGGAGCTTGTCTAGTGCCCTCTGTTGGTAGCAACAGCAAAATGCACTACCTGAATAGCAAGACTGGTTCATTTGCATATTTGGGTAGATTTGCATATTGCTAATTCTGCAGGCACGTGAGATATTTTCTGTTAATTATTGTCTCCCCCACCCCTTTAAAAATATGCCATTGTGTTGTAATAAGTCACTGTATGTTGCCTGCTATGTCTTGACTGTTTGTAATTTTATTGAGTTTTTACAGCAATGTTAATGTAATGACCATATGGGCTAGTCCCAAGTAAAATAAAGTTTTAGTCAGTTCTTCTTGACCCTCAACACGTAGTCTTGTCTCATGATTGGAGGGGACAGCTATACTCACACTGGGGATTGTTATGCTCTGCATACTCCCTTGAGCCTTAATCACTTAGCACTTTTAAGAGCTGTTCCTGTTACGCTCTCCTTGGAGGAGAGGTCTTCCCCACACAGTCCTGGATGTTGGAGGTTCATACAGGATAGAAGGAAGAGGTGTTTCCCACACAATCTTGGAGGAGAGAAGCTGATCCAGTGGGGAAGGAAGACGGCGAGACTCCAGTCAAGCTACGGCGGTTGCGGAGTCTGCAGTGGTTGTGGTGTCTGGTGCGGTGGTCCTCGGCGCAAGCTAGGAAGCGTCCATCAAAGGAGGGTACTCGGTCGGAGTACGGGGAGCTCCGTTGCATCCCATTATTGAGGACACCAGAGATAAACCACTAGCAAATGTGTTGCATGTTTACATTGCAAAAACTCCCACGAACAACAGGACATTTGCTCGACCCCAGCAAACAAACATGCCCCCTTTCTGGCTCCGCTCTTCATAGTGGGTTGTTCTGCCTTTAACTGCCTGGGTTGAATTTTTGTCCCAGTCTGGCCTTGCTGGTCTGCTGGTGACTATAGTGTCCCTTTAAATAAACATTGCAAAAAAAAAAAACAGCAGCAACAACAACTTTTTCTAATTTACATGTATTGTAGGCAGTGGTGTTTAGCATTGGTACCACAGGTTTGTAGGGACTGCATTTCCCATAATTCCAGCTGAGCATCATGGTGCATGTAGTCCCTTAAAAACTGCGTTGTGGTGATTACTGTTATAAGGAGCATTGATTTTTTTACACTTTTTTTTATGTCAACTACATTTTTTACTCATTGGCCAGTATAGCATTTAGAATATCTTTTCTTAAACTTGATTTTTTTTATCATCCAAAATGAAAGTAAAGGTGATAAAATATGTTAAATTATGCCATCTGTGTTGTTCTGGTAAATGGAATCTTTGTACTTATTATGTTGCAAAGCAATGAATTCTATCTAAAACTGCACTTTTTGATGACATCACAATTTATTTGAGAGAATAAAACTGCCACCGAAAATGGAACATAGCTCTAACTCACAGCTCTAAACTTTGTTTCAACTACCTCTGTTTGTCTGCTTTTCTTAAACATTAGCATGTGTTATATACGTTCTGCACGTATCTCTTTTTCTTTTTATCTTTGCATATCTCTATCTTTTTCTTTAGCTCTTAAACTTTTATTGTTGTGTTATTATGTTTTTTAAGACTCAGTGTTTGCTGGTGATTTATATATAGTCAGATAAACTGACAGACAGAATAAATCAATGCTGTATGTTTTTAAAGGGGCACTCTGTGCACTATAACCACTACATCTAATATTAGTGGTTGTGCTGCACATATTTTTCTGGTGCACTCCTTCCAGTTTTTGTCAAACCATTTTCAAACATTTAACAGAAAAACAGGGTCTTTCATCACTCAAAGCCCAGTTCCTCTGCTGCTGATAAAATAAATTCCACTTCCTAATTCTCCATATAAAATTGGATACAGTTGATAACTAAACATTTACTTGGGCAACTGAGCCAACCGCAAGCTGAAGTACTTTATGGGTGAGGTGTGGTCCTTTAAAATAAATCACAGGCACATTCCTGGCTGTCTTTAGTCCGTGCCAACCTTGCTTACAGTCATAGAACCTTATGAAGGTAACCACAATCCCTCAGTAAGCATATGCAATGTGTCTAATTATCACTGCACTATCGGTGACACTACAAAGAACGACAATATGCAACTCACTACTGTAGTTTATAGTTAAGTGCTTTAAACTTCTGAAATATTCTTTTAATTGGTAAATGGTGCATCTTCACTACTCACAAACTTTTATTTCTAATTTAAAGTTATTAATATTGCCATTCATATTTCAATGTATAACTTATTATCCCGAGCTTTAAGCATTGCTTTCTGTTTAAATTCCTCTAATACTTCTTGTTGCATCAGTAATTCATGTTTAATTAGTTGTTTCTGTCTCTGTATTAATATGGTAATCAATTCTATTAATTGTAATATTCCGGTGTAGATCTGCTAGTCTGATGACTCATATGTTTGTCTTCAGCTTTGCAGGGTGGCGGAGCATTATTTTAAACACAATAACCTTGTGGAGCCCTTTCCCTTTTAATATATTCCCATAGTTGTCTAGTATTGTCACGGTGTAATACCCCAACACGCAGCGTTTAGGACAGCAAGGGACAAAACAAGGAAATAATGTAAAACTGGGCCTTAAAATGGGCAGACTTAATGACAGACAGAAAGAAAAGCGTAGTCGTTAGCGAGCGTAGGTCAGGGAACTGAGAGACAGGGAAAATGAGAACTAGGCAGATTCAGGTACATGGTAATCAATCAAACGGGCAAACAACACACAATAGGGTTAAAGATAAACGCAGAGCCAGTAGCAAAGCCAAGGTCAATACTAGAATATAATACAATAGATCAAGGAACCGACTAATGGGTACTAGGACAGAAACCGCAATAGGGCACAGTGTACATGGCAAGGGAGATTTTAAGTAATGTTTGATTGGTCCACCTCATGCCCGCTCCCCCAAAATGTGTGTGCATGGGGGCACCAGAAATTATTTGAGGCTCCCATTACCCCTTTAAGAGAATGCTTTTGACCTGAGCAGCGCTCTTAGTAATACTAGGTGGTAGGGATGTGCATGGGCAAAAAATTTGGTTTGGTTTGGAAATTCGGGTAAGGAAAAAAAATTGTCGGCTTCGGCAATTCGAACCTATGGCATTCGGTTCGGTTCGGTACTTCGGAACATTCAGCATTTGGACACGCATCATTCGGGCATTCGGCATGTCATTAGTTTCAGGCATTCAGTAGTTCAGAATGTCATTCATTTTGAAAAATAAACATTTGTGTGCTTTTTTTAAACAGCGCATAGTGGACCACAGCAGCACCCAGACTGCTAAATCTTAAAGAAGTGGTCTGGGTTTAGTTAATAATTAGTAGTGTTAGTTTAGTATATATACAATTTACAAAATTATATTTTCACTGCACAGATAGTGCAGCTTATCAGGGAGCACAACCAGCATGCAATACTTATACACACTATATAATCCCACCCATGTGACACCATCTTTGTGGAGAGTTTAGGAGCAGAGAGTGAGCAGAGTATGAGAGCACAGTGTGAGAGCAGAGAGAAAGCAATTTGTGTGTGAACAAGCAAGTGAGAGTGTGTGAGAGAGGGGGGAATGTGAGGGTGTGGACAATCCATTATGGTTTCTTTTGTTTTATAAAATTTTGATGCAAGTTGAATCACAGAAAACTAAAAAACACAAAATGAATCACTGTAGCAAAGTCACAGTGCAGCAGAGAGACACCCTGGCAATCAGACTACCTGGCTTGCACAGCCACACACTCTCTCACCCCCCTCCCCCCCCCACCAACTCCACCACAAGTAGTCTGGTCACATGAATGCAAGCCAAAACCCTGACCGCCTGATTTATATACTCTCCCACCTCAATGACTCTGTGTGCCTTCATTGACTAAGTGTCAGTGATAAAATCACCATTAATTGGATGTCCTCTAACATCAATCACAAAAATTTGCTCATTTCATTGGACAGGGAATAGTGAAACCGGATTGGGCAAGCAAGCATTGCACAAAAGGAATTCGCTTATTGGTCAAAATTCCTGTCATTATTTATGTAATTTTCCCTCCCTCTCTCTTGTTTTGCCTCTTTTCAAAAATCGGAATCACTTCGGCACTTCAACAATTCAGAGCTTCGGCAGTTCCGAAGTACCGAAATTCATCACTTCGAAACTTCGGCGCTTCAGAACCTCGGCACTTCGGACATTTGGAAGCATCCGAGTGTCCGAATGGCATGAAATTCATACGAATGTACATTCGGAACGAAACGAATTGCACATGTCTACTAGGTGGGCCACATGACCATCATTACGGTCAACGCATGCAACCCACACACGGCTCGAGCAGAGGATCCCAGAGGGCTCAAGGACTATCCAACACTTCTTGTAGATTCATTCTTTTGTTGTTTGTGAATTTACAATCTTCAAAATGTATAGGCTACTGGCAGGGCCGGCCTTATGGGTGTGTGAGCTATGAGAGCAGGGGGCGCCATTTGGCCGACACAGCTCACACATGGCCAGCTGGGATTATACATTTTTAAAAAAAAAATAATAATAAAAAAATCTGTTGTGGCAGGGCGGAGCTTACGGTGGGGTGGGGTTTCCTGTGCGGCAGAGGCGGAGCTAAATTGATGGCGAGGGCAGAGCTAGTGTTGGTTAACTGATGCAGGGGAAGCAGGAAGGAGTCCCTGCTTCCCCAACAACCAGTCTCCAGGAGCTGCACTGCCTCCACTCCTCCATAATGAGCAGAGGTAACTATGTGTGATTGTCTGCCTCTGTGTGTGTGTGTGTGTGTGTGGCTGCCCCTCTGTGTGTGTCTATGTGACTGTCTGCCTGTGTGTGTGTGTGTGTGTGACTGTCTGCCTATGTGTGTATGTCTGTGTGTATGACTGTCTGTGTGTGTGTGACTGTCTGACTGTGTGTGACTGTCTGTGTGTGTTTGTGTGGCTGCCTGCCTGTGTGTGTGTGTGTGTGACTGCCTGCCTGTGTGTGTGTGACTGCCTGCCTCTGTGTGTGGGGATGTTTTCCTGTGTGTATGTGTATGGCTGTCTGCCTTTATGTGTGTGTGTGGCTGTCTGCCTGTGTGTTTGTTTGTGGCTATCTGTGTGTGCCTGCCTGCCTGTGTGTGTGTGTGTGTGTGTGTGTGTGGCTTTCTGCCTGTGTGTATGTGTGTGGCTGTCTGTGCGTGTGGCTGTCTGCCTGTGTGTGTGTGTGTTACTGTCGGCATGTAAGTATGTGTGTGTAAGACTGTATGTGTGGCTGTGTGTGTGGGGCTGTCTACCTGTGTGTGTGGCTGTCTGCCTGTAATTGTGTGTGTTTATCTGCCTGTAACTGTGTATGTGCGTTACTGTGTGTACCTGTGTGTTTCTGCCTGATCGTGTGTATGTGGCTATCTGCCTGCGACTGTGTGCATGTGATGAATTTGACATTGTTTATGTATAACTGTGTGCATCTGACTGTGGGACATAACTCTGCACCTGCATTCACACATAGGCTTAAAAGCATATTTTTATCTGGATTAAATACCCATCATACACAGCCAATAAACCCAGCACAAATATCACATACAACCAATACACGCATGTCACACACAGCTAATATACCCATTACAAATATCACACACAGGCAACACATAGCATATATATCACACAGTCATCACACCTATCACATACACAGACAACACAAACATTACATCATATTATAGTGAGATGTATTACAGTGGAGCTCTGTTATATAAAATGCACATTACTCTGTGTTTTATAGTAAGGGAGCTCGGTGATACACTAATAGACACATTACTTAGAGTTTATTGTTGTGTAGGGTATGATTTTGTCACAGACCTCCACGTTGCTGGGAGTTTTATTGTTGTGGAGCTCTGTGATAAATGGAGAAGTAGCGCATTACTACAAATTTGTGTTCCAAAGAGGTCAAGGTAAATAAGTATAATCCAGAGCTCGAAAGCAAAACCACTCACAGTATTATGTGACATACTTAGTCTGCCCCTCTGAAATGTAGGGGAGGCAGTCTGGCACTTCTGGCCTGCACTTCTCTTGGCTGCAGACCATAAGTAGCTGTCTTCCAAGCTCGGGATAATCAGAGTGCTGCCGCAGATTACCACAGGACACTGCAAGTCCCTGAGCTTGCAAGACAGTTACCCATGGTCTTTACCCAGTGGAGGGGCAGCCCAGATTCAGATCAGCATGCCCCTCTCCCAACTAGGTAACAACAGGAAAGGAGGAATAAAAATCTGTTTTTAAATCATTATTAATTTAATAAATCCCCTATACAATCACTACACTCCTATACACACACTATACATGGATGGGGGCGCTGTGAAGATTTTTCACAAAGGGCGCCTAAAGGCCTAAGGCCGGCCTTGGTCACTGGTGGGACTTAGCAGTTTTGACCTCTGCTCTAATGCATTCTAAAGAGAACATTTTTCCTTCAAGGTACAATAAACTACAGCAGGTAGGGGTAGGTGGGGGGATTACAATAGCTTGTGCCTAGAGGTATATGAGCTATAATTTGGCCCTGCTGGAACTTCTCGTCGTAGTCAAAATCCTGACAATATGCTTCATTTTAATCCACACTTCTTCAGTGGAAATCTTTCAAATTGAATAAGTCACATATGAAAAGGTTTTTTAAAGCTTTGAGTGTCACGGATGTACCCGACATTGTTCTCTCGTCCAGCACGCAAACAGTTTACTAAATCTTTTTACATAAACTATTTTTCTAGGCTGCAGTGCTTTCCTTGTCCCGTGAGCCATTCCTTCTTCTTCTGTTTTTTTTTTTTAATGTCTCTTTCCCCGGGCTTTACGGATGAATCAGAACTCACATCAAATGATCAATTGAATCAACATGAATCAACTTGAACAATTCTTTTATAAAAAGAGCGTTGTCTTCGGCGTACTATTATGTCTCTATTTATAGACAAAGTATTTCATAAAATCTTGGACATGCCTATAAAACATAAATCACTTATAACAGATGAACTTCAAAACAAGTGCAACACTGTATATAAATAATACAACATTTTTTTATAGTAATATTTATTAAACTGGTGTCTGACAGATCAGCCATAGCATAACGCCACGAGGTAGCTATAAATTACAAGAGAACTACATTGTTTTGTTTTGGTTCTTTTGTTTTTCTTTCATTTCTTTTAGATTTTTTTTTGATTCGGGTCAATTTAAAGGAAAACAGCATTAATTTATTTCAGAATTGGTAAACTATTATTTAATGTGTTACAGCAAATATGGGTGATAATTTTTTTTTTTTTAACCTTAAATTATTGCTTATGAGATACATAAGGGTTTGGAGAGCACATATTAATTTCTTACTCTGTAAAGTGCATGAGCGTGAAGACCAAGCAGGAGTAAGCACCATTTTTATGCTGAGTAAGGCATAACAAAAGTCACAGGTTTAACTCCTGTCACGTATTCATCCGCTTATAGAAATGTGGTTAATGACATTTACTGTCCGCACAGGAAAAGTTGTGCCGAGCAGCAACCTAATCCACAGAAGGGTTAATGCTGAGCAGCAATTATGCAAATGAAACCTGGTAACTGACTTTGGGGTCAAAGGCCGGTTATATCCTATCAGAACTAAAGGAGGGGTATTTAGGCCCAGTTCTCATCCTACTCAGTGCCCTGTCGTGGTTTCCCTTGTGGTTGTCCGAGAGCGCGTTCCTGTTATTAGTTTTCTACCTGGTTTTTGACTTTGGCTTTGTTCATTGACTTCTCTATATTCTGGTATCCTGACCCCTGGCTTTCCTCATCGTTGCGTCCCTTTCTGTGTTCCCTGACCTCGGCTAGTATTTTGTCATCCGTGCTATACAGTTCTACATGCTGGATCAAACAGTAATCTTGACATTACAACATGGCCATAGATCCTGTAGAACTGTGTCAGCACATAGCTGCTTGTGAGAGGAAATTAGAGGAGAATGATCACCGCATGGATCAATTCGCTCAGGCTAGAACGGCGCATCTGCAGCCTGCAGCGTCTCCTCCTATAGCACCTCTACCCTGTGTACCTCCACCCACTGTTAATAGGACTCCTAGCATCTCCTTATCGCCATCCCTACAGTTTGATGGCAATATCCAGGAATGCAGGGGTTTTATTAATCAGGTGGAGTACCATTTTGAGGCCTCACCAGGGTCGTTCCCCACGGACAGAGCAAAAATTGGTTATCTAATGAATCAATTAAAGGGCAAGGCCCTTGCCTGGGCTAATCCGTTGTGGGAGAGTAATTGGAGCATAGCTCATAATTACCAGGAATTCCTTGCCGAATTCAAGCTCACGTTTGAGCCATTGGGTAGAGAGGATGACACCTCCACTGCCCTAATGCACATCAGACAAGGTAACCGGTCTATCTCGGATTATGCTCTTGAATTCCGTACCTTAGCTTCCGAGGTAGACTGGACTAACAATGGGTTAATCTCAGCATTCAAAAAGGGTCTCTCAGAGACTATACTAGATGAGATAGCTGCTAAAGAATTACCTAAGAGTCTTAACAAATTTATTACGTTTGTCATGCATATTGATAATAGGTTAAGACTCAGAGAAGTCACCAGAAGCAAGAACAGACGTACGGCTATGTCCCTAGCACCTCAATTCTCTAAACCTGTTTTGTCTAACCTCCCTGTACAGTCCGAACACAAACCTATGCAGTTGGGGGTCACTAGACTGTCGGAGGCCAAAAAACAGTATAGGAGAAGGGAGGTGTTATGCCTATATTGCGGTAGAAAGGGACATATGATAACTAATTGCCCAGTGCGTCCGAAAAACTTCTGCACCTAAGAACCTTAAGGGGACAGATCTTAGGTGTGAGGGAGTTGTCCTCTAACAAAAACAAAAGAAGATTCCTCCTTGAGGTATCTATTTCCCTTGATAACAAGAGGTTTTCTTGCAGTGCCCTAATGGACTCAGGTGCTGCTGGAAATTTTATTGATGTCCAGTTTATTAGGGGTAATGAGATACCAGTCAGGGAGAGACCTACGCCGCTAGCTGTAGAGGCTATTGATGGTAGACCACTCACACAACCGCTTATAACCCACAAAACTGTCCCTATTACGATCTCTATTGGGGCCTCCCATAGGGAGGAGATGACGTTTCAGGTTATTACTTCTCCATCATGTCCTATTATATTAGGGTTTCCGTGGCTGAGTAAGCACAATCCCTATATTGACTGGGCTAATGGGGAGATATTAGAATGGGGTAAAGAGTGTATGGGGAGATGTATAAAACCAGTACTAAAGAGATTGGGTACTATTGACCTTCCCACTACCACTCCCCAAACTCCTGGAGTTCCATTACAATACCGAGAACTTCAGGAGGTGTTTAACAAGGCTCAATCCGATGTATTGCCTCCCCACAGAGCATATGACTGTGCCATTAACCTGTTTCCATGCGCTATGCCACCTAAGGGGGCAGTTTATGCCTTATCTCCCCAGGAGAGTAAAATAATGGAGGAATACATCAAAGAATCCTTGAGCAAAGGGCACATAAGAAAGTCATCCTCACCAGCTGGTGCAGGATTCTTTTTTGTTGAGAAAAGGGGGGTGAGTTACGCCCTTGCATAGACTACAGGGCACTTAAAGGACCACTCTAGTGCCAGGAAAACATACTCGTTTTCCTGGCACTAGAGTGCCCTGAGGGTGCCCCCACCCTCAGGGTCCCCCTCCCGCCCGGCTCTGGAAAGGGGAAAAGGGGTAAAACTTACCTTTTTCCAGCGCTGGGCGGGGAGCTCTCCTCCTCCTCTCCGCCTCCTCTCCGCCCCGTCGGCTGAATGCGCACTCGCGGCAAGAGCTGCGCGTGCATTCAGCCGGTCGCATAGGAAAGCATTTACAATGCTTTCCTATGGACGCTTGCGTGCTCTCACTGTGATTTTCACAGTGAGAATCACACAAGCGCCTCTTGCGGCTGTCAATGAGACAGCCACTAGAGGATTTGGCTGAAGGCTTAACCCATTAATAAACATAGCAGTTTCTCTGAAACTGCTATGTTTATAAAAAAAAAATGGGTTAACCCTAGCTGGACCTGGCACCCAGACCACTTCATTAAGCTGAAGTGGTCTGGGTGCCTAGAGTGGTCCTTTAATAAAATCACTGTAAAAAATGCATACCCTATCCCACTCATTTCCGAATTGTTCGATCGACTTCAGGGAGCTAAAGTATTTACTAAGCTTAACCTTAGGAGCGCTTACAATTTGGTTAGAATTAAAGAGAATCATGAGTGGAAGACGGCATTTAATACCCGTAGTGGACACTATGAATATCTGGTAATGCCATTTGGGTTATGCAACGCCCCGGCCGTATTCCAAGACTTTATAAATGAAGTACTCAGGGAATTAATTTACTCATTTGTCTTGGTTTATTTGGACAATATTTTGGTGCATTCCCCTGATCTTCAAACTCACCACTCCCATGTGAAACAGGTTCTGAAAAATAAACTTTATTGTAAATTAGAAAAGTGCATATTTGACCAGCCTGAAGTCCACTTTTTGGGTTACAACATCTCTGCATCAGGATTTCAAATGGATCCTAAAAAACTAGAGGCTGTACTACACTGGCCATTACCCTCTGGTTTAAAAGCCATTCAAAGGTTTATTGGTTTTGCCAACTATTACAGAAGATTCATCAAGGGATTTTCTTTTGTAATAACCCCAATCACTAATATGACTCGCAAAGGGGTTAGTAGCACGGTATGGTCCAAAGAGGCTGTGCATGCTTTTGAGACTCTTAAACAAAGATTTGCCTCTGCGGACATACTAACACATCCCGACACCAGTAAACCTTTTATATTGGAGGTTGATGCATCCGAGACAGGGGTAGGGGCTGTTCTCTCTCAGCGAGAAAGCCAGGGAACACCATTGCATTCTTGTGGCTACTTCTGCAGAAAGATGTCTCCTGCTGAGCGCAACTACGATATTGGCAATAGAGAACTGTTGGCCATTATTCTTGCCCTCAAGGAGTGGCAACATCTTTTGGAGGGTTCCAAGGACCCCCTGTTGATCATAACCGACCACAAAAATCTGGCATATATAGGGGATGCCAAACGTTTGTCTTCCAGACAGGCTAGATGGTCACTGTTCCTTTCACGTTTTAACTTTCTCATTACTTATAGACCTGGTTCTAAAAATACCAAGGCTGATGCCTTGTCCAGGCAATTTGATAATGAGTCCGCTCCGGAACAGGTGACATCTCCTCAAGGAGTGGAGTCGTGTTCAGTCCTGGAACTCAGGTGCAGTAACAGCTCTCCCTTACAAGCACGATCCACAGAGATCCTGAGGTTGAGAACAGGACTCTGTTGGTTCAGTGATGGCACGGGGGCTCTAATAAAAAAAACTGAAAAAAACCAAGGCAGAAAAAATCCAATGCAAAGGGTCAAGCAGAAATCAGAATCAGAAGGTCCAGAGGTGAGGGCAGGCGGCAAATAGCAAAATCCAGAGAGCAGGCAAAGTCAGGAAAACAAGCAAAGGCAGGAAACACAGGGTAACAAACGCTAAGAGTTGTGAGACAGGCAACAAAACAACTAAGCACTGACTGAATGGTGTGCTCGGCTTATAAAGGAGTGGCTCCGTCACATAACCTGGTCTCACCTGTAGGAGGGGTTACCTGAGTTCAAGGTTAATCATCTTGGATGCATCACTGTCCTGGCTCCACCCCTCAGCTACACCTCCTCCAACCTCTGACCTGCAGACCAGTCTCCTGCAGCGGCGGCCATCTTGGAATGCTGGAGCAACCACGCTGAGTTCTCTGGCCGTGAATCGAGGTACAGAGGATGAAGACTGGGGTGCAGCAGCCACAGGCACTGTCATTGCTGCAGACTGACTTCCAGGGCGTTGTAAATGCCCTGGGACAGGTGAGTACTGACAGCCTACATCACTGGGAGTTGTGTATGGCTTTATGATGGACTCACATATATACAACACATTGAGTTTTATTCTGATGGAATACAACACATATACAACACATTGAGTTTTATTCTGATGGAATACAACACATATACAACACATTGAGTTTTATTCTGATGGAGCTCTATAATTCACTAATAACAAACAAACTTCAAATATACTATATTTATTGTGAAGCACATGACTGCTGAGCCTCTCCCTTTTTACCTTCCGTTACCCTTCCCCCCAATAAAACACAGACAACCAAATTGTGGGTAAGGGCAACGGCCACAGCTTTTATTATTAAGCCAGCATAATTTAAACCAACTGTCAGCTGCTGGATTTTCCCAGCAGACAGCTAACACAACAAATCTTCCAGAGCCTCTTCAGCCTGAAGTCCGTCCTCAACCAGACCAGGCTGCGACTCCCCAAGCCTGTCCGGGCACTGCTCTCAGTTCCACTTGCTGGCGAAGGACAAACCGCCACCGCAGCCTCTCCCCTATCCCTGGAGAGGACTGCGTCCCCCCCGAAGCGAGCGCCTGTTCAATGGCTGACTGTAATCCCAAATTAAATATATCCAGCCCAATTTCGTTTAGGTGGACCCCATCAGCCCTCATTATGTTTGCGTTGTTCCCTTCCAGCTCCACATGACGAGCCACAAAGCCACCCAGCCTACGCACAAAACGTGAAATCGTCATGTTGAACCGTCGCCTGCCGCGCTCCAGCGCCCTGGCGTATGGCAGCGCCCCCCCCAAGCCGGACGAGGAATAACTTCAGACCACACCAGTGTGACCTCGCTGAAAAGCGCCATACAGCGGGCCAAGTCGTGCTTGCACGCGTAAATTAAATCCACAGCGCGGCACCGTCCCAAGTCATTCCCCCCGGCATGAAGTACCAGAACCACTGACCCGGTCACGAAGCGCCGGAGCGCGACACACTCCGGATACACTTGGTGCCACTCCAAACCCCGTATCCCCCGCCATCGAACCCTAACCTGCTCATGCGGGAGCCCTAGATTCCGGCCGTATGGTCTGTGCTCAGCGTGCCTAGCCGCCCAATAAATAAAGGAGTGACCGATGATCCAAACATACCGGGGGGAACCTGTGAAGAAAACAACACATCATAACTACCAACAGTCTATAACAGATGAGGACGTATATACAGTTGAAAACTGCGGGAATCCCATCGACCCATGCGCTGAATTGCAGCATCTACAACACTACCTGCCGCGCCTGCGTTGCTGCACCAATCCGGAAGGAGTGGGGGGAGTATCCCTTATCCTCTATGCCCAAAGCCCGCAAACTAGCCTTAAAAACACTGGAGAACTGAGACCGAGTTAAGACTGACCCATCTGCGTGAAGCAAGAAGGACTCTGCAGCCTCCGGCCGTAAACACGTGTATTGACCTACCAGCGCCACAGGACACCACCTACCCCCAGTAGCACCAATGCTAACCGACCTCCCCCAGCCTAACTGATCTGTTTTGGACTTCTGAATGAAAACCTCCACTCCACTCTGCCCTATGCGAACGTCCCCCCTCCGAAGAGATGCCAGAGCCCTAGCCGACGCGGCCATTAACTCTCCTATCCGCAGCGCGGTGTAAAAACACAGAGAAAAGGCTACCCTCAAAAGCAGCGCCTCGAAGGAGGAGAAGCACACCGCAGAGAGAACCCCACATAGATCATCCAATAGGTGGACGGATCCCTTCCCTTCCTCCATCCCCGAAGCACCCTCTGGACCACGAACTCTTTTGAAAGGTCCTCCCACCCTATACAACGCATCAAGAAGGAAAGAGCCGCTAAACTGCGTTCCTACGATGCCACCGAAACTGCGCACTCCCGTAAGGAGGACATGAAAGCCAAAGTAGACAGCAACCTACCCTCAGAGGAGTACAAACCGAACTCTCCCGCATAGACCAGCCACCGATCCCACACTGCCCGATAGGCAGGGCCACCATCAGGGGGTGACAACCGTGATGGTTGTCAAGGGCCCAGCGGTCCTGGGGGGCCCGGACTGCTTTGGCAGTCCAGGGCCCCACAATTACTCTCTGCACCTATATACAGCGATGATCGCTATATTTAGGTGCAGCTGCGCCCCCCCCCCCCCCCCGGCTCCCTATACTTGCAGAGGGGGCCCAGCGGACTGTAGCTGTACTTTACAGCATTTCCTGCTCTCTAACTCCCGCGAGATGTGCGGCCGTTAGAGCGTTGCCATGGCAATGCTCCGCGCGGCGCGCATAACACATCTCGTGGGAGTTAGAGAGCAGGAAATGCTGTAAAGTACAGCTACAGTCCCCTGGGCCCCCTCTGCAAGTATAGGGAGCCGGAGGGGGGGGGGCCACAATGGCACCGGACCACCAGGGATCAAAGAATCTTCCCCTCTCCCTAAACCAGGTAAGAAACAGGGAGGGGGGAATAACTTTACATTTGCATGCATACACTACTAAACACACACACTGCATCCACTACACTGACACACACACTGCATCCACTACACTGACACACACACTGCATCCACTACACTGACACACACACACACTGCATCCATTACACTGACACACACACTGCATCCACTACACTGACACACACACTGTATCCACTACACTGACACACACTACATTCACTGCACTGACACACACACTGCATCCACTACACTGACACACCCACTGCATTCACTGCACTGACACACCCACTGCATCCACTACACTGACACACACACACTGCATCCATTACACTGACACACACACTGCATCCACTACACTGACACACACACCGCATCCATTACACTGACACACACACTGCATCCATTACACTGACACACACACACTGCATCCACTACACTGACACACACACACACTGCATCCACTACACTGACACACACACTGCCTCCATTTCACTGACACACACACACTGCATCCACTACACTGACACACACACTGCATCCACTACATTGACACACACACTGCATCCACTACACTGACACACACACTGCATCCATTACACTGACACACACACTGAATCCACTACACTGACACACACACACACTGCATCCACTACACTGACACATACACTGCATCCACTACACTGACACACACACTGCATACATTACACTGACACACACACACTGCATCCACTACACTGACACACACACTGCATCCATTACACTGACACACACACACACACACACTGCATACACTACACTGACACACACACTGCATACACTACACCGACACACACACTGCATTCATTGCACTGACACACACACTGCATTGATTACACTAACACACACTGCATCCATTACACTGACACACACACTGCATCCACTACACTGACACACACACTGCATCCATTACACTGACACACACACACACTGCATCCACTACACTGACACACACACTGCATCCACTACACTGACTCACACACACTGCATCCATTACACTGACACACACACACTGCAACCACTACACTGACACACACACTGCATCCATTACACTGACACACACACACACACTGCATCCACTACACTGACACACACACTGCATCCACTACACTGACACACACACTGCATCCATTACACTGACACACACACACTGCATCCACTACACTGACATACACACTGCATCCACTACACTGACACACACACACTGCATCCATTACACTGACACACACACAGCATCCACTACACTGACACACACACTGCATCCATTACACTGACACACACACTGCATCCACTACACTGACACACACACTGCATCCATTACACTGACACACACACACTGCATCCACTACACTGACACACACACTGCATCCATTACACTGGTACACACACACTGCATCCACTACACTGACACACACACTGCATCCACTACACCTACACACACACTGCATCCACTACACTGACACACACACACTGCATCCATTACACTGACACACACACACTGCATCCACTACACTGACACACACACACTGCATCCACTACACTGACACACACACACACACTGCATCCATTACACTGACACACACACACTGCATCCACTACACTGACACACACACACTGCATCCATTACATCCATTCACTTAATGACAACGGCATTTTTTGCTGTTTGCGTTCAACTGCAATTTGCATTTTACTAATTTATTGCACCGATGCATATTATATACCGTTTTTAAAAGGACAGAAAGGGCTTTATGTTTTTTATTTTTTTAATTCTTTATTTTTTATCTCTCAACATGTTAATAAGGCAATACGGTACAATATGTGGGCTATCACCCTGAGAAATCACAGTTAACAATACATATGTAAGTAGTAGTGGGATCACTGTCCCATGCTGAGAGGGTTTTGGTTGTTTTTCAAAAACAAGTAGGACAACATTTGTAGTACAGTGTAATGATCATCCCTTGAGCACCGAAGTAAGGTAAAGGTAACATACAGGCATTTATAAGTTTGAGCATTTAAGTGCGCAAGGGGAAAGGGGACCCCCTCCGGGGATTTGTGACATTGAGTTATCCCATATTTGACATAAGGGGTAAGAGGAGGGGGGGGGGGTGTATCAGAGCTTGTGTCTCAACATGTCGTTCTGACTTGGGGCCTCTTTGTATGCGGGCATATTCACTGTAGCTGCTTGATAATCCCTGAACTAATCATTATGGGGCATCAACTCTCTCTGGTATGCCTGGGTACGTAAATGAATTAGGGTTACACTCTTGGTGACAGTACTCCAGAGAGGTATCTAGCTAGCATAAAATAAACATGAAAAGGATGAAAGAAAAATGAAAACGAGCATTCACTGTAGCTGCGTGATAATCCCTGAACTAAACATTATGGGGCATCAACTCTCTCTGGTATGCCTGGGTACGTAAATTAATTAGGGTTACACTCTTGGTGACAGTACGCCAGAGAAGTATCTAGCTAGCATAAAATAAACATGAAAAGGATGAAAGAAAAATGAAAACGAGCATTCACTGTAGCTGCGTGATAATCGCTGAACTAAACATTATGGAGCATCAATTCTCTCTGGTATGCCTAGGCACGCAAATTAATTATGGTTACACTCTTGGTGACAGTACGCCAGAGAAGTATCTAGCTAGCATATAATAAACATGAAAAGTATGAAAGAAAAAATGAAAACGAGCATTCACTGTAGCTGCGTGATAATCCCTGAACTAAACATTATGGAGCATCAACTCTCTCTGGTATGCCTGGGTACGTAAATGAATTAGGGTTACACTCTTGGTGACAGTACGCCAGAGAAGTATCTAGTTAGCATAAAATAAACATGAAAAGGATGAAAGAAAAAATGAAAACGAGCATTCACTGTAGCTGCGTGATAATCCCTGAACTAAACATTATGGAGCATCAATTCTCTCTGGTATGCCTGGGCACGCAAATGAATTAGGGTTACACTCTTTGTGACAGTACGCCAGAGAAATATCTAGCTAGCATAAAATAAATATGAAAAGGATGAAAGAAAAAAGGAAAACGAGCAACATTACAACAATATATGCAAATAAAACAGAAATAAGTGGAGCTAAGGTTTACCTTAATAAACAGTAGTATGATATGGGTAGACAAGGTACAATTGCATTAATCTGTAAATAACAAACAAGCAAATCTAAGTGCAGATGGTTATTACAGAAATAAATAGAGATGAATAATAAATGGGTAACTCACAAACATAGAGCCAATAATACACTTGGCTCAAATGGTTAGCGCCTCAGGATCTTCTAAGGTAGATCCAACACCCTCTTTTTGTCTCCTCTTGATCTCCTCCTCCTTAACCCAGTAGTTAGGAATGGAAAGGAAAAACTCCAATTGAAGGTATAGACAAAATTTATTCAAATGAAAATTATAATCAATAAAAGGTAAAAGATTTAAAAATCAATATAAAAATTCGTATAAAATCAGTCCAAAACGCGTTTCGCCAGTACCTGGCTTCCTCAGTTGGTATAATGATCGCTGCATCTTCTTTTTCTTTTATATGCTCTTTAATTGTAGGATTGCCGGCATCTGGAACCGGAAATGAGCTGTGTGGAACGCATATGTGGTTGGTTGGAACGCACGTACACGCTTACTTGCGTGCGTTGGTCATGTGATCCGGCTGCTCTCCTCCCTTATTGTTCGTGGAACGCAACGAATGCGTTCCACTGCCGACAGTCTTCAGAATCGGCTGTTCTGCTTCCTCTTTCTTCGTGGAACGCAATACATGCGTTCCACGTCCGGATTGCCTGTTTTTCGGCAGAGAGTCCTTAATTCTATTGTCCATTAGGTCTCAATGGACCCAGATAAAAGTTAAAGATGAAACAGAAGGAAGAAAGAAATATAAGATCTTCATAAGTAAAAATATAATTTATTCAAATACCAATACTTTACAAATATAAACACTAATAATGAGCTATCACAGTCATACAATAGGGTTAAAACAAAAATGGATAAAAAAAACAGAAGGGTAGAGAAAACTTTATAACACTATCTTAAAAGGCTATAGGGAAACCTCCTAATAAAGAGAAACAGGGGGGAAATATTCACTATCTTAAAAAGGCAAGGGGAAAGAAAAACTTTAGATGGATGAGAAGCATTTATGGCACAAGAAGTGGCACAATTCGAAATCTAAATTTCATCCGTGGGGGACCATAGTGTTAAAATTAAAAATAAAAGTAATTTCTTCTATGCCAATTTTTTTTATAAAATCTCCACCCCTCCAGTTATTTTTGACCAGTTTAAGTGCACAGAACATAAGACCTTGTGGATTTTGATGGTGACAGTGCTTAAAGTGTTGAGAGACACTATGTGTTTCAACCCCTTTCTTGATGTTTCTCACATGTTCAGAAATTCTGACATGGAGACATCTGATGGTCCTCCCTATATACATTTTGTTACATGGACAAATTAATAAATAAATAATATTCTTAGAGAAACATGTTAATTGGTCTCTTATCACAAACTCTTTATTAGAGATCTCATTTATATTTTTTATGTGTCTTTTTTTATTTAATATTTCCCTACACGCAAGGCACGTACCGCACCCAAAAAAGCCTTTACTTTTTCGTCAAAAAATTGTCATTTCCATTTTGCTGTTGCTTTAAATTACTGTTCACTAAAAAATTCTTAATATTTTTACACCCCCTATGTACAATCTTAGGTCTCTCTGGTAATATTTCTTTGAGAATAGGGTCATCTTGCAATAAATACCAATATTTGTTGATGGCAGCCCGCACTTTCTTATTGTTGGCAGAGAAATTGCAGATAAAGGGAATACTACATTTTTTGTCTTCTATCCTTGTTTTTTTCTTTTTATAAGTTAATAAATCTTTTCGTTTTAATCTTTTTATTCCCTCTATACTCTGTTGGAGGTCTTCCTCTTTGTACCCTTTTTCTATGAATTGTTTCTTAATTATCTGAGTTTGTCCTAAAAAAATCATCGTCTTTTGTGCAATTTCTTTTCAACCTCATAAACTGGCTCTTAGGTGCATTTGTGAGCCACGGAGGATGATGACAACTGGTTAGATCGATATATCCATTACAGTCTACTTCTTTAAAATAATGTTTTGTAAAAATGTTTCCTTCCTCTATAAAAACAGTGAGGTCTAAGAAATTGATTTCTTTTTTGCTTAGAGTTGAAGTAAGACTGATCCCCCAGTCATTGCAATTTAAAAAACGTAAAAAATTAGCCAAACTCAAATCATCTCCCTTCCAGATAAAAAATATGTCATCTATGTAACGGCGATAGGTGACCAAGTTCGCATAAAACTCACTGTGTAAAATAAACATCTCTTCCCAATACGCCATAAAAAGATTTGCATAACTAGGTGCGAACTTGGTCCCCATCGCCGTTCCATTGATTTGCAAATAAAAACTGTCTTTAAACCAAAAAAAGTTATTAGTCAGAATTAAAAAAATACCTTCTTTGATAAAATTTATTTGCTCTTGTTTAAAATTTGATTTTTCTAAAAAAATATTGCACTGCCTCTATTCCCTTTGTGTGTGGGATTATACTATAAAGGGAACTGACATCGCAAGTGACCAATATGTAATTATCATTACCAATTATCATTACCATTTATCTGCAGGATATGTATTGTGTCTTTTAGATACGTTTGGTTCTTAATTACTACCGGTTGGAGTAAAACGTCTATATATTCCGACACCCTCGATGAGATGCTTTCTACCCCAGAAATTATGGGTCTACCTGGGGGATTAGTTAAATGTTTATGCATCTTCGGTAAACAATAAAACACTGGGATTTGAGGATATGTGATGTGCAAATATTTGGCTTCTGTGTCTGTTAAAATATTATTGTCTAATCCTTCATTAATAAAACCTTTAAACTTAGTTAAAATTTCCTGACTAGGGTTGGATGCTAGTTTTTTGTATGTTTTTGGATCTGACAGAAGTCTTTCCGCTTCCCCCACATATTTCTCTTTAGATAGGACTACCACCCCTCCCCCTTTATCTGCAGGTTTTATAATTAAGTTTTCATTCTTTTGTAATTTTTTTAGGGTTTTTGTCTCTACATCTGTAAGATTTTTTTGGTATTTATTTGTATGTTTAATTTTTTTGACCTCTTTCATAACCATAGTCTCAAAGGTCTTGATCTCACTTGAGATCATATTCTTTGGAAAAAAATTTGATTTGTCTTTAAGATTGCTATGGATATACGGGGAGATGCTGTTAAGTTTTACTGAGTCTTTATTATGGAAGAACTTTTTCAAGCATAATTGCCTAGTGAAGCGATTGAGATCTATAAAAAATTAAAACGGTTTAAAATCTGCAGTTGGGGCGAACTTTAACCCTTTCTTTAAAATCTTAAGTTCATCTTGATCCAATTCTTTATCTGAAAGATTAAATATACCCTTACTCTCTATATCCGTCCTCGTTTCTCTCTGTTGTGGTTTCTTTCGTCTTCTAGTTCTCCCTCCTCCCACGATCTTCTCCTTTTGCCCGGTGAATCCCAATCCTGTGATTCCTGGAGTTGTTTGTATCTGGGTTGGGCTGGGCTCTTGTGAAAAGGAGGAGGTTGAGGGGAGGTATGGTTGTGTTCTAATACTTGGAAACGATTATAGGTTGTGATGTCATGGTCCCTATCTATAGACGGCTTACGTCTCTCCATACGGGATTCCTGTTTTTTCCTTGGGAGAACTCTATTTTGAAGATTTCTCATAGGGTTCGCTACTACCTGGCTGTAGCTCCTGATGTCCTCCTCCTTTCTTCCCTCTTGCCTAGAAGGCTTATGTGCAATGGTCCGTACATTGTAGTCTTTCACTCTACTTTCTTGTTTCTCATTTTCTCTGTTGTCTTGGAATCTTTGGTTGTGTGTATAGTTTTCTCTCCCTCCTATTTCCCTATGTGTATGGTTGTTTTGGTTGTTATATCTTTGGTGTTGGTATCTCTGTGGGCCTCTATATTCCATATTTCTTTGTTGGAACATTTTTGGTTGGTGGTATCTCTGTTGGCTTGGGGATCTTAGTCTTGTATATTTTCTTTGGCGACTATGTGTCCTCCCTCTATTGAATTGATTGGATTTATTCCAATTATCCGATTTCTTATTATTTCTTACATTTCCCGTTTTATAATCCTCCAGATCTCTTAGATATTTACGTTTCTTAGTTTCTATCACCTCTCTCTCTGTTTTGTCTATCTTTCTTTTCATTTCAGATATTATCTCGTTAAACGTTTCTGGGCTAGTGGTCTCACTCAGACCTTTTCTAAAATTCTTTATGTCCTCATCCAATTTGATGAGGTTCTCTTCCCGTCTTGCCACTATGTATCCTATTAAGCTGAATGAAAACCCATCTAATAATTTGTTCCATCCCTCCATAAAAAATTGATCTTCACGATCAAAGGAAGGATCCTTAGAAAATCGTAAACCCCTAGGTGTTATTTTTTCCTTCACATACTTTTTCAGGGTAGCGATTTCCCACTTTGATTTCATTTCTCTCGTAAGTGTTTTTTCAAGCTTATATCTATACATATCTTTGTTAACATACGTGTCTTCTATTACATTTTCAGTATTGCCAGAAAAGACTGTGTCTATATTTTCTATCATATAGTCTCTTTTATCCAGAAAGGACATATTAAACTGAACTGTGTGACCCAAGGGATAAAACAGATACTATGTTTGTACAAGAAAAGAAAGGTGCACACAATACCAGTAAGGTGAAAACCAGCTCTAACACTTAAGTGAAGGAATCCCTTAACCTTCACAACACAAAACATGCAAATAAAACAGAAATAAGTGGAGCTAAGGTTTACCTTAATAAACAGTAGTATGATATGGGTAGACAAGGTACAATTGCATTAATCTGTAAATAACAAACAAGCAAATCTAAGTGCAGATGGTTATTACAGAAATAAATAGAGATGAATAATAAATGGGTAACTCACATTACAACAGTATAACTTAGTGAATATATGTGAGTATAGTCACGGGTCTTAGTGGCGGAGTCTATGGCATCCTAAAAGGATGGAGAGATGGTCATTTGGTAGTATTCAGGTTGTGTCCCCAGCTTGCGTGGTGCGTCGAGATGCTCTGGGTATAAATTCTTTTGTCGCGGTGGGGTCCAGTCTGGACAAGGAAGTTGTGGGTTCTGGTCGTGTGACCGACAGGCCTAGTTGGCTCAGATGAGTGACCAGTTCTTGTGGGCTTCTCGCCCGGAAGATAGACCCTCGGAATGTGAAGGTGAGAAGCCTTGGTGTGCCCCAGCGATACTGAATATCGTTGGATCTCAGCTGTTGAAGGCTTGGTTGCAGTGATTTGCGCAAATTGAGGGTGCTTCTCGTTAGGTCTGGAAACAGTAGTAGTTGAGAGTCCTCGAATATTAGAGGGGTTTTCCCTCGGGTCGCTGTTAGGACCGCGGCCTTGTCTTGGTGGGATTGAAATCGTACAATTATATCAGCCGTGGCGGTGGGGGGTGCATTAGTCGGCTTGGGCAGACGGAACAGTCCATCTATCTTAAGCAGTTTTGCCTGTTTGGGTTGCAGTAGTGTTGCTAGCAGGCGCCTCATATAGTGTGGGAGGTCTGGTAGCCCTATATCGTCAGGCACCCCTCTAACCTTCAAATTGAGTCTCCTTCTGTGGTCCTCCATGGCCTCCACCCTCTCTGCTGTGCCGACTTGTTGCTTATGGAGGTCGGTCAGTTTGTGTTCTAGGGTGGTTATACGTTCATCTTGGGCGGTAGTTTTGGTTTCCAAGTGGGTGAGCCTCGTGGTGGCCCCTTCCATGGCCTCTTTGAAGTGAGCTCGGTCGGCCGCCAGGTCTTGTCTAAGCTCCATAAACATTTTCGTCAGCAGGGCTGCTGTGACCGGTTCTCCTGCCTGGGAGGTTTTGGTATTATGCCCTGTGGGCTGGCTGGGCGATGCGCCTGTTTCTGGGTCTGGATAAAAGTCTCCCGATGAGTCGGAGTATTCATCCTCACCCAGCGCCATCTTCTCCCATGCGGCCTTCTGCGAGTTCCGCAGGAGTTCACCAATGTCGCGGCTGTGTGGCATTTTGTCTTGTCGTGGTTTTTTTTGTTTTCTTGCCCATATTGGTTGCCTCGACTTTTGGTCTAGTTTGGGAAGTGATAGTGGCTGTTTTCGCCGTTAAGTCGGGTTATTGCTCGTTTTCGCGATGCGTTCGTGCTGATCTGCAGCTGGCTCCGCCCCCGAAAGGGCTTTATTTTGATGTAACATATATATACTTAAATGTTTCTTTATTATAAAAAAATACAGAAAAATGCAAAAAAAAAGAAAAATTTTGAGTTTTGTTTACAGTTTTTGCAATAATAATGTGTGCACAATTAGTGCAGGTTAAGCAAAGTAATTAAAAATAAATTCATTTAGTTGTTCTGATTTACAGAATATATAATGTGTCTGGGATTTTAAGTTTTTTTTGGTAGTTACAGGTCACAAAGCACAAGGAGTAAAATAAACTTTTAATGTGGGCGATTTTAGAATGTGGTATGTTTGTCTTGTAAGCTTAATAGCCATAAAAGAAAACAAAATTGCCACACAAAAGTATATATTTATATAAAGTAGACACCACAGGCTATTTACCTAAGGTTGTTTTGACACTTTCTACGTAGCCATTTCACCGCCAACCTCTGCTAAATATTGGAGTAAAATTGTGTTTTTTGGGGGTTTTGGCACACAAACTTATAACAAAGAACTTCTCATGTGTATTTTGTAAAGTTAGTGTGTGCTATTCCTGTACAAAGTTTTATTTTGTATTCAGTTACATCTGCTGAGTAAAATGACACCCCCATTTTATGTCTTTGGCACTATTTTGTGAAGCTACAGTGCCATATAGGAGACCTGTCCTTTTCAGTATTCACAGTCGAATTTTGAGAGACGGATTTAATGAGCCTATGCTTCCATTTAGGGTATTATAGTAGTTTTGTTGTAGAATTATTAGGCCCCTTATAAACTATACCCTTACTGGGCCCCTTTAATACTATACTCTTATATTCCTTTCATAGGCCTCATAGTTTAAATCTTACAAGAATGCTTTGTTCATAGAAATAGTGTGTCAGCAGGAAATGCTAGGATCCTGTTAAGTGAAACATTGTAGCAGATAGTCTTAATAAAATGTATAATTGCTAAAAAGGCCTTGAAGAACTAACCTTGAAAGACTAACGTGCCAGTTACTCAAAATGGATAGCTGCCAAAAGCCCCCTCCCATCGAGTGAGCTCCTCGTGCCAGCAAGATGGTGCTGAAACCTGGAGGAGAACGTCATGACGTCAGCTATGACATAAGATGTAACACCCAGCGGGGAGGGCATTTAACTAACCACTTTACACCTAAGCCAATTGATAATGTTTTCTTGCTGATATCTTGATTTCTTTCAATGATGTAATTTTGCCTTTATAAGGGTCTGCGCACCCGCTTTTTGACAGATGCCATTAAATTTTCTGAAGTTCTTTCATTTAACCTGAACCTTGTGTCAGTGTGAATTTACTTCTGCGTATACGCAATTTAAACTATTTCTAATTTGGTCAGGAACAGATAGTCATTCAAACTTTTTGGTTTGCTTAAAAGATTACTATATCAGTTCGCGCCCATCCGTGCAGCCTGGGTTATGCCCTGCTAGGGCAGCCGTCCAAGAAGATGCGGGGTGGATGAATCCTGGGGGAAGGAAGGAGATTGATCACCTCTGAATACACGGTACAGTTTGCTGCAGCACCTGGCCGGTATGTTCCAGCCCCTGTGATTAACCTGCCCCAGCGTCTGAGATTGGCTGCCGAGAGGACATCAAAGACAGGTAATATCTTGTCCAGAGACCCTACACCTTACTTGTTAATACCTACTTTACCTGCACCTATTGACTATCTGTTACCTGGGTTTACTTTTATTGGTGTGTCCTTACTTTAGTGCCCGGGTAGTTTATTTGCCTGTTTACCCCTTTTAGGTACCACGTGGCTGTGGTAGTAAGGAAAAAGGGGGGTGGATCTGTGGAAGTTTTCCTGGGGATCTTCTGTTTGCCTGTTTTCCTCTTTTAGGTGCCGAGTAACTACGGCAGGAAGGAAAAAGAGGGGGGAATCTGTGGAGGGGTGTAGACTCACTGCCTCCTGGGGGTTTCCCATAAGTGTCGCTTTGACTGCTAGCCTCATTGGACACCACTTTACTCTGCTTGTTGTTTGCAGAGAGGTGGAACACTGCAGCCTCGAGCGCTGACGCTGGGTGTTCCAGTTTAACTTTTGTGGCAGGTGGATTCAGGCAGGTATTGCTGTCTCTATCACCACGTGGTAGTGGGACTTGCGGGTGGGTCTGCAGGTGTACTACGGGATTGAAGTAGGTGGCTTTTGCCACATGAGTAAAGGAAAGGGATTATTGTTGAACTTCTTTGAACTGTTGAACTTATTTGCACTGTGATGCATGTACTGTATTTACACTTGAATATTGTCTTTATTGTCTGTCACGCAAATTCCTGTGTTTACTTTCATCTTACTCTCTGTATTATTTACACTTTCCCCTCCTATTTCTCTTTGTTGAGAGAAGTGATTGGTCACACACTTCTTGCCACGCTCCAATCCGCGGCTACCTCGGGTAGGCGGAATCAGTAACTAGTCTACGTTTTGGGAAGACGTACGTTGGAATTTATTCTTACGTAGCAGTCGAGCACTGTAGACATTCTCTTTCTGTTTCTCTTTCTCTATATTTGGGACGCCTTATATAGGAAGCATGGGACAGAAGTTAGGTAAACCGTAAGGGTTGGTTAGCATGTGATTTGGTGGAAGATAGAGAAGGAGAAGAGATGGTTAAAAAGGTTGATAAGATTGCTAAAGTGTGTGGAATTGCCGTACCCCCGTGCGGTAGATTGCAGCCAGAGAGCTGGCGTAAGTTACTGACAGAAAAGAAAGGAAAGCTTTTAGATCATGATTTAGTCCGGACAGCGGAGGCTTGGTACCGGGTGGCAAAGGCTATTCAGCAAGAGGGATGGATTGAGGAAGAGGTTGATCATAAAGGTGTAAAACTGTTTGTGTACCATAAAAACTTTGTTGCCGGGAAGCTCTCCCAGCCGGTGCCCAGTTATGGCGCACACGAGGCGACCCCTCCCAGCATCACTTCAGCAATGATTGAGAAGCAACTGACCATAGCTCCCGTTCCTAGTCCCCTCCCTGCCACTGCCCCTGTTTACCCAGTCCTGAATGCTGATGGATCCATATTTTCCCCACCATCAGTCCCGCAGCTCCCATCATTCTCATCCAACCCCTCACCTTGTCCATCTCCCTCTAGCCCCTTCCATCCCTCCAACATGACCTTCCTCCGCCCGTCCTCACCCACATGCCCCCGTGCCTGTCCATCTTCCACTTCTCCTCCCACTGACCCATCCCCTCTGCCTGTCTCTCCTCCTTTTGCCTCCCCTACTTCCCCCGTCCCACATTCTCCTCCTCCTACTCCTCCAGTCCCGCCTACTCCACCCTCTCCCCCTCCTACTCCACCTGCGTCTCATCCCTCCCCTTCCACGTCCTCATGTCCGTATCCTCTGTATCCTTCCGCCCTTCCTAGTCCCTACCCATCACCACCGCCCTACGCCTACTCCACCCAAATGTCTTGGCCCCTCTCATATTCTTATCCGTCACTTCCGCCCTATTCATCCATCTCCCCTGTGCCTCCCGTAGTCACGCAGCCAGCCCCTCTTACACCTGCCCACACTATGCCCACATCCAACATGGCCGCCACTTCCTCACTGAACCCAAACGTCACTTCCTTCCACGCCTCCAATATGGCGTCCCCCAGTAACACAGCACCTCTTATGCCAGTCCTTCCAAATGACTTGCTACCACCGACACTTAGTACACCAGCAGCCCCGGCCGGAGGAGTGACACTTCTGCCCCCAGCCTTGACACCCCAAGTAGTGCACCCCCCGGGAATTTGGGTGACACAAGCAGATGAATCTGACTCGGTTAGCTCCTATGGCTACCAGATGCCACCGGACGCCAGGGAAGCTTCGCCCCAATCATCCCGGCGTTCTCTAAACGACCCCTTCGGCCGCAGGCTTCAGGGTGACAAGGCCCCTATAATGTATGTCACCTTTAACCCAACGCAAGCAAGTACACTGATGAAATCACTTCCTGACGCTGAAAAACAGCCCATGCCCTTCTACAGAGCAATAGTTCAGATCCAACAAACTTATTCCGCCGCTTGGCGAGACTTATTGAGCCTTTGTGCCATTAAAGCTGGAGATGCCTACTGGCCTAGCATTGCTCGCCACCTCTGTACTAATTGGTTAGCCAGTGACACAGATAATATGTCTGGTATTGAGTTCTGTGACCAACTGAGGGCCTGGGCTAAAGATAAGCTTGCAGATTTAGCAGCAGGCCTTAACGATATTATTCAGGAAAAAGGTGAATCTGTAGAAAGATTTCATGCTAGACTTTTCCAAGTGTTCACTGACCTAGGGTTTGAACTCAGCAACAAAATACACGCTCAGATGCTTTCTGGTGCCTTTGTTCAGGGCATCAAAGACTCTATACGTAAGGGTATTATTGCTGCCCGCCCTGAGTATAGAGTGGTTCCCCTTGACAAGCTGCTCCTAGTTGCCAGGGGCTTAGAAGCTGCACAGGTTCCGAGGAGACCTCATCCTACTCCCCTTATGGTGTCACGACCACCGATCCCTAAAGGCACTAAGCCTGTAGATGGGATCTGCTTTAACTGTGGGGAAAAGGGCCATTTCAGGAGTGATTGCCCTGCGCCCCCTAAACCCCAAAGATCATCCAAGCCTAAAACTACCACAAAGGCCCCAGCACCTTCCTCACCTGATTCAGCCCAAGAAGACTAGGACATTGGCAAGCCTGTATCATTAACCCCTGTCATGGCACTATCCGCAGGGGAACAAGGGGGGCCATTAGCCACTGTTACTTTGCCCATTGAAGGTCACCCCACCACATTCCTTGTTGATACAGGTGCAGCCCGAAGTGTTCTGCGAGAACAAGACCTGCCTGATTCTTCATTTCTGTCCAATATTGATGTATCCTGTGTGGGAGTGGATGGTCTTCCAAGACAAAGTCCATTAACTACTCCTTTACGGGTTGGCGGCTGCCCTAGTCTGCTTGCCCGTTTTGTGGTGTCATCCACATGTCCCATTAACCTGTTAGGTGCTGATGTGCTTTCCCGCCTGCAGGCATCAATCACTTTCACACCTGATGGCCAAGTGGAATTATCTTCGGCCCTGTCTGATTCAGATACCTCAGCCTTGTGTTCCTTACCTCTGATGCTTCATCTAGAGAAACCCCATGGTTATGCAGAAGGCATGAGGGACAATTTCCCTGAATCTCTAATGAACAGTGTCCCTGAGACTTTGTGGTCCTCAGGCCCGGAGGACATAGGCCATCTTAAAGTCCCACCAGTGTTGGTCAAGCTCATTCCAGGGGCAAAGCTACCAAGGAAGTCCCAATACCCATTGAAACCTGCCCAGGCGGCAGCCATTACTAAGTCCAAGCACTACTGGAAAAAGGGGCCCTTGTTAAATGTGAATCTCCATGTAACACTCCTTTGTTTCCTGTAAAAAAGAAGACACCCAAGGGTGAACCAGAGAAGTACCGAATGGTCCAGGACCTCAGAGCAGTAAATGAGGCAACAGTTCTGGACACCCCAATTGTGCCAAATCAACACACACTCCTCTCTGGCATTCCACCTTCTACTAGATACTTCACAGTGATTGACCTGGCCAGTGCATTCTTCAGTGTTCCCATGGAACCAAGCTGTCAATACCTGTTTGCCGTCACACATGAAAAACAACAATATATATGGACTGTTATGCCCCAGGGGGCACAGAATTCCCACGAGCCAGTTTGCAAAAGCTATGAGTACCATCCTTGACCCCTGGCAGTCTGACCATCCGGAGGTTGTCCTACTTCAATACGTAGATGACCTGCTCCTTTGTGGAGATGATGTCCCCACAACAGAAAAATGTTCTCTGGATCTCCTCTGTTATCTTGCAGATCAAGGATGTAAGGTGTCTCTTATCAAACTTCAATTCTGCCAGCCTACCGTAATCTTCCTAGGCCACTGCCTGTCACATGGCACCAGACATCTCACACGTGATCGTGTCAGAGCAGTGTTGGCCATTCCGCCTCCAAAGACCACAAAATCCCTACATGCTTTCCTAGGCCTCATCTCATACTGCAGAGCCTGGATCCCTGAGGCCTCTCTGCTCATGCAACCCTTGTATGACGCTCTCAAATCAGACCCCTTCTGTCTGTCACCAGAAGCATTTGACAACTTCTATACTCTTCAGCGTGCAATTGCCTCTGCCCCTGCTCTTGGCCTACCAAATTACGACAAGCCTTTCAAATTATTTGTGTCTGAAAGAAAAGGCCATGCTACAGGCATCCTCACTCAACCACATGGTCCTGGCGGACGTCAGAGACCTATTGGATTCTTCTCCTGTCAACTGGATATCGTAGCCAGAGGTACCCCCTCTTGCCTTCGTGCTGTCTTTGCAGCTCAAGAACTTATTGAGTGTACTGGGGACCTGGTTCTTGGCCACCCTCTTACTGTTTTGGCACCTCATGATATTTCTGCAATTATTAACCAGGTCCAAATCAAACATGTCACAGCTGCCAGACACCTTCGACTCCAGTGTCGTCTTCTACTACCTGACAACGTCACCCTCCAAAGATGCCAGGTTTTAAACCCGTCCACTCTTCTGCCACTCCCTGAGGGGGGTACCTATTATGGATTCATCATGGATGAAGGATATGTCCTACTCCTTACACACACCCTTGCAAAACTGCTCCCCAATTTGCCTCCCTGTGATGGGCCTGAATATGCTTTTTGCACCATGTGGTACAAACCAACCATCAACCCTGACCCTCGCTATGAAGATGAACTTTTTCAATTGGTTGAGGTAACATTCACCTTACAGGACTTCTACTATGATACTAAAGGTAACAGCATGGCTTTAGTCCAACTGCCACATGAACTTGAACATCTGTACCATCACTGGGACACAGCCATTCCACATGTCCCTGTAACCAAGTCAAAGACTAAGTCATGGGGTGATCTTGGGCCTAAGGCGAAATTATGGGCCACCATGGATACTTCACAACTTCAAGAAAAAGGCGTTGCCAGGTATCCATCAACTGAACGTGAACATATAAGAGCATGGCCACGTTACTTTCTGGAAGAAGAATTTGAAGACCTGGTCATACAGCATGACTATGATCCAGAAACCCCCCATGACTGCTTTGAACAGATGAAAATGGAAACAACACACCTACCAACCGTGCATGAGGATCCACTAACAGATCCTGACATCACCCTGTTTGTGGACGGCTCCAGGTATGCTGATGAAGAAGGAAAATATCATACAGGATATGCCGTCACCACAACAGATGAAATTATTGAGTCATCATCGCTACCATCAACAAAGTCTGCACAAGAAGCTGAATTACAAGCTCTAACTTCAGCATGCAAGATCTCTGAAGGAAAACGCGCCAATATCTATACAGATTCAAGATATGCACTGGGCGTGGCTCATGACTTCGGACTGATTTGGAAAACAAGAGAATTTCTTACTTCCGCCGGTACACCAGTCAAGCACAGTTTTGCAATCAAGGAGCTGATGGATGCCCTCCTACTTCCAGAAGAAGTGGCTGTTTTGAAGATAAAAGCACACGGGAAGTTGGACTCGGATGAGGCAAAGGGCAACCATCTAGCTGATCAAGCTGCAAAGCAAGCTGCAAGAGGACCACAGGAAGTGGAAAGAAGAGTGTCCGGAAATGAAGAAACTCCAATATTCACTTTGCAGACTCTTCCAACTGATCTAAAGATCTTACGAGAACAACAGGCTACAGTAGCCCCCGAAGAAATACAAAAATGGAAACAGAAAGGGGCTGTTCTAAAGGATGGAGTGTATTACAACAACCTCAGATTCTGTCTCCCTAAGAGTTTGTACCCAGCAGTTGTTCAATGGGCACATGGCCCTGCACACTTATCAAAAGATCTGATGAATGCCCTTGTACAGAAGTAATATGAAGCTCCTGGAATTACCACGCTAATCAATAATTACTGCAAGGCGTGTGTCATCTGTGCTAAATGTAATCCTGGGAAAACAGCTAAAGTCCCCTTGAAGCACCTGGCTAAACCCATGTATCCATTCCAAAGAATCCAGATAGATCATATCCGGATGCCAAAGAGTGGCAACTATGAATATGCACTAGTAATAGTGGACATGTTCTCAGGCTGGCCAGAAGCCTACCCAGTGATTAACATTACCGCCAAAACAACAGCACGACGTCTACTTACAGAAATTGTGTGTGGATTCGGATTGCCGGAAGTTATTGAAAGTGACCAAGGTCCGGCCTTCACAGCATCAGTTACCAAAGAAATTTGGACTGCTCTAGGAGTGACTCTTGCTTTTCATACCCCTTACCACCCACAGAGTAGTGGTAAGGTGGAGCGTATGAATGGTACCTTGAAAACTAGAATGTTAAAAATGTCACAAGAAACAAAAATGCCCTGGCCAGAAAGCTTGTCAATAGCCCTGTTCAGTGTCAGACATACACCCAGAGGAAAGCCCTCATTGTCCCCGTATGAGATTCTATTTGGGACTGCACCCAGACTAGGTTGCTATTTTCAGACTGATGTTTTAGTAGATTATGTAACTGAACTTGCAAGTGCCTTAAACAAAATCCATGCCCAAGTTTTCTCTTCAATTCCAGATCCTGATTCTGACACAGGCAACCACAGTCTACTTCCTGGTGATTGGGTCCTAGTCAAGAAATTTGTGCGAAAACACACTCTGGAACCAAGATTTGAGGGACCATTCCAGGTTCTCCTGATCACCGCTACCTCTGTCAAGCTGGCTGGTAGGCCACATTGAATTCACGCCACCCATTGCAAAAAGACACCCGCTCCAGAGGAAGCTGATTCTGCACAACCATGTACTTCTGGTACCTAATCCCCTTGATTGGCCTCCTTAAAGCCCAGCAAGTGGCCATTACTAAAGATGCTAGTGGGTACACCTTCTGGTATAATTCATCATGTACCCGCGTAGCCACCTTTACCTTTGATTACTGTGATATTGTAGATTGCCCATTCCCTAAATCACAGATTCAAGCCATTTATAAAGATATACCACAAGCAAAAGACCCCTATGTTTGTGTAGTTGATAAACAGTGGGGGCACAACTGTAACCATTGGGGGGCGGCGGGATGGAATGCCGGGCCTGCCTGGGGTTACAAACCAAAAAGTGCCTTATCAAAGGTAGATGACCATGGTAGATCCCTCCTTCAAAGAATGACTTTAAGAAAGCCTGGAGGAGGTACGCCTATGAAATTAATGTTAAATATTGAGCATCCTGGCCCAGAGGATGCTAATCAATATGTAATGGGAATGTATTGGAGAAGAGGTTCCTATAACAAATTAGGTCATTTTTATCTCAAAGACATGTGTCACTCTCCAGAGTGGCAAGGGGCTGAACATATGGTCCCAAATCCGCTAAAACCACATATCCAGTCCTTTAGGGACATGATGGCCATTGCTAACCCTACGTTTGAAGATACTATGGCCGCTGAAACAGGCTTTAATGATGTAAATTTGTGGTTAGAATGGATGAGATATAATGCCAATAAGCATAATAGAACTGCCTGTTATGTATGTGGAGGTGCTCGACCCCATCTTGGCACCGTCCCCTTAACTATCCCTTTGGAAATAGAAAATTGTTTCCTAAGTCTTTTTGCCTTTAATTATGGTTCCAACCAGTCCCTCTGCAGAGCATGGACAGCAGAGTACCCTCTCTTAGTTGGAAATGTCAAACTCCCAGATGGAGTTACAATTTACAAAGGTAATTATACTTGCTATACCAACTATGACGGAACTGGTAAATTTGTGGGTAACTTTTCAAAAGGTTATTGTGCCGCCTACAGAACTGTCCCCAAGCACCTGCTACAGCATCATACCAGGTCACTGGGGGATATTTACTGGTTATGTGGGGATCTACTGATAAGATCTAGACTGGAGATTGAATGGTGGGGTGAGTGTGCCCTAGCTAAAGTAATCATGCCCATACACATACCCCCATACCCATACCCATACCCCAGTAAAAGGCAGTTTTGACCCACATGTTTACATAGATGCCATTGGGGTGCCTAGGGGGGTACCTAATGAATTTAAAGCTAGCGATGAAGTTGCAGTAGGTTTCGAATCACTGTTCACTATAGTCACTGCCAATAAAAACCTTAACTGGATAAATTATATCTATTACAACCAACAGCGCTTTGTTAATTACACCAGGGATGCCCTCCAGGGTTTAGCCGAACAACTACAAGCCACATCCCAGATGACCTTCCAGAATAGACTGGCCTTAGACATGATTCTAGCCGAGAAGGGGGGTGTATGTAAAATACTACCCGACACCATGACTTGTTGCACCTACATTCCAGAAAACACAGGCCCTAATGGTAAGGTCACCCTGGCCATAGAAAAATTAAATAAACTCTCAGAAGAGTTGAAAAGGAATTCTGGGGTGACAGATCCCTGGGAAAAAATGTTTGGATGGATGACTGGTTGGCAGAAAGCTTTAGTTCATATTGGTATGGCTCTACTAATTTTTCTTTTTATTCTTGCTCTTCTCGTTTGTTGCGTCCTCCCATGCCTCAGAAAGTTCCTACAGAAGACTGTAGACCAAACGACACCAACCTTTACTCATCTGGAAATTGGTGATCAAGATCTCACATCGCCCTGTATTCCGCTACAAACTCTCCCTTATGATGATGAAGTGCAGAAATTCTAGGAAGGGACAGCTAAGGGACAGCTTCCGTCTGTATGGGTCAGTCTAACGTGTGGAGAAGTGGTGGACAAGCCACCGCGGGATACCCATGGAGTGAAGTGTTCGAGAGCCGTACTGACGGATGAGCTGCAGCCTGTTAGGGTCAGATAAGGGATAGACTTGCACTTTGCATTAACACCAAGTTAGCGGTCATGGGGTTTATGTGTCTTTGGGCTAACAAATCTTCTGATAATAACAAATAAAGTTTATCTTTTTTAGTAATTAACATTTTATAGGGGGGACTGTTTCAGAATTATTAGGCCCCTTATACTATAAACTATACCCTTACTGGGCCCCTTTAATACTATACTCTTATATTCCTTTCATAGGCCTCATAGTTTAAATCTTACAAGAATGCTTTGTTCATAGAAATAGTGTGTCAGCAGGAAATGCTAGGATCCTGTTAAGTGAAACATTGTAGCAGATAGTCTTAATAAAATGTATAATTGCTAAAAAGGCCTTGGAGAACTAACCTTAAAAGACTAACGTGCCAGTTACTCAAAATGGATAGCTGCCAAAAGCCCCCTCCCATCGAGTGAGCTCCTCGTGCCAGCAAGATGGTGCTGAAACCTGGAGGAGAACGTCATGACGTCAGCTATGACATAAGATGTAACACCCAGCGGGGAGGGCATTTAACTAACCACTTTACACCTAAGCCAATTGATAATGTTTTCTTGCTGATATCTTGATTTCTTTCAATTATGTAATTTTGCCTTTATAAGGGTCTGCGCACCCGCTTTTTGACAGATGCCATTAAATTTTCTGAAGTTCTTTCATTTAACCTGAACCTTGTGTCAGTGTGAATTTACTTCTGCGTATACGCAATTTAAACTATTTCTAATTTGGTCAGGAACAGATAGTCATTCAAACTTATTGGTTTGCTTAAAAGATTACTATATCAGTTTGACTGTTCAAAAAAACCCCACAAAGGCCTACCATTTGTAAAAATAGGCACTCCAGGGTATCTCATAAGGTGCATATTGTGCCTTAACATGCCCCCATTATTTCACCAATATATGCCAAAGTATGTGGTAAAAAATAATTTTGTGCATTTTTTACATACGGATTGCATTTTTGCTGGGCATTTTGTATATTTCATATGTGCCACTAAGTTCAAACCCCCCAAATTATGCTCAGCTAAGTCTTCTGAGTAAAAGGACACCCCCATTGTATGTCTTTGGCACTATTTCGTGAAACTACAGTGCCATATAGGAGACCAAGCCATATCAGTTTTTACCGAACTTTGAATTTTGACGCTGGGCCTATGTGCAATTTCCAAGCATCTTTGCAGGTTTTAAATTCAAACTACCCCACAAAGACCTACCATTTCTTAAAGTAGACACCCCAGGGTATTTCAAAAGGCATATTTTGAACCTTAGCGTGGGATAATTTTTCCGCTAGCTTGTACCAAGTGTAGTGGTAATAAGCGTTTTTTCTGCCTTTTTGACACACAAAGTGAGTTTGCACAGTATATTTTGCAAACCTTATGTGTACTACCACTGTATAATACTTCTTATGTTGCTCAGCTATGTCTGCTGAGTACAAAAATACCCCCGTATGTACCTATATGTGGACATCGGAGGGGCACATTTGGGACACAGCCATTCCATTTTTTTCAAACTTTACATTTTTACGCTGTGCCCATGTCCCATTTTAGAGTATTTTACCAGGCTATATAATCCAAATACCCCATAAAGCCATACCATATCTTAAAGAAGACATCCCAGGGTATTTCAAAAGGCATATTTTGAACCTTAGCGTGGGATAATTTTTCCGCTAGCTTGTACCAGGTGTAGTGGTAATAAGCTTTTTTTCTGCCTTTTTGACACACAAAGTGAGTTTGCACAGTATATTTTACAAACCTTATGTGTACTATCACTGTATAATACTTCATATGTTGCTCAGCTATGTCTGCTGAGTACAAAAATACCCCCCGTATGTACCTTTGCCAGGTATATGTGGACATCAGAGGGGCACATTTGGGACACAGCCATTCCATTTTTTTTTCAAACTTTAAATTTTTACGCTGTGCCCATGTCCCATTTTAGAGTATTTTACCAGGCTATATAATCCAAATACCCCATAAAGCCATACCATATCTTAAAGAAGACATCCCAGGGTATTTCAAAAGGCCTATTTTGAACCTTAGCGTGGGATCATTTTTCCGCTAGCTTGTACCAGGTGTAGCGGTAATAAGCGTTTTTTTCTGCCTTTTTGACACACAAAGTGAGTTTGCACAGTATATTTTGCAAACCTTATGTGTACTACCACTGTATAATACTTCATATGTTGCTCAGCTATGTCTGCTGAGTACAAAAATACCCCGTATGTACCTTTGCCAGGTATATGTGGATGTTGAAGGGGCACATTTGAGACGCAGCCATTCAGTTTTGTTCTAACTACGAGGTTTTATGCTGTGTCCATGTTCCAATTTGGAGTAGTTTAGATGGTTGGTTATTGACACTTCCCCACAAACACATACTATTTATTAAAGAATACACCCTGGGGTAATTCAAAAGGCATATTTTGAACATTGGCGTGGGATAATTTTTTCTCTAGTTTGTTCCAGGTGTAGTGGTAATGAGCATTTTTAAATGTATTTTTTAACTTTTTAAAACTTTTTTAACTTTTTAAAACTATTTTTTAAACTTTTGTTTTGCTTATTAATTTTTTAAAAGTTTCCTAAACTTTCTTAAAACTTTTTTTACAGATTTAACATTTTTCTAAGCTTTTTATTTTTACCGTTAACCCCTGACTAGCAGTAAGCAGCACTAACAGTAAATTCCCAATTTTCCCATAACTTCCACCCACCCCAGCTAGCAAAATATTTAATTATACAATATTTAACTTAGTTAATTAAATAAATTTAACCCCTGAGGGTTAAAAAATAAATAAAAGTTAATCGTCAGGGGTTAAAAAAAAAATTAGATCACAGTATAATACTGTGATCTGTATTTTGATCACTGTAAGCAGTGATCGACTGGCAGGGAAGGGGTTAATTTTTATTTGGACTGGGTAAAGGGGGGTGTTTTTATTTTTTACTTAAACGTTATTAAAACTTTTTTAAACTTAATTTTTTAACTTTTTAAAGCTTATTTTAAAACTTTTTTTAACGTTAACCCCTAGTTAGCATGACACTAAATCCCCCAATTCCCCACTAACTTCCCCACTAACTTCCACCTTCCCCAGCTAGCTAAATTTATAATTTTAAAATATTTAAATTAATTAATAAAATAAATTTAACCTCTGAGGGTTAAAAAAAAAAATAATTAACCCTCAGGGGAAAGTCAGATCATAGTAAAATACAATCCCTGCCAATTGATCACTGTAGTCAGTGATCAATTGGCAGGGAAGGGGCTAATTTTTTATTAAACTGGTTAAAGAGGGGTGGGATTTTAATTTAACTTTATTTATTTTTTTACAGGGGGCAGGATCAGTGAAGATCCATCTCCCTGCACTTCACAGTGAACCCAGAAGTGCAGGGAGGCGGAAGGTGAGTATACACAGCACATGTGCTTGCTCTGACATGCTGTCAGAGCGGGCACATGTGCTGGGACAGCGTGAGTCGGTGCTCCCGGTCTGCCTCTAATACAGAGGCAGACCGGAGCACCATTAACCCCGCGATCGCGGCGACTGCAGATATCTGGGGTTAATTTTAACGGGTGACGGACGAGGTCCGTCACTCGTCGTTATGGCAATCCCCTGAGTGACGGACCTCGTCCGTCACTCGTCATTAAGGGGTTAAAGAAATATTTGAAGCACCATAACAGTACGCAGCAGTAGTTATGGTGCTAGTAGTGCCCTTGCAGCTTAAATAGCGAGCCATAACTATCAAAATTGAAGTATCACCGAAACCGACAGAAGGAACTTCCATTAACTCCACTTTTTTAATCCCGGCTGGCTGAGATGGTACGGTGAGCACTCTCAACCAATGACCTAAGGCCTGGAATACTGGTTTGGTTCAGTGCAGGAGCTTTTGGGCACAAACTCAAAAAGTTTGTCTACTTACCCTGTAAGGGGAGCAGGAAAATTCAGACACCATAACTACAACTGCCCGGTAGTGCTTAGGAAGGTGTACGTGAGATATAATATGGACTGAATCTATAGGAATTTTTTTAAACTTAGCAACGGCCCTGGCAATAAAACCCATTCAAAGAACAAACCAACATCAGTATAACAAGGTAAATTTGAAGAACAGACTTTATTGTTGTAATAAAATGAACACTATATAGAATATATATGTCTAGGAATACAATGGTGGTTCTAGCATGCCAAGTGTGAATTCAGGTGCAGGCCAGTGAACCTTGCATGTTGTTAATGTGCGTTTCACTCTGTATTTTATTTGGCAATAATGAAAATAACTAAATCATGTTTTTATGCTACCACTAATGTGTTTGTTTCATAACATGTGTGTGTCTTTTTATCTGAATAAATATTGTTAAAGTTGTCATTAGGACGTGTGTGAGTGTATTTGAATGTTTGTCTTTGCATAATTGTCTGAATTTGTCTTTGAATAAATGTTTGTGCTTGTGCATGAATATGTATGTCTCTTCCTGTATATGAGTATGTGTTGCTTTCTAAATAAAAGTTGGTTGTCATTGTCTGAATTATTTTTTAAGTAAATGAATATGCAGGCTTCTCTTTGTGCATATGTTGCATATGTCCTTTTGTCCATGGAATAGAAACATAGAAACTTAGAATGTGATGACAGATAAGAGCCATTTGGGCCATTTAGTCTGCCCAATTTTATGAATACTTTCATTAGTCTCTTGTATCGAGAATAGCCTTATACCTATCCCACGCATTCTTAAACTCCCTCACTGTGTTAAACGGTACCACTTCAGTCGGAAGGCTATTCCATGCATCCACTACTACTCTTCTCCTTTATGGTGTTGATTTCCTTTAAATATGTAAATGTTTTTATCATATTCTCCTGTCTCGTCTTTCGTCCAAGTTATAGTTTCCTCCGAGCTATACATGTTAAGATACTCTGTGCTTTTTGGATTTTTTTTTCTTTTGGTTCAAGGCACTTTTCTTTGGATTCCTGTTCTGCCTCTTTATGGATTTGATCAATTGTTTTTGGCCCCTCGGGTTTGTGTCGCGGTACCCAATTATTCCTCCTCAGATCCAGCACATCTTGCACCAAAAATCTAATCCTAGAAGAGGTCTTGTTTTTAACAAAGATATTAATCTTATTGAAATAATTATCCATGCCAGGCTGTCCATTTTCAAGGTATTTTCCAACTGATGTCAACAATTGACAGATGCACTCCATGGACTCCTCGGTGTTCTTGTTTAGTAGTTTAATAAGGCACTCTTTAATGGTGGCTTCTGAGATCAACTTTAATTTGAATAGCTCCCCAATAAATTTGATGTTTCCAAGGGATCGCCTGCGTGCTCTTTTACAGGCATCACTTAATTCTTCCTTTAGTCGAGCCTTTTCATTAGGTGATATAGCAGCGTCCAGTTCCTTCTGCAGTTCTTCAATTCTTTCACCACCCTTTTCACCTCTCTCAAACTCCACCTGGCAGAGCCTTATTAGCAGCCTGCGGAACGTAATGCACACTTCACGATTTTCTTCAGTTGGAACCTCAAGCATCATTAGCCAGTTGCACATGTTTGCATATATAACTGCAAAATGAGTCTCTGCTACTGCTTTTTCAAATATGAGTTCTGCGACTCCTTTAAGCTGATACTCAGTGTCAACGGAGAGGTCCTTCACCTGATGGATTAAGTGCTCGAATGTCTGAGGAGTGATCTTATTCAGGATACCGCGAACTTTCCGAAACAGTTCTTCAGCCTTGACTCTACTGGGTTCTTCGTTTGCCCTTTTCATGGGAGGTCTCCAAGCTTTTTCACATTTTTGCAGTTTCACATTCTCATTTAGTTCAAGGATTTGTCGACGTTCTTTAACAGGAGCTTGCTGAGACTTCATTTGATGGATTCCAGGTGGCAATCTGCGATTACCCTTAGCAGGGTGGCAGGAATTTCCAGATTGAGGTGTCCAATTCCTGCGAGTCAAACGTGATGGATCTACTGGCCGAAGGTGAGGTCTAATAACCATGCCTTGGTGGATTTTACAGATTTCAGAGAAGTCCTTTGGTTCCTGCGGGATCGATTTGAATTGGAGTAAGAAATTCCTGTCGTAGCATACCCTTTCTACCTTTGCTTTGATCTTTAACTTATCTTGGAGTGAAGGTACTGCATGGTATTGGCTTTCTGTAATTGGCTTTGAAACCACATCAGCCTTACCAGGTTGTTCTTTTTCTTCTGTTTCTGGCAATCCTTGCTCTTTAGGGTCACAGCTCAGGCTCCTATATGATGCAGGCTGATTATTCTTTATCCCAATTTGCTGCTGCTCAGGGGTGCCCTCTTTCTTAATTAAAAACAACTCCTCATGCTTAACAGTGGGGGAATCCAAAGTCGTCTCAGAGGGATAAATCACAGTGGCAGAGTTTACTGGGAGCTCCTCTAACATTTCATTAGTGTGTGGTTTAGCAGGACAAACTGGGACATCAAGAAGAATACTCTGTTCCTGAACTGTGGCAGTCTCCAGAGAATCTAGATTAGTAGGCTCAGGATGACAACTTGAAGTGGACTTTGGCAGAGTATGAGGTTCGATTGCACAAACATGGCACTCTAGAGAAATGTTGTCTTCTAAACATGTGGCAATCTCTGTAGGCTTTATGGACATAGACTGCAGTGAAGGACCAACTGTGACTGGGTCTTGAGAATATATATTTGTAAGCTCAGATGGACAACTCAAAGTGGACTGTGGCTGATCAAGGTTTACTGTCAACTCATCTGTCAATTCACTTGTATGAGGTTCGATAGTACGAAAAGGGCACTCGAGAGAATTGTTGTCTTCTAAACACATGACAACCTCTGTAGGTTCTAGAGACATAGACTGCAGCAAATTACAATGCCCTGTGACTGGGTTCTGTGAATCTAGATTTGTAGGGTTAGATGAACTGAAAGTGGACTGTGGGTGACTAAGGTTCACTGGCATATCCTCTGTCAATCTATTTGTATGAGGTTCGATAGTGCAAACAGGGCATTCTAGAGAATTGTTGTTTTCTACACATGTTAAAATCGCTGTAGGCTCTAGAGACATAGACTGCAGCAAAGGATAAGGAATATCTTCTAGACTTGTGACAGGTTCAGGCTGTAGAATAGTATTCTGTTTATAATACTCAGCAGAATCTTTTTCATTTTCTGGTCCTTTTTTGACCACTTCCTTTTCTGGGACACTTGCAACCTTTTCAGTTGCTATGTTTTGTCTTGGAAGTAATGTAGGCTTTACTTTAGTAAAACGGAATGGGTCCCTGCAATTAATTAGGAAAAGTTAAAATACAATTGTAACAATTCTATCCTTTCCTCCCTCTTCAGCTATTCTCTTACTTTGGTCCGTCAGCCACCATATCACTTTGTATTTATCAGTTATCGCACAACTTATAGTGACGCTATCAGATCATTTAGATTTCATATAATACATTCTGGTTACAGCAATTTCAGTAGTTTATGTTGTACCATAAAGGTGTCTGTTTATTTTAAAAAGCATTCATTATGGAAATTAGGTAATGCTTAGTAAGTTATGTTGTCGTGGTACTTCCCAGTGATTTGTGATGTTGGTTCAGAAAGAGCAGTGACATGTTTCTCTATCTGTGGCTCTTCTCTCATTGGTTTTCTGTGTACACAGACAGCCAGTGAGAGAACCAGGGTATTGGCTTACTGAGGACACTGCAGTTTTATTTGTATATGTGTATGTATATGGTCAATCATTCTGTGTTTCATAATACACTTACCTAGGTAGCTGACCATATGTCATCAGTTTGTTGTTTTTTGTTGGAGTCACCCGAAAATAGCATGGTACTTCGGGAATCTTCTCCTCTTTTCCATATCTGACATTAATGTTATGTCTAAAGCTTTTGAAGAAAAACACACCCAAAAAATAAAGGTCAGGCTAATTATTACAGCACCCAGCATAGAGGTTCAATCTCACTTTGTTAAAACAAACATTAACAATAGATAAAAATCACCAGACCTTACCCCCCTCCCCCCTTTGATTAATGTGATCGTATAGTATTTACCTTTCATCAAGCTCTGCAAATTTAGATGTAACAGAAGGGGGAAGGCAAAATCTTTTTGTGCCTTGTTGGCAATTGTGTAGAATTTCTTCCACAAACCCATCATTCTGTTTCCATGGCTCCCCTTTCTTCCCCTTTACATGATCTGGACAAACATCCAGATTTGATGATATCTGGGGCAATATCTGGGGCTCAGCTTTAATAAGCAGTAGCCTACTTAGGAAAGAAAAAGTGATTAGTGAAGTTTCATATTTCACACATTGAATGGTATATATTTGGAATAACCGAGTGTGTTTAGGAGATGATAAAAGAAGCCATTAAATATTATGCATTATTATTATTTGGGTTGTATTGTAATGGTTAAATAATTCAATTTGATTTGTAAAACCTATAAAATGTCTGGACTAATTTCATCCTGCATTTCATCCCTGTTGGTGCTGTCTGATCAGGGCCTCAAAACACCTTTTTTAATTCCTATATATTTTATCTATTTTTTGCACCCCTGTATACCATGCCTGCTTATTTAATTTCAATCACTACAAATTGGCTAGGCTACACACATTCATTTTTTATCTTGGCTGTTATGAAAAATAACTAAAAGATGAAATTCATATTCATATTTAAGTACTTTAACCCGTATATTACTCCCATCCATTTTAAGATGAAACTATTACATCTAAAGGAAAGCTATGTTATTTATAGAGGTGATGCCCATGAGCAAACCATACTTTATTCTAATTCTTATTGAACTCTGACCTCCATCTTCTAATAACCCTATCTGATATGATACCTGCAGCCACTGTCCACTTACCTCTCAATAGACCAAGGGTGGGGAGCCTTCGGACCTCCAGATGTTTTGGACTCCATCTCCTATAATCTTCTTACAGCCATAATACTGGCAAAGCATCAATGGAGATGTAGCTTAAAACACCTGGAGGGCCAAAGGTTCCTCACCCCTGACGTAGACGTATGACAAAGAATATCCTCTAGACTTGTGACAGCTTATAGTGACACTATCATATCATTTGTCTCATATATTCGATTCTGGTTACAGCAATTTCAGTAGTTTATTCGTACCATAAAAGCTTCTGTTTATTTTGAAATGCATTCCTTATGCAAGTTTAGGTAATGCTTAGTAAGTTACGTTGCCATAGCACTCCCCATTGATTTGTGATGTTGGTTCAGAAAGAGAATGGACATGTTTCTCTGTCTGTGTTTTTTCTCTCATTGGTTTTCTGCATACACAGACAGCCAGTGAGAGAACCAGGGTATTGGCTTACTGGGGACACTGCAGTGTTATTTGTATATGTGTATGTATATGGTCAATCATTCTGTGTTTCATAATACACTTACATAGGTAGCTGACCATATGTCATTAGTTTGTTGTTTTTTGTTGGAGTCACCCGAATATAGCATGGTACTTCGGGAATTTTCTCCTCTTTTCCATATCTGACATTAATGTTATGTCTAAAGCTTTTGAAGAAAAACACACAAAAAAAACAAAGGTCAGGCTAATTATTCCAGCACCCAGCATTGAGGTTAAATCTCACTTTGTTAAAACAAACATTACCAATAGATAAAAAATCACCAGACCTTACCCCCCTGTTTCTCCCCCCCCCCCCCTTTGATTAATGTGATCATACAGTATTTACCTTTCATCAAGCTCTGCAAATTTAGATGTAACAGAAGGGGGAAGGCAAAGTCTTTTTGTGCCTTGTTGGCAATTGTGCAGAATTTCTTCCACAAACCCACCATTCTGTTTCCATGGCTCCCCTTTCTTCCCCTTTACAGGATCCGGACAAACATCCAGATTAGGTGATATCAGGGACAATATCTGGGGCTCAGCTTTAAGAGGTAGCCTATTTAGGAAAGAGAAAGTGATTAGTGAAGTTTCATATTTCACACATTGGATGGTATATTTTTGGAATATCTGAGTGTTTAGGAGATGATAAAAGAAGCCATTATATATTATGCATTATTATTATTTGGGTTGTATTGTAATGGTTAAATAATTCAATATGATTTGTAAAACCTATGAAATGTCTGGACTAATTTCATCCTGCATTTCATCCCTGTTGGTGCTGTCTGATCAGGGCCTCAAAAACCTTTCTTAATTCCTATATATTTTATTTTTTGCACCCCTGTATACCATGGCTGCTTATTTAATTTCAATCACTACAAATGGGCTAGGCTACACACATTCATTTTTTAGTTCATTTTTTATCTTGTCTGTTATGAAAAATAACTAAAAGATGACATTCATATTCATATTTTAAGTACTTTAACCTGTATATTACTCCCATTCATTTTAAGATGAGACTATTACATCTTAATGAAAGCTATGTTATTTATAGAGGTGATGCCCATGAGCAAACCATCCTTTATTCTAATTTTTATTGAACTCTGACCTCCATCTTCTAATAACCCTATCTAATATGATACTTGTAGCCGCTGTCCACTTACCTCTCCATAGACCAGGGGTGGGGAGCCTTCGGATCTCCAGATGTTTTCGGCTGCATCTCCTATAATCTTCTTACAACCATAATACTGGCAAAGCATCAATGGAGATGTAGTCCAAAACATTTGGAGGGCCAAAGGTTCCCCACCCCTGCCATAGACGTATGACAAAGAATATCCTCTAGACTTGTGACAGCTTATAGTGACACTATTATATCATTTGTCTCATATATTCAATTCTGGTTACAGCAATTTCAGTAGTTTATTCGTACCATAAAAGATTCTGTTTTTTTTTTTTTATAAATGCATTACTTATGGAAGTTTAGGTAGTGCTTGGTAAGTTACGTTGCCGTAGCACTCCCCACTGATTTGTGATGTTGGTTCAGAAAGAGAATTTACATGTTTCTCTGTCTGTGTTTTTTCTCTCATTGATTTTCTGTGTACACAGACAGCCAGTGAGGGAACCAGGTTATTGGCTTACTGAGGACACTGCAGTTTCATTTGGATGTCCTAATAGCATTGTGGTCAATCATTCTGTGTCTCATGATACACTTACCTAGGTAGCCGAGCAGACATCTTTAGTTTGTTGGTTTTTGTTGGAGTCACCCGAATATAGTATGGTACTTCGGGAATCTTATCCTGTTTTCCAAAGCTGACAAAGGTATGTCTAAAGGTTTTAAAGAAAAACACAAAACACAAAATGGTCAGTCTACTTCTTATATCACCCATCATAGAGGTTAAAATGTAAATTTGTTAAAACAAAATATCAACAATAGAAAATAAGCACAGGATTTCCCCCCATTGATTAATTTGATAATACAGTATTTACCTTTCATCCAGCTCTGCAAATTTAGATGTAACAGAAGGGGGAAGGCGAACTCTCTTTATGCCTTGTTGGTAACTTTTTTGAATTTCTTCCACAAGCCCACCATTCTGTTTTGATGGCTCCCATTTCTTACCCTTCTCAGGATCTAGACAAACATCCAGATTAGGTGATATCTGGGGCAATATCTGGGGCTCAGCTTTAAGAGGTAGCCTATTTAGGAAAGAAAAAGTGATTTGTGAAGTTTCATATTTCACACATTGGATGTTTTGTTTCTGGAATAACTGAGTGTGTTTAGGAGATGATAAAATAAGTCATTATTATTTGGGTCGTATTGTGACCCATCTCTGACCTCCATCTTCTAATAACCCTATCTAATAGGATACTTGCAGCCGCTGTCCACTTACCTCTCCGTAGACGTAGGACAAAGAATGTCCTCTAGACTTGTGACAGCTTAAAGTGACACTTTCAGATCATTTATTTTTCATATATTGGATTCTGGTTACCGCAATTTCATTAGTTTATTCGTACCATAAAAGCTTCTGTATATTTTGAAATGCATTCCTTATGGAAATTAGGTAATGCTTAGTAAGTTACTTTGCCCTAGTACTTCCCAGTGATTTGTGATGTTGGTTCAGAAAGAGCAGTGACATATTTCTCTATCTGTGGTTCTTCTCTCATTGGTTTTCTGTGTACACAGACAGCCAGTGAGGGAACTAGGGTATTGGCTTACTGAGGACACTGCAGTTTTATTTGGATGTGCTAATAGCATTGTGGTCAGTTATTCTGTGTCTCATGATACACTTACCTAGGTAGCCGAGCACACGTCTTTAGTTTGCTGGTTTTTGTTGGAGTCCCCCGAATATAGTATGGTACTTCGGGAATCTTATGCTCTATTCCATAGCTGACAAAGGTACGTCTAAAGCTTTTGAAGAAAAACACAAACAAAATGGTCAGTCTAATTCTCACAGCAGTATAGAGGTTAAAATGTAAATTTGTTAAAACAAAATATCAACAATAGAAAATAAGCACAGGATTTCCCCCCATTGATTACTATGATCATACACTATTTACCTTTCATCAAGCTCTGCAAATTTAGATGTAACAGAAGGGGGAAAGCGAAGACTCTTTCTGCCGTGTTGGTACATTTTTCGAGTTTCTTTCACAAGCCCACCTTTCTGCTTCCATGGCTCCCATTTCTTACCCTTCTCAGGATCTGGACAAACATCCAGATTAGGTGATATCTGGGGTAATATCTGGGGCTCAGCTTTAAGCCTATTTAGGAATGAAACAGTGATTAATGAATTTTAATATTTCATACATTTGGAATTCTATTTCTGGAATAACCGAGTGTGTTTAGGAGATGATAAAAGAAGGCATTATATATTATGCATTATTAGTTGTGTGGTTAACTAACTAACTTTGATTTCTCAAATTAATGTCATTCTGCATTTCATCCCAGGATTGTGCTATCTGATCAGGGTCTCAAAACTACCTTTATTAATTCCTATATATTTAACCTTTTTTTTTTTTACACCCCTGTTTATCATGCCTGCTTATTTTATTTCAAATTGTATCACTACAAATGAACTAGGCCACACACATCCATTGGTTTGTTTGTTTTAGCTTATCTGTTAGGTACTCTTCTTAACAGATGAAAATTAATTTCACATATTAAGGATTTTAACCCTTATATTACTCCCATTAATGTCAAGATGACACTATTAAATGTAAAGGAAAGCTGTGTTATTTATAGCGATGATGCCCATTAACATATCATCCTTTATTCTAATCTCTATCTTACTCTGATCACCATCTTTTAATAACCCCATCTAATACAATAGCTGTAGCAGCTATTCCCTTACCTGTCTGTAGAAGGCTGGATCTTTGACTGTTTTTTGAATTCTTTTTTAGTAGAATTCCTGGGTGGGGGTTGAGTACCCCACAGCCATGAAACCAGGGGATGTTCAAATATAGAAATAGCGTTACTCATGGTCTCTGTAAATAATCTCACTGCAATGAAAATGCCTGTGAAATGATAGTAGGACCAGCAGGAGTAGGGTTTTTTTATCTTCTGGTCTGTGACATCACAATCGAACCTGATTGTCTAAATGCAGAAACAATGACCGACTGCATAATGTCTATGGGAATTAAATCCAATTGAAAATTTAAATAGAATTTCAATGATAGGTACAGAAACCACTTAATTTTTCAATTTGTTGTTGTGGCATTAAAGGGATACTCCGGCCACCATAATGCCAAGATCAAGATTTTGTAATTTTGTCTTTGCTCTTTGACAATATTAAAAAACTTCTCTAAGCACCAACACAACTTTAGCTTAATGAAGCAGTGTTGGTATATAGATGATTCACTGCAACTCATTCTATGCCATTTAAGAGTTAAATCAGTTTTGTTTCTGTTTATGCAACTCTAGCCAAACCTCCCCGGGCAGTGACTCACACAACCAACTTGACAAAAAAAATTGTTTCTGTTTCAATCAGATGTAACAGCACTGTGTGTTTACTTTGCAGATTTTATGTACTGCACTGTTAATTGACCATTCATAGCACACATGAGGTTCCTGCAGGCTATTAACAGAATATGGGAGATTAAATTCTAATTTAAGCAGACTGTGCAATAGAAGAAGTTTCAACATTAGATCTCTCTTCACAGGAAATGTGTATGGGAGACTCTTTAGGTCAAGTTCAGGGAGGTTTAATTAGAGCTGCATAATTATAGTGATTTGACTCCTAAATGGTAGAGAATCGAGCAGTTAGAAACGGCTTTGATAATTCTTATATATTTTACTTTGGGGTTTTTTTTTTTTTCTGCACCCCTGTATAACTTGCCTGCTTGCTTTATTTCAATACCTATAAATAGGCTAGGCTAAATAAACAATTTCATTTTATTTATTTTTTTGATAATTTTTTTATCTCATCAAAAATAACTAAAAGATGAAACTGAATAACCCTTCTATTACTTTTCATTTCAAGATGACACTGTTAAATCTACAGGAAAGCTGTGTTATTTAAAGAGATGATGCCCATTAACAAACCATCCTTTATTCTAATCTCTATTGAACTCTAACCCCAACTTCTAATAGCTCTATCTAATATGATACATGTAGCAGATGTTTACTTACCTGTCTGTAGAAGGCTGGATCTTTGGCTGTTTTTTGAATTCTCTTTTAGTAGAATTCCTGGGTGGGGGTTGATTACCCCACAGCCATGAAACCAGAGGATATTCAAATATAGAAATAGCGTTACCCATTCTCTTAATAAATCATCCCACTGCAATGAAAATGCTTGTGAAATGCTAGTACAACCAGCAAGAATAGGGTTCTCTATTCTCTGGTTAGTGACATCACAATAGAACTTGATGTTCTAGATCAGGGTAGATCACAATAGGTAGATCCCAGATGTTGTACAATTACAACTCCCATGATGCTTTGCATACCTTTAGAATGACAAAGCATCATGGGAGTTGTAGTTCTACAACATTTACATCTGGGGATCTGCCTATTGACAGATCTGTTCTAGTTGCAGAGAGAATGGCTGACTGCATAATGTCCATGGAAATTTAATCCAATTGAAAATTAAATTGGAGTTTAATTGACAAGAACAGAAACAATTTAATTTCCCATGTTGTGGTTGTGGCATTAAAGGGATACTCTGACCACCATAACACCATCACAATGAAGTTGTTATGGTGTGATGAGGTCCATGGCACCATCTCACCATAAGATGTTAAACCATTAAGCGTTTAACCCCAAACACTTCCTCTAAAGGTCTGAAGCCTTGGACCGGGTGCCGCTTATAGGCTGAGAGCATTAGCTGACAGAAGCTCTTCATTGAGAAAGTGAGTGGAAAGGACGCATACATTTTTTCATTCACTTTTCTGATTGGGGAGCTTGTGATTGAGTGAACGCATTAACTGATGCTCCCAGTCTAACAGTGGTGCCACGTTTGGGCATCCTGATCAGGGCCGCCATCAGGGGGTGACAACCGTGACGGTTGTCAAGGGCCCGGCGGTCCTGGGGGGCCCGGACTGCTTTGGCCCCAGGGCCCCACAATTACTCTCTGCACCTATATACAGCGATGATCGCTATATTTAGTTGCAACCGCGGGCCCCCCGGCTCCCTATACTTGCAGAGGGGGCCCAGCGGACTGTAGCTGTACTTTACAGCATTTCCTGCTCTCTAACTCCCGCGAGATGTGCGGCCGTTAAAGCGTTGCCATGGTAACGCTCCGCGCGGCGCGCATAACACATCTCGCGGGAGTTAGAGAGCAGGAAATGCTGTAAAGTACAGCTACAGTCCGCTGGGCCCCCTCTGCAAGTATAGGGAGCCGGGGGGGGCCCACAATGGCACCGGACCGGACCACCAGGGATCAAAGAATCTTCCCCTTTCCCCGAACCAGGTAAGAAACAGGGAGGGGGGAATAACTTTACATTTACATGCATACACTACTAAACACACACACTGCATCCACTAAACTGACACACACACTGCATCCACTACACTGACACACACACTGCATCCACTACACTGACACACACACACACACTGCATCCATTACACTGACACACACACTGCATCCACTACACTGACACACACTGCATTCACTGCACTGACATACACACTGCATCCACTACACTGACACACACACTGCATTCACTGCACTGACACACACACTGCATCCACTACACTGACACACACACACTGCATCCATTACACTGACACACACACTGCATACACTACACTGACACACACACACTGCATCCATTACACTGACACACACACACTGCATACACTACACTGACACACACACTGCATACACTACACTGACACACACACTGCATCCATTACACTGACACACACACACTGCATCCACTACACTGACACACACACTGCATCCATTACACTGACACACACACACTGCATCCACTACACTGACACACAAACTGCATCCATTACACTGACACACACACTGCATCCACTACACTGACACACACACTGCATCCATTACACTGACACACACACACTGCATACACTACACTGACACACACACTGCATACACTACACTGACACACACTGCATTCATTGCACTGACACACACACTGCATTAATTACACTAACACACACTGCATTCATGGCGGGGGGTAGGCCGGCCGGGTGGGAGGGGGGGTGTGGGGGGCCCAGACCTTGTGCTTCGTCAGGGACCCCACATTTTCTGGTGGCGGCCCTGCCGATAGGCAGTCCACAAAGCGGGAGCCAGCGATCTCCTGAACAGGTCTGCTAGGTTCCGAAATCGAGGGTCCATAAGCACGTGGGACATACCAGACCAGCTTCCTCGGCTCCTGGAGCGACCTCCCGAAAACGATCCCACTGAAAGCGAGAAAGAGAGTCGGCAATGACATTAGACACTCCGGGAACATGGATTGCTCGGAACCAAATGTTAAATTCCAAACAACGCAGAACCAACCGGCGTAACAAAGCCAATACTGGAACCGAGCTAGATGATAAACGATTCACCACATGGAACACACTCATGTTGTCCGTGCGGAAAACCACCTGCCTGTTCGCGAGCTCCTCCCCCCCACAATTCCACTGCTACCACAATAGGGAAATGCTAGAGATAAGTCAAGTTACGTATCAGGTCCGCCTCGCGCCATGCAGCAGGCCAAGGCTCTGCACACCAACGTCCCCGAAAAAATGCCCCGAAGCCCAGGGAGCCGGAGGCATCCGTAAACAACTCCAGGGCCACATTAGATATCGCTTCTCGACGCCAAAATGTCCGACCATTGTACCCTGCGAGGAACTCACTCCAGACATTCAAATCGTCCTTGAGCCGCTTGGTAACCCGAATAAAATGATGGGGAAGACTAATGCCGACGGTAGCCAGAGACAGCCGTCTACAAAACACCCGACCCATAGGCATGATCCGACATGTGAAGTTCAAGTGGCCCAACAGGGATTGCATCTGACGAAGCTGCACCTTCCGTGCACCCTTCACCCGATCAACCATGGTAGTAAGGATCCCCAATTTATCACTGGGCAAACGAAAGACCAAACTGATGGAGTCAATCTCTATACCCAGGAAGGAAATCACCGCTTTCGGGCCCTCAGTCTTGTCCTCTGCCACTGGAACCCCCAAATCTCGCATAACTGCCTTAAACTGTCCCAACAAATCTTCACATCGCGAAGAGAGAGCCGGACCGACGAACAGAAAATCGTCAAGATAGTGCAAGAGGGAAGAAAAACCTGACGCCTCCGATACGATCCATTCCAGCAATGAGCTAAAAACTTCAAAATAATAACAAGAAATCGAGCAACCCATGGGGAGGCACATATCGTAGAAAAATTCCCCCTGAAACTGACACCCCAACAAATGAAAACAGGAAGGGTGAACTGGGAGCAACCGAAAGGCCGATTGAATATCAGACTTAGCCATCAGGGCCCTAGGCCCTGCTTCCCGAACGAGATCCAGAGCCCGATCAAAAGAAGCGTATCGGACCCGACTATCCTCCTTCGCAATCCCGTCATTAACCGAAGCCCCCGCTGGAAAAGACAGGTGATGAATCAGCCGAAACGCCCCCGGTTCCTTCTTAGGAACGAGGCCCAATGGGGACACCCGCAAATTATCAAACGGAGGAACGGAAAACAGTCCCGCCATCCGTACCAAGTCCACTTTTTTCTGTAGCTTAGCTGCCAGAATCCCTTCCTTACCCCGAATCGAGGACAAATTATGCGCAAACGACGCCTCCCCAGACGGAGTAAATGGGATCCTAAAACCGTAGGTGAAAACTTCCCAAAGCATCCGCGCATCCCTATGCCTGGGGTACCGTGCGAGCCACGGAAGCAGTTTTACCGTCCGTACCGGGGTCCTCCCCCCGAGGAGCGTCATCCTTTGATGCCGTCCTGGGGAGGGGTTTTCCTCTTCTAAAACACCGTACCGCCGGGTGAGCCCCACCACAGTGGGAACACTCATGTTTAAATCGACAACTGTTGTACCACCTGCACTGACTCTCATTGAAGAGCCAGCAGATGCCCTTCTTGGTCCCGGCCGACGCTCCACCAGGAGCGCCGGCGACCAAAGGAAAGGACGATGAGGCTGGACGGCACGGGGTCATGAGAAGCAACCAAAGGTTACCATCTTGCATGCCAAAATGCATGTGCGGTCGAACCGCCATTTTTTGTCTAAATTGCTGGTCGTATTTACACCAGCATTGAACCCCATAAACTTTATAAGCCCCCCAAATTAAATCCAAATAAGAAAACAACAACGGGGCCCGCTCTGGAAACCTCGTCAACCGAATACTAGCATAAGTTGCAAATCCTTGCAACCAATTACCGAAGGTACGGGGGAGCTCCTTACCTTTTCCAATCTCCGTCGCCTCACCACGTAGTGGTCTATCAGCGGATTCCCTATCAAACGGGACTAACGATATGAGGTCCACATACTCACCCTTCAAGATCTTCTCCCTCACCTCCAGCGACACATGCATCCCCAGGGGGGCTAGGTCACACACCGGCCCCCCTGCAGTACCCTCCATAGAACCCAACAGAGGGGTCCCCGTGGGAAGCGTAGCGTCCTGCGCAGCTAAGCCAACCTGCCCTAAGCGATCTAATACTAAGCGCAGCAATTTTACGACTTCCCCTGTATTCCCTTGTTCCAGCCCAGAGACCCCCTCTGCCCCTAAACAAGCGCGAGCGCACTCCAACTCACGGTTCTGGAGCAGGGGTCTCTCCATCAGCTCCACATCTGACCCATCCGTCAGTATAGGTCCTGTGACCAGCCTGCCAGCTGCCCCTCCAGGGGCCTGGCGGCTCACCCCCATGGGAGCTCCAGATCTTCTGGGGTGGGTGTGTGGAGGGGAATCCTGCGTCCCTCCCTCCTCTGGCACTGTAGAAACACCTTCAGGTCTCCTGGGGGTTATGAAGAAGCAGGGAATCCTGCGTCCCTCTCCTCTCCCTGGTGGTCCAAAGAGGCACTGGCGAGTTCCTCCGCCGGCCCGCTTGCACCTGCTGGCCATCTCCACTTTCGGGGGGCCAGCGGTGCTCCGTGTCGGAATCCCCGGATCCATCTTCACCCGGACTTCTGGGTTCGGCAGTGGCCTGTGACGTCTGCGCTCCTTGACCCGCAGACGTCACGTACGTGCCACCAGCGTTCCGGCGTGCGGCGCCCCGCTTCTTCCGGCGTGCGGCCGCACGCCCTGACATCACACCCGCCGCAGCCGGAAAAGAAGGGTGAGGACTGCGCGACCTCACCTCTCCCACAGCGCCATCTTGAGATCCGCCATCTTGATGGCCTGGCCCCGACCGGACCATCCGACGCGTGGAACACCTTCCCCGCTCCTTCTTCTTCAGGAAACCGGATTCCTCCGCAGGGGGCCAGCCTCACTCGGCCCCGGACAGGTAGTAGCTGGTGGCACAGCCCTGGCTCTTCGCACCGGACTGGGAGACAATCTGGATGGCGGCCTGGAACGGTGGGCACGACATCCTCTGGTGGGCCCCGACCCCTCTTGAGACTCCTGGGTGTCTTGGACACTGTGAAGCAGCGCAGCATAGGACTCTGCGCCGTGTGTCCTCTGAAAGGCCTGCAAAATCGTAAGTAGAGCCTCTCTGGGCATGTCAGGGACATGAGCCATGATGTTAAATTATTAACTGCAGTGGCAAAATTCTGTAACAGCAGTTTTACATCACTAACAGCAGTTTTTTCTTTTTTTTTTTTAGGGTGACCAGAAACAGCACTGCTAGGTTCCCTCAGCATGCTCTCCAGTGGTCTGGTAAGTATTTCCCAGTGTCCCCGGTCCAGGTGCATCCCAAACATTGTATCCATTTTTTGTCGCCATGGCAACCTCTCCGGGCAGCAGTCATGCTCCCCCTCCTTATCCACTCCGAGGGTTGGCCTATACATAATAGATCTTATTGTAAGTATCATCTTTAATGATGTGGTACTCTGTGTTGTACTCCACGTATTGTTGTGAACACTAGTTTTGTGGAAATCTGTGATACACTCATAAACACCACACATTACTTTGTGTTTTGTTGTGTGATATATTCATAAACGTGTTATTCCCACTTTTGTCAAACATCATCCCATACTGACCACACTTTGCCACCAATTCCATATTGCATGCATACCCCTACCATAAGTCACTACCAAAGGCATATTTTACCAATTACTTGCAAAATATTTAATTTAAAAGCTGTGGATCAGATTACCTCCTGAATATGTGTAAAGGATAATTAATTCATTGTGACAGAAGATTACAGATTACCTTTAACTGTTGCTTCCCCCCCATTCAGATTTAAATGCTGTTTACTGCTTTTCATTAAAGGATCACTATAGGGTTAGGAACACAAACATGTATTCCCCCACGTCCTTTAGTCCCCTTAGGATGGGTTAAAATTCACCCTATTTTCAGCATTCCACAGGTTTGTCGTGCTGGCCCCGCCCCCTTGGTGACATCATCAAACTTGGCGATTTTTAACCAATTCAATGTGATTGGCTAAAATCGGAAAGGGGGCGGGGTAAAATGCCATTTTCTGTTCTCTGAAAAGGGATTGTTTACACGAAAATGCCTGAAGGGAGCTATTATACTCACCATAACAACTACATTAAACTGTAGCTGTTCTGGTGACCATAGTGTCCCTTTAAGTTCATACATATTTATCTTTTACATTAACTTTTTAGATGAACACTCCTTTAGTTTTTCTCTCAGTCTATTTAGTTTATAATCTAATCCAATTATTTTCTGGCTTCTACTCCGGAATGTGTCTCTTATATGTTACAATGTGTATTTTAGTACTTTCATACATATATCACGTATTATAGCGACAACCCTGTGTACTTTGTCTTTTTTTATAATCTAATTCTTCTTCTTTGATTTTTACAGATTGTATTGCTTGGATATTTGACATTGTCTATAATATTTCTTACATCTGTATCCCGGAATCACCACTTAGCATTTACTTTTCCTGTGCTTGAATTGTGTTTTATACTGCTCATCTATGTAGAGATTGCACTAGATTAAGGGCTATGGGAGGGCAAAATGTCACTCTCTCAAATATAATACACTGAATCATTTTGAATCATCGCTTATTCATATTTATTCACTTATTTTAAGAGACTTTAAATACTGTGATCATTGTGTCAGATATAAAGACTGTGTTCATCATGTCAGACACATTAGGAGTTTGAAATAAAGGTCTCCGATTTGTGGATGTGGTCATAAATACTGCTTATATAAACATATTAGCCTTTTTCTACCATCTATATAATTTTAGTTGTCACAGTGAAATGGGATTTAAAAAGCTTTTGTATGATAATTGTTGGAAATGAAATGTTTAATTCTTTTCGTTTATTGTTAATGTCCAAGCAACTTAACATGTTTTTTGTAATAAATTGCTCTCCTTGCATTGAAAACATGAGCCTTCATCTGCTGAACGTACTGGGTACATTAGTATTTGCATAATCGATGTTCTTTAACTGAAGGAAAATGTGATATTATTCATTGTGTGTATTAGAAGTCCAGTGCTTCTACACAATGAATGGAATTGTGCTGGTCCTCAATTCACAGTGGCCTACATTTACAAACACTACAGCTAGCACTACACCTTTTAAACATATTTAACAATACATATATATCAATATAACCAAATAAAAACACAACAACATAATAACAATAAAAACAAATGATGTTAAGACAGATAATGTGAAACTAAAATCTAGCAACGATTATATTACCAAGACTTTAAAATTACAAGTTATGGTCATATATGTATGTGGGCAAACCTGGCCATCACATTTGTGTTGGACAGCCTATTCCAAAATCATGGATATTAATATGGAGTTGTTCCACCTTTCCAAATATACAGTTGCCACTTCTGGGAAGGCTCTCCAAAAAGGTTGTGTCTGTGGGTGTTTGTATTCATTTAGCCAAAATAACATTTGTGAAGTTAGGCACCGATGTTGGATAAGAAGACCTAGCTCATAATCAGCTTTCTAATTTACCTTAAAGATGTTTAAGGGGGTTGAGGTCAAGGCTCTGTGCAGACCATGTCTTCATGGGCTTACCTTTGTGCAAAGAGGGGCACAGTCATGCACTGGGGGCACAGTCATGCAGAAACAGGAAATAGCCTTCCCCAAACTGTTACCACAACATTGGAACCACCCAATTGTCTAAGATGTGTTTGTATCCTGTATTAAGATTATCCTACAGTCGAACTAGCCAAGATCCTGAAAAACAGCACCATACTAAGTTTAAAGTCACAGAGCTCTTTAAATATGAGTCATTGCACTGCCAATGTTTGTGTATGAAGATTGCGTGTCTATGTGTTGGACTTTGTGCCCCTGCTAGCAATGTTTGAGGTTGAAACACCTTAATTCAGCAACTAGTATGAGTATTGACATACATCTGGCGATATAGTGTATATACAAAACCATCTTCTCTATTGCTTGTTGTTGTAAAAGAACTGAGACAATTTAGTTCATTGTTGCTGAAGGAGCAACAACAGGCAAAAAGAAAAAAGAAGGAACAATAGTTACATATGTGCATTGAAAATGCCCCAAAATTAGACTCCTCTAACAGAACTTCATTCATTTTCTACAATAAATGACAGACATTTTTGGAATACTTTAACTTTAAATGCAGATTGAAACCTTTCAAACCTGCTAATTATGCTCCAGTTTGTCACATGATGTAACATTGTGCTTAATTCGGCATCACCTATGACCCCAAATACTATGTACTACTATAGTGCATCATACTTCGGGGAAGCCATCTAACATGTTATTCGATATTAGCAATGTAGTCATTCTATGTTGCCAGCCAATGGATATCCTCTTCAGACTATTTAGACCTATACTACAGACCAGTCTTTACCGTGCTGTGGTTTATTGACAATTTGGAGATTATATGATATTGGTTTATCTGGTTTTGACTTCGGGTTGTATTTGACTGATCTGATTTGTATTACCCTTAATTGACGTGTTTAATTGTATTGTTGCTTTTCTTTTACTGTGTTGGCTTTGGCTCAGGCATGTTTTCTCTTTACTTAGTCTGTTATACCTATATCGGCACTGGAAATAAATCCAGACATTCTAAGGTTCAATAAACTCAGTCTCTTCATAAATTGCAAATTTAGGATTCTATTTATTAATTTATTTATTTATATAGCGCTTCTTATCCAGAGGGCTTAAGAATTCAAAAATATTGTTGGCAATTATACAAACATAGGATAAAAATGTAGACAAGAGAATAACTAAAACAGTTCTTCAAGAGTAGAACCCAAATGTTAAAAACCCTCGGATATCAACTCACATGAAGAGTTAACAACTCAGTATAAATGGTAAAATTACAATTACTTAAATCTTTATTAGGTAAATCGCGTTAGATGGATAACCCCACATAAATCCTGAAACAAACAGCGATAAGAAAAAAGTGTAAGTGCCAAGAGAAAAAGTGTTAAAAAAGGAGAAATCGATGAAGCCTTCCAGATCTGTCCCATGAATAACTAACTTGGATCCATCCAGGTATAAGGCAAACGCTCCAGTAGCTATTTGAGATAACAATTTTATAGATTGAGAGTATTTGAGATATATATAAAAGTGTAGCCAGTGGAGCAATTCTGCAACAAATGAAACATGTCAGTGTGTTCACAGGATAATCAGATATCCAGTATAAGGGTATAGCTTCAATAGGTATAAGAAAGGGAGACAGCCCCGACCTAATAGGCCCACGAGACACGACGAGCACTATCTCATCCGCAGTATCTCCTCCATACCAAAAGCTCCTACCACCCCCCTCTTCACCCCTCTATCTTACCCTTCTCTACTCTTTCCTACTCACCTGTCCTTTCAAACGGTGGATATTACATGCAACAATCAGAAACTACTCCTGATAAGTCACAAAGGAGAAGACGCAATTAATAAATACGGGAGGCCACATAATTGTATAAGATGATACGTAGTCATGCTGACGTAACGGACACGTCTCTAGGTAGACGACCCAGTAACATAAAGCGTAACCCGTAGCACGGTACTACATGTAAACAGAGAATACCTCTCGTTATATAAGATTTGACGTTGCATAGTCCATTAACCAATCTACGCAGGGAGCCCTCCTGTCCGAGAAATAGCAGTGTAAGAAAACACAAGTAAGCCGCCACAAGTCTCCCAACCCAGAAACAAGCGAATGTACAGGGACCAGAAGTACTGAGTAGTCTTGTTTTCATTGTATTGTATTGTTTCAGTTGTTCTATCAACTAACTCTTGATGACCCACAAGCTTGGTGGGCACAAGAGAAAAACTGCATGAATGCAAGTCACAAAATGGCACACACTACGCAGAAGAGAATTGCCTTACTACGCATAGCACTTTATAACTACGCAGTCATAGGCTTGTCTTAACTGATATTCTTTCTTTCTGTAACTACCTTTGACGTATACCATATTTGTGATGAGATCGGCTTCTGCGTAAACCTAAATGTTATGCCATTGTGTTCCGTGCAGCTCAAAAATAAAGAATTAAAAAAAAAAAAAAAAAGAAAGGGAGACAAGTGTCAGTATTGAGACAAGAATGGGGCTATTTGAAATAAATACCAACTGTATATAGTGAATTCTATAATCCGATTAAAAGGAAAAAGGAGGGTAGGGAGCAATAGTACATACCCCACCCCTACCTTATCAATCAGAGAAAATACTATTCAGGGTGTGAAAGGTGAGGGTAAAGAATTTCCCTCAAGTGTTACTTAAGTGTAAAGAGAGTATCTGGGATAAGTATAGACAGTATAGAACCTAAGTTGGTGTTATATTAGAGTAATACCCCAGCCTCTAAGTCTAACACTATAAAGTGAGACAAAACAACACTGCCTCCCTATGCTTACCCTACAAATAGCTAGCTGCTTCAAGGAATTTGTTCTGACTTTACAGGTGAAGTTCCTATAGATTTTACCAGTCTGGTAATCCTTAGAGTCAGTGACAAATTTTTGATGTTTACGCATTTTTATAGTATGACATCTATCTAGATTATTTTTAAGTCTGGTCTTGATTTGAACAAAATCTGGGTTAGTTTCACTTTTTAAATTTTGTTCTCAAGTTTTCAGTTGAGCTCCAGCAATTCTTCTTTTTTCAAATGTAATTAAAATCTCCATTAAACGTCTGGAGATGGTGGAGATGGTTGTGAACATTCTAGAGGATGAAGAAACTTATAGGGTCCTGAAATCAGACCCTACAAATGAATTTTCAGCAATATAAGGAAATCTTGAACAAGGGCCGCAGTGAAGGATTGCTGTCCGTTGACAGGTATGAATTCATTCTTAACCGTCACCCTAGGATAGCAACCTTTTACTGCCTGCCCAAAGTCCATAATAGTCTGATTTCTCTCCTGGGTCGCCCCATTGTGTCATGCATTGATAACCTGACTCAGAATGGGAGCATATATATTGATCACATTTTGAGACCCTTTGTTGGGGGGCTTCCATCCTACCTCAAGGACACCAAACAAGCTCTTGCCCTCCTCTCAAATTTTCAGGTAACCTCTTCAGTCAACCTCTGTAGTTTGGACATCAAGGCACTCTATTCCTCCATCCCACATTCTAATGGCGTTCGGCATATTGGTCATTTCCTGGAACAGAGGGGAGATAAATACACCCCACATACCAGATTCTGCCTTGAACTCCTCGAGTATATACTTTCACAACTTTACTTCATGTTTAAAAATAAGTTCTACCACCAGGTGAGAGGTAATGCGATGGGGACAGCTTGTGCTGGGGTAGTGGGAGGAAAGCCTTGTACATTTAGAAGCCATCTCTAAATACCTTCCTCTTATTTTCTTGTGGCGTCTGTACATAGACGACGTCCTCATTGTGTGGCGGGGTGATCTCGAGGAGTTCAATGACTTTGTAAAAATTACTGATGAGAACCTGAGGTTTACTAGCGGATTTGATGGGTCCAGTCTCAATTTTCAGGATCTGACAATTTTTATCACAGACCAAAACACTATACACACTACTCTGTATAATAAAATGTCGGCCTCTAATAATCTCCTCAGATGGGACAGTTTCCACCCAAAACCCTTGAGGCAGGGTATCCATACAGGTCAATACCTAAGGGTTAGACGAAACTGTAGCACCATCGAGGAGTTCAATATTAAAGCAAGGGACCTTAGAAACCAGTTAAGAGAGAAAGGATACCCTAATAAATACTTGAAACAGGCCTATAAGAGGGCCCTGGAGTCAGACCATGATGTACTGATAAATGAGACTGTACCCAATGTGACATCAAAAGATTCCAAGATGATCACTAGACTGACTGCCACCTATGATGTGGGATGGGGGAATGTGAAAGAATCACTTCAGCGCTTCTGGCCATTACTCACAAGCGATGAGCATTTAAAAGAGGTACTCACCCCAAAGTAACTATTACAGCATGTAGGAGTAAAATCTTTCAAGACATACTGGCCCCAAGTCATCTACAACAGAGACAGCCTTCCTCCACAACATGGCTTTATAACCCTCTAACTGGTACCTTCGGGTGTGGAAGGTGTGTTGTTTGTAAATATATCAAGAGGGACTCTAAAAATGTGAAGGATAGTGAAGGAAAAGAGGAGTTTAAAATAACATATTTTTTCACCTGCAATACGGCAGGTATAGTATACCTGCTCACCTGCCAATGTAATCTTAAATATGTTGAGAGGACTTTTCGCCTGTTTAAACAACAGATTCAGGAATATCACGGAGGCTACTCAAAAGGTTTACATTTTTGTGGTTTGGAACTGGTGAAAAGAAGTGCCAGGCGAGGTGATTATGATGAATTTTTAAAACCTTTTTATTGTAGTAATAATTTTTTAACATATATAATTTTTTATTGAAATAGTCACATGAGTACATCAGCACATCAAGTCAGGGACAGGTATCAGACAATAAACATCATACATGTCTAAGCGTTTGTATCGCTGTATACTTGAATGTGTAACAAGTTGTGTTTTTATAGGCAAAAACATAGTTGCTATGCATATCTTACAGAGTGGCTAGCATTATCATGTGAATCACTGCATCCAGTGTCTGAGTCCCTAGGCGAATTACCGAATCAACATGTCGTCGTTTACAGAATGTTATTGACAGTTCGGATTCTAACATAAACCACAAAGGTGAGAAAGGGAAAGCGAGGGGGTGGGGTTACAGAAGAAAAGAGGAGGGGGGGGGGTGTTGAGTTCACACATTTATCACACCTTTTGGCACAATTACAGAGGTTATACAACGAGCTTAATTTACACCTTGTATTTGACGGCGCCCTACCGGCTTGTTCCTTTTAGAGGGTTTGCGCTAGTGCTAAGCCCTGTTATCTGTCCCAGAGGTCCAGCATCCCCAATCTCTTTTGTATTTTCCCTCACAACCTTGTAGCCTTTACGGCATTCTTTTGTAAGAGCTAATTACATCTAATTTCTGTTTAACGGCCTCTATTGAAGGGATTGTCTTACTTTTCCAATGAAAAGCTAAGTTGACCTTTGCTAACGTGGGTATGTTTATAGTCACCTTTCGGTGGGGATGTCCTGTTAGCTCGGGGATCATGTGAAGAAGACAGTATTCTGGATCTCGTGGTAGGCAAATTTGTACCGTGGTTAGTACCAATGACCTCACTTGCTCCCAGTATTTATCTAAGTCAGGGCATTCCCAAAACACATGCAGCATTGTCCCTGATCCTTTCTCGCACCTCCAGCAGAGCTCAGACGACCCTTTATACATGCGAGCTAGCCTATGTGGTACTAAGTACCACCTCATTGCAATTCCCATAGGGAGAGGCTCCTTGAGGCCTGTCTAATAATTGCCATGGCTTCGTGCCATTGTGATATGGGAATTGTTCTCCCTAGCTTCTTCTCCCACTGAGACATGTATGACAATTTTGCTTGGGCTGGTTCCCACAAGAGGGCATTATAGTAGAGGGATAGTAGCTTAGCTTGTTTGGGTGACAAACCTGGGTGAGAGGCAATATGTCCGTTGGGGTCATTGTCTGAGTGTGTGTTAACCTGGTTGCCAATATATTTTTTTACAGGTCCCACGGTGATAGTGAGTATTGCATTTGGAGGGACGGGAATGTCTTTATGCTTTCTCCCTCCATTAGGTTTTGTGTGCACCCCCTTACCCACCCATGTTTGAACTGCCAAGTCCGGTGAGAAGGTTGCCAGGGACCCCACCGGGGATGTTTGCAGCAGTTTGTCTGTGGCTATTATACCTGGGCTCCAGGATTTCCAAAAAGATAGCAAGAATTTTGAGCATTGCAACATGGATGCTCCCGCTGCCTTGGGGATTGTGTTAACCCATAGGGAATGAGCCAGATCGTATAGACTTAGGCATGCATTCTGTAATGGCAACCAGACTGGGCTTTGATCTGCGTGTGGTGTCTTAAGGATTCGTATACCCTGTGCTAGTGCTGATGCCCTGTAGTATGTTCTGATATCTGGTAGTCCCAGTCCCCCTTTTGTGTAGGGAAGCCCCAGTTTACGGTGTGCTACCCTGGGGGTTTTCTCTTCCAGACGTGTGTGTTAATTGTGGACTGGAACTTAGCAACTAGTTTGTTGGACAGAGCTATAGGCAGTGTGTGAAATAGGTACAGAATCCAGGGAAGCACCATAATTTTTAGGGAGTTGATGCGGCCCAACCAAGACTTCCAGGGCAGCCCTTCAAGGTCCCAATTCTACTCAACGTTGGCATATTATTCTCTTTAGGGATGTTTTGCAGCGTTTTGGTCAGTTGTATACCTAGGTAGGACAAGGATTTTTTGCGCCAGTCAAAATTGTACAAATGTTCTAGGTCCGTAACCGTGGCGTGCGGTAGATTAACGGGCAATGCCTGGGTTTTTGTGGGATTGTTTTTATAGTATGACACCTTACTGTACCCTTTCAGGAGTTCTAGTAGGAGTGGTATGGATGAGTTGGTTAAAAACAAGAGGACATCGTCTGCGAAAAGGGATATCGTTTTAGTTCCCCCTAGTAATCTTACCATTTATTCTGAGTTGTTAACTCTTCATGTGGGTAACCTCATGTGTTTTTGAGAGTTGATATCCGAGGTGTCTTTAACATTTGGGTTCTACTTTTGAAAAACTGTTTTAGTCATTCTCTTGACTGATTTGTTTGGGTTACGCCCATATTACCCACTTAGTCCCTTTTGACTTATATGCCATTATTGCCCTGTCCCTGTAGTCTTAATATTCCTGTAAAAATGTAGACACACTGAAACAAAAGGAGAATAGGACCATGCCCATGAGCTTAGAATCTATAATTTATAGATAGGCAGGCAATATGTCTTAAATCTTTTACAACTATTAAAATATATCTCAAGTGCAAAATATGGAAATCTAATGCCATATTGCAATAGTTTACAATGCTATAAAAATTCTAAATTATTGATCTGTATTCATTGATAGTGCTGATGCCCTCACTATGACTTATGAGAAAACAGTCCTGAGGAATATGAGGCTAGGGTGATGAGATTGGTAATATTGCTATTGAATCCCATTAATGCATCTCAATCACAGCCATTTCGAAAGATGAGATGAACCATGGCGATTCAGCGACAAATCAACAGTTTTAGTGGACACCCTGGCACACAAAAGGAATGGCAACGGTGTTCCATTTAAGATATCTCCTTCGATAAAGAGTAGCTGGACAGAGAGATCCTAAAATAAAGTGAAATACACACCCACAGATATTAACAATGTTCTCTCCTCAAGAGGTCTTCATTGAAGGATATCTATGCAAGCAGCAACTTGTAGAGACTGTTGTCTAATAGGATAATATCAGTGACTGAGTTCGTGTTTGATAGGCGAGATAAGGCTTTTGTTTTAAGAACCTCTTATACTATAAGTTCTGGTGACCAGGCCACAGACACATATACTGTTTGTTCTGACTCTAGTAAATATAGTTTCAACATAATTATGGAATGCTTGAAGGTAACAACAACAACAGAACATGTTTGGTTTGATGCCCCCTGCATTTCTGAGTTTAGGTACACCTTACCATTCTCCAGTTTAGATACCTGAAGCCCCCATTGCTTGTATATCCTGGTCAATATGATGGCTTCCCCCTGCTAGACAGGTGCATTTGAATTGAAAAGAGCTATTTGGTTGGTAAAGTAAACTTTCGTTAATCTTCTATAGGTAACTCAATTTCTACTATATTGTAAACTATGTGGTTAGATACACTTCTGCTACCGCATATAGTGATTCCAGTTTGTGAGGTTGACATTTCAGCATTCCAGCCCACACACCCAGTGTGTAACTGATCAGCATGTTATAAATAGTCTAAGAACTATTTTTTAAAATTCTTTATTTACGAGACAGAAAATTAACAACACTACAAAGTGTGGATTACATTGCTTAAACATATAAGTAAATCCCGTCTATTTTTCACAAAGTAAATGAATAGAATAGAAACAATGACATGCTGTATTTTTGACCTGCGTAAGTGTGTATGTGATTGTTGTTGGCTGCAGAGTCTGCGATTTCCTATCATTGCAATTCATTATTACTTAAACATTTAATAGTAGAATATTTTCAGGATGCAGAGGCAGAGCATATGGGTCTAACAAGCCTTCTGTTACGCAAACACAATATGAATGTTTATGTTTTAATTAATATGTTGTTGCTTTTTTTTTTTTTTGCTGTGCATTAAGATAGTACATACAGACCTGTGGTACCCCAACGGCAGTCCACAGGTTCGACAGATTGCAAACAATTGAGGTACATGAGTTTATAAGCACAATTTTATAATTTTAGGTTAGCTAGACATGCGAATAAACTTTAAGGTTCACTTTAAGGTTGGCGGTATAGGATCATAGTTAACTAAGCATTGTTTTAGCATATAAGTGGTGTGCTGAGCTCTGACATTCGAGAGGTTTGCGTTGCGCTGTGTAGTAAGTGCAAATTCAAATAATAGTAAATCTTAGCAACTATGAGAATCTAGGCATTATATTTAAGCACTTAAGGTCGCATTAGGTGAACGACAGTGTAACAGGAACGTATATGGCATGCGATTAATATTTAAGCAAATTTGCATAGTAAAGCCTAGCATATCAAACATCATTAATCAGTCTCAGGGAGGTCAGGCTTGGGGATATTGCGGGACATTGTCCTCTATGACTGCATAGCTTAGGTGGCGTGACAACGGCCTAGGCCACCGTGCTGCATTGAGTGTTAGGTCAGCCTACCCCTTCAGTCTGCTCTGGCAAGGCACATACTGAAATGTCCCATGGGGCCTTGGCATCGCGGAACATGGATGCTGCAGAGACTTCTCCAGTGCCGCTGTTGCTTGTTAGTGGCTGCTGTGTGGGGATGAGCTGCTGGTGCTAGTCGCTTTGAAGATCAAGCCCGATGGTGTCTACAGTCCGCTGTCAGGCACTGCGTCTTGGCTCCCGCGCACATGGCCCCCGCCATCTTTGATCTAGGCCCTAAGCCTGTCTGTCGGTGCGACGGTGTTTCTTCTCGTGGCTGTGATGCCGCTTGGTGGGTACCGGGATCACCCCCCCGGTCCAGAGGGGGGGGGGATTAGGACCGGATCCGCCGGTTTTCCTCGGGTTTGCGGGCTCCGATGGGCAGGATAGTGGAGTGGCGGCCGTCCACTCCACTCACCGCCATGTAAGGTCTCGCCTGATGCCACAGGGACCCCACATCTGAGGGACTAACACACTGGAGCAAGCCTCACCTCAGCTCCGGTAGCCCGTGGATAGTGAGGGTCGCAGTTGGTGGTCATTTGTCCACTCCAAAGGTACACTTTTAAGGCTTAGCAGGTCATTTTTGGCAGGAGCTGAGCTGTCCTGCGACCGCTCAGCTCGGCGGTCCGGCCCCGCCCCCGTTGCTGCTTTTTTTAATGTTGACTAGAGTGCAATTTTTACTTAAAGGTACACTCTAAGCATCATAATCCCTACAACACGCCATAATGATCATGGTTCCAGGAGTCCCCTGGCATCATTCCATGGTATGGAGTCAAACTGGTTTTGAAAGTTGACCCTTTTCACAGGTATATTAATTAGGTCCAAATTGGACATAATCTGTTGATTGTGAAAATTCACTAACACAGACCCAAAAGAACCTTGGTACCCGAGGGACGCAGGTAAGTGTCTTAACTTGGGATGGCACCAGAGGAATCTGTCAATTTAACCACTACAGCAGGCAGTAGTAGTTATAGTTCTTAAAGTGCCTTTTTATTTATTTTTTTGTTCGGACCTAAAGATTGGTTTACCTCCGCTTCCCTATTACAACCCCCCCCCCACACACACACACAGCCCGACATAGGTTTGTTCCATTGCTTACATGTGTAATTGTGAATCTAATAGTGGGTCAAACAATACTGTAATACAATGCACTGTAATATACTAATTGGAGATATTTACTTTATCATTCCTTAGAATGCAATACTTATAGGGAACCAAAAAAAGTTCTTTTTAAACCAGGCCACACCAAATCAAGATTTCAAGAAGTTGTTTCAGAGTGACTATTAATGAAATGAAAACGGTCCTTCGAGTGGTGCACAATGACCGATTTAGGAACCACTGCTTGGGATGAATCAAGAGTTCAAGCTAGACTGTTGTATGACTCAGAATGTAATACCAGAGTTCTGCTTGTTATGCTGTTTAATTATGATGTTCTTACGATGCACTTTCAATGTCTTGAATATCATTACAGATTACATTTTGAATAGCTACAGACATATTGAACATATTATCACACTTTAGAACTCATGAGAGCTGTCAGAATTTACACAGCACATGACATTACCTTTCAACGACTCCCACTCACTTGGAATGCATTTTGCGCAATAAATTTAAAATAACCTCTTCAGTTGAATAACATTTTAAAGTAATGGTCACCATATAAAGGTCTTTTTGGGATTTATATATAGAGACTTTTTTTCTGACACGTGAGGTCTTGTGGGCAAGCTTTTCATTCTTTTAAAGTATTGCAAATTAATAATTCCACATAAAAGCATGGGGTTTATCTGAAACAGAAATGTCTGTGCTTTGTTGACTGCTTGATTCTGATTTTGTAGGACAGAAGGAAGAAAGACCATTTAAAAATTTCTCACATTTATAAAACAAAATTTAAAAATAAAATGTCGGATTTTAGCTTACAAAACAATAAAGAATACCATCGTCTAGTGAGATTGGAATTGCTTGTTTTAAACAATGACTTTTTGAAGATGTAATAATTATGTCTTTTTAATTTTTTCTCTCTGATTTTACACACAATCTGGACGGCATCCCAGAGGTTTCAACCACTTAATACGGTGATGACAAAGAATTGCAGGAAATTTGTTTAAAATAATAAAAAAGATGAAAAGTGTAAAATGGATACAAGTGAAGGTTATTGATTGTTCAGCTTTGCTCCTATCAATCTGGAGCAAATGACTTCCCTGACATTTTAATATCTTCTCCAAGATATGTTTAACCTGGTATAAGAAGACTGTTTATCAAATACAGTGTCATAGGAATTTAACCTTGGTGCATTAAGGTGAACTATTTCTATGAATTGAGGGTGCTAATTCCCTCCCTTTGTATCCCAACATTTGATCATGGTACACAAAACGTGTCCCTCCTTGATTTTACTTCTCTATAAATGGATGCACCAAATATAATTATAGCAGTGCACTACAAGCAAGAGAATCAGCAGAAATTCCAAGTATCACTTGGTCAAGCTTGAAGAAGAAGGCAAAAAAGAAAGTGTGGATGCGCTTATCATATTGCTATATTTGCACGTGGCAAGGAATATTAAGTAGCAAATATTCTGGTGTTTCATAGATGATAGGATACCATCAGTTCCAAGAGAATGCCAAAACGTAAAAACGTATCCCACGTTTATGCAATCACTATTTAGGATGTTTTAGCTGGAGTTTTGCCGCACTCTAGGTATTGTTAATAAATATGTGCAATATATGTATGTGGAAAAGATGCCTCTGCCACAAGCTCCTGGAGGAGCCTGTTGGCTAGCCTCCTGCCCAAGGACTATGTGCCATGTAACCAACCTCTAGAAGACTTGGCTTGTGTGGTTTCCCTTTATTGTTCGGGTACTGAGCAAACCCACGAACTGCGGATCACCTCTGGGCTTGTTAATCCCTATTGACCTCTCCTGACACCACCATCATCGTTTTCACACTATGGATTCTAAGTGTTTGGCTGGGTGGCCACCATTCATATGCACGAACATGTGGGAACTGAGTTGGCGGCCATCTTGTTGCACAAACGCAGGCAGCGTTGTTCGGTCGTCGAGTGCATTGAACTAAAATCAGACACTCTAACTCGCGAACAGAGCTGAACTTTGACGGACGCCTCCTTCGGTGCTATTAAAAACAGAAGAGCTCTATTCAGTTGGATTGTTCACATTAACTAGCCGAACAATCGCTACCTATGAGCCAGAGGGTTGGTTCAGGATTTTGTTCGGTTTTGGACTCCCGGAAGTGACCGACCGCTACTACTTTTCTTATGGAACTATTTTGGGCAGAAGCCATGTGTGCGGTCGGTCAAAAGTTTACTTCCATGGGAAATGTAAACCACCAAACCATTCTAAGTCCTTTTTGGATATCTGGGGCTGTGACTCTTGAGGGGTTTCCATGGATATTGGGGGTACTTTTGGGGTGTTTATAAATTGTTGTATTTTCTGTACCTGGAGATAATTGAGTTTGTACAGTTCCTGACTCAATTATATCTTAGGCACAGGGGAGGAGTTTACTGTGTATATCAATTCTGAAGCTTTGCATTAAACAGATCTACTCCCAGCATTCAGTCTCCACTAATGTATGTGTGTGTGTGTGTGGGGGGGGGGGGAGCGATACCAGCAATATTCTCTGTAAGAGAGCTTTGACCACTGGGAGCTAGATCCAGGTCAGGTCTGCCACAATGTATATTGGCTTTTTTGTGTATTCTTTATTCTCAGGTTCTCTACCAGATAACTAAACACTTCTGGATGGTTTGGTGTACAATCCCAGCAACTTTGTTGTGCCTCTCAGTGTAATCTATCCCTGCTAACCTCTTGCATACGGGTATTATGTGCTGGATTGTCTAAGAAGCCTATTTGCACAGTCTACACCTTAGGTTATGAGGTAGACCAACACGTCTAATGATCTTATGCTGAGTACCTATTCATGTGCTGCTTTGACTTTTGCCTCAGTGCTGTCTTTCAGTCCTGCTTTTTCCATCTACTGGTAGGATTTCTTAATGTGAGTCACATTCTCTTTGTGCTGGTGATACACCCCATAGATTGCCATGGACCCTCTTCTTTTTCTACATCGTCAATCTGTTGTTGTCTCGAGCATTTCCATAGCAGTTCATCTTTGGGAGCCATCATTATGGTGTACTTGTTGATGCTCTGTGTTTAATCCAGGACTGTGCCCTTGAAACTCATCAGGCCATGACCTCCTTACTTCCTGCTGCTGTACAGTATCTGGGTGCTAGATTTTTCGGGTTGAATCCTCAATTTATAGTGAGCAGTTTGCAGATCTTGATATGCACGGGAGTTGTCTTGGACTCCAAAATATATTACATGTGAAACCAAGAAGGCTACACTCACCTGAACATGCATACATTGTAAGGGTGCTGCTGCGCATATATTCACTCACTAAACAACAACTTCAAAGCTCACAAAATGTAATCGTTTTTAGAAACTTCAGCGAAAATAATAGGGATTTAGTTACATTATATGATCATACAGTTCATAAGTCTGCCACAACGTCAATGTAACCCATTCTTGGCAGGTCCTACCATAGCAACCTAATGACTATTCTTCTGAAAGTAACCCACTTACTTGGGAAATGTACCTTCCTGTCTTTTTCCTTGCCCAGCTTTTTTTCCATTTCTTCCCTCTCCCTAAAGCTCCTTTTTAATTCTACAATTCCAATAAATATTTTGTCACTATCATCAGTTAACTATTCACCCCCCATTCTGTTAGCCTTTCCCACATCAGTCTCACAAATCCTTCCTTAACATCCCTATTAACCTTGTTCACTTGGCCTCCTCCATTATTCCCATTCTTTCAATTCTGCTGCTTAATACTCTGGTGGTTATGAAATGTGCTTTGGTTTAAGGTTCAACAGATATTTATTGGTAATATGCTTCTTACTCCACATTTACTTGTTGTGTATGTAAACTTTTAAATAAAATTGTAAAAAAAAAAAAAAAAAAACCTTTCCCAGAAATAATCTCAGCTATCTTGGGGCTGAGTAGAAATGTAAAAGAAATTTAAAATCTCTTATTTCTCACTCAAAGCCACAAACTCACAATTTAAACTTTGAGATGCAAAGTACAAAGGGACACAGGGAGAGAGAGATAACTCGTGAGGACAGCATGGGTAGAGACTTAGTAAGTATGGGGCTATCAGGGAAATATACTGGTGGGGTGGGTTTGAGAGAGAAGGTTTTGGGAGAGACTTTAGAATTAGCTGAAAGGAGGATAAGAGGGAGGATAGAGACAGGAGCATTAATACACCCTGGGGAGATGTATTGATAGAAGTATAAAAGCTGGAATTAAATTAACGAATAAGTGTTGAGAAGAGAACTCAGGCTGGGACAGAGATTAATGAGAAAAAATAAACTGCTTTTTAAAAGAAAAATGGTTGGGTGTGATGAAATTAGTGAAGGAGGTGAGATGGACAATAAAGGAGGTATAGAAGGGGTTGCAGACTGCAAATATTGTACTCGTCCAATAATTTCCCTAATAAACTTCTGTTTTCTATATTACATTTTTATTTCTCTCTTTCAATTTATACTCAGTTTCCAACTTCTTCCATTTCTTACTTTTTTTTTTTTTTAAATTCTTTATTTTTGGGGCGCTTGAAGGGTACAAGTATTCTTGCTTTGCCACAACAGTCAAGGCAAGACAGATGTTAACAATATATAGTACAGTGGTGGTATATAGTGTAACTGCGCACATTTTTATGGTTTTCAATAAAGGTACATGTAGAAAACTAAGAGGCATTGATACATATACAACAATAGTTCAATTAGGTAACATTGAGCTCTGTTAATTGTCGATTTGGTTGGTAAGAGTGAGCTATGTATTGCTAATGGTTCACAAGATGCTGTCATTATATATATTGAACATCAATACCTTAACATAAACTAGAACATTTTGCTAACCGGAAACATCCCTGTTAGCCTTTGATTTATTTGGGAAGCGGTCTGCGTCATATGCACTAACAGTAGGAGTGATTCAAAAGGAACAGCAACGCTTTGCGAGTATTCGTGTGGTTCATCGTGAGTGTATACAGTCTCGCTGCACTACATGCGTCTGTTAGTAAAGTGAGATGTATTTAGTTGTGTGGCATAAGCCTGCCCGAGTGTCGTGAGAGTGGTGGTGCCGCCTAATTGTTATATCGGAGTGTAGTATAGGTGGTATGAAGTTCGCGGCTGAGGTGGGTGTCCTTCCCTCTGGAGTAGGTGTCTAGATCAGAGCATCAGGTACAAGTGTGGAAGGGGTGGGGGAGAGAGATAGTCTAAAATGCAGTCAATGAATGCCTGGATGGTGTCAATGTGTCGTCCGTGGTTGAGGGTGCGGCAGAGGTGGGTTAGTACAAACATAACAGTAGTAGCATATGACCATATAAAAAATTTAGAGATTTGAGTCTAACGTATGGTCAGGCGGTCATCAGACCCGATAATGTGGAACAACTGGTACAGTTTCTGGCTGTGCAGAGAAACCTGAATAAGCGCTCAGCCGCCGCTGAGACCCTTTCACCTCTCAGTTAAGTCCCGTATCCTGTGGCTGCGACGGTCCCCGCCGCCCGAGGCACAAACTCCCGGATCGTAGTTAAGTCCACCTGTGACAGGTTTCTGCTTTCATGTGTAGCATTAGGGAGGTGTCCCAGCGATCGCAGGTGGTCCTCTAGCTCTTGATATGTGTCCGCGCGGAGAGTAGTGTCCCCGGCTGTTATCAGCACCGTGCGGGAGGGACCCCATCGGTATGGCACCTCTTTGGTGCGTAGCTGCTGCAGAAGTGGACGCAGGGATTGGCGCCACAGGAGTGTGTTCCTGGATAGGTCCGGGAAAAGGAGAAGCGAGGCGCCCTCGAAGGCGATGGGCGTTTTACCTCTCACCGCAGCTTGTAAGATGGATTTGTCCTGTATAGAGCTGAAGCGGAGGATGAGGTCTGGAGTAGTAGAGGCTGGAGCATTGGGCGGTTTGGGGAGGCGGAACATACCGTCTATTCTTATAGATTTGGCCTGTTTTGGAGGCAGATAGGCCGCCAGGAGTCTCCTGACGAAGTGAGGTAGGTCTGACAGTCCCACATGTTCCGGCACTCCCCTGAGCTTTAAGTTGTGCCTTCGCCTCTGGTCTTCCATGCTGTCGAGTCTGCGGTCGGTCTTTAGCCGGTGTTGGTCTAGCGTGGCCAGCCCCCTTTCAACCACAGTGAGACGGTTATCGTGCTCGCTTTGGGCAGTGTCGAGTTGGGCCAGTTTGGCAGTTGTGTGTTCTACCGCCTTTTTGAGGGGGGCTAGGTCAGCCGCCAAGTTCGTGCGGAGTTCCGCCAACATCGCCTTGATTTGCGCGGCGGTGACCGGGTCTCGGCCTGTGGTGGCCTCCAGTGGGGCCTGGCTTTGCTTCAGGGCCGGAGTGGTCTGTACCAGCGGGGCAATGGCCATTTCCTCCGAGGAGTACGAGGAGCATTCGTCCGCCAGCGCCATCTTGTCCCATGCGGCCCTCTGTGAGCTCCGGAATAGGTCACCGATGTCTCGGCCCGGTGGGCTCTTGTCTGGCTTAGATTTTTTATTTTTACGGCCCATTCTCGTTCCTGGAGTCAGGGTGTCTCTTTTTATGAGGTTATAAGGTCTTTTTTTTGGTATTTTCAGCTGATTTCGGTCAGTTTTGAGCGGAGCTCAGAGAGTCTGCTGCCATCCAGGTTCGCTGCTAGGCTCCGCCCCCTCATTTCTTACTTTTTTATAAAGACATTTTAATTATAACCAAAACACAATTTCCTTTTTATTTCAATTTTTATCATGTTGTATATATCTATTATTCCCATTGTTCTATGGAATAGTTGATTCAGGGTTTTAACAAATCTACTAAATAGTTATTATAAGTGTTTAGTAGCTTGTTTACTTAAATCCTTTAGTCTCTCTTTATTCATTAATGTATTTGTTTATTATTAAATGATTAACCACGTGTATAACTCTGAAAGGTTAGGATGGGAGAGGATTTGCAAAGCCATTTTCTAATCTAAAATGAAAATAATTGGTATATTAAGGTTATACACTTCTATATTGTTCTACTCTCTTTATAACTGGTGCCTGCTTTGCTTACTGTCAGAAGGATTTTAATACCAATACAGAATTAAACACTGTTTATAGCATTTAGCCTTGATTTGTAAACAATGTAGAGCTCAGCAGGTTCATATCCTTTTTAAGTTGGTCTAGATTCATTTGCCCTGTGGCTTGTCTGAACCAAAAGGTTTTTTGTATGCGCGTTGAAAGGAATTATATTTCTTCTAACGTGAATAGTCCTGTAAATGTTTTTTAATTAATATTTTGTAAAAGATTACTCAGTCGATCAATGGGGTAGAAACAAAGCACATGAAAAGGGAAAGCTTATATTAACGGATGTTGATGCACAGCCTTGTAAAGATATATATATAAATTATATGAACATAGTTAACAGTATAAAACAAAACAACAACAAAACAAAAAATTACGCAAAATACCTGTTAATTATTTAAATAATACAAAACACTTTTACTTGTAGCATATGTACCAGCTGTTCTATGAATTGCTGTTAGCTGGTATTTTCTAACCAAATAAGCATCATTTTGGTTCTAATGCAGTCTGACTCAGTTGGTTCAAGAACACAAACAGGGTTGAATTTACAATTCAGGCCTTTAGGGATAGGACATTTAGAACTTGTACTTTTCCAAATGTTATCCTTGTTGGACCAAGTGTCACTGTTAGAAATGACTATATACTTATTTTTTTTCTGTATATTTGGCTTTTAAAAGGGAGCAATTCCCTTGAGTGAAACTAGGCTTTTAGAGGAAAATGAATTTTTCAAAAATAATTGGGTGTAGTTTTACTTAAGAAATGATGTGTTATTTTGGATGAGCAAGTAGCAGTACAAGCAGAATCCAAAAGAAACCAGTAGCCAATCACAATGAGCGGAAAGGCTACTGCACTTGCAGAACAAAACCGTGTGGATAGGCTGGCTGACAGGACCAAATTTATGATCAGAATTTTCACCAGAACTGGCACTTACAGGCACTCACAAGCAAAATTGGGAATACCCATTGGAAATGTGGCAAATCAGTGGCAAAATTAAATTATGGAAACGAAATATCACTTTTGTAGTACCAAGAATATTTTAATATTGTAATATTGTAAAGCGCTGCGGAAATACTTAAAGCCAGGCCCGATGGCCATGGGCCGAGGCCGGCAGGGGAGGTCACAGGATCTCCAAGGCCAGTCCATGCAGGGCTGACACTATCCGAGTGCCTTCCCCGCTGTGTTCCATGACGGGCCGGTGGGGAGATCAATGATCTCCCATATCAACCTACATGCAGTGAAATGCGGCCGCCGGCTGGGAAGGCAGGGAGGGAGAAAGGAGAGGACTCGGAGGAGCTCTATCTTGCAGCTCCGCCGGGTTCCTCTCGCGAGATTCCAAGCATTGCCATGGATCTTGCGAAAGTAAACTCTAGCCTCGCAGGCTAGAATTCACTCACCACTAGCACCACCAGGAATGGCAGCACAGTCCCCCCTCCCAGGCTAAAGGTAAGAAGGGAGGGGGGATATAATGCTTGCGCTTTTTAAAAACAATTCACACACATATGGCCCACTAAGACGTGGGCGGGCCAGAAAGGGGGTGTTTTGTCATCAGCAATGACAAACACGCCCCCTCTCAAAGTTAGCATGTTGGTTCAATGCTCTTCCAGGGCAGTTCATGCCCCAAGCTCTGCTGAAGAGCTCTAGCATGAGAAAAAAAGCCCTGTATATGTTCTACACAGTGCAAGCAAATTTAATAACATGCTTTCGCTATGTTTGCTTGCAACTTGTCTCTGGTGTCTCGATAAATGGGATACCAGGAGACAAAAGGGCCAGGAAAGAGTATTGTGCATGTGTTTGGAGCCTGCTTGTGGGATTGCGTGTGTGTGGGGTTAGCTGATTGGTGTGGTATTGTGTAATAAGGTCGGTTTTAGTTGTGTTCTGTATGTGGTGTAATGTAATGCATGTGTGGCTAGGGGCTGTAGAGAGTGTGTGTATAGGGGATATAGCAAGTGTGTGCATATGGGCTATAGCATGTGTGTGTGTGCGTGTGTGTGCATAGGTGATGTGGTGTTTGTAGTGGTTGTAGAGAGTGTGTGTTTAGAGAATGTATTATTTGCTTACAAGAAATCTAGTGTGTGTATAAGGGATCTAAAGTGTGTATGTCAGGAATGTAGTGTGTGTGTAGGTGGTGCAGTGGGAGCCTAAATTGGAAAAGGCCTCCCATTGGTCCCTGTCATGCCACACTCCCCATACACTTACCTTTTGGGGGAGTGGAGATGACAGGGACAAATCAAAATAGTTGTTTAGTTATTTATACTCACCTTTTTCCCTTGGTTCCTTGCCCTATCGTGGTTTCTTTTTCAGTTCCCTTTAGCGCTTGTTGTATTCAGTTATGTTCCTTCGTACTTGACCTTGGCTTTGTTTTCTGACTATGTTATTTCTTTATCCTTATCTGTTCTGTTTGTGGGCTTGCTGTTTACTGTGTACCAGACGCCGGCTAGTCCTAGTTTACGCTGTCTCTTTGTGCCCTTGACCTCGGATCGTTTCTGACTCTGTACTTGTCCTATATACATCGAGTCCGGCTACTCTAAGGTCCGGTAGATGTATCTCCCCTCTGTGTTGTCTTCTGTTTAGCTGAATCCTGCGTGTTGGGGTATATTTTCGTTACATTACGATAGGGCCATGGACCCCGCAGATTTAGCTCAGCAAATGGCATCCCATGAGGCTAGATTTGTAGAGCAGGATCACCGTATGGATCAGATAGCCCAGGCTCTCCAGACGCTCTTATCTAGAACTATTCCAGCAACCACACCTAACCCTCCTACACCTCTTCTTCCTGAAGTATCTACTTTGCCCAATACTTCAGCCCATTTAACACCTCCTCCTAGGTATGGAGGGGACTCTAAGACATGCAGAGGTTTCATTAATCAAATAGAATTCCATTTTGAGATGTATCCACGTTCATTTCCCACAGAAAGGTTTAAGGTGGGGTTCTTTATGCACCAACTTACCGATAGAGCACTTGAGTGGGCAAACCCTATTTGGGAGGCTAATGGACCTATGGTGCATGATTTCAACAGTTTTCTTACGGCTTTTCGTAGAACTTTTGACACAACGAAAAGGTCAAAAATGCCGCAAGAGCATTAATGAGAATTAAACAGGGTTCTAGGTCTGTGGCTGACTATGTTATTCAGTTTCGTACCCTTGCTTCACAGGTAGATTGGACCAATAATGGGTTAACTACTGCGTTCATGGAAGGTTTATCTGACACTATATTGGATGAGGTAGCAGCTAAGGAGCTTCCTATTGCATTAGAGGACCTGATTGACTACCTCATTGATATAGATAATAGGATTCATGACAGGCTCTATACTAAGAACAGGAAAAGACATTTTGTTACACCCATTAACCCCAGAGTTGATAAACCTGAGAGTGTTAAAGTATGTGAGGAGGAACCCATGCAATTAGGGGTTGCCAAACTCTCTGATACTGAAAGGTTACATAGGAGAAGGGACGGACTCTGCCTATACTGTGGTAGGAGAGACCATATGGTAAAGGAATGTCCTTTGCTTCCAGAAAACTCTCGTACCTAAGACCTTATCGGGGACTGGCCTTGGGTGTGATATCTAAGTCTCCTAAATTGCCTCCTAACCATTTGCTTCTTCCTGTTTCTTTACATATGGGAGAGAGTTGTATAGCTGAGCACATATACGCTCTGGTTGACTCCGGGGCAGTTGAAAATTTCATAGACTCTGGTTTTGTTACGAAAAACAACATTCCCATCAGAGAGAAGGAGACACCCTTGGCCGTTGAGGCCATAGATGGTAGACCATGAAGTTCTCCAGTTGTTACTCATGAAACTGTACCGTTACACATGTATACAGGGGTTTTACACTTTGAAACCATTTGGTTCCAGGTCATCACCTCTCCCTCTTCACACCTAGTGTTAGGGTACCCATGGTTACGTGCTCACAATCCCATTTTCGACTGGGAGTCAGGGCAAATAAAATCATGGAGCGAAGCCTGCCAAGAATATTGTACTATTGAAGTCACCCCTTTGAATTCTATTAATGTTCCTACTACTCCTCCTTTGTCTTCGGTTATACCCCCTCAGTACTTATTTCTCAAGACTGTCTTCGATAAAAGGGAGGCTGACAAATTACTGCCTCACAGACCCTACGATTGTGCTATCGATTTATTGCCTGGCACTATACCTCCAAAGGGCAGGGTGTACCCTTTATCTGTTCAAGAAAACCGTGTCATGGAGGAGTATATTAAGGAATCACTAGAAAAGGGGTTTATTGGGAGATCCTCTTCTCCGGCTTGAGCGGGGTTCTTTTTTGTATCAAAGAAAGAAGGTGACTTAAGACCGTGTATCGATTATAGAGGTCTAAATAAAATCACTATAAAAAATGCAACTGCTATACCCACCATACTCCTCCTCCCCCTCCTGTCTCTGTGGAGGGTCATGAGGAGTTTGAAGTTTCTGCTGTTTCTGACTCTCGTTTCCTTAGAGGTCGACTTCAGTACCTGGTGCATTGGAAGGGCTATGGGCCTGAGGAACACATTTGGATTTCCGCTGACGCTGTTCATGCTCCTCGCCTTGTGTGTTCTTTCCATTCTCGTTTTCCTGCCAGGCCTGGCCCTCCCCGCCTGGAGGGCGTGTCCTCAGGGGGGGTACTCTAGCGGTACTTACCCTTTCCAGGGGCCGGCCGGGGTCCTCCGTTCGAGCCGCGCGCGGTCCTGCTGCTGCAGGAGCCGCGCGCGGCTCATCCGAAGGCAGGAACAGAAAGGCGGGCAGTGACCACGAGAAGCGGTCACGTGTCCCGCCTGACTCTAAGAGCATGCCGCGGGTCTTGGGCGCGCTCTTAAAGGGACAGTGGGAGCCTAAATTGGCCCCTGTCATGCCACACTCCCCATACACTTACCTTTTGGGGGCGTGGAGATGACAGGGACCAATCAAAATAGTTGTTTAGTTATTTATACTCACCTTTTTCCCCTTGGTTCCTTGCCCTATCGTGGTTTCTGTTTCAGTTCCCTTTAGCGCTTGTTGTATTCAGTTGTGTTCCTTCGTACTTGACCTTGGCTTTGTTTTCTGACTACGTTATTTCTTTATCCTTATCTGTTCTGTTTTCCGGCTTGCTGTTTACTGTGTACCAGAACCCGGCTACTGTGTACCAGAACCCGGCTAGTCCTAGTTTACGCTGTCTCTTTGTGCCCTTGACCTCGGATCGTTTCTGACTCTGTACTTCTCCTATATACGTCGAGTCCGGCCACTCCAAGGTCCGGTAGACGTATCTCCCCTCTGTGTTGTCTTCTGTTAAGCTGAATCCTGCGTGTTGGGGTATATTTTCGTTACAGTGTGTGAGTGGTGCTGTAGTGTGTGTATATATATACATACATACATATATATATACACAATACTTCCAAATATATATATATATATATATATATATATATATATATATATATATATATATATATATATATATATATATATAGCAAGAAGGAAAGAGATGCACTCTCAGGTCTTTGTAGAAAAAAATCAATATTATTTAATAACAGGTAACATAAATCCGATCGATGTTTCGACCTCTTCAGGTCTTCCTCAAGATCAGTATACAAACATATAAAGCAAAAATATATAGGCAACATAGGAGGAGTATCTCACCAATCAACAGTGTACACCGGTTTCCATTAGTCCGAACCCGGAAGTGCATGTGGAGCGTCATATGACGCGTGGCACGTGACGTGTGGGCGCGGCCACTACTGTGACGTGGTTGCTAGGAAACGGGTAAACTAACACCGAGCATGTGTATAGTAGTGGTGATTGCTGTGTGGGTGTGTGTGTGTGTCATTATAACCACCACAACCTTCTAGAGTAGTTATGGTACTTGGAGTGCCCCATTAATCCCCAGATCCTTCCTCATTTTAGCCACATTTCCATTTGTACAAAAAAAAAAAAAGTTCTACAATTTGGTGGCTTGTAGGATGTTGCCAATACTTCTGAATTGTCCCTTTGACCTCTCTAGAAACATCAGTGAGCATAATCTAGAATAATCTGTCATGTGAGAAAAACCCTCACAAAATCAGAAAGCCATTTTTCCTCCTTGTTATTTACACGCAAGAAAAAAGTCTCAAGAAAACAGCTGGTCAAATTTATCCAAAGCTAGGAGAAAAGATTTGCCAGATGTGCATCGCTGTGCATAATCATTATACAATGATGAGTTCTTTCATGTTTAATGTTTTAACATACATTATTGGTTCGTCTCCAAATTAAACAAAACACATCTTATAACTAATAACAGTACATTTATGGAACTTGGTCATGTAAATGTAATACTCATTGGGAACATTTTTTTTATCTACAAATAGAAGCAGGAATGCTTATGCAATGACTCTTTACCACTTATCCTACATTACAGACAAAGAGGTTAATTAACCGGAGGTGACTGACATTTGTCCCGCAGTTATAAAAAAGTTGTGCCAAAAAGGTGAGCTTGTGTATGTGTGCTTCAGTGGCAGAAAAAAGATTCTGATTTAAAGTAACACTCCACACACATAGCGCACTTCAGCTAGCTGAAGTGATTAATGTGTCTGGAATCTGTAATTATCATGAGAGTTTACAAAAGTGCAAATTTCAATAGAAGTCACCACTTTTACAATTTGAGACAGAAACACCTGCTTTAGTTTCAACTAGACCAGGGGTAGGCAACCTTCGGCTCTACAGATGTTTTGGACTACATCTCCCATAATGCTTTTACAGCCATATTGCTGGCAAAGCATCAAGGGAGATGTAGTCCACAACATGTGTAGAGCCGAAGGTTGCCTACCCCTGAACTAGACAATCAGGAAGGTTTTCTTACTTTTTCATTAGCTCCACAGAACTAACAGAAGTGGCAGGTGTGTTGTGCTAGTGTGCCACCTGCCTCCCCCCCCCCCCCCCCCTTTCTGAATGTGCTGTACTTCAGAAGCATAGGAAAGTCATGATCACATAATACGAGTGCCATTGCAGCTCTAACACAGAGTATAAAAGTTTGCGCTGGGAAAAGGGGGCTGGGCTTACAAAGGCTGCAGACAGCAGGTCTGCAGCTATTGTACGTTTTTTTAATGCAATGTATCGGCTTGACTAGACATTAAACAACATGGGATATAGTAGGATCATGGTATGAAAGAGACTTGTGCACTGCGGAAAAAAAAATTTTTGGGCCAAACCACTTCTGTAAATAAAAATGAAAAAAATGAGGTGCCTCTGAAAAAATAGTCTTAAAACTGTGGCTACCTTAGAAAACCGGCTTCTATGTTTTTGAATACTGATTAGCGAATATAATACTCAAGGTGTTAAGTCCAGACCTTAAATGGTGGTAGAAACTGCACTTGGGTAAACTGAAGGTGAACCTTTCAATTTACTCACCCATTTTCATCTTATTGGATTTTTATCATGACACCTCTAGGGACATCCGTTGTGGGCTTCTCCATATCCAAGACTATTCTATAGCCTAACGGCTCTTTCCTTATTGGTATTTGTTGGTCCATATCCCTTTCCATATCTATTACCTTTATGGTCATTTGTAGAAGCTATCTTGATCTGCATGCTGTATGAGATTTGTATTATTTTGATATAGTCCTTATCTTGTCTCTAAGCTATAATCCTAACCAACTGTTCCTAGTCATTCCTTAATCTTAATAAATGTGCAACTTATTATTTACTTTGAGAGTTTACTTAACTTTATTATTGAATTTTGCTGAACTATTCGATTAAAAAATAAATTACAAAGGAACTGACATTGATAATACATTTTAAAGTAAATTAATGTTAGTACCACAAGTATATATCAAATAGATGGGTCTTACCATATACAAATAAAACAGCTAATCCTCATACATATGTATATATATATAAATATAATTTTGATTGTATTATAATCATGAACAGGAAATATAACAATTCTCCATTCTAAACTTGCCCAGTAGGTTAAATGGGATTGCAATTATAAAAAAAGATTTTAGTCTTTATGTTTCAGAATAAAAAATACCAATGCATTTTATATTTTCATACTGCTTAGTATCTACAGGTTCTATAGAAACTATTGAAATTGTTACAATGTCATCTCTGATTCACATGTTCCAAAGCTATTATGGGAATAGTTGATGGCCATCTCTGTTCAATTATCAAGTAACTAGGCCATAAATGAGAACTGTCATAATGTTTTATTATTGAAAAGAAATATTATATTTAATAATGTCAGTACTGTGTATTATTTTGTAGAGAATACATATAGGTTAACCCCTTAAGGACTGAGCCAAATGTACACGTTGTGAACAAAACAAAACGTAAACAAAACCTGGCATTTGCATTATATGTCTGTCCAACCGTAATTCACCTCTTTCATATTAAATGCACCCCCCTTATTATATATCATTTTATTCAGGGGAAACAGGGCTTTCATTTAATATCAAATATTTAGCTATGAAACCTATTTTAATATGAAAACAATGGGAGAGAATACAATTTTGAACTGTCAATGTCATAATACTGTTTGCTTTTACTGCAATAAAATACACATATTTGTATTCAGCAAAGTCTCACGTGTAAAACAGTGTCCCCCTATGTACAGGTTTTATGGTGTTTTGGGAAGTTACAGGTTCAAATATAGCGTGTTACATTTGAAATTGAAATTCGCCAGATTGGTTACGATGCCTTTGAGACTGTATAGTAGCCCAGGAATAAAATTTACACCCATAATGGCATTCCATTTGCAATAGTAGACAACTCAAGGTATTGCAAATGGGGTATGTCTAGTCTTTTTTAGTAGCCATTTGGTCACAAACACTGGCCAAAGTTAGCGTTAGTATTTGTTTGTGTGTGAAAAATGCAATTTGTGACTGTGTTTGTGACTAAGTGGCTACTAAAAAAGACTGGACATACCCCATTTGCAATACCTTGGGTTGTCTACTATTGCAAATGGTATGCCATCATAGGGGTGATTTTCATTCTTGGGCTACCCCAAGTCTTAAAGGCAACGTAACCAATCTGGCAAATTTTAATGTGAAAAAAATGAAACACAAGCCTTATATTTGATGCTGTAACTTTTGAAAACACCATAAATCCTGTACATGAGGGTTACTGTTGTACTATGAGGGTTACTGTTGTACATGAGGGTTACTGTTGTACTGTTGTACCTGTACATGGGGGGTACTGTTGTAAAACAGTACCCCCCATGTACAGGTTTTATGGTGTCTTGGAAAGTTATAGGGTTAAATATAGTACTAGCAAATTAAATTCCCTATACTTTCGACATGGGTTGTCAGGCAGGACCCGCTAATTGTAATTAATTAAGATACCTAATTATGTAAAAATATTACATAAATATATATGTAGAATTAATATATGTATGTTTAAATATTTTTATTTATATATAGGCATATATAGTGATATATACGTATATATTTATGTATATAGATATATATATTATTTCGTTCTACGTGTATTTTGATATAAATATATATATATATATATTAATATCACAATACAGTTAGAATGAAATAACACACATCTATATATTTTTTAATTATTTATTTGTAATTATTTTTTTAATTTTATTTTTTAACGCATTTACATATTTATTTTTTTAATATAATATATAAATATATATATAACAATAATTATATATATATATTTAATCAGTAGCAGTCTACGTGTAATTTGATATTAATATATATATATATATATATATAATTATATATATATATATATATTAATAGTAAAATACACCTAAACAGTGTATGTGTGTGTATATGTGTATATATATATATATATATATATACTTAGATCATATTTATATATAATATATATATATATAATCTAAGTATATACATTTTTTTTTTACACTGATTAACTTTAATTTTATTTTATTTCCAGCCAGCAGGGGGACTGTCATTACAGGCAGTCCCCCTGCTGGCAATGCAGCAGCCAGCTAACCCGGCCATGTGATTGTGAGGTCCTTGCAAGGACCTCATTCTCACATGGCCGGGGGCTGCAGGAGGAAGGATCTGCCGTGGGGGACTCCCTGGGATCCCAGGTGAGTCCCCGCAACCGCGATCGCCGCGATCGCCGCAATCGCCGCGATTGCCGAAGGGGCGTACTATTACGCCCTGCGGCGTTTAGAGCTGCTTAGAATAGGGAGTAATAGTACGTCCTCCGGTTTTAAGGGGTTAATACATCTTTTCAATGCATTTCCAGGGGTTATCCTTGCCTATGTCCAGATTTTTAAATTCTGGTTCCGACAAATCAGATTTGTATCTGGATTTTAGCCTGTTCAAATAAGATTGGATCACCAAGCCCAGATGCTTAACATTTACAGTCTCACAAAAAAGAGTCAGTTAAGTCACCGAGAGGTGAGAGTTGCCTGTCACAGCACCCTTATTGATTGACTTAGAAGCTAACCAATAAGGGTGCTCTGACTGACGGTCAAAGCATGGGAAGGCCTTCTAAAGGCCTTTTCCACCATAAATCTTCAGTCTATGAGGAGCCCTCCAAGATTAAATATAGATTACCGTACCTTGTTTTTGGAGGATTTTTAAATAATGTTTTTCTCACATTTGTTGTGTCAGTTTATTATGGAATTTTATTGGGGCAGATAAAAGAAATTAGAAGGCAGCAGAATTCTGAAGGTAGGTATAGATTTGGTTTTCCAAAATATGTTTAGCTGGCTGTCCATGGTGAAGAAGGCGTGCTCCTTCTCATTCGCAGTTAATACAATTAATTGTATGAATGAAATGGGATATGTGACTATGAATTGGAAGTATTACAGAATACTTCCTAGTGGGACTAGTACTCAGGTTATGAGGGAACAGCTATGATGGGAGAGTATATTGTTTTCCTGTGAGTATACACTGAGTAAAGGAGGTACATAAATACTTCTGGACTCAGAGGCTTCTTGAGCCCATTCAGGTAGAAACTTTGTGCATGTACAATTGGCCATTCAGTTTGTGTCCACTAACAAAAATCTAAGGTAAATAAAAGTAAATCAATCAGAATTACCTGTGCTGTTTAGTAGATAATAAAAATACTGGATTCCTGAGTTTTCTGCTTTCATCATGTGTGTGTGTATATATATACACCCCATTACTCTTTGAATGACAGTGGTAGTGGATGTGGCAATACCCATCAGAAAGAAGGGACATGAGAAGGTGGACAAATACTACCGTAAGTACTGAAATAGGAGCTAGAAAGGATGTGGAAAGTGAAGGCAGTAGCAGTCCTAGTTGTGATAGGAGCACTCAGGGCTGTGACTCCCAAGAAGTGGCTTCAGCAGATTCCAGGTGGGACATCTGAGATCACTGTCCAGAAGAGTGCAGTTCTAGGAACAGCTAAGATACTGCACAGAACCCTCAGACTCCCAGGCCTGTGGTAGAGGACCAAAGAATGAGGAATAAATATACCATACAATTAATTTGTTTTAATACTATACACAATTGTGCTCAAAAGTTAGTATACCCTTGGAGAATTGGTAATATATGTACCATTTGAAAGAAAACGTGAGTAAGCAGGCAAAACACATTTTTTTTATTTCTTATGAGATTTATATTCAACTGTAGGCTATAACAGAATGGCACATCATAAAACAAAACATACAATAAAAACCAAAGAAAAAAGTTACCTGTGCTCTTTCCCAAATTCCTATGTATTTTTAAATAAATGGAGGTTTTTAGTTATCTCTAATGGCCATGAGAGGATATGCCCACCTGCCACGTCAATGCAGACCTCTTAGGTGGGTCCTAACTCTAAGCATTCACTTCTGGCAAAGATCTCTAATAAAACAGAAAGGGGTATTTTTTTTATATACATCCCTACATGCATATTAACCCTTAATAGGGAACAACCACACTTTTCCCAGAGCAGCCTATAATTCTCGTGAGGTTACCTGTGGGCTTCTCTTTGTATCTAGAACAATTCTTCTGGCAGTTATGGCTGGTATCTTTCCTGGTCTACCTGATCATGGCTTGGTAGCAAGAGATTCCCGGAATTTCCACTTCTTAATAAGTGATTGAACAGTACTGACTGGCATTTTCAAGGCTTTGGATATCTTTTCATATCCTTTTCCATTTTTATAACGTTCCAGAACCTTGTTACGCAGGTATTTTGACAGTTCTTTTCTGCTCCCCATGGCTCAGTATCCATCCTGCTCAGTGCATCCACGTGAGAGCTAACAAACTCATTGACTATTTATACACAGACACTAATTGCAGGTGTAGGAAATTAACTTCTAATTGCCATTTAACCTTGTGTGTCTGCAACAAGGCCAAACATTTAAGGGTATGTCATTTTTTGATCAGGGCTATTCTGCATTTTGGTGATTCCATTTATCATTATGATTTAAAAAAGGAGCAAAACAAGTATGCAATAATAAATGGCTTCATATGATCACTATTCTTCAATAAAATGCATCTTTTTGCATGATCAGTCATATTTTCAAAATTAATGCCAAAATGTCACACTTTCTGCAAGGGTATGCAAACTTTGGAGCACAACTGTATATACACTGAACAGAATTATGAATAAAATGCAGTACAGTGATAGGAGCATTATCCTGCTATTTGCTTCACATAATAAATTAAAGTTACCAATAGAGGGAAAAAATGAGGAGCATAACATAAATATATATATTTTTACAGAGATTTCTTTTTCCACCTCAACTGCTCACTTCTCACTTGATCTGTGTATAAAATCAGCATTTAGTTACTGTCCTCTAGCATTCAATTATCATCTTTTTCCATCAATCATCTTTTTTTTTTTTGCCAAAATCAAACATGCTTGCCCATTTTGCATTTCAGCTGGTTCGTGATTCCGGTATATTTAGACAGTGAGTTCAAGAATTCAACCGATCACCTTGTCTTTCTAAATTTGGATGAATTGCAGTTCAGGCTGAAATTAATCTCCAAGTCTAATGCCCACTTAATTAAAGGGATTCTCCAGTGCCAGGAAAACAAACCCGTTTCCCTGGCACTGGAGAATCCTGGAGTGCCCCCATCCCATGTTGCTAAAGGGGTTAAAACCCCTTCTGCCGCTTACCTGAATCAACGGCGCTGGGTCAGGCTCCGCTCACGCTCCTCCCCCGCCGACATCAGCTGGTGGGGGAGACCTAATGCGCATGCGAGGAAATGACGCTGGAGGTCCGTGAGGAAGTCCAGTGTCAGATAACGAACCAAAAGTCAGTTACGAATCCGGAAGTGCTCCCAGTGGCTGTCTGTTAGACAGCCACAGAGGACAGACTTAGAGCTGCAATGTAAACATTGCTGATCTCTGCAAAAAGGTCACAGCGCCCAGACAACTTCAATTAGCAGAAGTGGTATGGGTGCCTACAGTGTCCCTTCAAGTCCTACATACATTTATACGCACATACTGCCTAATACATACATCTATACGCACATACTGCCTAATACATACATCAATATGTGCATACTGCCTAATACATACATCAATATGTGCATACTGCCTAATACATACATCTATATGTGCATACTGCCTAATACATACAACTATACGCACATACTGCCTAATACATAGATCTATACGCACATACTGCCTAATACATACATCCATATGTGCATACTGCTCATACATACAACTATACGCACATACTGCCTAATACATAGATCTATACGCACATACTGCCTAATACATACATCCATATGTGCATACTGCTCATACATACAACTATACGCACATACTGCCTAATACATAGATCTATATGCACATACTGCCTAATACATACATCCATACGCACATACTGCGTAATACATACATCCATACGCACATACTGCGTAATACATACATTTTACATTGAATACATAATTTATGGTTGTGATAAATTATGTATTTAAATCATATGGTAGGATTTAACTTTTACTATTGTGCATTTAGTTTAAAATAATAGTGGAATTTAATGTATGCTACAGTGAACTTGTCTGAAAGGTTCACTGTAAGTAAAACATTTCTTTTTTCAATATAATATATAATTATATTAATATGTATTAGAAATATAACTGGTCACACACATTCTTCTCATTGGCATACACACACAAGGTGCCCAAGGAGCCGCTCACCCAGCACTGGAAACACAGACATAAGGAGACCACCTTATTTTCTTTATGGTAGCGTCGGCCCTGAGTGCAGCCTGAGATACCTTAAAAGGTGATTTTATAGTGTTGGACAAGTTGCATATGTGTGCTATGGGCTTAGGACTGGAATACTTATTTTTCCAAAAGCTCAAAAAGCACGGGGCAGAATAGTACAAACTCAGGACAGGTAGTAACTGCATATTTTTATTTTTTATTTTTTTTTTTATTACGTGCTAGCGTCTCTGTAGAATCACATTGAATTATGTGTTTATGAACACAGTAGCATGGGGTCTTATTGGGTAGCATAGAATACAAAACTAATGTAATTTCATCAGCTTCACTAAATCCTCCTGCCCGAGGGTCTATGAACACCCTTCTATGAGTGTAGATTGGCAACTGAAACGGTTAGCTCACAGCAATATACTTGCGGTAAATGTATAGCCTATTAGTGTCACCTAATGGGCACAGTTGAAAAACACTGCCCTACGTTCTTTCAAAAGCATTGCTCTCTGGCTTTGACTTTGAAAAATGCGATAACACCTGCAGTAAATAATATTTTTTCTTGCATAGACCCTGTGAAAGTCATAAAATGTTACAAACTTTCCCCAGAAAGGTAAAAAGTCATCATGTTTTACAATTAAATTGAAAGCCCATTTTCAATCCATTTTAAATGACAGCAAGCTCGGAAAACTGCCTTGCTATAGAAACATTTGTATCTGCCTTCAATGGCAATCCTGTCTGCTTGTGTTTACTGTACTGACATATCCATTTCAGTATCTAAGCTCCCGAAATCATCTGGGACCGCAGAAAAAATATGTTTCACAAATGTTGCAGTACATGTGCTTTCTAAACAGATTGTTACAGTTTCCCCCTGTGGCCTATCCCAATGACAGATTTTAAAAGCTTGAGTCTTGCATTGCACTGTGGTTATAAGATATAAGGCTGTATTTACTATGAATGCCACAAGGTACCTCCCAGCACTCGGATACACAGCCAATTCAGATTAATTGACTTTAAGAGGTCAATTTATCATTGTCTCTTTTGGTGTTCCATTAATTTTGTATCTCGTGAAATACTGCCAATTTCAAGCTTGTCAGAGATTTATGGCAAACCTACTGCAAAAAACCAATAAGGTGCTATTTATCAAAATGCAATAAGAACAGTTTTTGCAAGGGCTGCTTAGGAAATAGCAGGATCATATCTCTCTCTATAATATTTTAAAGCAGTGGTAAATTTAGGAGGATTTAAGTTTAGGTTAATCAAAAAGACAATCATTGAAGGTGTGAAACATTTAAAATAAATAATTTTTATCTTGTCATAAATTTATTAGTATTTGTTTTAATATGGGCTTGATTAAGCACACTTTAAACGAGAAATAGAATTTATTTTAAAAAAAAAACAGTATACAATATTTTATATCATTGCTTATAGTACCAAAACACCTATGCTGTTTGACATTAATTACAGTTGTACAATTTAGACACTATATTGTGCCGGATTAGCCCGACCATCTCACACACACACACACAGTTACAGGCATACAGTTACATACAGACGGTCTCACACACACACATACACACAGTTACAGGCATACAGTTACACACAGACAGTCTCACATACACACACAGTTACAGGCATACAGTTACATACAGACAGTCTCACACACTGACACACACACACACACACACATACACACACAGTTACAGGCATACAGTTACACACAGACAGTCTCACACACACACATACACACACAGTTACAGGTATACAGTTACACACAGACAGTCTCACACACACACAGACACACAGTCACACACACACACAGTCACAGTAACACACACACACAGTTACAGGCATGCAGTTACACACAGACACACAGTCACACACACACGCTCTTACTTACAGACAGTGGGCTGGAGGAGGACTGGATTCCCTGAAGCCTGTGGGGAAGCATGGACTCCATCTTGCTGCACCTGCTAACAGCAGCGGATAAGGGCCATATTAAGCCCCGCCCCCGCTGCCGGTTTGGCCCGCCCCAGATTTTACTTAGCCCCGCCCCCTTTTCCTCCGTGCGGCAAGTTTAGCAGCTGTTTGCTTGTGTGAGCTGTTCTGGCCGCACGGCACCCTAACTGCCATGGTGTCAGGGTCTTACCTGAGTTGGGAGTCTGTAGCGCAAATATGTCGCTCACCCTTGCAGATAGCCACAGGCCGAGGTGGTCAGGTAAGAATTCACCTGGCCTGTGGGTCTGTGCACGGGGGCTGTGCAGGATGCAGTACCAAATTCGCAGGACAGGCAAGGACAGAACCAGCAGGATAGTCGAGGGATAGCCGAGGTCAAAGGATGCCAGAGGTCAGAATAAACGTAGTCACAAGCCGAGGTCAAATATACGAAGCAGAATAAACAGGAACACTGGTACGACACAGGAACACTAGATCAAAGACTTGACAATGAGTACAGGGCGAGGCTGGGTTTAAATACCCTGCTGATGAAGATCAGAGTCAGGTGAGATACAGACAAGTCAAGGTGCAGCCCCCGGTGTAGTAGCCAAGCCAGGATGAACAAGACCGGAATCAGTAGTCTCTGGTAAAGCTGCTGTGGCTCAGAGGCAGAGAGCAGGACTAGGATAGATAAGTACCCCGGTTCAAGTCCCCTGTTGGGAATTCCAGGAGCGACCACGTCTGGCCGTCTGTCTCACAGGTGAGTACCCTGACAGTACCTCCCCCTTCAAAAACGACCTCTGGGCGTAAGTAGGCTCCTCATTGAAATAATCCGTCTCTCCAGAGTCACTCTCAGAATCCATCGAGTCCCCATAGTGAAAGTCCTCAGTATGGAATCCCAGATTAGCTCGGGATTTCCCAGTACCAGCTTCTGGTACGGCTGACGATCGGTCTAGGTTCCGGGTAGGGGTGACAAAAACTTCCACAACTTCGGGAGGGACAGTGCTCGTAGCTAGCAGTGCTTTTTCGAACACTTCCAGGTCTTTTTTACAGACCGTAGTGCCATTAGAAGCAATGACACAATCCTTAGGCAAATCCTTTTCAAGTGAGCAGGAAGTAGTGGTGGTACTACAGGAAGCAACTTTGGTAGTAAATGCAGACGACTCTGGAGCAGGGGGTATAGCATTCTCCATGGAAGCCAAGCCTGGACAGGAATAACGGCTCTCTTGTAGCTCTTTAGGCTGATAAGCGGTGTACACTGGATGAAGAATATTATTACCCAGTCGGAGAGCTGGAGGTCTAGGAGGGCGAACAGGACAAAGCGTGATGAAGTGTCCTCCTTCTCCACAGTAAAAACACAGACCATGGCTTCTCCTTCGGTCCCTCTCCCCAGGTGTGACTTTGCAGTGGACACGTCCAATTTGCATAGGTTCCTCAGGATCAAGTGGAACACAGGATACCTCTGGAGTTTTCCTGGGAACTGGATCATAAGAGGGTATCACTGGGGTGTGGTGATAGTACTCGGTTCCTTGGTGACGTAGACTCCGCGATTTTTTAGTAGGTGGAGCTGGCTTGGGCTTAGTGGTCCTGCACTGTGAGTCCAAAGCAATAATAAAGGATTCCCAGCTGACAAGGACAGGACTCTTCCTCTGCAACATTTGGTAAGACCAAACTTTAATGCGTCCAGACAACAGGTTGATAGCCGCTCTGACCCTGATGAAATCCGTGGCGTAAGTTCGAGGCTTTAAAGAGAACAATACCTCGCAATCCATCCTGAATGACTGGAAGGACGTGTAGTTACCATCAAATCTGTCGGGCATGATGACAAAGGGTTCCGGAGCTGGATGTACTGCGCCTTTAAGAGAAAAAAGTTCCTGCTGCAACTCCGAAACAGTCTGGGCCAGGCTGGACACTTGCTGGAGTGAGGGTGAGCACATTTCTGCGGACTCCATATTGGTCAAGTCTTTTGTCAGGGTCTTACCTGAGTTGGGAGTCTGTAGCGCAGATATGTCGCTCACCCTTGCAGATAGCCACAGGCCGAGGTGGTCAGGTAAGAATTCACCTGGCCTGTGGGTCTGTGCACGGGGGCTTTGCAGGATGCAGTACCAAATTCGCAGGACAGGCAAGGACAGAACCAGCAGGATAGTCGAGGGATAGCCGAGGTCAAAGGATGCCAGAGGTCAGAATAAACGTAGTCACAAGCCGAGGTCAAATATACGAAGCAGAATAAACAGGAACACTGGTACGACACAGGAACACTAGATCAAAGACTTGACAATGAGTACAGGGCGAGGCTGGGTTTAAATACCCTGCTGATGAAGATCAGAGTCAGGTGAGATACAGACAAGTCAAGGTGCAGCCCCCGGTGTAGTAGCCAAGCCAGGATGAACAAGACCGGAATCAGTAGTCTCTGGTAAAGCTGCTGTGGCTCAGAGGCAGAGAGCAGGACTAGGATAGATAAGTACCCCGGTTCAAGTCCCCTGTTGGGAATTCCAGGAGCGACCACGTCTGGCCGTCTGTCTCACAGGTGAGTACCCTGACACATGGGGCACAGTACGGCCACAGCTCACACAGCCCCCTCCAGCATCCAGACCAGTGTCATGGCACCCCCCACCCTGGTGGCACCCGGGGCAGACCGCCCCCTCCGCCCCCCCCCCTTAGTTCGCCACTGGCTGGGAAACGGAAATCCCGGCTAGCAAAAGCAGTATATATATATGAATGAAAAGAATATTTGTTTTCTAACTTTTGTACGAAATACATTGTAAAAGCTTCACCAGGGAAACTCTCCAGAGAATTGTATTCCAAGCTCTTGAGACGTCATTTACACAATGCCAAGGGAAGAGGGCACATTCCTAAAGAAGGCATACAGAAAAATGCTAGCGAAGACATGGAAAACATTCTTCTCCATATGAAGACTATAATAGCCAAGGGCGCTGTGTCTCACATCCTAGGCACTGGTACATGATTCTGTAAAGAAAATGCATTCTGCATGAAAACATTGCCGTAGGTAACTACAAATGAACATTAAACTATATCATACTAAGAGATAATGGTATTTCATAAACATATTCTCCTTTAACAAAAAAAAGGCTACGCTTGTAGGAATAATTCATTCTAGCCTTAAACAAAGTAATGCCTTAAAAAGGATGGTTTTATTAGTCTGGCCTTAAATTATAAATTATTATTATAATATATTTAAATGTTAGGTTCTATTGTAATGCTACCAGAACATGGATTATAAATATAGAAGAAGAAAAAAAGAATGAGAGCTAAAATTACCTTAAAAAAACTATTTGGACATCTCCACCAGCTGTCAGGATCCTATCCTAACAACCAAGAATTAGGTTTCTTTTATTCTGTTTCTTTAAAACAAGTTCCAGTTTTTCACCACTAGTGGCCTCCCTAACCACTAGAACTGAACTTACCTTCATCATCCTCACCTGCATGGACTGATAGCTTATCCTACAAAAGGCTACACCCTGCTCAATACAGGGCCTTTACAATGAAGTTGATGGTCAACTTCTGTTTATGGCTCCTGCAAACATACCTACTTTGATACTATCCTGCTGAAACCCAACCTGATCTACTCTACCAAGCTTATTTATTCCAATCTGATCTTCGTTACCAACTATTGTTGACTGTCGTTTATCAACTGTTGTTTTTACATTTCAGTGAAAGTATATTGCTGATGTAGGAGCCCCTAACTTAAATATGAAAGAGCAAATAGGAGTTCTTGTACACAGAAGGGAAGCAGCCACTAGAGGCAGTCTTAACCCAGAAACATAAACATTGCACTTTATTTAAAACTTCAATGTTTTACATTGAGACATGTAGAAAATAGTAAGAAATATAGATATTATGTTTACAAAGGTATAAAACCTACATTTTGAAAGTACAATCAATATTGGAGCTCCAGTTATCACAATAATGCCTTTTGTGGTCCTTATGACACCCTTTTGATATTTGCAAGTATATTTGCAAGTATATCCCTTAAACTATGAATAATTCCTAGAATGTTGGATAAGGTACATGTTTTTATGGGCCATTTTCTCATGCACCTATGATTATGTATATGGCCAAACACAAAACACTTTGACTTTTCTTTGTCGTTTGTAACCCCTCACTGTTATGGGTTTCCCTCTACCTTTTTAAACAATTTAAATAAAACTAGTTGTTTTCCCTTTAATTTACAGATTGATGGAATTTAGAGTATTATCTATCTTCTTGGTTGATTAATGTGAGCATGTGCTTTCAAGATCCTCACTTACCTTCTGAACCACAGATACGTATAGCAAATAGTTTAAAATTAAGCCCAAGTTCCAGGTATTTTACCTAGAATGCATAAAAATTCAACAATGTGTTCTCTGCACAAACCTCAGTGACTTTGCAGTTATCAATGTTGTAAAATATGTAACTTCCAGCTACAAAAAAACCCATAATTTATTGGTAAGCCAACTGTAGAAGATTATAAACTTGAACATTTATTTAATACAATGTTTAGGTAACAGTGCACATCACAAGGACAAGTCAAAATAGAAGTATAAAATATACTCTTCAATAAACTGTTCTACATGTCCTGTATTTGACCCTAATACAGTTCTTATTTGATTAGATCCAAAAATGATTCTATATTATTAATAGATTACAAAACTATTGTATTTGAATTATTCTTGTTTCTCTATCCTCATTTGTCTTTCATATACAACATGCAATTTGAAATGTGATCTTTTTTGAAATACCTTAATTTGGAAAGAATAGAAAGAACTGTTTCTTGTATTGTGAAAACGGGTTAAATACATTTGTAAATCGTCTCCCAAAATGGCTTCCATGGGACTTTTGCTTTATTGTGTTAAATGGACCAATTGTTTAAATATAAATATTGAGATAATGTAACACATGATTCTTCCTAATAAAAGGCTTGCAAATAGGAGGAACATGAAGAATCGACATGAATGATTCTGTTGTTTCAAGATGTACCGTATTTATTCGAATCTAATGCGCGCCTCAATTTTTTTAAACCTGGAAGCTGAAAAATGTTTTTGCTGGCAAATGTAATGCGCATTTATACATGAAGTTACTGCTATACAGCATTGTGATACAATAACAAATGTTTATTGCCATATACCATAGTAACATTAATCATATTTCAATTTTACGATTACATGTTAAGTCTATTCTTTCATAAGCCCTCTTTCACGAACAACATTTTCCTGTATGAATTCGCCAGAATGAAATTCGCCTGTGTGAATTTACCACTTTGAATTTGTCCATTTGAATTTATCTGTTTGAATTCACCAGTTTTAATTCACTAGTTTTATTTCACCAGCTTTAAATTTGCCTGTGTGACTTTGCCAGAAAATGTAAACTTTTGCCCCAAATGTAATGCAACATCAAATCTAATGCGCATTCAAATTTTGGAATTTGTATTTTAAAAAAACGGTGCGCATTAGATTCCAGTAAAAACTGCATTTATTAGAGGAGGGGGAGAGAACAAAGGTTGAAATTAATTACTAAAAAATTTTTTTTAAAAATTGGCAATTGACAAAAAGAGAAAACTGGGTGATACCCCCAGGCTGAACTTTATTTTACATTATACAGAAGTATAATATGTCGCTTTTTGATTTCTAACAAGGGTACTTCACTAACATCAGATTTGACAGGAATTTTATGTGAATTTCAAATTTAAGGCTGAATTCAAAGCATAGTTGAGAATCTTTCCACTTCGGCTACTTACACCTTAACTGTAAATTATCTTTGAATTCCCAACAATTTTTACATTATTAAAAAAAAAATGTATGTGTATCTTTTTACCACCTGCAAAATAGTAAAATGTTTGGAAACCATGTAAAGTTAGATATTCGCTGATAGAGCACATTTATATTTTAAGATCTGGTTTCTCTTGGATATTTTCCACTTTACGTGCTTGGTTTTGTGTTTTTGTATTTTCTAGCCCTATGATATACTGTAGCACTTACAATCAAATTGCTCTCATATTTACTCCTAAGGTACTTTCTCTGTTTGGCCAACCTAAACAGATTCCGTGGCCAAAAGCGACCAAATACAATCAGCAATCACTAAAATTAGATTATGTAGATAATCACTAAAATGATCGCTGTATCTACTATCATGAAGGTATAATCAGAAGTAATAACATAAATAATCAAAGTAGACTGAGATTAATACTGGATAATACTGTAAAAAAAAAAATCAACCCTTCACGCAACAAAGAAGAAACCTTTGGTAGATAATATTTGACTGAAAATGTACAAATTAAAGCTCTTTCTGATGTGATTTCTGTGTAATGTATGCTTTGAAAAAAAGTGTCTTCCCTTATGTGCTTGAACACTAATAAGCAAACTCGCGTCAGGTGACCTTTGCAGCTGTAAATAGAAATAAAATTCGAATAGAGTACTAACTTCCCTGGGGGAGAAATGTATCGTGTTATTCAACACCTGTAGCTCTTTCCAGCTGGCTAAGTCCCTCTTCATATATTAAGCCTAAGCCTGAGCAACATGTGACAAGGCTCTCAAGAGGTCGTGGAAATGCTAAAAACAGCCTGTATCAGAATAACAATTTGCCACAAGAAAAAAATGAAACATTTCATGTGTACCCAAATGATTTAAACATTGTATAAATTGTCTTGCTGCTTAATTTAGACAATTTGTTTGATATCATGTTATCTCATTTAGAGGCTCCCTAGACCACCATATTGTCTCTGCATCGGAATGCAAGCAGTGTTTAACCACCGCCATCTTGATATCATGCAATCAGAGGCACGTAAATTCACAAATCGCGCACCATTTTCTGTGATGGAGTACTGGCCATGAGTGATTTGTGCATGTATAACTAATTCTAACAATACAGCTTGTTAGTTGTAAGTACAAGTGCCTTTTGTTCTGTCACATAACTCTCTCAGCAGGATTCTCGGTCACGTGTAATATAAGTGGCCCTATTAACCACCATGTAGCCTGTTCGATACAATTAAAAAGTGGCTTTGTATTCTGACATTAAAATCTGTTCTTTAAGAGCTATAATTTACTGGCATAAGGCAATTTGTCAGTATGGCCATTGTTTACTTGCTGTATATAACACCTTCACAGGAGCTATATAACATGGGTCTTGAACGTGAAGTTTTATATGAGAAAACGTTCTCTTGTAAGTAACATGAAGAAGAAAAAACTTGTTTATAGGAAACTATTGCTTGACAATAGAAAGAGGATAATACAAAAATGTTTAATTGTAAGCATCAACTGTCATAATATTGGGAATGATTTATTAAATTGCAATAATACCAGAATAATAACAACACAATTAGTTACTATTGATATTCAGAAAAAAAAGTAATGTGGCAACCCTAGACAGAACTCTCTCTCTGTAACATAAGTGGGAGACGCATTTTGAGTCTATATGAATGACTTGTTTCGGATAGCTCTTATCAAATGCCTACAAGAATGAGTTTCTTCTAAAGCAGGATGTAATGATTCATTATAGCCAACAAAAGCAACCTGTATGTTCATTATTGGCATATGGAGACTACCTAGTATAAAAGTAGAATAATATAGTATTACAAATGTTTTTGTAATATTCTTACAAATAGCATATACAACAAGGTCCACTTCAACAGATATTTATAATGAGCTTCCGTGAGTCGTGACCCTGTCAAAGATTATTTCCAATACTACATTGTGCGTTGATCAAGTACCTTCTTCTTTCTAAGACCTATGGTTTGGATTCACAGGTTTATGAGTATGTTCCTCTCTCTATATTGTCACCTTATATATTGCACCGATCACTTTGGAAAGTTAATATATCATCTACGTCTCACCACTGAACTGTGTACGCCTGCCTCTAACAATGAGTCAATATTTAAAGGTCTGCTGTCTTCAAACTTTTATTTCCCTTTTTTTTTTTAAAGTTCGTTACATTTAACAAAACTATATTTGACTATAGGGAAGCTATAGGCATCAAAACAACTTTAGGTTAATGAAAAAAGTTTTAATATATAGATCATGCCTTTGCAGTCTCACTGCTCAATTCACTGTCATTTAGGAGTTAACTCAATTTTGTTTCTGTTTATGTAGCCCTAGTTACACATTCCCTGGCTGTGACTCATATAGCCTGCATGAAAAAAAACAACGTTTTAAATTTCTGTCAGATCTTAACTTGCTTTAGAAGTTATCTTCTGCTCTGTACACTGAACTGTAATCACACACAGGAGGCACCTGCATGGTCTAGCAAGCTTTAAACAGAGCAGGAGATAATACATTCTAAACTAAACAAACTGTGCAATAAAGGAAGTTTAAACCTTACAGCTCTTTGTACAGGCAGTGTTTAGGAAGGCTGTGTGAGCCACACACAGAGAGATGTAGAGCACATAAAGTGATGTAACAATAATGGCAGACAATTGAGCAGTGAGACTGCAGGGGCATCATCCATACACCAAAACGGCTGCATTAAAGTTGTTTTGGTGCCTATAGTGTCCCTTTAATGTCTTGTAAATTATGTACTTTGATTTTTTTTTTGTGAACATTTTATTTTTTTATCTGGCTGACCAACCGCTGCTCAACCTAAGTTACCTGCTGCTGTGATTGCTCTCTCTGTACCGGCAGGTAAGTTAGATCGAGAAATAGCTGGTCAGATAATAATAGAATCTGACCCAACATGGCTGCTCAGCAAGATTATAAAGTGAACATTTCTCGTAAAATCAACACACATCACTTTAAAAAAAATACCGGTAATTGTTTCATTAAATGTTGAAGTGATGTTAAATGTTGATATGAGAAGTAAAAATTTGGTAATAGTTGCCCTTTAATTCATTGGCTTGTTCCTTCTTCTTGATGCTCAGAACTCTTGTTAATTTTCAGATATTCTTCTTGGATATTTTCTCCAGGCAGTGTTGCTTTGTTTGCAACCTGGGCATCTGCTTTGTCAAAATTTGGGAAATAACTATTCCTACTTTAACCCATGTAAATACAGTACAGTAGTTTTCTACCTGCTAGATTGGACTCTGTGTTGGTTTTGTACTGGTTGCTTATGAATTAAGCTCAAACCTTTCCAATATCATTTCCCCTAGTCTTACCTTCCTGCCCCAAACCCACAGAGCACACTCTAGAAGAGTATTAAACACAATTGACACATTGTCAGCCAAAATGGTTCAATACTCATATTCTAAGCCACTTACGAAGCAAATAGAGCATTCGTTGATGCCCACCAGGGATGAGTTAGCATGGGGTAGTAAGTTTGATTGACACCTGGACCACTTGCAAACAGACATTGTCTGTTTGCTAGCCCAATACTCTGTGGTTTGTGCATGGGCTGATGACCCAAAACCTCATTGTTCTCCTAGGCCAGACTGACTAACTGGATAATTCAAAGTGGACCATATTAACACACCAGTTGTCATATCTAGGTAATTTAGGTAGTAATTCAGATCATTCTGAATGTTCCGCAGTGCTGTACAGGTCATACTGATAGAAGTTGCAGAGATATTTCAAGCCTCCGCTTGCGATATATAGGCTTGATAGGGCACCTATTAGACCCATATAATGCATGCTACATGTGAATAAGACCATCTATAGCAAGATCTGAGAGGTTTGTGTACAAAAAAAAAAAGACAATTTGCCCACCAGGCCAAAAGTTGTCAGCCCTTCCCTGATGCCATCCTTACATTATCATACAGAAAGCTGTTGCTGTTAGTAGAAAAAGAGAGAATGTGAGCAGTAAGGTATGATCGTCAAAAATACTATTTACACATGTATCAGCTGTCTTAAAGAAAGAATTTATAAACAACATATAATTATATTGGAAGTAGCTGGCCTAGCAATCAGCAATCATTTTATATTTTGCTTCTGCAATGAATTTATTCAGTACTAGAAATTATATATATATCAGTCACCAAAGAACCAGTGAGCACTCTTGGGTCATTTAAAGTTTACTTTGAAGACCCAAGAGTGGTGACCGATCCTTTGGTGAAAGGTATCTTATTTACTGGTTTCAAGCACTGGGCATACTATTTATTTGGACTCATTAAGTGCAAGGCACTTGTGGATTTTATACATGTACACCACATTACACCACGTCAAATTTAAGTACATAGTCTTGTTGTATGACATTATTCAGTCAAATAAGAAGTGCAAATGAAAACTCAATTGGGTTGCAATCATATTAAAAGAAATACTGTTTATTACTTTTCACTTGCATTTTACATTATAAAAAACATAATAAAAAAAAGTAAATTGTATTCATCCATACATAAATCATACACAGATATAACAGCAATAGAATAAACAATAATTACATGTGAAACTAAATAACAAAAAAAAAAAGTAAAGTTATTGTATTCATGCATAAATTGTAAAATACATAATATATTATTAGAAAGGAAAAAATAATCAAAATAACTTATTACATTTGAAATGCAATAACTAAAATAACAATGCTGGAAAAAGTATTGGGTGCATCAAAATATAATGAATTCATAGCGCCATCAGACAATCTCTTACTAACTGCATTTCATTCACAATTTAGCAGTATAACCATATACCTGGTGTATTCCAAACCAATGCAAATGTCATGTATTCCAACAGAAATATAACATTAAAAAAATACAAATAACATATAAGCAAATATCAATCATAATAAAAAATATACATATATAAAAACATATATCCAAAGACCTTGCACACCAAGCTCTTATTTGTAGTACGCCGGTTCCGCTCACTAGGCTTTAATATACCACACAAGAACGGGCGCACACCAGGAATTTCTGAAGTGTTGTTCTTTAATGCTTCAAAGGTGAAAATTACATAGATTTTTCAATCTTCAAGCAATACTTTTTTCAAGGCACCTGACACGTGTAGAATGCCAAGTACATATAGATATTGATAAGAGAGAGGGAGGGTGAACATGAGAAAAAGACTGCGTGAAATAGTAATGACATCACAAATGTAATCAAATAAACCGTGACGTAGACTGTGTCCTATTCATAACTAACGGCTATGGAATAGATAGATAGATAGACTTAGAGAGATAGACAGACAGACATACAGACATAAAGGGATAGATAGATAGATATACTGTGAGAGATAGATAGATAGATAGACTTAGATAGATAGATAGACTTAGAGAGATAGATAGACAGACAGACAGACAGACATAGAAGGATAGAGGGATAGATAGGTAGATAGATAGACTTAGACAGATAGATAGACAGACAGATAGACATAGAGGGATAGATAGATAGATAGATAGATAGATCTCACATATTTCATTATTCTGATCAGGGTTATTAAAGAAAGTGTGAATTCACAGTAAATTAAGGTCTAAAGTCAAAATAAATAAACCGAAAAAAATGTCTATGTTAACTATGCTTTCAGTTAGGTTACTCTGACCTTTAATTTGAAATTCTCTCTAAATACACTTTGAATTCTTACTTCAGTAAATAACCCTGAAAGTGTGTCAATGTTTTATAAAAATGGTGCTAAGATCAAATATAACCCCCCTTTTGTCTTATCTCATAATGAAGGAGTCTACTCCAGTATAATGAAATCCTAATTTCTTTCTTCTGAAACATTGTGCTTTATTTCCTGAATCCAACTAAACCTGGTGAAAATTAGTTAAAATATTTTTGTAATTGTTAAAGTTGATATTTTGACAATGTTTGTTGTTAGGAAAATGTCCCTACAACATTCTACTATGAGACAGGTGCGCATATATGCTTAACTCTGAGTTTTTTAAATAGGCAAATGTTGGGACCAATAATCCAGAGCTTTTGGAAAGTTGCAAAATATATAAATGTTGTATTCAGTTATTCACATAGATGCCAACACCATCTGCAATTACTGGAACCAAAGACTAAATTCATGAAATAGGCATGTTAAAAATATTCTAGTGTATTTTGTAAGCTTCTGAAAATTACTTCAAACAATAGACTTAACACCATTAATGCTTTAAAGGGACACTCTAAGCACCAACACCACTACAGCTTAATGTAACTTTTCAGATTCAAAAGTTCTGTCCCAGAACTCTCTGCATTATTAACATTGTCTTGCAGAGAAAAGTCAATGTTTACATTGCTCCCTAATACCACCTCTAGTGACTGTCACTCAGACAGCCTCTAGAGGCACTTCCTCTTTGGCGTCTCATGTATGATATCTTCACAATCTGTATGAAGATGCCAAAGGCTCCCCATAGGGATGTTGATTGGCGCAGTGCATGTGCTGTACCTCCCCCAAAGCTTGACTAAGAGGAAGACGGATCATCCCAGTCAGTGGCGGAGCAGAAGCTGTGGCGAGACTGACACACGGTGGGATATAAGAAGAGTAAATCTACTTTACTATAACTTTTATGGGGGTGGTATATCTCTAAAAATTGTATGAGATTACTAGAAAGTTAGTATTGCTTCTTTGACTTATAGTCATAGGCAGACATCAGTATATATTGTATCAGTTAGAGGCATTGGCCTGTGTTGTAAAACCAGGCTCGGTTGAAGCCTTTGTATGAATTTAATAGAAAAGGTAATTATTATTAGAGAAGCAGAACTAAGTCTGTAATTCTAGCAAGGTATGTATTTCTTGGGTGAGTGGATTAATGTAGTCGCATATCATTGCCTAGGGCCTGCAATGCTGAAATCTTTGGTTTGCAACTAATGTATGATTAGATTGGATTTTTTGTATTAGTATGCATTTTTTTTAATGGCAAGAGAATGTTTATATTATTATTATTATTATTATTATTATTATTATTATTATTTTATTTGTAATATTTATACATCAATTATATAAAGAATAACCATGGATCTGCACTCTAGTGTTGAAAACGACTGACACACACACACACACACACACACACACACACACACACACACACTGACTGACTGACACACACACACACACACTGACTGACTGACACACACACACACACACACACACTGACTGACTGACACACACACACACATACACACACACACTTGTATTATCTCCTTAGTTCTTACACCCAAGGTGAAGCTATAAACATGTCACAGCATAAATATACACCTCATAAGAATTAATTCAGTTAGTACAAGATATAAAATCTTCCATGCTCAGGCACCCTGTGCTGAACGGGCCAGCTAATTAACATACAATGCAGTATTAAACCAAGACAATCTCATAAATAAAATCATTTAGAACAAATTAGACTTCTCACCAGGTATTGAATAATTTAGAGCAGCTTAGCAGACGTTATGACAACTCTGAACATGTGTTTTTACCATTAATGCAGGTCACCAATTCCCATCAACATTTATAATAATTATCACTGAGCACTTCAAAATCTGTGTAACAGGATTTATATGCACAGATTTTCATAATCAATATCCGTATATATTGCACAGATGGTGGTGTCATACAGTTGTAATAAAGAATTATTCAGCCCCCATTGAAAATCAAGTTTATTGCAAAATTTTACAGATTTTCAGCTGCTTGCAATGAACAAATCAAACAAAAGCAACTGAAATAGCTCAACACAATGAATGCTTCAGCTAGAACTGGAACTTTTTGGCCCAATGGATAAGCGGTATGTCTGGAGGAAGAAGAATAGCATAGGAGGAAAAGAACACTACAGTTAAGCATGATAGAGACTCGGTGATGCTCTGGGACTGCATTGCATCCTCTGGCACTATTGATGTCACGAACATAAAATTTTCGGTTCGCGAACTGCGAACGTGAACTTCCGCAAATGTTCGCGAACCGGGCGAACCGCCATAGACTTCAATGGGCAGGCGAATTTTAAAACCCACAGGGACTCTTTCTGGCCACAATAGTGATGGAAAAGTTGTTTCAAGGGGACTAACACCTGGACTGTGGCATGCCGGAGGGGGATCCATGGCAAAACTCCCATGGAAAATTACATAGTTGATGCAGAGTCTGGTTTTAATCCATAAAGGGCATAAATCACCTAACATTCCTAAATTGTTTGGAATAACGTGCTTTAAAACATCAGGTATGATGTTGTATCGATCAGGTAGTGTAAGGGTTACGCCCGCTTCACAGTGACAGACCAAACTCCCTGTTTAACGCACCGCAAACAACCGCAAACAGTCCATTTGCACAACCGCAAACTCCCCATTTGCACATGTTTTAGTGCAAACTAGTCTAACTACTAATATAGTTGAAACATGCTACTTTTATTCATGCCAGACAACCATGCAGGCCAGACTAACAAACATGCCAGGGCCAATCATAGTTAACCACCTCAGATAGTAACATGGCTCCCTCTATATACAGAATAAACATGGCTCCCTCTATATACAGAGTAACATGGCTCCCTCTATAAACAGTGTAACATGGCTCCCCTCTATATGCAGAGTAACATGGCTCTCCTCTATATACAGTGTAAACATGGCTCCTCTCTATATACAGAGTAACATGGCTCCCTCTATATACAGTGTAAACATGGCTCCTCTCTATATACAGAATAACATGGCTCCCTCTATATACAGAGTGACATGGCTCCCTCTATATACAGAGTAACATGGCTTCCCTCTATATACCGTGTAAACATGATTCCCTCTATATACAGTGTAAACATGGCTCCTCTCTATATACAGAGTAACATGGCTTCCCTCTATATACTGTGTAAACATGGCTCCCTCTATATACAGAATAACATGGCTCCCTCTATATACAGAGTAACATGGCTCCCCTCTATATAAAGTGTAAACATGGCTCCACTCTATATACAGAGTAACATGGCTCCCTCTATGTACAGTGTAAACATGGCTCCTCTCTATATACAGAGTAACATGGCTCCCTCTATATACAGAGTAACATGGCTCCCTCTATATACAGAGTAACATGGCTCACTCAATATACAGAGTAACATGGCTCCCCTCTATATACAGAGTAACATGGCTCCCTCTATATACAGAGTAACATGGCTTCCCTCTATATACCGTGTAAACATGGCTCCCTCTATATACAGAATAACATGGCTCCCTCTATATACAGAGTAACATGGCTCCCCTCTATATACAATGTAACATGGCTCCCTCTATATATAGTGTAAACATGGCTCCTCTCTATATACAGAGTAACATTGCTTCCCTCTATATACCGTGTAAACATGGCTCCCTCTATATACAGAATAACATGGCTCCCTCTATATACAGTGTGAACATGGCTCCTCTCTATATACAGAGTAACATGGCTCCCTCTATATACAGAGTAACATGGCTTCCCTCTATATACCGTGTAAACATGGCTCCCTCTATATAAAGAATAACATGGCTCCCTCTATGTACAGAGTAACATGGCTCCCTCTATATACAGTGTAAACATGGCTCCTCTCTATATACAGAGTAACATGGCTCCCCTCTATACAGGGGCGTACCTGGAGCATTTGGCACCCGGGGCGGATCCTTTATTTGGCACCCCCCTCCCCAACTTTGAAATGTAAAAAACAACTGCATTCTTTTTTTAAATGTATGTGTATGCAGTGTGTGTATAGTGTATGAAGTGTTTGCAGTGTGTGTATAGTGTGTGCAGTGTGTGTATAGAGTGTGCAGTGTATGCATAGTGTTTGCAGTGTGTGTATAGTGTGTGTGTATAGTGTATGCATAGTGTATGCAGTGTGTGTATAGTGTGTGTGTAGTGTGTGCAGTGTGTGTATAGTGTGTGCAGTGTGTATAGTGTGTGCAGTGTGTATGCAGCGTGTGTAGTGTGTGTATACTGTGTGCAGTGATATGCAGTGTGTGTAGTGTGTGTATAGTGTGTGCATAGTGTATGCAGTGTGTGTAGAGTGTGTGTATAGTGTGTACAGTGTGTGTGTATACTGTGTGTGTATAGTGTGTGTATAGTGTGTACAGTGTGTGTATGCAGTGTGTATAATGTGTGCAGTGTGTGTATAGTGTGTGCAGTGTGTGTATAGTGTGTATGCAGTGTGTGTATAGTGTGTAAGCAGTGTGTATAGTGTGTATATAGTGTGTATGCAGTGTGTGTATAGGGTGTATGTAGTGTGTGTATAGTGTGTGCAGTGTGTATGCAGAGTGTGTATAGTTAGTGCAGTGTGTGTATTGTGTATGCAGTGTGTGCAGTGTGTATGCAGTGTGAGTATAGTGTGTATAGTGTATGCAGTGTGTGTAGAGTGTGTGCATAGTGTGTGTGCAGTGTTTGCAGTGTGTGTAGAGTGTATGCAGTGTCTGTAGAGTGTGTATAGTGTGTGTAGAGTGTATGCAGTGTGTGTAGAGTGTATGCAGTGTGTGTGCAGTGTTTGCAGTGTCTGTAGAGTGTGTATAGTGTCCGTAGAGTGTGTATAGTGTGTGTAGAGTGTATGCAGTGTGTGTAGAGTGTGTGTAGTGTGTATGCAATGTGTGTGCAGTGTATGCAGTGTGTGTGCAGTGTGTGTATAATGTGTGTAGTGTGTATGCAGTGTGTGTAGTGTGTATGCAGTGTGTGTAGAGTGTATGCAGTATTTGTAGTGTGTATGCAGTGTGTGTATAGTGTGTGTGCAGTGTGTGTATAGTGTGTGTGCAGTGTGTGTAGTGTGTATGCAGTGTGTGTATAGTGTATGTAGTGTGTATGCAGTGTGTATGTAGTGTGTGTGCGAAGTATGTGTAGTGTGCAGTGTGTGTAGAGTGTGTGTATAGTGTGTGTATGCAGTATGTATGCAGTGGATGCAGTGTGTGTATAGTGTGTGTAGTGTGTATGTAGTGTGTGTAGTGTGTATGCAGTGTGTGTAGAGTGCATGCAGTGTGTGTAGTGTGTATGCAGTGTGTGTAGAGTGTATGCAGTGTGTGTAGAGTGTGTGCAGTGTGTGTAGAGTGTATGCAGTGTGTGTAGAGTGTATGCAGTGTGTTTAGTGTGTATGCAGTGTGTGTATAATGTGTGTAGTGTGTATGCAGTGTGTGTAGTGTGTATGCAGTGTGTGTAGAGTGTATGCAGTATTTGTAGTGTGTATGCAGTGTGTATAGTGTGTATGCAGTGTGTATGCAGTGTGTGTATAGTGTGTATGCAGTGTGTGTATAGTGTGTGTGCGCAGTGAGTATGCAGTGTGTGTATAGTGTGTGTAGTGTGTGTAGAGTGTGTGTAGAGTGTATGCAGTGTGTATAGTGTGTGTATACAGTGTGTGTGCAGTGTATGCAGTGTGTGTAGTGTGTATGCAGTGTGTGTAGTGTGTATGCAGTGTGTGTAGAGTGCATGCAGTGTGTGTAGTGTGTATGCAGTGTGTGTAGAGTGTATGCAGTGTGTGTAGAGTGTTTGCCGTGTGTGTAGAGTGTATGCAGTGTGTGCAGTGTGTATGCAGTGTGTGTAGAGTGTATGCAGTGTGTGTAGAGTGTATGTAGTGTGTGTAGTGTGTATGCAGTGTTTGTAGAGTGTATACAGTGTGCATGCAGTGTGTATGCAGTGTGTATGCAGTGTATTTAGAGTGTGTTTAGAGTGTATGCAGTGTGTGTAGAGTGTATGCGGTGTATGCAGTGTGTGTAGAGTGTGTGTAGAGTGTATGCAGATGCAGTGTGTATGTTGTGTGGAATAAGTGCTGCCACTTACCTGTCCCTCCCATCCTCCTCGACTGGTGGTCCGGTGGCACAGCATCACTGGGCAGTTTAGAGGGGCCCAGTATTCTCCATGCTCGTTAATAAGACTATCTACCCGAGTTTCCCATCCAGCAGCAGCAGTGTCCTCTGTTCTCGCGATCCGCAAGAGCGTTGCTATGGCAACGTTCTCACGATCCGCGAAAGCGTTGCTATGGCAACCCGCAGGAACAGAGGACACAAGACACAGGGTGTCATTTCGCTGCCCCTGCGAAAGTTCGCCACGGGCACCCCCCAGTGAGTGGTACCCGGGGCGGACCGCCGCCCCCGCCGCCCCCCCCCCTTAGTACGCCACTGAATCTATATACAGAGTAACATGGCTCCCTCTATATACAGAGTAACATGGCTTCCCTCTATATACCGTGTAAACATGGCTCCCTCTATATACAGAATAACATGGCTCCCTCTATATACAGTGTAACATGGCTCCCCTCTATATGCAGTGTAACATGGCTCCCTCTATATACAGAGTAACATGGCTCCCTCTATATACAGTGTAAACATGGCACCTCTCTATATACAGAGTAACATGGCTTCCCTCTATATACCGTGTAAACATGGCTCCCTCTATATACAGAATAACATGGCTCCCTCCATATACAGAGTAACATGGCTCCCCTCTATATACAGTGTAAACATGGCTCCTCTCTATATACAGAGTAACATTGCTCCCTCTATATACAGTGTAAACATGGTTCCTCTCTATATACAGAGTAACATGGCTCCCCTCTATATCCAGAGTAACATGGCTCCCTATATATACAGTGTAAACATGGCTCCCTCTATATACAGAGTAACATGGCTCCTGAGCTGCGGGTGGGGGCCCTATAAAAGAATAATGGGGGGACCTACTGTCCTCCCCCCCGCCCCCACCTCTGAGCGGCGGGTGGGGGTCCTAAGTTACAATAAGAGGGGGGGACCTACTGTCCTCCCCCCGGCCCCCACCCCTGAGCTGCGGGTGGGGGCCCTATAAAAGAATAATGGGGGGGACATACTGTCCTCCCCCCAGCCCCACCCCTGCGTGGCGGGTGGGGGCCCTATGTTACAATGAGGGGGGGACCTACTGTCCCCACCGGCCCCCACCCCTGCGCGGTGGGTGGGGGGCCCTAAATGAAAATCCCCCCTCCCCCATCAAAGGTGACTAGGGGTCCCCAAGCCCCTAGTCACACACCCAAATAAAAAAGCCCCTACCTACCCCCCCTCACCCTAAAAAATAGTGAGGGGGCAATACAATTACTACCCTGTAAAGTAAAATTCAACTTACTATTCAACGTCTTCTTTTTTCTAAAATCTTAATTTTTCAGCCCCAAAAAGGCCAAATAAAAAGCCATCATACCCGTCAAACTCAAAAATAAAATAAAAACACTGAGCGGAAAAAAAAAATCCATGGAGGGCTCCGCGCAGACTAGGGTATTAACATATACCCTATTGTTACAATTGTTACTTGAAAAGCATGAGGAATGCCGTTGGGGTACCACATGCTCATTTGTTATACCTCCATGCACTACAAAAATAAAGAATAAAAAAAAAAAAACATTTTTTAAAAAATGTATGCAGCTTCCAAATGAACCTAAAATGGATGCTGTCCAGGAGGTGGGAGGGTCTGCTCGGGAGGGTGTGCTGCTGATTGGCTGGAATGTGTCTGCTGACTGTGAGGTACAGGGTCAAAGTTTACTCAATGATGACGAATAGGGGGTGGATCGAACCGCGCATGTGTTCGCCCGCCGTGGCGAACGCGAACACGCTATGTTCGCCGGGAACTATTCGCCAGCGAACCGTTCGGTACATCACTATCTGGCACTAGAAACCTGCAGCATGTGGAAGGCAAGATGGATTCATTGAAGTGTCAGAAAATCTGGTGTCAGAAAATTCCACCAAGGCTTGGTTGTAGACGTATTCCTGGAAAATTCGACTGTGTCAATCACAATCCCCTGACTTGTGATAAAGATCCAAATATTGATCTTTTTTATATTCAGAGGAAGCCCAAATTATTATTACAAGTGCACTTGGAATGGAGCGCGTATTAGACACCAGACAACTGTTGGTATTCAAAATAAGCCTCTGTCGTTTATTCTTCAGTTGGGTTTTCATACATTAAAAAGTAAGTGCTTGCGTGCAAATACTCATAGAACAGTAATAGGAAGGGAGTAAAACGAGTACAGATAAAACATAGGGATGAACGTCATGTACATATAACAGATAAGTTCAGAGAAAGAGAAAGAACAGAATGATTAGAGAAGAGACATCTCAGGTGGGGGCTATCTGCTCGCGGAACTAGACATATGTGGTCTTAAGTGTCGTTTTAAGCATCAAGCATTTGAAGTGTTTAGTGTTTTACGTATTGTAGATTCGCTAACAGGGATGTTAGCATTTGCCGGTGACATTTGTAAGTCTTTAGTTGACACTCTAGGTTCTTCTTCACCTCATTGAGCAGTCTGCGCTGTGCTCTTGCAGTCATCTTTACAGGACGGCCACTTCTAGGGAGAGTAGCAGCAGTGCTGAACTTTCTCCATTTATAGACTATTTGTCTTACCGTGGACTGATGAACAGCAAGGCTTTTGGAGATACTTTCATAACCCTTTCCAGCTTTATGCAAGTCAACAATTCTTAATCGTAGGTCTTCTGAGAGCTCTTTTGTGCGAGGCATCATTCACATCAGGCAATGCTCCTTGTGAAAAGCAAACCCAGAACTGGTGTGTGTTTTTTATAGGGCAGGGCAGCTGTAACCAACACCTCCAATTTCATCTCATTGATTGGACTCCAGTTGGCTGACATCTTACTCCAATTAGCTCTTGGAGATGTAATTAGTCTAGGGGTTCACATACTTTTTCCACCTGCATTGTGAATGTTTACATGGTGTGTTCAATAAAAAAACATGGCAACATTTAATTCTTTGTGTGTTATTAGTTTAAGCAGACTGTGATTGTCTATTGTTGTTACTTAGATGATGATCAGATCACATTTTATGACCAATTTGTGCAGAAATCCATATAATTCCAAATGGTTCACATACTTTTTCTTGCAACTGTATATCTTTTTTAGTATTATGCTATTTTATACATATACCTTGAGTGCGCTCTCTTATAGTGCCGACTTTTATAAATTACCTGGTCACACCCCCTAGGCTTTCAATCAGACAACCGATCCTGTTACTTCCTGGTTTTGTTAGCTCAGTGGAGCTAAACTCAAGAGGCAGTCAATTGCTCAGAGCACCTGCCTTGCAAAGACTTCTCATTGAGCTGCATTGGGAAGTCTGTGATTGGACAGCAACAGAAAGTCTGGGCGGGGCTAGAATGGAATTGTTTGGAAAGGCAGTCGGCAGGTTTAGCAAGCTGTTTTTAGATTTACCCCAATGAAAAAATACAGAAGGAGAAAGGAGGCTGTCTCTAGATGGTGTATATGAAAATCATTAAAAAATCATTAGAAAAAATATATATATGGTTTAATAAGATACTAAAGACACACACAATGACTGACGAAGTTGCTAGTCACTCCTGTCTCAGTAATGGATACCTGAGGCAGACACGGTGGCTGCAGCTAGACAAACTACGTGAAGGTGGGTACAAACGGGAAGACAATAAACAAAACGTAAATGGACAGAGACAGGGCAAGAACCACACTACAATAGTAAAAAGGTCCCCACAGCAGGAGTGGTACAGTGCATACGATATTATTGCCCTGTTACGATTAACTGTCAAGATCGTGAAGTATGGATGCAGATTAACTAAAGTCTCAGACGAAAATAACAATATGGCTACAATGTGCCAGAGATGCCCCTTATTTCAGAAAGAATAGGGGAAATCGTTAGTCAATTCCGGGTAATAGGTGGGAACTAAATCGTGGGTGGGTGCCCTATACAACATATAAAAGTTTTTAACTTATATCCTCACAGGGAAAATAACGCTTTAATCAACTCCGGCGTCCCTGTATTAGTGGAGGATATAGTGGTAGGTCAGCATCCTAGTATAAAACTAGTAAAGTACGTATAACAAAGGATATAGAGGTATCCAACCTAGGTACTAGTGGTTACAGTATCGTCTGTACTAATATCCTGATCTGTGCCTTCAGGGGCACATAGCTTCTGGTAAGGCTATGGTAGTACTCGATATACTGTGCCCACATAAGCACCTGAATACCGGTCGGAGTAAATATAGCAGGGTTAGCAGAGCTGTGCTGCCTGGAATCAGCTGTTCTAGGCTGTGCTTATGATAAGCACCTAAATAGTCAGCGAGTTAACAGAAGATATCCTGTGCCTTCATGGGCACCTAAATGGTTAACAAAATTCTGCTTCCTATTAGCGGCTATTCTAAGCTGTGCCTTCGTGGGCACCTAGCTCTAACCGTGCAGATTAACAGACCATCCAGTTAACAAAAGATATCCTGTGCCTTCGTGGGCACCTAAATGGTTAACGAAATTCTGCTTCCTATTAACGGCTATTCTAAGCTGTGCCTTCGTGGGCACCTAGCTCTAACCGTGCAGATTAACAAACTAGGATGCTGACTGGAACCTATGGTCAGAGTCCAGTGATCCTCGGTGTAACTGAGCGTAAGTAGCTAAGATACTTTGAAGATTAGCGTGTAAGGTCACACGAACAGTCAGATAGAGTTGGTAACACCGGATCAAATATCGAGCCCCGACGCGCGTTTCACCAAACACAGGCTCTTCAGGGGGAACCGGCTTCCCGGTTGAGGCGAGTTTAAATAAGCCGCCTGTTTTCCTCATTGGACCAAAGAGTGTGACGTCATTGTCAGAAATGAGAGGTACGGTGGCTGAACGCAGTCATTTTGAGTCAGACTGCGCTGACTAAATAATGCCCCGTAATGATCAGCTGATATGTTCTAAAAGTAACACCCAGAGTAATGCTGATTTAGAAAGGGAAGGGGGAGATGGTTCATCCTCATAATTTGGGGATAATGTACCCTGAATGATAACACTTAATAGTGACGATAATATATAATAGTTCCCCTCAGTGCAGGGACACAGATCTTGAAAAGGAGAGGTCCCTTATTAATATTTGCAAATTTGGTTAAATTTATGGCATGGTGAATCAGCAATGCGGGTGATGTATATAGCAGCGATTGAAAAGACATAGTGTATAGGTCACAAAGTTTTTGTGGTTGGTCATAAAGGAAGGGTATATCATTAAGGGTGTGTCTTAGTAAATAGTTTTAGCTAGAAGGTATTTCAGTAGTGTACATGTAGCATAAGTGCTAATACATCGTAGATAAGGTATTGAGTGCTCGTCATCGGTGAATGAATGCGGTGTAATTAAATTCTTCATTCAATCCCGATGGGGCCAAAGTTTTAAAGAGATAGATCCACTTGGATTCACTTTGTAGTAGTGTTTTATTAAAATTCCCTTTTCTTGGATTGGGCAATAGTTTTTCTATTGCCTGGAACTTGAGATTTTCAGGTTTGCCATCATGGAAATTCCTGATGTGTCTGGCCACTGGTGTAGGGTTGATGGTATTATCAACAGAATTGATATGTTGCAAGATCCTCCTGCGGAACTGTTGGAAAGTCTTGCCGATATATTGTGTTCCACAGCTGCAAGTAATCAGATATACCACCCGGGTGGTGCTGCAGTTGACCAAGGCGTTAGTGGTTATGGTCATGTTAGATTGTGTTGATTGAACAGTCTTGGAGGGTGTGATGTACTGGCAGGCCTTGCAGTGGCCGCATCTGTACGTCCCTTTGGTACTGGATAACCAGTTACCGGGTGAGGGTGATGGTGACAGGTGGCTATGGACCAGATGATCTTGTAGGTTGGTAGGTCTCCGTGCTGTAAGGGGTGGGTAGTTTGGTAGAATGTTTTTGAGGAATGGGTTATGAAGCAAAATGGGCCAATTAGTGTGAAGTATATTTGACATTGTCCCAAAGCCTTGGTCAAAAGTCGTGACACATCTCGGGATTTTGGAATCCACTTTCGGTTTGATCGTAGTGAGGCTCTGATGTCTATTGATTCCGCTGGCTCTTTGGAATGCCTGTTTAAGGATGCGGTTCGGATACCCTAGCTCTTTGAATCTGGATCTTAGCAGTTTGCATTCTCTATCATATGCCAGATCTTCAGAGCAGTTCCTTCTTGCCCGTAAATATTGGCTGAAAGGAATGGATGCTTTTAATTTGAAGGGATGATGACTTTTCCAGTGGAGAAGACTGTTGGTCGAGGTGGATTTGCGGAATAGTTCAGTTTGGATGGTGCCTGCTTCTGTAAGTATGATTTTCAGGTCTAAAAATACCAATTTGTGATCGTCGATCACGTGAGTGAGCTTTAAATTAATCTCATTGTCATTGAGGGTCTGTACGAACTCCTCAAAGGTGTGGATGGGACCTGTCCAGAAGAGCATCTATCTATTCGGTAGGAAACTCGCCCTAAACATTATGCACGCCAAACAGGATCTGCAACAAGCAAATGACCTAGGTCTCTCTCCAAAGGACTATGAGTTCTCTAAAATTCTAACTAGTCTTCAGGAGGAACAGGATCCTCTCAGACCTCTCACTAATTTGAAACCACCCAGTTGCTTCACACCAAACTTCAAAGACACTCCTCACGTGGATCTCTTTGTAGAGATGTCCCTTAACCAATTTGAGATGACACCCTACCATGCCCCTATGCCTAACAATCTAAGTTTGCAAGAACGCCTAGCATTAAAAGAACTCACATCACTTGAAAATATTATCATCAAACCAGCAGACAAGGGGGGAAATATTGTCTTACAAAACAGACAAGATTATATCAATATGTGCATGACACACCTAAACGACACCCTATCCTATAGGACCCTCCCCTCTGACCCAACTACCAAATTTCTAACCGAGCTGGATACCATACTAACGGAAGCTAGGACACTGCAGGTCATAACCTCGGATGAATTTAAATTTTTGATACCTCATAAGCATCCAACAATCGCCACGTTCTACTGCTTACCTAAAGTGCACAAAGGCACCTGTCCACCACCAGGGAGACCTATAATATCGGGCAACAACTGTCTCACTGAACACCTTAGCCAGTACATGGAAAAAATCTTACATCCCATTGTACTTACGTTACCCTCGTACCTACAGGACACAAAAACCACGTTGCAACTTTTACAAAATATGACAGTCCCCCCATACACCATGTTGGCCAGTTTAGATGTGGTCGCCCTATATACAAACATACCTCACCATATGGGCCTGAGAGCATGTGAACATTTTTTGGAAAAAACTTCTTATAATGACTCTCAAAAGTTTTTTATCAATGCACTTAACTTTATACTGACCCATAACTACTTCACTTTTAATGGACAGTACTACCTACAAGCATCCGGGACCGCTATGGGCACTACTTGTGCACCCACATACGCCAACATGTTTCTGGGATGGTGGGAGCAACAGATCGTCATGTCAGACAAATTTGGCCAGTATCACGGTTATATTTTGAGCTGGCACAGATACATTGACGATCTGTTGCTCTTCTGGACAGGTCCCATCCACACCTTTGAGGAGTTCGTACAGACCCTCAATGACAATGAGATTAATTTAAAGCTCACTCACGTGATCGACGATCACGAATTGGTATTTTTAGACCTGAAAATCATACTTACAGAAGCAGGCACCATCCAAACTGAACTATTCCGCGAATCCACCTCGACCAACAGTCTTCTCCACTGGAAAAGTCATCATCCCTTCAAATTAAAAGCATCCATTCCTTTCAGCCAATATTTACGGGCAAGAAGGAACTGCTCTGAAGATCTGGCATATGATAGAGAATGCAAACTGCTAAGATCCAGATTCAAAGAGCTAGGGTATCCGAACCGCATCCTTAAACAGGCATTCCAAAGAGCCAGCGGAATCAATAGACATCAGAGCCTCACTACGATCAAACCGAAAGTGGATTTCAAAATCCCGAGATGTGTCGCGACTTTTGACCAAGGCTGGGGGACAATGTCAAATATACTTCACTAATTGGCCCATTTTGCTTCATAACCCATTCCTCAAAAACATTCTACCAAACTACCCACCCCTTACAGCACGGAGACCTACCAACCTACAAGATCGTCTGGTCCATAGCCACCTGTCACCATCACCCTCACCCGGTAACTGGTTATCCAGTACCAAAGGGACGTACAGATGCGGCCACTGCAAGGCCTGCCAGTACATCACACCCTCCAAGACTGTTCAATCAACACAATCTAACATGACCATAACCACTAACGCCTTGGTCAACTGCAGCACCACCCGGGTGGTATATCTGATTACTTGCAGCTGTGGAACACAATATATCGGCAAGACTTTCCAACAGTTCCGCAGGAGGATCTTGCAACATATCAATTCTGTTGATAATACCATCAACCCTACACCAGTGGCCAGACACATCAGGAATTTCCATGATGGCAAACCTGAAAATCTCAAGTTCCAGGCAATAGAAAAACTATTGCCCAATCCAAGAAAAGGGAATTTTAATAAAACACTACTACAAAAAGAATCCAAGTGGATCTATCTCTTTAAAACTTTGGCCCCATCGGGATTGAATGAAGAATTGAATTACACCGCATTCATTCACCGATGACGAGCACTCAATACCTTATCTACGATGTATTAGCACTTATGCTACATGTACACTACTGAAATACCTTCTAGCTAAAACTATTTACTAAGACACACCCTTAATGATATACCCTTCCTTTATGACAAACCACAAAAACTTTGTGACCTATACACTATGTCTTTTCAATCGCTGCTATATACATCACCCGCATTGCTGATTCACCATGCCATAAATTTAACCAAATTTGCAAATATTAATAAGGGACCTCTCCTTTTCAAGATCTGTGTCCCTGCACTGAGGGGAACTATTATATATTATCGTCACTATTAAGTGTTATCATTCAGGGTACATTATCCCCAAATTATGAGGATGAACCATCTCCCCCTTCCCTTTCTAAATCAGCATTACTCTGGGTGTTACTTTTAGAACATATCAGCTGATCATTACGGGGCATTATTTAGTCAGCGCAGTCTGACTCAAAATGACTGCGTTCAGCCACCGTACCTCTCATTTCTGACAATGACGTCACACTCTTTGGTCCAATGAGGAAAACAGGCGGCTTATTTAAACTCGCCTCAACCGGGAAGCCGGTTCCCCCTGAAGAGCCTGTGTTTGGTGAAACGCGCGTCGGGGCTCGATATTTGATCCGGTGTTACCAACTCTATCTGACTGTTCGTGTGACCTTACACGCTAATCTTCAAAGTATCTTAGCTACTTACGCTCAGTTACACCGAGGATCACTGGACTCTGACCATAGGTTCCAGTCAGCATCCTAGTTTGTTAATCTGCACGGTTAGAGCTAGGTGCCCACGAAGGCACAGCTTAGAATAGCCGTTAATAGGAAGCAGAATTTCGTTAACCATTTAGGTGCCCACGAAGGCACAGGATATCTTTTGTTAACTGGATGGTCTGTTAATCTGCACGGTTAGAGCTAGGTGCCCACGAAGGCACAGCTTAGAATAGCCGCTAATAGGAAGCAGAATTTTGTTAACCATTTAGGTGCTCACGAAGGCACAGGTGATATCTTTTGTTAACTGGAGGGTTGGTTTATCTGCACGGTTAGAGCTAGGTGCCCACGAAGGCACAGCTTAGAATAGCCGTTAATAGGGAGCAGTATTTTGCTAACCATTTAGGTGCCCATGAAGGCACAGGATATCTTCTGTTAACTCGCTGACTATTTAGGTGCTTATCATAAGCACAGCCTAGAACAGCTGATTCCAGGCAGCACAGCTCTGCTAACCCTGCTATATTTACTCCGACCGGTATTCAGGTGCTTATGTGGGCACAGTATATCGAGTACTACCATAGCCTTAACAGAAGCTATGTGCCCCTGAAGGCACAGATCAGGATATTAGTACAGACGATACTGTAACCACTAGTACCTAGGTTGGATACCTCTATACAGACACAATCCTTTGTTATACGTACTTTACTAGTTTTATACTAGGATGCTGACTTACCACTATATCCTCCACTAATACAGGGACGCCGGAGTTGATTACAAGCGTTATTTTCCCTGTGAGGATATAAGTTAAAAACTTTTATATGTTGTATAGGGCACCCACCCACGATTTAGTTCCCACCTATTACCCGGAATTGACTAACGATTTCCCCTATTCTTTCTGAAATAAGGGGCATCTCTGGCACATTGTAGCCATATTGTTATTTTCGTCTGAGACTTTAGTTACTCCGCATCCATACTTCACGATCTTGCCAGTAAATCGTAACAGGGCAATAATATCGTATGCACTGTACCACTCCTGCTGTGGGGACATTTTTACTATTGTAGTGTGGTTCTTGCCCTGTCTCTGTCCATTTACGTTTTGTTTATTGTCTTCCCGTTTGTACCCACCTTCACGTAGTTTGTCTAGCTGTATTTATCTATCTAGGGTTATCCCCTGCGCTGTCACTTTTTATAGGACCAACCCTCTACTATATATCCAATGAAAAAATACATAATTAAATGCATGCACATTTTTATTTGGGGTATATCTACTAAACAGTGATTTTTAAACTTTATTTGTATTTGGGCAGTGGAGAGTCCCTTTAAATGCTACTGATTTCTGGGGCTCTTGTTTTTAAATCTTTAGGATATTTATTTAGTGGCCTATCTTTCTGAAGCAAAGCATTTGTAATATATTTTAAATGCTATGTTATTTGATTTTTAAGCAAAATTATACAGTGTTGAATGCACAAAATCATAAATAAGAATAATAGTAAAATAATTCAAAAGAAAAAAAACTGTGAAAAAGCAAATCCAAAAGAAAGAACGTGAGAATAAAGAATGGAAAGGGGAAAGGTAAAAAGCTTACGATTTAAGTAAAACATCACAAAAAATGTACAGTTCTTTAATACATCATTATAATAAAAACCAATAAAAGACAGGTCCTCTAAAAAACAAAATGCTAACGTTGTTCTAAATAGAAGGAAATAGTTTTCTTGTATTCTTTGAAATCTCTTGCAATATATGTGCGCAAATTTATTTAGTGCCTTTTAAAAAGTGTTTGACCTTAACATTTCAGTCTTACCCTGAACTGTAAGCGATAAAGCAGTCCTGGATATTGCATTAGTCAAAGTATGCACTTATCGTAGCGTAGCCAGGCATCAAGTCATTGAGGCTAGGAATCACTTTTAACGTATTCCCAGTTAAAGTATTAATGTGATTGGATCTGCACAGAGGCACTGACTTAATCAATTCTGTGTTTTCCCAGCCCGGCTTATTGGGATTGGACTAAATAAAGGCATTGGCGGAATTTTCATTGTTCTAGGATGGCCATTTATGTCAATTAATAGGGGACTTTTAAAGATACCACATGATTATTATTATTTCTGGCATTTATAAAGATGTAACATATTCCAATATAGTTTGGGAAGAACACAGTACAATATAAATAGACCAACACCAAAGGTAAAGAGGGCACTGTCTCTGAGATGAGATCCAGCCATTGACATACTTTTGTACAAAGCTAGATAACCTGTGAGCTTACAATCTAGAGGTTAAACGAGGGGTCGAGACAAGAGATAACAGGGGGAATTTGGAGTTGATGGCGAAAGAGGTAACAAGTTAAGGGAATGAGGAGGTAATTGAGGGACATGTCAGAAAGTTTCGGTGAAATGAAAGTTATTGTTGAAGTTTTGACCGACCGGCCTTGGGGGGATAGCCCAAAACAGTTCCAGATTGGGCAGGATGGCCGGTCAGTTCGTCGGGTGTTCCTGTGCGAGCACTGTTCCTGGCTGCTATGAGGCGAATGCTCCCTCTGTTCAGTAGATCCTATCTCCCAAATGCCATTTGTCTAGATGGTCGGGAAGTTGAACGGGCAGCGGTACGAACTCCACCTGGGTTCATGGAGACATGAGGCCAAAAATAGTTCCAGGCGTTCGACCAGGTACCCCTACCTGCGTTCGAGAGACAAAATGGCCGCCATGCACTGGACCACATGCGTTCGGTTATACAAATAGCAGCCACCCAGGGAAAGCACTCAAGCGAAGATGTTAAACTATTAATTTGTGATTAACAGCTAGGAGAGGTCGGCGTTCACTGGGACATACCAAGAGGACCACACACCAGTCATTCAGGAGACGAACAAGGGTGTACGGACAACCAAACATAAGGGAATGGAGTCTGCTACATGGGGAACTGGGGGAATCAGATGAATGAGACACACGGGGGACTGGGAAAAGGAGCCAAATTAGATTTTTTTTCTAAATCAATTCTGTTTTCAGTTTAGCTACTTTGCCTTAAATTTGAAATTCGCTTTGAACTAAACTTGAGCATTCGATTTTGGACAACTTGAGATTTGGCCAAATTTGGGTTGATTAGCTGTGGCCGAATTCCATATCTCCGAAGTGCCATGCCAATGCAAAAACAAGTCAACGCTGAGATGTTTGAATACTTCAGAATTAAAGGATAATATGGGGCCAAAAGATATAAAGAATGGAGAGAAAGCTGATTTTTGTTGGTAAAGTAAGGGCAAATAAGCAGCTTAGTTTTCCATGATGTACAAGAGGTCTGCCATCTTCTGTCCATTTATCGGTTGCATCTTCTGTTCATTCAGCAGGTGAAAAAAAAGATGATTGCTGGTTAGGGACACCCACTAAATGTTCATTTTATTCATAGATGCAGTGAGAAATGACTAATGGGGGAGGGGGAAGCAGTAAAACAACTATGTACCCATGCAGGATTAATCTATACATTTTCACTTCAGTGACTGAGAGAGCTAGACGAGCAAACAGGAATTGCCTACTTTTACACTTGCAGTGCCTGGGTGGGAGTGGAAGATAGCCTGTGTCATTGAACCAAGAATGTAACACTGCTTAGGCTTAGGTTACTGATGTACCTGCCTAGCTTCTGCTAGTGCCACTAACTCCAACTTTGAATGGGAGATAGATAGCCTAGGTCATTCATCCTAGTGTGAGACAGGTTAGTATTCTGCTGTGCGCTAGGAAGCACTTACTTGTAGACTAGCGCCCGGTAGAACGTCGGTCCGGCATTCACCAGAGCCTGCCAAGTCAGGACTCCTCTCCCAGTCAAGCACAGCGGCTCAATCGCTGTACATGGGGACAAGGGGGCGGGAGAATAACAGGAAATGGGGCTTGGGAAAAAAGTGTCGGCCGTAAAGAAGACAGGAATGAAGAGCAAAGTGCAATGAAGGTAAGAGGGAATGCACAGTGTGTTTCATAGAATGTGTGTCAGTATGTTTGTGTATGTCAGTCTGCTTGGGTATGTGTGTATGTATGGGACTGTGTGTGTGAGTGTATGTATGGGAATGTGTGTGTGTATGTATGGGATGTGTATATCTGTTATTGTGTGTATCTGTGTGGTAGATCCTGAACTGACAAAGCATTGTGGGAGTTGTACGAAAGATGGGGATCAACTCTTGGGCCAGCCTTGGGTTAGAGGGAGCCCCAAAACAATTCTTGCACCAGAGCCCTCTCTACATTAATTCTCTCTCAAGCACCAGTTGGATGTATTTTGAATAACAAAGCAGGAAGTAAAATATTTGCGTGATGTCACTGATCCAGGGGGAAGACACTATTAGCCACTGTGTGCAATGACACTACTTTGACAAAAAGACTCTATAAATCTATGCACCAAAAAGATGCATATTTATGGTATTTAGTGTTAATGTACCTCTATATTTTTTCTTTTTAAATTATTTTTAAGGATGTTCAGCATAGATAATCTGTGTATAATGCAATATCTACCAAATCCATACAGCCTTTTGAAAAATATGTTAAAAATAAAAAGGAGCACCTGAGCACCTAGGACAAACTGGTGGTAGCAGTCATAAAGAGTTATTTACTAAAGTGAGAATTCAAAGTGCATTCAAGGTGAATTTCAAAATTAAAGGTCAAAGTAGCCGATCTGGAAAAAATATCTTGGTCAGTTATGCATTCAGTTCAACTACTCTGGCCTTAAATTGGAAGTTCACCTTGAATTCACCCTTTAGTAAATAAGCCTGATATTTCCATATACCCAGTTTTACTAACTAGCAGGGATGCTTACCAAAGTGAGGATGCAGAATTAAAAGTGAGCAAATTCGAGGACAGAACAGATAAATTAAAAGCACTCCTGAATACTCACAGGTTTATTTACTAAAGTGAATTGACAGTGAATTCAAAATGCATTTCGAGTTTCAGGTCAAAATAGCTGATCTGGAAAAGTTCATCAAGTCAGCTGTGATTCAAGTTTGGCTATTTTTGACTTATATTTTAAATTCACTTTGAATTCACCTTGACGTCTACCTGTAAGTTATTCACTAGATTGAGAATTGTTAGGAATTTAACCCCTGAAGGACCAAACTTCTGGAATAAAAGGGAATCATGACATGTCACACATGTCATGTGTCCTCAAGGGGTTAAAGTGAATTCAAGGTGAATTTAAAATTTAAGTCAAAAATAGCCAACCTTGAATCACAGCTGACTTGATGAACTTTTCCAGATCAGCTATTTTGACCTGAAACTCGAAATGCATTTTGAATTCACTGTCAATTCACTTTAGTAAATAAACCTGTGAGTATTCAGGAGTCGGGATGATACATGGAATCGTGTTTGATACAAATCCCTAACCAGCAGATTTCATCATTTTAAACGAAAGGGGTATTGTAGCTCAGCTTTCTTTGCATTTTATATCTTAAAATATATATTCCCATCCTTTCTTTTTGATAATTCTAAGGAATTTAAAATTCTAGGCCAAAATTGATGAATTTGAATATCTAGCCAACATGGAGAATTTTTTATAATTCAGCTATTTTGTATTAAAATTGGAACTTCACTTCCTAACAATTTTCTTTTGTCAACCACCCTGCCTGTGTTTCTCTCCAATCCACGAGGACGCACATTACACATTCTGACTCTGTTCACTGATAGCTTGTATTCCACCAGGGGGGCTTGATAAACCGCTGAAAATAATTTATTAGTGAACCTGTGAGAGTCCCAGATGGGATGCATCTTGTCATCAGCTTCTAGCCAGTTCATCCTATGCAGTGATTTTTGTCTTTACAATTATTATTTGTTTCCTGTGTGAAATAAAGATTTTCTGGCCTCCTAGGATGTGACTTGACTAAGGCTGAAAGATACTTATTCTTGACCTTGGACTCTGCTTTCGTTCTCTATCCAGAATCTCGTTTATACTGTGGATTAATATTTATTCATCTCGAGAATAATTTAAAGGAACACTATATCGTTAGGAATACAAATATGTATTCCTAACGCCATAGAGCCCTAGTCACCATTTAGGTGACTAGGGCCCCGTTCTGCGGGGAATAAATGGTTAAATAGCCATTTATTTGCTTACCTTAATCCAGCACCGGGCTCCCTCGGCACTGGTGACCACTCATACTCCATCGACGTCAGCTTCCGAGTGGAGCCCAATGCGTTTGCACAGCCAAACTGCCCGTAGGAAAGCATTACTAAATGCTTTCCTATGGGGATCTTATTTGATGCTGGACTCCATGAGGACGTTCAGCTTCAAATAAGTGGGAATTACTCCGTGTAAATCACGGAAGCGGCCTCTAGTGGCTGTCAGGGAGACAGCCACTAGAGGCTGGATTAGCCCTGCAGTGTAACATAGCAGTTTTTCTGAAAGTGCTCTGTTTTCAGCTGCAGGGTTAAAACTAAGAGGACCTGGCACCCAGACCACTTCATTGAGCTGAAGTGGTCTGGGTGCCTATAGTTGTCCTTTAACCCCTTAAGGACACATGACATGCGTGACACGTCATGATTCCCTTTTATTCCAGAAGTTTGGTCCTTAAGGGGTTAAGATGAAACTACGTGAGCTTTTGGAAATGGCTCTAGACCTCTAATGGTAAGTAGTAATATAAATACTGGCTAGAGATATTCCTTTGTCACTAGGATATGTTTTGGATTATTGACTGAACAAAGAATTGTTTCATACAAACACATTTCATACTAAAATAGCCAGGTAGTAATGTAATGCTGAGTTTGATTTATTTATTTATTTTTGCCCCCAAATCTGCTTTATTGAAATGCTTTCTGAGGGATTTACAAAACACTATTAGGTTTATTAACAAAAGTGTCCATTGTTATAATTTCAAAGGGAATTTCATATTTATGGCCAAAATAATCAAATTAGACATCCATAATACATTCTCTATTGATCACCAAACTTTCCAATTTAGTAATTCATTATAAATACTTAATGGATGCCCCCCTCTCTTAACTTAAATGGTGGGGAGGAATGGGGTTGTCTTGATGACGCTTTTACCTAAAGAAAAGGAAAAAAAGACCCACTCTTCACACATGAAGCACTTTAGCAAGCTAAATTAATTTAGGAGTCTCGAGTGTCCCTTTAAGCATTAGAAAGGAGGAAGCACTCAATTGGAAAGCTAACAACTGAATTGCACCCCTAGAAACATGAAGTTATGTAGAGGTATTCAATATATATATATATATATATATTTTTTTTTTATTTTTTTTTTTTTCACAAAAGTAGAGAAACTTGGGATGGGGTACAGATTATCCGAGCTTGTGAAACAAAGATAATCATTGATTTAAAATAAATAGCAAAGTTGATTTAAAAATATTTATAACTTAACTTATACCATGCAGCCACTGTCTTTGGTGCCTGATACGCTCCTTTAATGATCAATAACTTTTTTGTCATTTTCTCAATCATATTGCACCATAGATAGAATATCTTATTTACCCATCCTTTCCAAATTTACATTTTGATATTGGATATTTAAAGGCGATATTGTTATCAAGGTTTATCAAAACTGATCATTAAGGGCTCAATACACTACTGCTAAATACAGCTCTTGTTATATGATATTTGCTACATAGTGATGTCGCGAATATAAAATTTTCGGTTCGCGAACTGCGAACGCAAACTTCCACAAATGTTCGCAAACCGTCATAGACTTCAATAGGCAGGCGGGTGGGGGCCGTAAAGATAATGAGGGGGGACCTACTGTCCTCCCCCTCTCTGGCCCCCACCCCTGGGCGGCGGGTGGGGGCCATAATGATAATGAGGGGGGGGACCTACTGTCCTCCCCCCCGGCCCTCACCCCTGTGCGGCGGGTGGGGGCCCTAAAAAAAACAATAAGGGGGGGACCTACTGTCCCCCCGGGCCCCCACCCCTGAGCGGTGGGTGGGGGCCCTAAAAATAACAATAAGGGGGGACCTACTGCCCCCCCAGCCCCCACCCCTGAGCGGTGGGTGGGGGCCCTAAAAATAACAATAAGGGGTGGACCTATTGTCTCCCCCCGGCCCCCACCCCTGAGCGGTGGGTGGGGGCCCTAAAATAACAATAAGGGGGGACCTATTGTCCCCCCCAGCCCCCACCCCTGAGCGGTGGGGGGGGCCCTAAAAATAACAATAAGGGGGGACCTACTGTCCCCCCCGGCCCCACCCCCTGAGCGGTGGGTGGGGGCCCTAAAAATAACAATAAGGGGGGGACCTACTGTTCCCCCCGGCCCCCACCCCTGAGCGGTGGGGGGGGCCCTAAAAATAACAATAAGGGGGACCTACTGTCCCCCCCCGGCCCCACCCCCTGAGCGGTGGGTGTTGGCCCTAATAAAAACCAATAAGGGGGGACAGTAGGTTTTTAGTTAAAGGTCCCCCCCTCATTATGTTTTGCGTGTGGGGGTAGATAGGGGGATAATTTTTTTTAAGGGGGGGAGGGGGTGACTAGGGTCCCCCCATTTGTATTTAGGGCTCCCACCCGCCGCTCTGGGGTGGGGGCCGGGGGGAGGGACAGTAGGTCCCCCTTATTGTTTATTTTAGGGCCCCCACCCACCGCTCAGGGGTGGGGGCTGGGGGGGACAGTAGGTGTCCCCCCTTATTAGTACTTAGGGCCCCCACCCACTGCTCAGGGGTGGGAGCCGGGGGGGACAGTAGGTCCCCCCTTATTGTTATTTTTAGGGCCCCCACCCACCGCTCAGGGGTGGGGGCTGGGGGGGAACAGTAGGTCCCCCCTTATTGTCTTTTATAGGGTCCCCACCCACCGCTCAGGGGTGGGGGCCGGGGGGGGACAGTAGGTCCCCCTTATTGTTATTTTTAGGGCCCCCACCCACCGTTCAGGGGTGGGGGCCGGGGATGGACAGTAGGTCCCCCCCTTATTGTTATTTTAGGGCCCCCACCCATCGCTCAGGGGTGGGGTGGGGGGGACAGTAGGTCCCTCTTATTGTTTTTTTTAGGGCCCCCACCCACCGCTCAATGGTGGGGGCCAGGGGGGACAATAGGTCCCCACTTTATTGTTATTTTTAGGGCCCCCACCCACCGCTCAGGGGTGGGGGCCAGGGGGTGGACAGTAGGTCCCCCCTTATTGTTTTTTTAGGGCCCCCACCCACCGCTTTTTTTTTTTTTTTTTTAACAGTGAGCAGCCACAGGCTGCTCACTGTTTAATAGACATGCCCCTACTCGCGGTATTGCGAGTAGGGGCACAATTTACTAATACTAAGTAATTTTCAAATTTGGCTGAAACACAAAAAAATAAATAAAAAAAATAGGGGGCGGACTGAACATCGCATATGTTCGCCGTCCGTGGCGAACGCGAATACGCTATGTTCGCCAGGAACTATTCGCCAGTGAACCATTCGGGACATCACTATTGCTACATAATTGCAAGATCAGTGGTAGTCTATAAATCCCCTGCTATTACAATCCCAGCTGCATCCCATTATATCCGGAACACAGCAGTGGGCATGTTACAGATTAAGTATATCTATATACAGATCTAGATAGAGCAGGAGACATTGCATGTCTGCCACTGAGTTCAGGATGGATTGAAACCCTGTGGTGGAGGTTTTATCGATTAGCACTGCACGATCCACTCCTCTTCATTGCAGTAAAAAAATCATTCACATTGTACCTTGGAATTAATACATTCCTATTTCTTTAAGGGAGAACCTGCATACAGATTTTTTGTTGTAGATATCTGCCCTAATTGTATTTCTTTTCACCGATTTTTAATATTTGCTAACCTGCATGTTGAATGTGCTTTAGAAAAAAAAGACATTATTTTGTTCTCTGCTACATTCTGACTTTAATTTAGATTCTGATTTAATTGAGATAACATACTTGTATCATCAGTGACATCATTTAGATGCTAGATACATTTTTGTGTGTGTTTTTAAATGGAAACTAAAGGAGGAAATTGTTAACAAAAAATTGCATTAAAAATAATGCAACTTTAACAATTTACTGTACAGACCTCTCCCTCATTAGTAAGGGCCCTTTAGTGTTTTTCTTGGCTAATATTATCCCTTAAACCCATTTCCAGCAGAAGCTTATACGATAAGTAGTTTATCCCCAGCACAGTTCTGCTCACCTCACAGGATGAGTGAACCAGTGATTAAAAACCAGAAAACAGTCAAACCACTACTGTTTAGAGAAGCAGGCTCTGTGATGTGATTGACAGTCGCTGTCCCATGGTTCAAATATCTTCTCTCGCTCTGGGGAATTCAGAACTGAGAAATAACACACACAATAGAGTGTGCTAACCGAAGCACAGCACTTTTACAAGACTATTAAAAAATAAAAAAATATATACATATATGGTATGTATTTTTATGTTGGTAGCTTGTTTTCCACGAATACATGCGGTTATTGTATGCCTTGTATGCTTTTTTGTATTGAGTATTGTTTTGACATTATTGCTAATGTTGTTTGGTATAAACTTGGAATACCTGGTGTACTGGACCCAACTAGTAAAGTATTTTTTTTTTTTATCTCTATGGTTGTGCTCCTCGTTTGGTCTTATCCGGGGACCTACCGAAAGGCAGGCTATTTGAGCTGCTGTTCGTTCTCAGTACTCTCTTGCACCTTGTTTTGTGCATACTCACAGAACAATATATAGGTCTAATAATGAAGCCTCCATGATCGGAAACACACGTCTTACTGCTGTTCGTCTCTATTAAAAGTGCATTAAAGTAATTATTTACTTGATTTCTCGAGTGAGACCAATAACTAGTCTTTATGATAGAACACCAAATAACTTTTTAGATCAATACTCAACTCAGTACTTGTAAATTGAGTATCTAAATCGCATTTATTCTATAATTAGCCCTAGCTAAAGATGTATCATCCTACTGTTTCATCTCTAACAAATCTAACATTCAAAAAGCAGCTCTTCACTTTTAAAGACTATATTTTGTTTTAGTATATGCTATATGCAAACCAAAATAATGTTCTTTTAGAAAACCTTTTTTCATATATTTAGAACAATAGGGGCACGATCTTTGTAAAATATCAGGTTTTTCAGTATCAAACTAAATGTAACGTGTTTAATTGTTGCATCTGTAGAGAGGCAATACATGTTGACCTGTCCTCCCAGAAGTGTTCCAAGTCAAAGTGCTTCATTTTAGCAGCCAGGAAGAAGAGATGAGGGGTTACAAGTACTTAGTTATTTGCTGGCCTTCTAGAAAGCCTATAACAGAACCCATGTTTGGTTCCCAATCTGATCCCAATGAACTCCTTTACTGGTCTTGGCTTATGGCTAGACAATGACCTCTAATTGGCAATTTTATCACTATATTATTTAAACATTATCCTAAAACGGTGTTGTTCAGGATCCAATCCTGTTTATACTCTGTGATAATAATACTGGCCATGCAACAAAGGCTAATGCCTGTATTTAATCCTATCAAACCTGTAACGCATTGTTATTTTCTATAACTATGTTACTATGACACAGCCATCATTGTGATATATTGAAAGATCTAAACTGAGAATTGCTTGGATCCAGAAGGATCTTTCACTTTTCTTGCCTAAGTTTTAGCAACGTGAGACGCACCCTCAGTCAGTGGTGAGAGAGGGGCCTACAGTGCACTTTCTGTGTCTAAGACCCCAAAATAACTTTGTTCCATTCACTTCAGCAGGCTATAGTGCAGAATGATGCCGATTCCTGTGTTCACTTCAGCATGCTATGGTGCAGAATGATGCCGATTCCTGTGTTCACTTCAGCATGCTATGGTGCAGAATGATGCCCGATTCCTGTGTACACTTCAGCATGCTATGGTGCAGAATGATGCCGATTCCTGTGTTCACTTCAGCATGCTATGGTGCAGAATGATGCCGATTCCTGTGTTCACTTCAGCATGCTATGGTGCAGAATGATGCCGATTCCTGTGTTCACTTCAGCATGCTATGGTGCAGAATGATGCCCGATTCCTGTGTACACTTAAGCATGCTATGGTGCAGAATGATGCCGATTCCTGTGTTCACTTCAGCATGCTATGGTGCAGAATGATGCCGATTCCTGTGTTCACTTCAGCATGCTATGGTGCAGAATGATGCCGATTCCTGTGTTCACTTCAGCATGCTATGGTGCAGAATGATGCCGATTCCTGTGTTCACTTCAGCATGCTATGGTGCAGAATGATGCCGATTCCTGTGTTCACTTCAGCATGCTATGGTGCAGAATGATGCCCGATTCCTGTGTTCACTTCAGCATGCTATGGTGCAGAATGATGCCGATTCCTGTGTTCACTTCAGCATGCTATGGTGCAGAATGATGCCGATTCCTGTGTTCACTTCAGCATGCTATGGTGCAGAATGATGCCCGATTCCTGTGTACACTTAAGCATGCTATGGTGCAGAATGATGCCGATTCCTGTGTTCACTTCAGCATGCTATGGTGCAGAATGATGCCGATTCCTGTGTTCACTTCAGCATGCTATGGTGCAGAATGATGCCGATTCCTGTGTTCACTTCAGCATGCTATGGTGCAGAATGATGCCCGATTCCTGTGTTCACTTCAGCATGCTATAGTGCAGAATGATGCCCATTTCCTGTATTCACCTTAGCATGCTATAGTGCAGAATGATGCCCGATTCCTGTATGGGTGAACCCAGTATCGTTCAGGCATGCTTTGGAATAGAGGAGTAGTGATAGGAAAATGGGGGTAGACTTCAGATCACCAGGTAAGCATACAGACTTAAAAATTTGATGATGTGGTAATATTGCAACATGGTGAGCCTGCCCTGATATCCTCTACAGTGGAATGCAATCACTGGCTTCAGAACCCCCAATCTATATTTACTTCTAGAACTGTACTCGTTATGCCATGTGACAACAAGGAAGGGCATCAAGCTGTATTCTGAGGCAAAATCTCTGGAACATTTTCTGTTTTCTAAAAAGTTATTCCACAGGTTCAATTCTAAATCTCTGAACGGGTAATACACGTAAAGACTGATTGCTTCCTTTCAATATGTTTTATTGAGGAAGTATACAAGTTAATTAAAAGTTAGTTATATTTTTTTGGGAGGGGAAGAGCAATTCATAGATTTGGATTGCTAATATAGCCTGGCATCTGATGCAAATTCGTAATGCCTCATTATTCTCTATCAAAGGCATGCACAGCCCATATACATTAGTTTGTGCACCCAGAGAAAATTACCACCTAAGCACTGCTTGAACACTGATCAACCACAACATTAAAACCACTGACTGGTGAAGTGAATAACATTGATCATATCGTTACTATGGCAACTATCAAGGGTGAGATTTATTAGACAGCAAGGGAACAGTCTGTTCTTGAATTTCATGTGGGTAGGAAAAATGGGCAAGCAACATAATCTGAGTGACTTTAACAAGGGCCAAATAGTAATGGCTAGAAGACTATGTCAGAGCATCTCCAAAACTGCAAGTCTTGTGGGGTGTTCCTGGTATGCAGTGGTTAGTACCTACCAAAAATAGTGCAAGGAAAAAATGGTGAACTGGCATCAGGGTAATGGGCATCCAAGGCACATGGGGAGCAATGGCAAGCCCATTTGATCTGATCACACAGAGCTACTGTAGCTCAAAATGGCTGAAAACCTTAATGCTGGCCATAAGCGAAAAGTGTCAGAACAAACTGTGGTGCGTATGGGAATGGTCAGGGTGTCCATGATGATCCTTTTTATTGCCAAAAGTTCCTTCAATGGGGACATGAGCATCAAAACTGGAGATATGGAAAAAGGTTGCCTGGTCTGACAAATCACGTTTTCTATTAGATCAGCTGGATGGTCGGGTGCATGTGTGTTGTTAACCTGGGGAAGAGATGGCAGCAGAATGCATTATGGGAAAAAGGCAGGCCGGTGGTAGCAGTGTTCTCTCTGGGAAATGTTCTGCTGGGAAACCTTGGGTCCTGACACTCATTTGGATGTGACTTTGACACATACCACACTCCTAGAGATTGTTGCAAACCCATACATCACTTCATGTGGGGGCTACAGTGTTCCTTGATGGCGGTGGACTATTTCAGCAGGATAGTGCACCCTGCTACACTACAAATACTGCTGGAAAAGCAAATATGATCCATGGAAGCCACCACCTAACAACTTAAATGATCTGCTGCTAATGTCTTGGTGCCAGATACCATTCATTCAGAGGCCTTGTGGAGTCCGTGCCTCGACACATCAGAGTTGTTTTAGCAGCATGAGTAGGACCTACAAGATATTAGGCAGGTGTGTTTTATGTTGTGGCTGATCAGTGTATTTTTTTTAATTCTACAACATGCAATTTTTTGACTAGAGGCCAGATATATAATTCAATAGTCCCATATATTTTCTTCAGCAATAAATGAAATGGCCCAGCTTGCAGGATATCTATAAAAATGGCGGTTTCTTGTTAAATGTGTAATTACATTACTTTCTTGCCATATCATCAACAAAGCACTGTGAGTGACAGCAGCATCCAGCCTGGATGGATAGGGAGATCTGTAAACTGTGAAGTCCTGTATTCAGATGGGAGAACCAAAGGCCTTTATTAAATAGGGATCAATGCACTGTTTTTATTTGGTATTGTTCGTTTGTTGTTTGTTTGTTGAACCAACAGGCTTTGTAGTCAGGGAATTTACTAACTGAGCTACCTCACCAGCTGTCACTTTTATATGACTGCACATAATTTCAAACAATCTTTACTGAATAAAGACTTAGAATTGTCCTAACTTAATTTTCTTAATGATACCCCTTAGTGCACCTGCCACTTTCCTCTATTGGCTCTGTGCTTGGTTGAAGAACGAATGCGTATATGTGTCAATTAACACCTGCATGAGCGCCTATCCTGCTAAACATACAGTACAGTAGAAAGAAGGCACTTTTTATTAAGCTGTCTATGCCTGCTATTTGCTAGTGACTGTAAGACTCCAAGGAATTCAAGTGATATTAGCAGATATATTAACTCGAAGGTTCTTTACTGTCTTGCCTGTCTCTAAACAGATACAGCATTGCTAATGTGAACTCAGTTATTCCTTCTTTAGCATCTTAAGCATTACCGTGTGTGGGCTAAACAAGAAATGATTGACAGTCAGTTCCCTGTTGGATTTTCCAGGATTGCAGTGTTCTAAAACATTCGGATACATTTTCCAAGGATGGGAAATTTAAAGCTAGAATTAGGTGCAGTTTTTTTTTTTTGATCAACAATAACCGGAAAACCTGAAAATTATAGGTTTCGGTGTAATATTATTATATTACATAATAATATTATGTAATTATGCACTTACCATTTAACACATAATTAAATCATTAGATGAATGAACATCCAATAAACAAAACATTTATAATTTTTTCTCTATTGTGTAAAATTTGTAGCTATAGCTTGAGCTTTTTAGATTCACGTCTGTTCCTGAACCAAACAGTTTAAAATAGGGATAACAAACTGTGACAGCCAAAACACTTGATATTGTTGGAATACAACTCCCTTTAATTCTTTGCCAGCCGTAGCCTTTCAGATAATTGTCTAAGAATATCTAGATAACTCTGGTTTAAATCCTCTAAACACACTCTGCAGTTCCTGATTACACTCATCGTTGTGCTTTTAGAAAGGGATAAGATCTGTTAAACAATAAACTACAAGCATAGAATTATACTATTAACATCAAAAATACATTTAATGCCCTAGAACTGACGGGATTATATGTCTAGTATTAAAGGTTCTGCAGCAATATTAAACCGAGGATGCTGAGTGCATACAAAAAGGCTTTAGAACCAATAAACTAGAGGTGATAGAATAATTTTGTTGGGATGCTACAAGCTTCTGTAGTTAAGGAGATAGACATAAATAAAGGAAACCGTATTGATTTATTCACTGCACATATTGGCTCGAGAATGAAATAAACTTAAAAGAAATTGTTAAAGTTTTTTAACACTTCCATATACTTTGTTAGGGGGCATATTTATCCCCTATGCCAGGGGTTCCCAATCCAGTCCAGGATTTAGGGATACCCTGTTGTGTCTAAAGTTTTTTTTTTCTAAAAACACCTTAGACACAACTGGGTAATCCCTAAATCCTGGACTGTTATGGGGTACTTGAGGACTGGGTTGGGGGATAAATGTAAAATAATAGGGGTAGTCAGGTTACTGTCCACCCACCTGCCCCACCAGTGGTCAGTTTATGGGGCTCAATGATAAAACATTGAGGGGACATGCAATCCCCTCCACCCACCGCCCCTACCAATGGGCAGATAATGGGAGCTACAGGGTAGAAAGTGGGGTAAATGCTTGTCTCCACCTCAGTCCTCATCCATTAAAGGCAGCTGGTGGCTATTAAATAATCAAGGGTAGGAGGACATTTCATTGTCTATCTCCTGACCCAGTCCAGTAGTCCAAGTCAGTGGTGATGTCCATCTTTCCAAATTTCCCCTGGGTGGTTAGAGGCCCCCAAGCTTCTATTCACACCCCTATTCCCTACCTACCCCACACATCCAAATAATAATAGAAAAAAGAGATGTTTAATAGGAAAAAGACGATGGCCTCTAAATGTTGATTTTATTCACAGATCAAGTGAGAAGTGACCAATAAAACCCTCTATTGGTTACCTTTTTCTCGCTTGATCTGTGAACCAAATGGCAAGAAAATATGCTTCAGTGTATTGCAAAAATGTACGCATAATATTTACAAAATGTATATATTTGTCAGGATACTAAAGGAATCCCCAGCAAGGTACAAGCTGCAACCTAAACAAAGGCACAGTAGGGTAGTCAGGCATTTTACCGGGCCTTAGTGGCCAGACTAATGTTAGCATTAATTTAGAAGGAACATAAACAATTTAACAATGTGTTTCAGCCAGAATGAAAAATAAAATAATAAAGTCAAATGGGTGTCAGAAATATATGGGGCGCTTCAATGACACGCTGGATATGTGGGAATTTCCATTACATGTGATACCAATATTTGTGTTAAAAGTGATAAAATACTGGTGACTCAAATTAGTCTAGAGTGTACTGATTATATGGTCCAGATTCATGCAATCCAAAAAGTATGTACAAACAATACAGTGTACCCTTAAATAGGTGTCCAAAATGCGTTTCACCAGTTCAGGCTTCCTCAGTCAGGTATCAGAAATACTAAATATCAGCAATGGAGGATAAGACTATACGAAGTCAGGGACTAGCCAAGGACTGGAATAATTGGAACAGAAAACAGTCTGCAATAGTCAGCAGCAAATCTGTTTGGGTCTGGTAAACAGGCACAACCTAGATTACAAAGAACTAGGCATGAACAAGTGAGATCTGGTACACGAAAAATGCTAACAGGAACAAAATAACACGCTCAAGTGTTAGAAAACTATAAAATGGTCTCTGGTTTCTAGGGGTTTAACCCCTTAAGGACACATGACATGTGTGACATGTCAGTATTCCCTTTTATTCCAGAAGCTTGGTCCTTAAGGGGTTAAGTAGACCTGATGTCACAGTAATATACCCCAACACGCAAGAATAGTCCAGATAGTCTAGAGGCAAGAAAACAAGATACGTCTTACCGGGCCTTAGAATGGCCGGACTTGACGAGGACAAGAAAAGACAGAGTCCAGAACGAGCCGAGGTCAAGGGGACAGAGAGACAGCGTAAACTAGACAAACCAAGGACTGGTACACAGGAGAGCAAACTGGCGAACAAGACAAGCAGGGATAAAGAGAAAACGGAGTCAGGAACAAAGCCAAGGAATAGCACCAAAAACCACAACTGAACGATACAAGCACTAAAGGGAACTGAACCAGAAACCACAATAGGGCAGGGAGCTAAGGGAAAGGTGAGTATAAATACCTATTAGATTGATTTGATTGGCCCTTGTCATATCCACGCCCCCAATACGTGAGAGTATGGGGAATGTGGAATGACATGGGCCAATGGGAGACCTTTTAATTTTTTTGCTCCCGCTGTCCCTTTAAATGTGCGCCCGCTATGCGCGGCGCGCTCCCAGTACCAGGCGCGTCACGTGGCTGCTTCTCGCGGTCCGTGCACGCCTCCCCTTCAGATGCAGGATGGCGTGCGGCGGAGAAGGAGTACCTCACCCGGCCCCTGAGCTCTTTGCATTAATTTGGCATCATTGATGCATGCGCAGTGCCTGTGATGTCAAGATAGGAAACTATAAAAAGACACGAAGATCGCAGTTTGCGACATTTAATATTACTTGGACTAGAATGATGTGGGTTATTTGACTGCATGGGCCAGGAGTACTAAGTGCATCTACTTTGGTATTTGATTAGATTTTGACGTACATCGTTCTGCGTAGAACGACTAGATTTCGACTCAAGTGTTTCTTTCTAAGAATAATTTAAATTTTTATGTAGACGCGTCAATGTTAGCAGTATTAGTATGATGGACCACTGGTCTTGACGTCTGTGGGTCAAAGTTAGACTTTTCAATATTTTGCAAATACCATGCGCTACTAATAAGACCAATTGCTTAACATAAAAACTAATATGAATAAACTTCACTTCAAAGATTACAAACGGCAACATTGTAATAAAAATTATTACCCCCGCTACCCAGCTAGTTTTAATGGGTTAATAACAGTTCTGAGTATTCCAGCGATAACGATATTGTGACATTTAAAAAAAAAATAACCTTTTGATCACTCTGCTTGAAGTAAATTGGATAGTTTCACCCAAAATTGTATCATGTTCAGAATTACATATTTTTAAATATAAATACTTTGTATTTTATCATTTTCTTTTTCTTTTTTTTATTGTACGCTATTAGATTATTCTCTCTCTTCACCTGTGGACATTTGTAATTGCTTCCTGTTTAATGTTATGTTATTGAGTCTATGATTAAATACATACAGCTACTTTATCCTTCCTACAGGCTAATGCTCTGCGTATTATAAATGCAAACAATTATGGGTTGTTGTTTTTTTTTTAAATACTTTTTTGTTGTTGTAATTTTGTAATTAAATTATTAATTGCTAGCCTTACCAGTTCTACATTTCTAAGACTATACCTTTTTTTAATCTCCAATTAATAATGTAAAATATTTTTTTATAAGATGAGATACATGTATTACGTCACAGATTCTTTTCCATAAATTAAACTGAGTATGATACATGATTGTACACAAGACACTACTTTATATAAAACAATTTCACCACGCAAAGTCAGTCCGCTTTTTTATATTGTACACATACATTTTCAAATATGAAGCGCAAATGCTATTCATAAATGTTTATAAGATAATGCATCTTGGACGTAAAAACCCAAGGGCAGAGTACAGAATATTTGATAGAGTCCTAACCTCAACATCTGAGGAAAGGGATTTAGGGGTGATTATTTCTGATGACTTAAAGGTAGGCAGACAATGTAATAGAGCAGCAGGAAATGCTAGCAGAATGCTTGGTTGTATAGGGAGAGGTATTAGCAGTAGAAAGAGGGAAGTGCTCATGCCATTGTACAGAACACTGGTGAGACCTCACTTGGAGTACTGTACACAGTACTGGAGACCCTATCTTCAGAAGGATATTGATACCTTAGAGAGAGTTCAAAGAAGGGCTACTAAACTGGTTCATGGATTGCAGGATAAAACTTACCAGGAAAGGTTAAAGGATCTTAACATGTATAGCATGGAGGAAAGACGAGACAGGGGGGATATGATAGAAACATTCAAATACATAAAGGGAATCAACACAGTAAAGGAGGAGACTATATTTAAAAGAAGAAAAACTACCACAACAAGAGGACATAGTCTTAAATTAGAGGGACAAAGGTTTAAAAATAATATCAGGAAGTATTACTTTACTGAGAGGGTAGTGGATGCATGGAATAGCCTTCCAGCTGAAGTGGTAGAGGTTAACACAGTAAAGGAGTTTAAGCATGCGTGGGATAGGCATAAGGCTATCCTAACTATAAGATAAGGCCAGGGACTAATGAAAGTATTTAGAAAACTGGGCAGACTAGATGGGCCGAATGGTTCTTATCTGCCGTCACATTCTATGTTTCTATGTTTCTATATTCTGTGGCATACCAGCAGTCCATACTTCATTACCTTGATTCAAAACTGTAAAACTGAATTTACAACACTGTCAGTAATGAAGAATGAGGGCTACTGTTTATAATAGAGGTTCATTGCAATAGCAATACTGTTGATTTGACTGGTATATTGCTATTTTGTATTTTTGATTTGTTGATCAGTAAGGTTTAATTAAAGGAACACTATAGTGTCATGAACACAATCATGTATTCCTGACACTATAGAGTTAAACTAACTATTTAGGTCCCCAAGCCCCATATGATCACAGTAAAAAGGTGTTTAAACTAACCTGGCTCCGCCTCCATGGCTGATTTCATGAAACTTGATGATCTTAGCCAATCCAATGCTTTCCCATAGGCGCCACTCAGCATCTCCATATTGAATCAATGCTTCTCTATGGGGAATGTTCAGCGACCCTCCATGCAGTGCCTACACACTGTGCAGCACTGGAGTAGGAGGCACATCTAGTGGCCATCTGAGTGACTGCCACTTGAGGTGTTCCTAGGCAGAAATGTAAACGCTGCTCCAATTCTAACACGATCTTTTAAATCTATGACATGTGAGTCTATACTGCATTTATTCTGCAAACCTCAAACCAATTATATGAGCCCATGTATACAATAGTGTCCCTTTTCATACCAAAACAGAAGTACCCAGGCACCAAGCATTTCCTCATCAGTGGTCCTTCTCTACAAACTCATACTGTATTCATATAGTAGATTGATCGCTTGTTCGATGTGTCTTCTCTGAGATATATTGTATGTTTCATACAGACCATTATTCTAAATCACAGCGGAGGCCTGAAGATTTTTTTCCCTTCTTTTTAAAGATAAAATCTTTAAAATCATAAGGGAACTAACCACTCTGCCCTCAGTAATTATCTCTTTGTTGAGTGTCTGAGGCTTTCTGAGTATAATGGACCTGACCTTGGAAAACCAGATATTCCATATTTCATTGTGTATGGCTTTTATTTGGACCGACGTATGCTGCGGCTTAGTGATAAGTCCATGTATCCATGCTGTGTCATTTACACATGCCCCACCCTTAGTTCTTACATCCTACCAACAAGGTCTTTTTATATTATTAAAGTTTGGGTGGATGGTGTCTGTGATCTTTGTTACAAAGTAGACGTTATAATTTATTTTTTTCTTCTTACCTAGACCTAACAAATATGGCACATATATAGTCATATAACAGAAGGCTGCAGATATTTTTCCGACAGTTTTCTCCCCAGACTCAAATATGATGCTCCTTCAACAATCTATTATTTGATGATTGCACCAGTTCTGATAACTGACTGAAGGTAAATAATTTGCTACGGAATGGAAGTATAGATATTTCAAAATAATCTTGTTTACGGCGTCGGTTATCCATTCTTCAGTAACTGCAAAATAACAAGTATGCCTCACCGGAAAAAAATAAAAAAATTCTGATTATACAAAAAATTTACATTTAATTTATTTATTTTATGCATAGAGTGTTCAAGTGCTGTCAGAAAGCATCCAAACTGTTAAAAGGGAGATCATTATCACGCACAAAATTGCTATTATCTGCTAAACCCAAATGGTTTAATGGTCACACTCTAAGTGTCATAACCAATACAGTGCACGGTGCCAAGAGTCTCTGAACTCCATCCCGTAATAATGAGTCATACTATTTAAAAAATAAAAATAAAAAAAATATTTAACATTTTGATACTCAAATGGACCTCTTGGACACCTGCAACCCTTTCAGTAATATCACTAAAGTTAGTCTCCGTTCCATGTTGGCTGTATCAAGTTTGTCCAACATTTGACTTCATTCATCTCCGTTCCATGTTGGCTGTATCAAGTTTGTCCAACATTTGACTTCATTCATTGGCTGAGGATGTCCGTTGACTGATATGGACACAATTGATATTGTTGGTATCCATAGATTCTCTGCTTTAGCAATATCACAGAAGGCCAGAAAGACTGCAGGCCAAAACTGTTAAGTGTCAAACTGTTTAAAAGCCATTTGACTACTTCCCATGGAACAGCGCCAGCGCATTCCTGGAAACCTAACAGAGACCTATAGAGGTTAAGGGCGAGCAAACTGAATTAGAGCACAGGAGAATATTGATAACAGGCTATGGCTCAATAACCTTGACCTTCGGTAAGTCTCTGCTCAGTTCTGAAGGTCATTAAATATGCACTAAGAAGGAGTTGGTCTGTTTTAATCCATTTCTGGCAATGCATTTCTATGTCTAAGAGGAGTCTAAAATGTATCAGGCAAACTGTTTATGATTAAAACACTCTCTTTGGAACCAATGTTGAAATACAAAATATTTGTATTCTTACTGGTGAGTGCCCTTCGGAATCCAGCATATGTGTTCTCTTTTGTTGCACCCTTGAGAGGTGCAGATAAACTTCAATACAATTTCTATTAAATGGACTCTGTTATTGTTCAAAGTATAATGACCTGTAATGGAGCTGCAGTTCTCTTTTCTTGATGCTGTATTGTGGATAGTTGCTTAACAAATTACCGACACTGGTGATGTGTTTTTAGCTCCCATTGATCCCAGGTAGACTGCAAAAGGTGTTGTAGTTCTTATTTAGAGCTCCGGTCCTAATGTTCCAATTTTGTTCCCTTTTGTCCCACATTTGGTGATACCAAGGCAGTACAGCACATTATCAGAGGAGCTTGCAATGTACTAGGACCATAAAATGAGCACTTCTGCGGTGTTCTGTGCATGGTTTGTAATGAGTTTGGTCAGCAAGGATACAGTCAGCCTTGATTGCGTTAATGCTAGGCAGTAGTGTTGTCGCGAACCCGAAATTTTCGGTTCGCGAACGGCAAACGTGAACTTCCGCAAATGTTCGCGAACCGGCAAACCGCGCGAACCGCCATTGACTTCAATGGGCAGGCGAATTTTTAAACCAACAGGGACTCTTTCTGGCCACAAAAGTGATGGAAAAGTTGTTTCAAGGGGACTAACACCTGGACTGTGGCATGCCGGAGGGGGATCCATGGCAAAACTCCCATGGAAAATTGCACAGTTGATGCAGAGTCTGCTTTTAATCCATAAAGGGCAGAAATCACCTAACATTGACACCTGTCCTCAAAGCCCTGCCCTGATACACACTGACACAGAGCAGAATAGAGACTGTTCCCCGTCCTCAGAGACCATGATACACACTGACACAGAGCAGAATAGAGACTGTTACCCCTACATAGGGTCACTTAGCAGATATGGATTGACACCTGTCCTCAAAACCCCTGATACACACTGACACAGAGCAGAATAGAGACTGTTCCCTGTCCACAGAGACCATGATACACACTGACACAGAGCAGAATAGAGACTGTTCACCGTCCACAGAGACCATGATACACACTGTGTCAGGGTACCTGAGGCCTCTACCTCTAAGAGAGGTAGAGACTTGGTGGTTTATCCATCCAGGCGAGCTGTTTCCTCCGTTCCTCGCGGTTCATCCAGCCACTTAAACACCGGCCGCGAGGAATCCACACCCTTTTCTAGCAGGACGCTCAATACGTGACGTCATGACGCTATCACGAGCGATCTGTCACTCAAGTGTCCGATATCCAATCGGCACTTGTCAGAGGCGTACTTACCATCCGGAGCCAGGGTATTTAAGCTTGCTTCTCTCTTCAGCTCATTGCCCTGTCGTGGTTCTAGCTTGTCTAGTCACTCAGTGCTCTGGTATTCTAGTTTGCTCTATTTGGTTTTGACTCGGCTTGTTGTACTACCCTGTTTCTCTCTTATCCCTTGACCCGGCTTGTCTCTCGCTTATCTGTCTTCTCGTTCCCTCGACCTCGGCTTGTCTCTGACTATTCTCTATCTCTCTCGGTACGTTAGTCCGGCCATTCTAAGGCCCGGTATACGTACCTTTCCACTCTTTGTACCCTGCGTGTTGGATCCCTGTCCCGATCCTGACATTACGACAGGGCCAATGGATCCTGCAGGTACAAACAGTCAGCTTGGTTCTTCTGATCCCAGGTTTGACGCCATGGAGCATAGGATGGATCAGATGGCTCTAGCACTACAGGCACTTTTGTCTCGTGCTAGTAACCCACCTGAGGAGACACGTACTCCTTCTATTTCTCCTGCAGTCTCAGGTCTAGAGGTAGCCACTGTAGGTGCTTCTTCCCGTATTACCCCACCAGTACGTTATGGCGGGTCACCGGAGAAGTGCCGTGGTTTTCTGAACCAGATTAGCATCCATTTCGAATTACAACCCCGCTCTTATCCTACAGATAGAGCGAAGATTGGATTTGTTATTACTTTACTCATTGAGAAAGCTCTGAGATGGGCCAATCCTTTATGGGAGAATGATAATCCACTAGTCTATAATTATAATGCCTTTGTAGCTGCGTTTAGAAGAACTTTTGACCCTCCTGGTAGAAAGGTCAATGCAGCTAGATTACTGTTGCGCCTTAGACAGGACAATCGAACACTTGTGGACTATGCACTAGAGTTCAGGTCCTTGGCGGCAGAAATTAAGTGGAACGAACAGGCTTATATAGATGTGTTTCTGAATGGGTTATCAGATGTAATTCTTGACGAAGTCGCTACTAGAGAACTCCCTGAAAATTTGGAGGATTTAATTTCTTTTATATCTCGTATTGATGAACGCATAAGAGAGAGGCAGAACACTCGAGACAGGACCCGTAGACCCTCCTTTAAACTAGCGCCTACCTTTCAAAATTCTGAGTTCGAGGACTTACGTATTTCTGAACCTATGCAGATAGGCAGTACTCATCTCACAGAGAGAGAGAGACAGTACAGAAGAAGGGAGGGTTTATGTATGTATTGTGGAGTCAGAGGACATTTACGCCTAAATTGTCCTAATCGTTCGGGAAACGCTCGCACCTAAGTTTCTCTAGAGGACAGGCCTTGGGTGTTTCTACTTTGTCCTCTATTCACAATTACAAAGAGTTCAGGCTTCTGTTACCCGTTTCTTTGAGGTGGGAGAAGGGAGTAGTAAAGACTATGGCACTAATCGATTCTGGAGCTGCTGAGAGCTTTATAGATCAGGGTTTTGTTGCCAAGCATGCTATCCCATCCCAGTTAAAAGAGACACCACTGGCTGTCGAGGCCATCGATGGTAGACCGTTACTTGAGCCTGTTATTTTCCATGAGACCATACCGATTAACTTAACTGTTGGCATCCTGCATAAAGAGGATATATCCTTAATGCTCATTTCTTCTCCGTCTATTCCCATAGTCCTGGGGTACTCCTGGTTGAGGAGACACAACCCTATTATTAATTGGGAGTCAGGGGAGATAGTTTCGTGGGGAGAGAATTGTCAAGAAAAATGCCTGCGGAAGGTCTTACCTCTCGGATTAACTAATACATCGAATACTTCTGACAATCCTACAGAGACACAAATTCCGCCTCAGTATCTAGATTTAAAGGCAGTATTTGACAAAAAGAAAGCCGATACCTTACCCCCACACAGGTCCTTTGATTGCAAAATTAACCTACTCCCTGGTACCATGCCTCCCAGAGGTCATGTATACCCATTATCTATAAAAGAGAACTCAGTTCTAGAGGAGTATATTCACGAGAATTTAGACAAGGGATTCATCAGGAGGTCCTCCTCCCCTGCCGGGGCTGGATTTTTTTTGTTAAAAAGAAAGATGGTTCTTTGAGACCTTGTATTGATTATCGAGGCTTGAATAAGATAACCATTAAAAATGCCTACCCGATTCCCTTGATCACCGAACTCTTCGATCGTTTGAAGGGCTCTACAATTTTCACCAAGTTAGACCTCAGAGGGGCATATAACTTGGTGAGAATCCAGCAGGGACATGAGTGGATGACGGCATTCAATACTCGATATGGTCACTATGAATATACTGTTATGCCTTTTGGGTTATGCAATGCGCCAGCTGTATTCCAGGATCTGATAAATGAGGTTCTTAGGGAATTTCAGCAAGATTGCGTCATTGTATACCTAGATGATATACTCATTCATTCTAGTGAGATTGAGACTCATCACAAGCAAGTCAGGAGGGTTTTGCACAAGCTTCTTCAGCATGGCTTGTACTGCAAGTTGGAGAAATGTAGCTTTGATCAAACCCAGGTAACCTTTCTCGGCTATGTGATCTCTGGGGAGGGATTTAAGATGGATCCGGATAAGCTCCAATCCATTCTAGAGTGGCCTTTACCCACAGGTCTTAAAGCCATACAGAGATTTATTGGTTTTTCTAATTATTACAGGCGCTTTATTAAGGGCTATTCTTCCATTATCGCACCTATCACTAATATGACCAAACAGGGGGCTGATACTAAGAATTGGACTACTGAAGCTCTCCTTGCGTTCAAAACTCTCAAGGAGCTTTTCGCTTCCGCTCCAATTTTAGTTCACCCCGACACTTCTCTGCCTTTTCTACTTGAGGTAGACGCATCAGAGACTGGTTTAGGTGCTGTCCTATCTCAAAGGTTGGGGGTTGATAAACCATTACATCCATGTGGATTTTTCTCTAAAAAATTGACCGGTACTGAAAGCAGATATGACATTGGTGACAGAGAATTACTAGCGGTTATCAAGGCTTTGAAAGAGTGGAGACATTTATTGGAAGGTACATTACATCCTGTTACCATTCTAACTGACCACAAAAATTTGTCTTATATCGGAGAGGCTAAGCGGTTGTCCTCCAGGCAGGCTCGTTGGTCGTTGTTTCTTACCCATTTCAATTACGTTCTGACTTACAGACCTGGGTCAAAGAATTCTAAAGCCGATGCGCTATCTCGCCAATATGAGCCCTCTGCTTCAGTTGAACCACTTATGTCCTCCATTGTACCCAAATGCAATATTATTGCTAATACCAGTCTCAAAATTCATTCTCCGCTACTTGACCAAATCTTGAAGTCACAACATCTAGCTCCCGGAAACACTCCTGAGGGAAGTAACTTTGTTCCTCCTGAACTTCAACTGGAGCTCTTACAATGTTTTCACGAAAGTAAAGTAGCTGGTCATCCTGGTATTCGCAAGACATACTCTTTGATATCCAAGGATTTCTGGTGGCCTTCACTTCGAAAAGATATTGAGGAGTTCGTCGCAGCTTGTGAAACTTGTGCCAAAACTAAACTACCTCATGCATCTCCATGTGGCCTGTTACACCCCTTGGACATTCCTGAGAAACCTTGGTCCTGTTTATCCATAGACTTTATCGTTGATTTGCCTGCTTCCAAGAGACAGACTGTTATTCTCACGGTGGTGGATAGATTTACTAAGATGGCCCATTTCGTGCCATTACCTAAACTTCCGACTTCTCCTGAATTGGCGGAGATTTTTGCAAAAGAGGTTTTTCGCCTACATGGGATTCCTTCAGAGATTGTTTCTGATAGAGGCTCTCAATTTGTCTCACGTTTCTGGAGATCCTTTTGTTCTCAAATGGGCATCAAATTGAACTTCTCCTCGGCCTATCACCCTCAGTCTAACGGAGCTGCTGAACGTACCAATCAAAAAATCGAACAGTATCTGCGTTGCTTTGTTTCCGAACACCAGGACGATTGGGTCGGTCTGATTCCTTGGGCGGAGTTCGCACACAATAACCTTGTTTGCGATTCAACTCGCTCTAGCCCTTTCTTCATGAACTATGGCTTTCATCCTTCGATTTTTCCTTCGGTTTCCTCTTCTCAGGGGATACCGTCGGTTGATGATCATGTCGCCAACCTGAAGAAATTATGGGATCAGACTCGGCAAATTCTGTTACATAGTTCCTCGTTGTTCAAGAGACACGCTGACAAGCATAGAAGAGCTGCTCCTGTTTTTGTTCCTGGGGATAGGGTATGGTTAAGTACTAAGAATATTCGACTAAAAGTTCCATCTATGAAATTTGCTCCTCGCTACATAGGCCCTTACAGGGTTCTCACTCGTATCAATCCGGTTGCGTATCGCCTTGCTCTGCCACCTGCCTTACGCATTCCTAACTCTTTTCATGTCTCCTTGTTAAAACCCCTTATTTGCAACAAATTCTCCTCTAAGGTCTCCTCGCCTCGTCCTGTTCAGGTGGAGGGTCGGGAGGAGTACGAGGTAAGCTCCATCGTTGATTCCAGAATTTCAAGGGGAAAATTGCAATATCTGGTCAACTGGAGGGGATATGGTCCTGAGGAGAGGAGTTGGGTACCTCAGGAGGACGTTCATGCTTCTCGCCTTCGCAGAGCATTTCACCTCCGCTTCCCATCTCGCCCCGGTTCCTTCCGCCCGGTGGGCGTATCTGAGAGGGGGGGTACTGTCAGGGTACCTGAGGCCTCTACCTCTAAGAGAGGTAGAGACTTGGTGGTTTATCCATCCAGGCGAGCTGTTTCCTCCGTTCCTCGCGGTTCATCCAGCCACTTAAACACCGGCCGCGAGGAATCCACACCCTTTTCTAGCAGGACGCTCAATACGTGACGTCATGACGCTATCACGAGCGATCTGTCACTCAAGTGTCCGATATCCAATCGGCACTTGTCAGAGGCGTACTTACCATCCGGAGCCAGGGTATTTAAGCTTGCTTCTCTCTTCAGCTCATTGCCCTGTCGTGGTTCTAGCTTGTCTAGTCACTCAGTGCTCTGGTATTCTAGTTTGCTCTATTTGGTTTTGACTCGGCTTGTTGTACTACCCTGTTTCTCTCTTATCCCTTGACCCGGCTTGTCTCTCGCTTATCTGTCTTCTCGTTCCCTCGACCTCGGCTTGTCTCTGACTATTCTCTATCTCTCTCGGTACGTTAGTCCGGCCATTCTAAGGCCCGGTATACGTACCTTTCCACTCTTTGTACCCTGCGTGTTGGATCCCTGTCCCGATCCTGACACACTGACACAGAGCAGAATAGGGACTGTTCCCCCTACATAGGGTCACTTGGCAGATATGGATTGACACCTATCCTAATGATCCCTGATACACACTGACACAGAGCAGAATAGAGACTGTTCCCCCTACATAGGGTCACTTGGCAGATATGGATTGACACCTGTCCTCAAAACCCCTGATACACACTGACACAGAGCAGAATAGGGACTGTTCCCCCTACATAGGGTCACTTGGCAGATATGGATTGACACCTATCCTAATGATCCCTGATACACACTGACACAGAGCAGAATAGAGACTGTTCCCCCTACATAGGGTCACTTGGCAGATATGGATTGACACCTGTCCTCAAAACCCCTGATACACACTGACACAGAGCAGAATAGAGACTGTTCCCTGTCCACAGAGACCATGATACACACTGACACAGAGCAGAATAGAGACTGTTCACCGTCCACAGAGACCATGATACACACTGACACAGAGCAGAATAGGGACTGTTCCCCCTACATAGGGTCACTTGGCAGATATGGATTGACACCTGTCCTCAAAACCCCTGATACACACTGACACAGAGCAGAATAGGGACTGTTCCTCCTACATAGGGTCACTTGGCAGATATGGATTGACACCTGTCCTCAAAGCCCATGATACACACTGGGGGGAGCTACTGTCCTCCCCAACCCCTGCGCGGTGGGTGGGGGCCATAAATCCCAATGGGGGGACCTACTGTCCTCCCCCCATCGGCCCCCACCCCTGCGCGGTGGGTGGGGGCCATTAATCACAATGGGGGGGCCTACGTTCCTCCCCCCCGGCCCCCATCCCTGCGCGGTGGGTGGGGGGCATAAGTCGCAATGGGACGGACCTACTGATAGGAGTGGAGTATTGTTCATATCAGTTTAATACCTTCCGCGTCTCCTATCAGTGGACGTGTAAATGGCAGAGATTTTTAATTGTTGAATCACCTCCCCTTTTTAGACCAAGGTGGGAAGATGCTTAGACCACTGGTATATTGGTGCCATCTTGGAGGATTTTTTTTTGGTTTGGTTTTTGAAGCCACAGTGCTGCACCAGTGGGCCTAAAAATTAGGCATGTACACATGCCTGAAAAATTTGGTATTGTTGCAGCCGCTGCTGTAGCAGCGGCCAGAAAAATTGATGTTTGTTTCACAGGCAGAAAGTGCCCTAAAACATGGCGGCTTGAACCCTAGTTGGTGGCGGATAAGTCACGCAAGTCAAACGTCATTCAGAGCTAAAATACAGCAGCGTGTGGACCATTTTTAGCCCAAGGCAGCTCATCTCATCAGGCCTTTTTTAAGCGAATGTATCGCCCAGTGTCAGTCCCTTCGGGATCCATCCCTCATTCATCTTACTAAAGGTGAGGTAATCTAGACTTTTTTGACCTAGGCGACTTCTCTTCTCAGTGACAATACCTCCTGCTGCACTGAAGGTCCTTTCTGACAGGACACATGAAGCGGGGCAGGCCAGAAGTTCTATCGCAAATTGGGATAGCTCAGGCCACAGGTCAAGCTTGCACACCCAGTAGTCAAGGGGTTCATCGCTCCTCAGAGTGTCGATATCTGCAGTTAAGGCGAGGTAGTCTGCTACCTGTCGGTCGAGTCGCTCTCTGAGGGTGGATCCCGAAAGGCTGTGGCGATGCATAGGACTTAAAAAGGTCCGCATGTCCTCCATCAACAACACGTCTTTAAAGCGTCCTGTCCTTGCCGGCGTGGTCGTGGGAGGAGGAGGAGGAGGATGACTTCCACCTCTCCCCCTGTTAGATTCCCATTGTGCTGTGACATCACCCTTATACGCTGTGTAAAGCATACTTTTAAATTTATTTTGCAAATGCTGCATCCTTTCCGACTTGTTGTAATTCGGTAACATTTCCGCCACTTTCTGCTTATACCGGGGGTCTAGTAGCGTGGACACCCAGTACAGGTCGTTCTCCTTCAGCCTTTTTATACGAGGGTCCCTCAACAGGCAGGACCGCATGAAAGACCCCATTTGCACAAGGTTGGATGCCGAGCTACTCATTTCCCGTTCCTCCTCCTCACTGATGTCATTGAAGGTATGTTCTTCCCCCCAGCCACGTACAACACCACGGGTACCAGATAGGTGACAACGAGCACCCTGGGATGCCTGTTGTATTTGGTCTTGCTCCTCCTCCTCAAAGCTACAATCCTCCTCTGACTCCTCTTCCTCACAATAGAAACATAGAAACATAGAATGTGACGGCAGATAAGAACCATTCGGCCCATCTAGTCTGCCCAGTTTTCTAAATACTTTCATTAGTCCCTGGCCTTATCTTATAGTTAGGATAGCCTTATGCCTATCCCACGCATGCTTAAACTCCTTTACTGTGTTAACCTCTACCACTTCAGATGGAAGGCTATTCCATGCATCCACTACCCTCTCAGTAAAGTAATACTTCCTGATATTATTTTTAAACCTTTGTCCCTCTAATTTAAGACTATGTCCTCTTGTTGTGGTAGTTTTTCTTCTTTTAAATATAGTCTCCTCCTTTACTGTGTTGATTCCCTTTATGTATTTAAATGTTTCTATCATATCCCCCATGTCTCGTCTTTCCTCCATGCTATACATGTTAAGATCCTTTAACCTTTCCTGGTAAGTTTTATCCTGCAATCCATGAACCAGTTTAGTAGCCCTTCTCTGAACTCTCTCTAAGGTATCCATATCCTTCTGAAGATAAGGTCTCCAGTACTGCGTGCAATACTCCAAGTGAGGTCTCACCAGTGTTCTGTACAATGGCATGAGCACTTCCCTCTTTCTACTGCTAATACCTCTCCCTATACAACCAAGCATTCTGCTAGCATTTCCTGCTGCTCTATTACATTGTCTGCCTACCATTAAGTCATCAGAAATAATCACCCCTAAATCCCTTTCCTCAGATGTTGAGGTTAGGACTCTATCAAATATTCTGTACTCTGCCCTTGGGTTTTTACGTCCAAGATGCATTATCTTGCACTTATCCACATTAAATGTCAGTTGCCACAACTCTGACCATTTTTCTAGTTCACCTAAATCATTTTCCATTTGGCTTATCCCTCCTGGAACATCAACCCTGTTACATATCTTAGTATCATCCGCAAAAAGACACACCTTACCATCAAGACCTTCTGCAATATCACTAATAAAAATATTAAAGAGAATGGGTCCAAGTACAGATCCCAAGTACAATCCTCTTCCAGCGTTGCCGCAGGTCCAGCAAGCAATGCTGATAAGGCTGTTTCTGGTGGTGATGGTGACCACAACTCTTCCTCTTCCTCTTCACGCTCATCTACAGCCTGATCCAGCACTCTTCGCAGGGCACGCTCCAGGAAGAAAACAAATGGTATGATGGCGCTGATGGTACCTTCGTTGCGACTGACTAGGTTTGTCACCTCCTCAAAAGGACGCATGAGCCTACAGGCATTGCGCATGAGCGTCCAGTAATGTGGCAAAAAAATTCCCAGCTCCCCAGAGGCTGTCCTAGCACCCCGGTCATACAAATATTCATTAACAGCTTTTTCTTGTTGGAGCAGGCGGTCGAACATTAGGAGTGTTGAATTCCAACGTGTAGGGCTGTCGCAAATCAAGCGCCTCACTGGCATGTTGTTTCGCCGCTGGATATCGGCAAAGTGAGCCATGGCCGTGTAGGAACGCCTGAAATGGCCACACACCTTCCTGGCCTGCTTCAGGACGTCCTGTAAGCCTGTGTACTTATGCACAAAGCGTTGTACGATCAGATTACACACATGTGCCATGCACGGCACATGTGTCAACTTGCCCAACTTCAATGCCGCTATCAAATTTTTTCCGTTGTCACACACCACTTTGCCGATATCCAGTTGCTGCGGAGTCAGCCACTTTTCCACCTGTGCGTTCAGGGCGGACAGGAGTGCTTGTACGGTGTGACTCTCTGCTTTCAAGCAAGTCAAACCCAAGACGGCGTGACACTGCCGTATCCGGGATGTGGAATAGTACCTGGGGAGCTGGGGGGGTGCCGTTGATGTGGAGCAAGAAGCAGCGGCACAAGAGGACTCAGCCGAGGAGGTTATGGAAGAGGATGGAGTAGGAGGAGTAGAGGAGGTGGCAGCAGGACTGCCTGCAATTCGTGGCGGTGTCACCAACTCCTCTGCAATGCCACGCATTCCTTGCTTGTCAGCCGTCAGCAGGTTTACCCAATGCGCAGTGTGTCACGTTCTGTTCCTGGTTGCGGATCATTCTGGTAATGGCTTCTGGTATCCAGTACTCCTTTTGCTATTCTTGTTTAATATTTCTTGGTTTTTGGTTTTCTATTCTGTGTCTGGTTTTCTTTATGCTGGGATTTCTGGGTTCATTCCTATAGTTCGTCCCTGGATTTCCCAGTCTCCAGGTTTCCTTTAAATGTTTGTTTTATGTGCCACACCCTTATGTTTCCAGCTTTCATTATGTGTTGGAGTTCCTGCAGGCAGTGGCTCAAAGCTTCTGTCCTTTCTTGCAGGTAAGTGCTATATATGTGTTCTTAATCTGTGGTTGTTTTAGCATACATTAGGCAGTGTAGGACCTGCCAGATATGGGGTACATTGGCGTTGTTGGCAGGCTTATGCAATGTATGATCATATAGTGTGACTAAACCCCCATGATTTCCATATGTAGTACTTAGTTATTTCTCCTCTTGTTTTGCCTATGTTATCTTGTCGTGTCTTAGTTTGTATATACCTGTCCATGTTCAGCCCTGTCCCGTCATGCCCATGTTTAGTTTGTTCCCTTATGTATTGTGTCATGTTCTGGGTTTAGCTTCCTATCCTTCTCTGGTTCTGGGTTCTACTAGTTATGTCTTGTTTTCATGTTTGGTGCCTGTTCTAGCTTTGTCTTGTTTCTAGTACTGGATACACCCTTGCTGCAGAGCCTCCCTATACAGCTCCTGGGAGGTCTGCTTATTTCCTAGTTCCTTGGATCCGCAAAAGCTGAATCAGGGTTCTGGTTGTGGCTGCACAAACGCTGGTGCTCAACACCAGGGGGCGTGCGGTTACCCTGCACCAGACCCTGCTAATCCACCTCCACGCTGAAGACTCCCACTTCATCAGGCATTATGGGTCCCGGTCCATGCCCCGCCACCTGGACACTGTGTCTGGGTTCCGGGCACCGGACTACCACCCTGACATATGGCCGTAAGTACAATGGAGTTCGTGGAGTGGACCCTGCAGCTTTCCTGATCTGTTCTATCTGTGTCATGTCTTGCCTGGATTTCGCAGCATCAAGAGTACCTGTATCCGCAGTGGTTGTCTTGCCCTGCTTTCCTGGCCTGGCCTGACTGTATCCTGTTCAGTCTGGATTATGCAGCATTCAAGGGTACCTGTATCTGCAGGTTTCATCTTGTTCTGCTTTTGTTCCTGTTTTTCCGGCATGCAAGAGATTCTGTATCTGGACCAGTCTGCTGGAGATGACTTCCTCATTCCTGTTTTCTGTTTTGGAGGGGGTCGATCTGCTAAGCTGTTCGTTGGTCGATTCTGGTGTTCTCTTGTGATGCCTCGTTCCTGTTTGCTGACATACTCCTTTTCTGGTGGTGATCTTCATTCATTGCTGGAGGCTCTTTTGCAGGAGGCCTTTCCGGTGGGGGATGCTTGCCTCCGTGGAAGTCAAGAGAACTTCGTTGCAGTATCCGCTCACCATTCCTGGTCTCTGCCTGAGAGCTGTTGGGAGCATCCGGACATTCCTTTCTGGTGGTTCCTATGCAGGAGACCTTTTGGTTGGGGGATCCTTGCCTTCGTGGAAGTCAAGAGGACTTCGTTGCAGGATCCGCTTTTGTTCTTGGTCTCTGCCTGGGAGCTGTTTGGAGCGTCCGGAGTTCGCTCCTTAAGAGGGGAGTTATGTCACGTTCTGTTCCTGGTTGCGGATCATTCTGGTAATGGCTTCTGGTATCCAGTACTCCTTTTGCTATTCTTGTTTAATATTTCTTGGTTTTTGGTTTTCTATTCTGTGTCTGGTTTTCTTTATGCTGGGATTTCTGGGTTCATTCCTATAGTTCGTCCCTGGATTTCCCAGTCTCCAGGTTTCCTTTAAATGTTTGTTTTATGTGCCACACCCTTATGTTTCCAGCTTTCATTATGTGTTGGAGTTCCTGCAGGCAGTGGCTCAAAGCTTCTGTCCTTTCTTGCAGGTAAGTGCTATATATGTGTTCTTAATCTGTGGTTGTTTTAGCATACATTAGGCAGTGTAGGACCTGCCAGATATGGGGTACATTGGCGTTGTTGGCAGGCTTATGCAATGTATGATCATATAGTGTGACTAAACCCCCATGATTTCCATATGTAGTACTTAGTTATTTCTCCTCTTGTTTTGCCTATGTTATCTTGTCGTGTCTTAGTTTGTATATACCTGTCCATGTTCAGCCCTGTCCCGTCATGCCCATGTTTAGTTTGTTCCCTTATGTATTGTGTCATGTTCTGGGTTTAGCTTCCTATCCTTCTCTGGTTCTGGGTTCTACTAGTTATGTCTTGTTTTCATGTTTGGTGCCTGTTCTAGCTTTGTCTTGTTTCTAGTACTGGATACACCCTTGCTGCAGAGCCTCCCTATACAGCTCCTGGGAGGTCTGCTTATTTCCTAGCTCCTAGTTCCTTGGATCCGCAAAAGCTGAATCAGGGTTCTGGTTGTGGCTGCACAAACGCTGGTGCTCAACACCAGGGGGCGTGCGGTTACCCTGCACCAGACCCTGCTAATCCACCTCCACGCTGAAGACTCCCACTTCATCAGGCATTATGGGTCCCGGTCCATGCCCCGCCACCTGGACACTGTGTCTGGGTTCCGGGCACCGGACTACCACCCTGACACAGTGTAGGTGATATACCTGCCCTGACCATGCTTTGCAGACCAGGTATCAGTGGTCAGATGGACCCTTGCCCCAACACTGTGTGCCAGACATGCCATGACTTCCTTTTGCACAATCGAGTACAAGTTGGGGATTGCCTTTTGTGAAAAGAAATTCCGGCTGGGTACCTTCCACTGCGGTGTCCCAATAGCTACAAATTTTTTGAACGCCTCAGACTCAACCAGATTGTATGGTAAAAGCTGGCGGGCTAATAGTTCGGACAAGCCAGCTGTCAGACGCTGGGCAAGGGGGTGACTTGGTGACATTGGCTTCTTGCGCTCAAACATGTCCTTGACAGACACATGACTGTGGGCAGATGAGCGGGAACTGCTCAAGGCGGGAGACGGAGTGGCGGATGGTTGAGAGGGGGCAAGAAGGACAGCAGTGGTTGACGTGGCTGAAGATGCTGGACCAGGAGGAGGATGGCGGCTTAGAGTAGGCGTGCTGCTTGTACTCATGTGTTGATCCCATAGGCGTTTGTGATGTGAGATCATGTGCCTACGCAAAGCAGTTGTACCTAGGTGGGTGTTGGACCTCCCACGACTCAGTTTCCTTTGGCACAGGTTGCAAATGGCATCGCTGTTGTCAGAGGCAGACACACAAAAAAAATGCCACACTGCTGAGCTCTGCAATGACGGCATTCTGGTGGTGGACACAGCATGCGTTGATTGGCGTGCTGTCGGGCTGACCCCGGGTGCCGATGCATGCTGTCTGACTGTGCCACTAGCTCCTTGCGACGACCCCCCCCTGCTTCCAACTCGTCTCCTCCTCCTCTCTGTCTCCCCATCTGAACTTTCGCCCTGTTCTTCTTCTTGCCGAGCGGGCACCCACGTGACATCCATGGACGCATCGTCATTATCAACCGCTTCGCTTATATCTGACAACTCAGAAAAGGAAGCAGCAGCGGGTACAACATCATCATCATCACACCGTACCTCCATGTGTTTAATGCTGCCTGCCTGAGACATATCCCTGTTATCTACATCCTCTAGCAATAATGGTTGCGCATCACTAATTTCTTCAAACGGGTGTGTGAATAACTCCTCTGACATACCAAGTAAAGCGGCTGTGGTGCTTGTTTTGGTGGTGGCGGCAGGCGGGTGAGTGGTATCTTGAGAGGTGCCTGAAGCTAAGCTGGAGGAGGATGGTGCGTCAAGGTTCCGAGCGGAGGCTGTACAAGATTGGGTGTCCTGTGTTAGCCAGTCAACTATGTCCTCAGAACTTTTCAAGTTCAGGGTACGTGGCTTCTGAAAACTGGGCATTATTCTAGGGCAAAAGGGAATCACAGCACCACGACCACGACGGCCCCTGCGGGGTGGCCTGCCTCTGCCTGTCATTTTTTTGGGGATTAGTGGTACTATGCGTGCAAGCTACTGTGAGACCAGATATGATTGGCAATGTGAACTGTAACAGTTCTGCAGAGCACACACTGTAGGCCTGACACACCCGCTTGAAGACAAGTAACTGCTATTCAATCTATAACAGTGAAAAACAAATTTTGGTTTTAAAAGCACGCTATAGAGACACCAGATATGATTGGCAATGTGCACTGGAACAGTTCTGCAGAGCACACACTGTAGGCCTGAGACACCCGCTTGAAGACAAGTAACTGCTATTCAATCTATAACAGTGAAAAATAAATTTTGGTTTTAAAAGCACGCTATAGAGACACCAGATATGATTGGCAATGTGCACTGGAACAGTTCTGCAGAGCACACGCTGAAGGAAGGACTGACAGAGCCGCTTGAAGGACACTGACTGGCTGCTATTAGCTTACACTAGAAACCTTTTTTCTTTGTAAAAGCACGCTATAGAGACACCAGATAGGATTGGCAATGTGCACTTGAACAGTTCTGCAGAGCACACACTGTAGGGCTGACACACCCGCTTGAAGACAAGTAACTGCTATTCAATCTATAACAGTGAAAAATAAATTTTGGTTTTAAAAGCACGCTATAGAGACAGGGCCGGACTGGGAATTAAAAGCAGCCCTGGAAAAAAATATTTACCAGCCCCATAATGCGTCGCGCCAGCATAGTGTGCAGATACAGAGTTAGAAAAGATAACTTAAAATTAAAAATGATTACTCCAACGTAAAAAAAAGCACTCATAGGCTTCAAAACAAACAAAAGTGCTGATTTATTTTAAGCAGACGTGCCTTTGCATGTAATCAATGTTTCAGTCCAACTACCATGACATATTACGAAAAGCTTGGTAATGGGACTGAAATGGTGAATGTATGTAGGGCACAACTGTAAAAAATTGACGTTATCTTGTTTATTTTGAAGTCCTGTGGGTGCGCTCTTTACTTTAAATATGTTATTGTGCTGGAGTATGCACCTAGCAACAAGACTCGGACAATATCTGCTCATTACATATGGTACATCTTAATGACATTTCTCGTATTATGCATATATAAATGCACATTAACATATGTGTAAATATAATAGGCATAATTATATATATATATATATATATATATATATATATATATATATATATATATAAATAAAACACGAAAAATACCGGCACTCAAGGATTTTCAGCAAATCAAATCTTCATTTATTTCGAAGAAAAGAATCGACGTTTCAGCTCCTCACAGGAGCTTTCATCAGGACAGCTTTCATCAGGACAGTGTCCTGATGAAAGCTCCTGTGAGGAGCTGAAACGTTGATTCTTTTCTTCGAAATAAATGAAGATTTGATTTGCTGAAAATCCTTGAGTGCCGGTATTTTTCATGTTTTGTATTATTCAGCCACCAGAGCACCAGGTATTTTTTTCTTATTGTCATGGTTGGAGTGCAGGGGCTATCTAGATTTATATATATATATATATATATATATATATATATATATATATATATATATATATATATATCTCTCTAATATACATGTCATATACCAGTGGCGGATCCAGAGCCTGATCCCGGGAGGGGCACTTGTAGATTATTTAAAGAAAAAATCCATACACAAAAACCACTACTGCTCTGTGTAGTGGTTATGGTGCAAGGAGTGCCGGGGCCCCCTCACAGAGTAAGTAGTCAAACCGTTTAAGAACTGTTTGACAACTTACCTGGGGTCTGCTGGGATATGGGGCTGTAGTAGGGTATAGGAGCAGTGGTGCAATGTGTGAGGGGTGCAGTGTGTGTGAAAGGTTCAGTGTATGTGTGTGTGGGGGGGGTGTATTCTGTGAATGCGTAGGGTGTGTGGGGAAATGTGTGTATGGGAGGGCTGTGAATGTGTGTGTGTGGGGGGGGGGTAATGTGTGCATGGGCAGTGTGTCTATGGGGCTAGAGTTCACTCTCAACACTGCGACCACCAGGAATTCATGGTGGTCGCAGTGGTGAGATTGAACTCTAGCCCATAGCTCCAGGGCTAGAGTTCACTCTCGTGAGAGCCGGAGCATTGCCGTGGTAACCGCGGCAACGCTCTGTGCTCGTGCGAGAAGGATATCCCTATTGGACAATACCTCAGTTTGAGGAGAAACTGCTCGAGTGAAGAGGACTTTATCATCCAAGCTAAGTCACTCAAGGCAAGATTTAAAGAGCGAGGATATCCTAATCGCTGCTTAAAACAAGCCTATCAAAGAGCGCTACACAGCGATAGATTGGAACTCCTCAAGGATAAACCAACCCCCACAGAACAAGCACCTACTCGGTGCATTGTGAACTTTGACTCAGGTTGGGATCAAGCGAAGAAAATAATGAGCAGATTCTGGCCACTTCTATCCCAAGACCCCCACCTAAAGGGGACGGTGACCCCATATGTATCTCTCACAGCACGTAGGGGTAAAAACTTAAAGGAATCATTGGTACCCAGTCATTTTTCGTCCACAAAACCCTGCCACAACTGGCTATCTGTGCAAGGTACATACAAGTGTGGCAAGTGTGTGGCGTGTCAGTACATACAGAAGGACTCTAAGCATCTTACAGACTCATGTGACCAAGTGGTCTGTAATATCAAGCAGTTTTTTAACTGCAGTACCAAGGGCCTCATATACCTCCTGACGTGTACGTGTGGGCTCAGATACGTGGGCAAAACGATTCGCCCCTTTAAAAGACGTATAATGGAGCATGTACACTCAGTCAGGAACCAGAGGGACACCCCTGTAGCGAGACATATAAGAAATCAACACCACGGGGATCCAGGAGGTGTTAGGTTCGCAGGGATAGAAAAGGTGACCCTAGGACGCAGAGGAGGTGACCTGGACCACACTCTCCTCAAAAGAGAGTGTTATTGGATCTACAAGTTCAAATCATTGGCCCCCAATGGTCTAAATGAGGGGTTTACGTTTACCCCCTTTATTGATAAACAATAGCACCCGGAAAACATATTTCTATAATCACTTTTATGTATGTACATATTATTCACTCAGACTGTATATATTACTGTATTTTTAATTCACTTATTCTCAAGTCAAAGCTTGGGTAAATCTCCAAACCCCACATACATTTGCTGGGTTAAACTGAAGGAGTAATACCCACCTATTGGCATAAGATAGTAGCCCCCCTACCGCAGGGCCACTACTATATTGTCAGCATAATACCGTATTAGTGGGCACTTAAATAAATATTTGCTTATTGTGTGTGCAACCACAAAGCCTCTTAAAATATGAACTATTATGCCCCATCCCCCTCTTTTTTGTGAATCCCTTCTTCGCCCGATAATGTAATCATATCTACAAAAAAACTTAAGAGTTAGTCCCTATGCCTAACAATCAGTTAGACATTGATCCACATCTGTATATGTAATGACCATGGTCACCTTGAAGAAAGGATCCCCACTTAGGGACTATTTGGACTCAAATCCACTCACTACCAATGAGGACCAGATACTATCGTGACTATGTCCTAATCTAATGTTTTCACAAACTTCATAGGGTGGTTCTCTGTCCTTATGCTAGATTGGGATCTCTACATAGCCTGCATTTACTCGTCTGTTTTTCACTGTGTCTAATCCGACGGCCAGATGATTTCAGCGAGTACATAGTTAACAGATACATGATACAGACATCCAATCAGGAGTGGAACTGTCACTAGGGGCGGGGCTTATCTCTGTTCGACCAGTTTTGGCGCGAACGATGCGCTCACATACCCAGCATAAATCAAACATAGTGGGCTATTTAAGGAGCTCCCAGTGCTTTGACCCACTGTTTAGCCTCAGACGAAGGCGCGTTCTGCAGCGCCGAAACACGTGTTCAGGGCTGGTTTAATCTCTCCACTCCCTATATCATGCAATCCCTTGAAGGATTGCCTCTGTGAGACAGCATATACAGGTTGTGGGGATTTGTAGCTGTACTGAGCTTTACATCCTGTGGGCAACACCCTTTAGGATATCTATCCCCATCCAGACATCTATCCTCCTATTCTTAAGTTTATTATTATTGTTCGTTTTCTTTCTCTAAACTCTCCACAAGGGTTTTTTTTTACAACAGCCACCATTAAAGGTTACGTTTTATGATTCATTGTACATATGTATAGCTGTGCACTAGGGGGCGCCTCTCCCTGTTTGACCAATTTAGGTCTACTTCTCCACTAACACAAATATGTGAGGGTTACCCCCTGTCTTGGTTGCCCCCAGACACACACTCAGTTGCTTCCCCTTTCTTTGGGTATCCAACTACTCCATTTACTTCATTTATAAGGTTTCAGTACCTAAGTGTGTCTTTTATAATTTATAATTTACCTCCGAGTGTGCTTATTATTATCATTTTTTTTGTAACCAGAATGGCCAATTTTTTGAACCAACTTAAAGATCCAAATCAGTGGTGTATGGACGCCGATAAAGTGTTCACTGACAAGGAGAGTGTTTTTGTCTCTCAGGACACCAGTATTGATTCTAAGTTTAGAGCCATATCCAATGCGTGTAAACAGATTAGACTGGGTTGGGAAATCTCATCCATTCAGAATTATCTCAATAAATCTATGATCCCGAGGGGCCTTAGAATACAAGTAATGCCTAACATGCAAATGGAGGACACTGCCCTCCTGAAAGAATGGGAGGAAGCAGCAAACCTATGCTCCCGTACCTTTATGGACATCATCTGCAGGTTTGAGAGTCAAAGGTTGGAACAAGTCAATACTAATGTCAAAGATGCAGTCGAGGCTGTACAAAATAACAAAGACGATCCAACTTTTGACTCCCAAGAGCTTAGACTCCAGCAAAACCTGAATAAATATAAAGATACTGTAAAAAATCGGAAACACAAAAAGTTCATAAGGGATAACTCGGACTATAAAAATGGACGAGTTTATAGAAGGTTCAACAGGAAAAATGTACGCACTGACTCAGACCAATACTCCACGTCAGAATACGAGACGTCTGACACGGACACTGAGGGTTCAAGTACAGGTTCAATACCCCCTAATACTACCCAAACTAGAGGTATCCTAAAGAAAGGGGTGGCTTTTTTAGGCCAAAACCCCCGAGAGGGGGAATCCCAACCTCAGTACAGGCAAACAAGGTACAGGGGGAGGGAGCGCAAACGGTATTAAACACCAGCAGCAAAATCATCAATCTCTCCGATAGAGCACTCACTGAATCCCAGGTTAAAATCCTTGCAAAAGGGCTGTCTTTTGTCCCTGTCCCTTCATTCAACAAGTTTGAGTGGATTAAGGATATTCATCTTTTTGGAAGAAGACTAGCCCTGCATAAATTCTTTGTCATAGAGAAGGAAAAAAGAGCAAAGGAATTGGGATTCAGTGTGAGAGAATACCAATGCCTGAATGAACTGGTATCTCTACTGGATGAGAATGATGGTTTACCCTCTCTACCATACACTGATCTACGGTATAAAAGCAAGTTCACACCGAACATTAAAGACTTCAAAAATATCGATATGTTCGTAGAATCAACCTGTAATATGATATCAGAGCTGAAATTGGAGTCCCTCCAACCTAGACCACATAGCAACCTCTCTAGAAATGAATGGCAAGCCCTGTGTGATTTACAGGACGATGATGGCATAATCATCAAGCCAGCAGACAAAGGGGGGGAACATTGTGGTTTTAAACAGAACACAGTATGTACAATTAACTCTAAACATACTTAAAGACAGGACCACCTACAGAATACTAAGCACAGACCCCTCAGCAAAGTTCTTGTCAACCTTGAAAAATCTCTTGGATAAGGCCTTTGATGATAAAGTTCTGGGTAAAGATGAGTATACATTCATCTATGTGAAAAGTCCGACTGTGTCCACATTCTACTGCCTACCAAAGGTACATAAACAATATGAGACCCTGACAGCTAGACCCATTGTGTCCGGTTCCAATAATATAACCTGTAAGGCTAGTATCTACCTAGATAAGATCCTCCGCCCCTTTGTAGAAAAACTTCCCTCCTACCTGAGAGACACGAAGGACACTTTGAAGTGCTTAGCCTCCACCAACCTACCAAGAGATGCCATTCTGTGTAGCCTTGACGTAGAGGCATTGTACTCGTCCATTCCACACTCTCTTGGATTGAGACACATCAAACACTATTTAGAAACACGAGGGCCGGTACACCAACAACACACTTCCTTTGTATTGGACTTATTACAATTTGTCCTGACCCACAACTTCTTTTTGTTTGATGGCCAGTACTACCACCAGGTGCAGGGTACAGCCATGGGTACATCTTGTGCGCCATCGTACGCTAACCTGCACCTGGGCTGGTGGGAGGAGAATGTGTTTTTTTCCGGTAGTAATATCAAGTACACTGAGCACATCTTTATGTGGAAAAGGTTTATAGATGATGTCTTGGTGGTCTGGACGGGTACAAAGGAATGCTTCATGTCCTTTGTAGAGAGTCTGAACCTGAACGACCTGAATTTAAAGTTCACGATGGAAATAGGGGGGTCATCCATCAACTTCCTTGACTGTACGTTTAGTGTCTCCCCTGAACAGACCATAAAGACAACCCTGTTCAGGAAACCCACCTCCACTAATACAATGTTGAGGTGGGAAAGCCATCACCCGACTACTCTCAAGAGAGGTATCCCTATTGGACAATACCTCCGTTTGAGGAGAAACTGCTCGAGTGAAGAGGACTTTATCATCCAAGCTAAGTCACTCAAGGCAAGATTTAAAGAGCGAGGATATCCTAATCGCTGCTTAAAACAAGCCTATCAAAGAGCGCTACACAGCGATAGATTGGAACTCCTCAAGGATAAACCAACCCCCACAGAACAAGCACCTACTCGGTGCATTGTGAACTTTGACTCAGGTTGGGATCAAGCGAAGAAAATAATGAGCAGATTCTGGCCACTTCTATCCCAAGACCCCCACCTAAAGGGGACGGTGACCCCATATGTATCTCTCACAGCACGTAGGGGTAAAAACTTAAAGGAATCATTGGTACCCAGTCATTTTTCGTCCACAAAACCCTGCCACAACTGGCTATCTGTGCAAGGTACATACAAGTGTGGCAAGTGTGTGGCGTGTCAGTACATACAGAAGGACTCTAAGCATCTTACAGACTCATGTGACCAAGTGGTCTGTAATATCAAGCAGTTTTTTAACTGCAGTACCAAGGGCCTCATATACCTCCTGACGTGTACGTGTGGGCTCAGATACGTGGGCAAAACGATTCGCCCCTTTAAAAGACGTATCATGGAGCATGTACACTCAGTCAGGAACCAGAGGGACACCCCTGTAGCGAGACATATAAGAAATCAACACCACGGGGATCCAGGAGGTGTTAGGTTCGCAGGGATAGAAAAGGTGACCCTAGGACGCAGAGGAGGTGACCTGGACCACACTCTCCTCAAAAGAGAGTGTTATTGGATCTACAAGTTCAAATCATTGGCCCCCAATGGTCTAAATGAGGGGTTTACGTTTACCCCCTTTATTGATAAACAATAGCACCCGGAAAACATATTTCTATAATCACTTTTATGTATGTACATATTATTCACTCAGACTGTATATATTACTGTATTTTTAATTCACTTATTCTCAAGTCAAAGCTTGGGTAAATCTCCAAACCCCACATACATTTGCTGGGTTAAACTGAAGGAGTAATACCCACCTATTGGCATAAGATAGTAGCCCCCCTACCGCAGGGCCACTACTATATTGTCAGCATAATACCGTATTAGTGGGCACTTAAATAAATATTTGCTTATTGTGTGTGCAACCACAAAGCCTCTTAAAATATGAACTATTATGCCCCATCCCCCTCTTTTTTGTGAATCCCTTCTTCGCCCGATAATGTAATCATATCTACAAAAAAACTTAAGAGTTAGTCCCTATGCCTAACAATCAGTTAGACATTGATCCACATCTGTATATGTAATGACCATGGTCACCTTGAAGAAAGGATCCCCACTTAGGGACTATTTGGACTCAAATCCACTCACTACCAATGAGGACCAGATACTATCGTGACTATGTCCTAATCTAATGTTTTCACAAACTTCATAGGGTGGTTCTCTGTCCTTATGCTAGATTGGGATCTCTACATAGCCTGCATTTACTCGTCTGTTTTTCACTGTGTCTAATCCGACGGCCAGATGATTTCAGCGAGTACATAGTTAACAGATACATGATACAGACATCCAATCAGGAGTGGAACTGTCACTAGGGGCGGGGCTTATCTCTGTTCGACCAGTTTTGGCGCGAACGATGCGCTCACATACCCAGCATAAATCAAACATAGTGGGCTATTTAAGGAGCTCCCAGTGCTTTGACCCACTGTTTAGCCTCAGACGAAGGCGCGTTCTGCAGCGCCGAAACACGTGTTCAGGGCTGGTTTAATCTCTCCACTCCCTATATCATGCAATCCCTTGAAGGATTGCCTCTGTGAGACAGCATATACAGGTTGTGGGGATTTGTAGCTGTACTGAGCTTTACATCCTGTGGGCAACACCCTTTAGGATATCTATCCCCATCCAGACATCTATCCTCCTATTCTTAAGTTTATTATTATTGTTCGTTTTCTTTCTCTAAACTCTCCACAAGGGTTTTTTTTTTACAACAGCCACCATTAAAGGTTACGTTTTATGATTCATTGTACATATGTATAGCTGTGCACTAGGGGGCGCCTCTCCCTGTTTGACCAATTTAGGTCTACTTCTCCACTAACACAAATATGTGAGGGTTACCCCCTGTCTTGGTTGCCCCCAGACACACACTCAGTTGCTTCCCCTTTCTTTGGGTATCCAACTACTCCACGTGCGAGAAGGACGCAGAGGAGCCGGCTGCCCGCACGGTGCCTGTGGAACGGGGAGGGAGATTGGCTGGCAGTGGAGAGCCTCATAGGGGGGGTCTCCCCTCTCCTTCCCAGTCTCTCTCGTCCCCCTCTGCCTCTTTCTCCCCCTCCCCTTGTGTGTCTCTCTCCTTTCTCCCTCTGTCTCTTTCTCCCCCATTTCCCTGTGTTTCTCTCTCCTCCACATCTCTCTTCCCTTCTGTCTCTTTCTCCCCCTTTCTCTGTGTGTCTCTCTCCCCCACATCTCTCTTCCCCTCTGTCTCTCTCTCCCCCACATCTCTCTCCCCCCTTTCCCTGTGTTTCTCTCTCCCCCATATCTCTCTTCCCCCTCTCTCTCTCCCCCACAACTCTCTTCCCCTCTGTCTCTCTTCCCCTCTGTCTCTCTCCCCCACATCTCTCTTCCCCTCTGTCTCTCTCTCACCCACATCTCTCTTCCCCTCTGTCTCTCTCCCCCTTCCTCTCTCTTCCCCTGTGTCTCTCTCTCTCCCCCTTCCTCTCTCTTCCCCTCTGTCTCTCTCTCTCCCCTTCCTCTCTCTCCCCATCTGTCTCTTTCTCCCCCTTTCCCGGTGTGTCTCTCTCTCCCCCACATCTCTCTTCCTGTCTCTCTCTCTCCCCCCCCTTCCTCTCTCTTCCCCTCTGTCTCTCTCTCTCTGCCTTCCTCTCTCTTCCCCTCTGTCTCTTTCTCCCCCTTTCCCTGTGTGTCTCTCTCTCCCCTTCCTCTCTCTCTCCCCCTCTCTCTTTTTCCTCCCTCCACCATCTTTCTATTGCCCCTTTTTTCCCTCTGTGTCTCTCCTTCCCCCATCCTTTCCCAGTGCCCCTCTGTTTTATTTCCCCCCTCCCCTCCCCTCCCATTTACCTGAGAGGAGTCAAGGACTCAAGGGGGCCGGCCGCACTCCACGCTGGAGCCGCCGGACCGGGTGGCAGCCTCGCCGGTCCGGCGGCACTCCTGTCAAGCTGTCACTAATGCAGACTCGCTGAAGGCTGATGGAGGAGGGAGGAGCATGTCTCTGTACCATGCTCCCTCGCGGTTCCCACAATTCCCTGCACAGGAACCGCGAGGGAGCATGGTACAGAGACATGCTCCTCCCTCCTCCATCAGCCTTCAGCGAGTCTGCATTAGTGAAAGGAGTGCCGCCGGACCGGCGAGGCTGCCACCCGGTCCGGCGGCTCCAGCGCGGAATGCGGCCGCCGGCCGGCCGGTCCCCTCAGAGTGTGTGCCACCGGACCGGCCACCCGGTGGCACATACTTACTCAGAGCAGCCCCCAGGTGCCGCGGCCCACCGGGAAAATTCCCAGTATCCCGGTGGGCCAGTCCGGCCCTGTATAGAGATACCAGATATGATTGGCAATGTGCACTGGAACAGTTCTGCAGAGCACACACTGTAGGCCTGAGACACCCGCTTGAAGACAAGTAACTGCTATTCAATCTATAACAGTGAAAAACAAATTTTGGTTTTAAAAGCACGCTATAGAGACACCAGATATGATTGGCAATGTGCACTGGAACAGTTCTGGAGAGCACACGCTGAAGGAAGGACTGACAGAGCCGCTTGAAGGACACTGACTGGCTGCTATTAGCTTACACTAGAAACCTTTTTTCTTTGTAAAAGCACGCTAAAGAGACACCAAATATGATTGGCAACTGTCAAAGCACGCTGGAACAGGTCTACAGAGCACACGCTGAAGTAGGCCTGACACCCAGACGCTTGCAGACAACTAACTGCTCTTCTATTACAGTGAAAAAAAAATATTTCTTTTAAATCTAAAGCTTAAGCTATTGTAAAAACAGATATGAGTGGTGACACTGGGCAAGAGGGCACAGTATCCACTGTGAACCTCACACAGAAGCTGGCAGGCAGGCAACTGCTCTTCTATTACAGTGGAAACAAAATTTTGGTTGTAAAAGCACGCTATAGAGACACCAGATATGAGTGGCAACTGTCAAAGTACGCTGGCAGGGTTGTGCAGGGCACACGCTGAAGGAAGGCCTGACAGAGCCGCTTGAAGGACACTGACTGGCTGCTATTAGCTTACACTGGAAACCTTTTTTCTTTGAAAAAGCACGCTATAGAGACACCAGATATGAGTGGCAATTGTCAAAGTACGCTGGCAGGGTTGTGCAGGGCACACGCTGAAGGAAGGCCTGACAGAGCCGCTTGAAGGACACTGACTGGCTGCTATTAGCTTACACTGGAAACCTTTTTTCTTTGTAAAAGCATGCTAAAGAGACACCAGATATGATTGGCAACTGTCAAAGCACGCTGGCACAGGTCTGCAGAGCACACGCTGAAGTAGGCCTGACACCCAGACGCTTGCAGACAACTAACTGATCTTCTATTACAGTGAAAAAAAATGATTTCTTTAAAATCTAAAGCTTAAGCTATTGTTAAAACAGATATGAGTGGTGGCACTGACTGTGCAAATGGGCAAGGCATCCTACCTGACACAGAAGCTGGCAGGCAGGCAACTGCTCTTCTATTACAGTGAAAAAAAATGATTTCTTTAAAATCTAATGCTTAAGCTATTGTTAAAACCGATTTGAGTGGTGGCACTGACTGTGCAAATGGGCAAGGCATCCAACCTGACACAGAAGCTGGCAGGCAGGCAACTGCTCTTCTATTACAGTGAAAAATAATGATTTCTTTAAAATCTAAAGCTTAAGCTATTGTTAAAACAGATATGAGTGGTGGCACTGACTGTGCAAATGGGCAAGGCATCCAACCTGACACAGAAGCTGGCAGGCAGGCAACTGCTCTTCTATTACAGTGAAAACAAATTATTTATTTTAAATCTAAAGCTTAACCAATTGTTAAAACAGATATGAGTGGTGGCACTGGGCAAGTAGGCACAGTATCCAATGTGAACCTCACACAGAAGCTGGCAGGCAGGCACCTGCAATTACATTACACAGGAAAAAAAAAAAAAAAGCAGCCTGATGTTATAGCCCTAAAAAGGGCTTTTTGGGGTGCTGTCCTTACAGCAGAGATCAGATGAGTCCTTCAGGATTGTAGTGGACACTGAATACCCTAGCCTAGCTATCAATTTCCCTATCTAATCAGCAGCAGCTAAACTTTCCCTCCTCTCACTAAGCATGCAGCTTCAGAATAAATCGAAAATGGATGCTGGGAGGGAGGTTGGAGGGTGTGGAAGGGAGGGAGTGCTGCTGATTGGCTGGAATGTGTCTGCTGACCGAGAGGCACAGGGTCAAAGTTTGCCCAATGATGACGAATAGGGGGTGGATCGAACTGCGCATGTGTCCGCCCGCCGCGGCGAACGCGAACACGCTAAGTTCGCCGGGAACTGTTCGCCAGCGGACAGTTCGGTACATCACTACTAGGCAGATGCTCCGTCAATGGGTGAGTTTTGCTCCATTTCCTCCAGTTACCAATTATACTGTACTTTTGTTTGTCATTTTATTTTTATATTTTTATTTTTGTAATTTTTTTTTGTCAATCTTTACATTTGTGCAAAGGAGTACATGCAGGCTTGCAAAGCCACAACAGCAATGGCAAGCTATCTATAATATATATGGTGACATAACATTATGGCATTGAATGTGCTAGCACATTTTATGAAAATAAAACCGTAATAATTCAGTCAGGCTCCTCATGCCTACCTGTTCTCTTAAATAATGCGTAGCTTGAGCAGTCGAGGTTTAAGATTAACCAAGGGCTCGGTATATAAAACCAGACAACTTTAGTAGGACATGAGAGACAGACAGGATTATTTGCCCCTCACTTGCTGCATGCAAAACTTGGTAGATGTAACTTAAAAATAAGAATATAAACATTTAATAAAATAAAAGTATTGGTTGTCTATCCATAAGCTAGTCAAGTATTAGCGTGAGCTTACTGTAGGTAGACGTAACGCTTAGTTAGTAGCTAATATAACGTAACACCGACGGTAAATCAGACAGAATATTAAATATCTCACTGGCATCAAGAAATCATCAGTTCTCAAGGCACTGAAGCACTACTTAAAAATACAAATAAACAGGCATAATGAAAGAGCTACAGCACCAAAATTGGAACTTTGTGCTAAAGCTGAGTCACTTGAATCTATCTGACTCCCCTTCGAGAGGCAATCAGGGACCCCAGAGACTGCTTGCTGTATGAAGCCTGCCTTCTTTCCTTCCCTAGATCCATGGCTTCATGAGGGAGCAGGTGAGCGCTGACCGGCCTCCAGGCCCTGGTACAGGCAATGGTACCGTGCTCTCCCGTTGGAGTGCGCCTGGCGTTCCTAGTTGTTTCGGGTGTTGTAATGCGTCAAGTCGGGGGGCCTGTCAGCCGTTGCTTCAGAATCTTATGAGTGTAGGAGACGTGCAGGGATCAAGAGACCCTACTTGCCCGCAGCCTGAAGAAAGTTGGCCTCACCCATCCAGCAACATCTTGTGTCGCAGTTGCCGTCGATGGGGACTCCGTGGTCCTCTGGATTCCCGGACTCCATGTGCGGAGCTGCAGTAGGGCAGAATGTCGTTGCAGTGTAGGTGCTGATGGAATCGCCAGCCGCAGCCAGAAGAATTGGCACAAGTTGTCAAATGCCTGCAGCATGTCTCGCTTGGCAGCCATTTTAGGTGCTTTAGGAGCATGCTGTGTCAAATTATGATGGTGTGTGCAGGAGTTAGTCATGTGAGGTGCTGGTTCAGGCAGTGTAGGCTGGGACCACCCCCGCCGGCCCAAAAGGGGGTGGTCCCAGCCTACACTGCCTGAACCAGCACCTCACATGACTAACTCCTGCACAGATGACAGTGCGACACCTCCGAACAAGGGACCGGCCGCTTCTCTGTCCTGAGCCGTCCAGCAGGCCACAGAGGAGTGTGCCACAGAAATCTCAGGTGAGTTGGACAAGTAATCAGTCCTGAGTGTGGCAGAGTGATTTTCAGCTGAGCCAGAGCTGTCTTCATAAGTAAAATCATCCAAAAATGTGCTATTGGTTTTGTTTTGCTGATTAGCATGAGGAACTCAGCCACCATGCGGCTTTCTCCCTTGGCAGTCAGGCCCTGCCCCCTTGCTTGACATTTTAAGTGCAACATTCTAAGAACTCACAAACTCACAAAATCTCTGATGTCATCAAAATACATTTTACCTTGGAATGTAGAAACATATATATTTCCATGTACTGCTGTATTTATGTGTAAATATAGAACATGCTGTGTATTACATTCTTTTTACAATGCATTTTAGATTTTTAATAGTGTAATGGTTAATCAATGAACCAAATGTGGTTCTGCTCAGTGTGAGTTTACACCTAGATTTACTTTTCATATTCTACATCATTTACCGTTTTACTCTATTTGGTTTTATCTCTTTCTTCTCACTATGAAAAAGTATCCTTTTTTTTTTTTTTTTCCACCATTATATGAGAGTCATTTTGTGGCTCAGTTCCCTCCCCATTGCTCTTTATATTTATGTCTGTTAGGGTTGAGAGATCCCGAGTGTTTTTTTTTTTTTTTTTTTTGTTAATACCTGCCTGTCTGCTTCTGTACAAGTGTTTAATCCGTATTGCTTTCCCCTGTTTAATCAACTGTCTAAATTATTATTATTATTATTATTTTTTAGAGGTTATTTACCCTATTGTTTCTTATATAATGGGATTTTTGGATTATAATATAACTCTTCAATGTTTGTGATAAATATAAAACGTTTTGTGGGGGATTTTTTTCACATAAAATGGAAGATTATTGCCGTAGAGTGTTTATTTTCTTGATTACTTTTAAGAAATGTATGCAAGTACCTCATTTTATCTGTAATTTGATTTTGGAGTTGATGATCAAAATGGCTGTGCACTAGGCTGGAGAATATGAAATTTTTTTACAGAAGCAATCAAGAACAGATGACAAGTTCAACTGAACTGTCTGGAATGACCTCCAAAAATTCTGGCTGGATTTTGGTTAATGGAAAATCTTTGCCATGTGGTAAATTGTGAGCGCTTTTTTAGACTAGACCAGCAGTTCCCAAAATGTGTGATTATAGCACCGGGAAATATTATTGCTGAATAGGGGCCCAGTCAGGAGCCGCAGTCCTTTAAGACTTTGACCGGGCCCCTGTACTGTTGGCAGGCTGGGAGGAAGCTTCATGTAGAGAGATAACCCTAGAGGCAGAGAAGGTAGCCACATCATGAGGGGAGAGGAGCATGAAGAGTTGCTCCAGACCCCTCACTCCCACCAGCTAGCAGTAGGAACAGTCAATCAAGCCACCCTTCTAAACACATAAGGTAAGCTAACAGGAGGGTGGCTGGAGATTTAAAAATACATCTAAGCAGTCAAACGCCAGCACAACATTCAAACACAATCCTGCAATCTAACACAAATATGACTTACAAACACACCCCTGCATTCAAACTCAAAAAGAATATACAAATACACCCCTTCACTCAAACCAAATACTTCACACAAATGTATATCCGATATTTAAAAGTAAATACTACATACAAATTCACTCCTGCAATGACACACAAACATTACATACAAACACGCCCCTGTATTAAAACACTAAAACTATATACAAGCACTCCTTCTAACATTAACGATATAGTGCCAGTATATGCTGCAGCTCTGTACAGATATACAACCTACACATTTTTACTTGGGGCACCTTGGAAAAATATTGAAATATTAAGGGAGCCTTGAAACTAAAAAGTTTGGGAACGTCTGGATTAGACAATATATTTGAAGCTAACCTGAATTTTGTGTTATATAATATTTTAATTTTAAAGAGGAACTGTCCCTTTTAGAATACTGTAAGTAGGGTAAGGTAAAAAATATAAACAGACAAACTTGCTTGTCAGCTGAGGATCCCAAGTTCAATTTTCAGTGTTTAGAAAATAACAACTCAAAAAAAACACGGTGTAATAAATATCAAAAAATAAATAAAACGGGCAGCAACACACATATATAAGCGACTAGATCTGAGTGTAGGCTCACGAAATAAAATGCATGTGCGCACCTAAATAAACTGAAAGAATAATCAAAAATGTTTATACCAATATAAATGTATTTATTATTAGATGATTAATAAAAAGATAGCCAGATAACTCTACAATTAGTAAAATTGATATAATATATGGTATATAGTAGAATATAGCTATCTAGAAATATAAAAAATCATACAGTAATATAGACATGAAAAAATAAATAGCATAAAAATAAAACAGCTCAATAGAAGTACCTAGCCTCGGTGGGGGCCCCCACCGAGGTGTAAACCGGAGGAATATGTGGGAGCAGGACGAAATCCGACGTGTAGGGAGAATAATGCTGAACCGCGGTCGGAATCTTCTAAAAAGACCGCGGTAGGTAGAGAAGGCACTCCAGCAGGGAACGTGTTGCACCACGGTCGGTGCCTTCAAAAAAGACCGCGGTGTACGAAGACCGGCCGGCAGCAGAACACGCTTCGAGTGGATACTCACGGAAATTCCTGCACCCGACCTCTTCCTGCAACGGCTGATCAAGGTGTCGAGTTTAACAGCTGTGGCTAATCGACGCGTTTCGTCCCGCCCACGGGACTTTCTCAAGATGCAGGAACAGCCACAGTTCAAACTTTATATACACCCACCAATTAACCATTAAATACAGAGTAAATGAACAAAAAATGAATAAAGATGAATAGAAGTAGCAACTAAAATAATAAACAAAGCTACCCATAGGGCACACAGAGGAAAAGGGTGAAACCCTAAGACATCCATGTACATACATAAATTTTTTAAAAAACATAAAGGACCAAAATGTACCAATAAACATCTATAGTGAAGAACCCCTATAACTTAAGGGGACAGATGCTGATCGTGTACATAAATGACAGTCAGCTTCAAGAGTGGTCTAGAATCATCAATATCAATGATAAATAATATATCTCATGATATTTATACAGAAAGATATCTGTACCAAACCAAAAACCAACATAGAAAAAATGCAAATATAAGCAAACCAAAACGAACCAGTTGGGTTTTGAAGCGCGATCTATAATCGTAGGTGCTTATGGTAGGTACCCCCTAATATATACACAAAACCATCTGATCAGGACCCACAAAAGAAAACCACAGAACCAGCATAAAGGTATATGAATATGAATAGATGTGAAATAAAAAAGGAAAAACCAATAATAATAAAAACCCCTTAAAATAGATCTAGCTCCTCATTCAGGCCGTTGGGTGTCATGGTATTCAACCTAAAGATCCACATGGATTCGCATTTGATAAGTTCCCTCTTCCTCTTGGCCAAATCTTGGAATGGGGGAATATGCGTTAGGCCCAATAACCTGATGCCAGAAGGATTATTATCGTGGAAAGTAGAAAAGTGTCGAGCTACTGAAGATTTGCAGTTGTTACGAATTATAGCTGTTCTATGTTCACGGAACCTACATTTCAAGGGTCTTATTGTTTGGCCCACATACTGCCGACCACAGGGACAGATTAACAAGTATACCACAAAGGAGGTGTTACAACTGATATCTGATTGAACGAAAAAATATTCAGAGCTATTAAACGGGCTAAAACTTGAGATAGAATGCCAAATAAAGCCACATGTCAGGCATTTGGTGTGACCACAACGTTTACTTGTGAGGCCCTTATTTGTCAGTGTCGTTTTCCTCTCTTTGTGGCACGGCAATTTGGAGGGTGCTAGAATGTTCTTCAAGCTAGGTGCTTTCCTGAATGTAACTCTTGGTGAGTCCGAGATGCAAAAGGATAGCCAAGGATCTTTCCTCAAGATGGGCCAGTACTTATGAAGGATCTCAATGATGTCATCGTACGCTTTACTAAAAGAAGTTGTAAAGATAGGTGTAGTACCCTTACCAACTTCCTTAGTGCTGATGTTAAACTTAGCAGTCTTGTATTTCGGGACTTGAACATTGTCCAAAAGTTGGAGAATCATATAGTGCTCCTCTGTGTGTAGTTTCTGCTCGTGATAAGTACTTGCGGGGGATTGCCTTGAACTGGGAAGATCCAAACCTTGATTCCCAAGGGTGGGGGTATCACCATAGTTAAGCCCCTTCAGATAAGCATTCAAAATCTTATACGGTGGATAGGACTTTTCAACGAAACGTTGACATAGAACAAAGGATTCTCTTTCATAATCAGACAGAAACGAACAGTTCCGTTTGATTCTAATGAATTGTCCCAGAGGGATGTTGTGGATCCATGTGGGATGATGACAGCTGTTAGCGTGTAAGTAACCGTTTACATCCACACTCTTTTGGAAAGTTTTGGTGATAATTCTACTCCCAAGCCCTGTAAGAGTTAAGTCTAAAAAATCAATTGTGGACCTGTGTTTCTTGTGCGTGAAGGAAAGACCCCATCTGTTGTTGTTAATGTAGGTCATGAAGTTGTCTATATCTTTCCAGTCACCCCTCCAAACAATTAAAATATCATCGATAAATCTTCGATATAGGGCGAGCCGCTCCATCCAGTATGGTTCCGCAAAGATCATTTCTTGTTCCCAATGGCCCATAAACAAGTTCGCGTAGGAGGGAGCGAAACTCGCCCCCATCGCAGTACCCTTCTTCTGTATAAAGAACTTTCCATTAAATTCAAAATAATTATGTTTCAACATAAATTCCGTAAAACTGATAATGAATTGTGATTGTTTCTCTGGGAGGAGTGGATCTGCTCCTAGATAAAGGGAGAGGGCTTTTAGGCCCAAAGTGTGGTCAATGTTTGAATAGAGGGCTGCTACGTCTATCGTCAGCCAACAATAGTGCTCAGACCATTCAATCTCCTTAACTAGGGACAACACATGTCCTGTGTCTTTCACAAAGGATGGCAGATGGGGAACGTATCTTTGCAGATGGAAATCCACCCATTTGGAGATGGGAGAGATCAATGAATTTATACCCGATATAATGGGGCGGCCTGGGGGGTTGGTAAGGGACTTGTGCACTTTAGGCAGATGGTAAAAAATAGGAACCTCTCCTTGTGCTGACAGAAAAAAGCTCCTTTCTTTTTTATCGATCGCCCCACACAGTGAGGCTGCTTCTATGAGGTCTCTCAGTTCGCCCTTGAAACGCAAAGTGGGATCACTTCCCAGTACCTCATAATAATCCCTATTTTCAAGTATTCGCTCTGATTCCTTCAGATAAGCAGTTCTATCCAACAAAACAATCCCCCCTCCCTTGTCCGCCCCTTTAATAATGAGGTTATTATTAGTTTTCAAACTGGTGATAGCTGCTAGTTCAGCTTTATCCAAATTACTGCAAACTCGATCTTTTTTCTTTTGAAGATTCTTACAAAGAATTCTTAGATCGTTCAAGACCAAATCATAAAACATTTGGATGTATGGACCTTTATCTATCTGGGGATAATACATAGAGGGGGGTTTTAGGCCAGATGGGATAATGGCCTCTATAATATTTGATGTATCCTCATATTGACTTGATGGCACTTCCTGTTCATCCAGAAGAGAAATTAGATTATAGAAGACAATTTTATCCTGTGGGGTATTGAAGGCTTTAGGGCAAACCTCCACGCCTTTAGAATCTCTGATGTTAAAGGATCTTACTACAGTCAGTTTCCTGACAAAGTGTTTGACACAAAACTCTGTAAAGTAATACAATGTGAGCAGGATATTACTTCAAGATTTAGATAGATTAGGGGAATGGGCACTCAAATGGCAGATTCAATTTAATGTAGATAAATGTAAAGTTATGCACTTTGAGATAAAGAATGCACAAGCAACTTGTATCCTAAATGGTAGTAAATTGAAATAACAAACAAGAAGTATTTTGGAATTGTTATAGACCACAAACTAGACAACAATGTGTGAGGTCAATCAACATAGCTAGGTGCCGCAGCCCTTAGGCGATCAGCGAACCTCTTTTGAGACACTACTGCACAGGACAGAGCAGAGTGGACTTGCTCCCACATCTCCCATAAATTGGCAAGGTGAGCATCCAAAGCAGGTATTCCCTTTTCAGAGAATACACCAGGTAGGACGCTGGGTTGAAAGGACTTAAGCCAGTAGAGGCATGAAACCATATTTCCGGCAAATTCAGCCCATGGGAGAGGGCCAGACCAATTATCCTGATGCTCATTAGCAAAACAGCGCAAGTATACTTCCAGAGACTTGTTCGCCCTATCAGCAGCACCATTAGACTGTGGGTAATAGGAAGAGGAGAAATAGTATGCCCATTTCTTTACAAAAACCCCTCCTGAACCTGGAAATAAACTGAGGCCCTCTGTCAGAGACAATATCAACTGGGAAGTCAAAATACTTCCTTGGCAAAGATATTGGCCAGTTGAGTAGCAGAGGGTAGTTTTTTACAGGGGAATAAAGTGGGCCTTTTTTGAAAACCAGTCCTTCATCATTAAAATTACTGTATGACCTTCAGAGGGAGAAAGGTCCACTATGAAATCAATGGAAAGGTGTGTCCAAGTTGACTTGGGTATAGAAAGAGGCATAAGAAGGCCCACTGTTTTTTGTGTAGAGGACTTTGACTTGGAACAAATCTCACATGCTTGAACATAATCTTTAATCATATTCTTGGAAGAAGGCCACCAAAATAACCTCGTAATGTTCTCATATGTCTTATTTACTCCTGGATGACCTGCCATTTTAGAATTATGAAATAAAGACATAATCTTTTTCCTGTCTTTCTCTTTTACGTATAATAAACCATTTTGTTGTTCAGGAAGTGATTGAGTCTGATATTGTTTGAATTAATCGAGTAGCAAGGAGGAAACCACAAGGTGAGTGGCAGCTATAATATTAGCTGGAGGAACAATGGTTTCAGGAACAGTGGGAGTGGTTTCTAATGGTTCATGTAGTCTAGATATGGTGTCAGCTTTGAAGTTACGGTACCCAGGTCTATAAGTGATAGTATATTGAAAACGCAATAAAAATAAGGACCATCTGGCCTGTCTTGAGGATAAACGCTTGACATCAGCAATGTATGAAAGGTGTTTATTAATTGTGATTACCAAAATGGGATACTTAGCATCCTCTAATAGATATTGCCATTCTTTGAAAGCCAGTACAATAGCTAAGAGTTCCCTGCTCCAAATGTCATAGTTATTTTCAGAGTCAGATAGCTTTTTGGAAAAGAAACAGCATGGGTGAAGGGATTCGTTGGGGGGGTTTTCTATGAGAGAGAACAGCTCCCACTCCCTACTCAACAATAAATGGTAGTGATGGATCAGGATGATGCAGGACAGGAGCTGTCGTAAACGCTTGCTCAAGCATTTCAAAGGCCTTAAGAGCCTCTGGACTCCAAACCCGAGGATTAGTACCCTTCTTGGTCATCTTGGTGATGGGGGCAATAATGGAGGAGAAGTTCTTTATGAACTTTCTATAGTAATTTGCAAAGCCCACAAACCGTTGGATGGCTTTGAGACCTTGCGGGAGTGGCCAAGACTTAATAGCCTCCAATTTAGAGGGGTCCATACTAAATCCCTCTTCCGAAATGATATACCCCAAAAACTGCACAGACGTCTGATCGAAGAGACATTTCTCCAATTTGCAGTAGAGGCCGTTCTGTAGCAGTTTCTCTAGTACTAGCCTAACATGTTTGTGGTGGGTTTTGAGGTCTGGGGAATATATGAGAATGTCGTCCAGGTATACTACTGCACATACATGCAGAAGATCCCAGAAGACATCATTAATCAGGTCTTGAAAGACCGCAGGGGCATTACAGAGCCCAAAAGACATTACTAAATACTCATAGTGTCCACTGTGAGTGTTAAAAGCAGTTTTTCATTTATCGTTTTCTGTTATTCTCACTAGATTATAAGCACTCCTGAGATCGAGTTTGGTAAAGTATCTGGATCCTTTAACATGGTCAAATAGCACAGTAATGAGGGGGGTGGAGTAGGCATTCTCTATAGTAATTCTATTGAGACCCCTATAGTCAATACAAGGCCTCAAGTCTCCCTCATTTGTTAGTGACAAGGATGATGCAGAGGTAATTTGTCAGCCTCATTCTTCTCAAAAACCTGTGGTAGGTCAGCTTATTGGGAATGAACAGAAGTTTATAAAGGAGATGCTATAGGCACATTGAGCAAGCATACATAATGAATCTGATCAAGACAGCCCTGCTGACAGTTCTTTCCCAAGGATAGAATGTCTAAGTTGCCCCAGTCAATTATAGGGTTGTGCCTAACCAACCATGGAAAGCCAAGGACAATTGGTACTATAGGAGTTTAGGATCTGAAAGGTTATCCTTTCCTTTTGTAATGCTCTGACTGTCATCTATAATTCCTGGGTTTCTTGTGTCACGAAAGGTTTGCCTAACAGTCTACCATCTATGGTTTCAACAGCCAAGGGTGTAGCCTTTCAGACCAGAGTCAGGGCAGCAGATTTAGCAAATTTTCTATTCATTAAATTGTCCGCGGCACTAGAATTGATCAGGGCTTCAGTGGTTATGGTTTTACCGTTGACTTGAAGTAAGACAGTAATAAGCGGTCTGGTGGTCTTTGCAAGAAGGGATAAAGTCATAACACCCAAGGCCAACCCCTCATTAGGCCCTAGGTGCTTGAGTTTCCCTGAAGGCTAGAGCACGCCTTCCTAAGATGCCCCTTCTTCCCACAATAGAGGCATAAACACTCCCTTCTGCAGTAAGACTTCTCAGCCTCTGATAATTTAGTGGAGCTGAACTGCATAGGTTCAGGTGGTGGCGAACTGGGTGGAGGTAGAGCGAGCAATGGTGTAGTGGGTAGATAGGGGAGTCCATAGCTGTGTACCCTTCTTTGGCTCTCTCTATGATTACGGCATTCCCTGATGTGATTATCTAAAATGATGCAATAATCAACGATGTCATCCAGTAAGATGGGTATTTCCCTGGGTGCGATTTCATCCAGGATGTAACCGGCCAATCTTTCCTGGAAGGCGGTTACTATGGCATCATTATTCCAGATCACGTCTGCCACCAAGGTGCGGAATTCTATAGCATTATCTGCTACTGTTCTCGAACTCTGCTTGATTCCACTTTACCAGCGGAAGTGACCCTTCCGGGAAGATCAAAGGTTTTCTTAAATGTAGAGAGAAAGTCGGAATAAGACATGGATAAACTGGATTTCCAAATGGTATTAGCCCAAGCCAAGGCCCTACCCGATAGGTGGTTAATTAGAAATTCTGTTTTAATCTGTCCCTAGGGTGAATGTAAATCTGGGTAAGAAATCCTTGACACAGCATGGGATCACCACTATTGCGCTGAGGAGGCTTCATGTGAACAGTATGAGCCGGCGCAAGAGGTACTGGTGCAGGAATTGAAACTGGTGGAGCAGCAGTACCTTTCTGTACGTCAGGTTGAAAGTGGGCAGTACAGACAAAAATGGTCTGCAGTGCTTGGGCAAACAGGTCCATACGGTGGTCCAGACTATCCATCCTGGAATCGTGATTGGCCAACTGCCGTGAAATGTCAGCAGGTTCCATTTGGCCCTGTTGTAATGTCAAGAACTCCGGAACCAGACACGCTGATAAAACACAGACACACAAAGTGCCGTGCCGTTCGTTAGAGTGGCCGGGCTGAGCACACAGAGAGAAGTCAGTATACAAGCCAAAGTCAGAAGAAACCAGAGAGAGAGAAAAAAATTGATAAGACAAGGGGGTTAAAGAAAACAGGATAAACGATGAGACAAGCCAACATTTCGGTAACCAGACAATCAGACAAACGGACAGAGTATACGCGCTATTGGGCTATCAAAAGACCACAACAGGGCACAAAGGAATGGAAGAGGTGAGTTTAAATATGTTTATGGAGTTTCTGCTTGGCTAGCTTCCAATCATAATTAACTATCACACGTGGAAGGTATTTGGTCCTCCCACTGTGAGTAGTAACATCATCAACGAGCGCCGAGTCAGGTAGCTGCGTGCAGCGTCATAAACACTGGTGCCAGGACTGAACATAGCCGTATGGAACCCGCCACTCACAGTGGGCAGCACAGAGAAGTTGGACGCGAGCGGGGCGCGGGTGCCAGATGCCGCTGCTCGCAGCGAGAGGTTAGCTGAAGGTATCACAAGCCGGGCGTGGCCAGCAGAAGCTGACGCTCACGGGGACCTGTAACCTGTTCTAAAGAAGGATATTATGGCACTGGAAAAAGTGCAGAGGCAGACTACAAAATTAATGAAAGGATTTGAACATGTTCATTATGAAGAAAGATTAACAGTACACATTTATATCTGTCATCTGAATTTTCTGCCTGAAGATGTGGTTTTATCAGTCTGTACAGATGTTTAGACTGCAATTGGCTGAATACTTGCAAAATTATAAAATTCAGGGATGTAATTTTTAATTTGTGATATTAACAGCTTCTTGATTTAAGCAAAGATCTGACTGATTTTCTGGGGTCAAGAATTATTTTTTTTCCTAGTTTGTTACAAAATAGGAAGGGCTTCAAATATTTGTATTGCCTTTTTTCCGATCAACTACAAACACAGATGTGAGGAAGGCTGAATTTGATGGACACATGTCTTGTTTTAGCCTATGTAGCTATGTCTATCTCAAAAGCTGAAATTGTTGCCAATAAAATTTACAGCCCTTTTACCTGCTGGAAGTGGAGCTTACAGTATTCTAGCTCCCTTACAAATTGGCATTGCTTTTTAATTTGAATTGCCTAGCAGTTTTTACTTTGCTATAAGCATTTAGAGGAGTTAATACTCCACATTTGGGATAGTAAGTTGAGTATATTGTCATGGTTATTCCCTAAAGGATTACTTATCCTGAATCCTAAAACGTGAATTTCAAATTGTAGATCAGAGGAATGCCCCTAGTGTGTTCAAATTAGACTTGTGTGTGAGAGGAATGATGAGTGCAGGGTGAGCTATTACATTGGTTCAATAACTAGGTAAATTAAGCAAACGCATTTTTTCTTTTGAAGCTACATAGCATTAAAAAATCACCTTTCCCCCTTCCACTTCAATATGCAACATTGTTCATTAAAAAGAGAGCAATTTTAATGAGTCTATTAAAAGAATGTGGAAAATAAAAATGCTGTTTCAGAAAAAGTTTAACTTTTTATAAAATGCATTTTTTTATATTTTGGATTGCATTCCTATGTATATATAGTACAATAGACCTATTTGTATGTCCTTTGGTACAAACACAATCCTTGTAGCTTTAATCAAATAACTCTGGGTCTTTAACCGGTCCAAACTTACATGTCAGATGCCTGTTAGCACAGAATTCAAAGGCACTCTTTGCTTCCCCCTCACCCCCAAAAAAGGCAAATAAAGTGAGTTTAATGAATGTATTAATTCGACATATAATTTTATTACAAGACACGGAGGCTCCTATTGCATATCCTTTTCTTTACTGTCCACCAATAGCAGCAAAGAATACAAAACAGAATGAAAAATAATGCATACATAGCAACATAGGCCACTCCCAGCCAAGTCCCAGTATAATAGCAGGCACCACCCTCAGATCTCCCTCTTCCTTTGCTGCTCCACAGTCAGATAAGTATCTAATTTTCTCTGTTCTGTGGGTTTTTGTTAAATTTGGTGATTCGTTATTATTTGCTGTTTTATTACATGTATTTTCAGTCTCTATTTACTATGTTTATGGTAGACTCTGGGTCCCAGACCAGCTGTAGGCTCTTTTGACCGGTTTGGGTTTTTTTGTTGTACCCCTGTCCTTTTCTCACTTTCCTCTATATCTTTCATCTCTACTTGAGGTTTCTGTATTTGGTACCTGCTTTCTGGTTCTGCCCTTGTATGGGCAGACTGAAAATACATGTAATATAACAGCAAATAATAACAAATCACTCAATTTAATAGAAACCCACAGAACAGAGAAAATGAGGTACTTATCTGACTGTGGAGCAGCAAAGAAAGAGGGAGATCTGAGTTCCCAGTACTAGTAGGCTACACATGCTTAGTATGCCATGAATGTGAGTGAGCATTGATGTGTGTGTGCCACTGAGTTTCTCTGTAGTGAGCTTGTGTGTGTGTCAGCTTGTCTGTATTGGTCTTCTGTGTATGTCTCAGACCTAGTAATCTTGTGTGTAGTGACCGTGTGTGTCTCTGTAGTAAATTTGTTTGTAAGTGTGTGTGTGTCAGTGAACTTGTGTGTTATGAGCTTGGGTAAGTTTGTCAATGAGTTTGTCTGAAGTAAGCTTGAATGTGAGTGTTTGTCAGTGAGTTTGTGTCTGTGGGGGGGGGGGGGGGGATTATGTATACATCATGTCAGGTGTACAGCAGCACAAAACCTAAAAATATCTCTGCTCAATGCTATCTACTTAAGTTAAAATGGTAGCAAATTAATATCCAAATGATGAAATAAAGGCTATTTTTGCCTCAATTTTTGCCATTTGGATTATACTTCATTATACAATTAATCTTCCAGTGCCCCTCCTAAAAATCGAGTTTTGGATCCCTCTTGCCCTTCTCCCAGTGGCTTGCTTCTCTGTGGGCAGGCTTGAGCTGTATAATGGCACCTTAAAACTTCATATAGCAGCCCTGATACTAGTGCCCGACTCCTCTTGCATTTTAAAATCTGCCGGCAGATTTCAAAATGCGGGACAGGTCCCTAGGACTTAAGTTTGCTGGGACAGTAACCCTAGAATGCAATTTTCCCGGCACATTTGGGACTGCTGGCACCTGTGTGCTCATAATATATTGTAAATATGTGGGTATAATGAGTGTATACAGCTGTTTAAAGTATAATGTGAGTATGAGTGTCTGAAGCTCTGTATACTTGCATCTATCAAGTTCAGCATATCTCACATCTGTTTCTGCCGTAGATCCAAAAGAAGACCAAAAAAAAAAACACAAAAAAAAGCCACAAGCTTTTTTGCAGGAAACTTGGAAAAGAAATCCTTCTCAAATCCAGAATGGCAGTCAGATCTCTCCTTGGATTAAAAAGCTGTTAACCCATATTTTAAATATCATATCCCTCAATATTATGTTTTTTGCATAAGACTCTGATAAAACAGACTGATGAAACCACCTTTTCCGGCAGAGAATTCCACATCTTCATTTTTCTTACTGTAACAAAACTTTTTTTTTTGCCTCGGTCTAAATGCTCCATTTCCTTTTTTTTTTTCTATTCTTTTTTTTCTGCATCAAGGCAAAATTACAGTTTCATGGTTTTAAGCGGCATAACTCGGGCCATGATTCTAAAAAGATTTCCGACAAGAGCTACTAAACTGCTCAATAGGAAATCATAGTTCATGTGACCTAGTAAATAACAAGAGCAAGACAATCAGATCCTGTTGTGTGTGAATTTTTCTTTTGTGCTATTAAAAAAGCCTATGAGCACAAATGATTGCCCAGGGAAGGCTTGATGCCTGATGCCCTCCTCTCTCACCCCATCCCTAACAGGTGGGAGGGTGGAATAAACAAAAGAGTTAACTGGAAAGGGGCCTCATGAGTGACCCTCTACCTACCACATCCTCCTCACCCTGGATCCAGACACCCTCCTCCCCCCTTATATGGATGGAAATATTATTTTTGGTTGCAATGTTTTTACTGTTTACCACTTTCATGATGATCTCTGCCAGCATTGTGCAAACCCTGCACTTATGGAACGTCATGGAAAAATAAAATACACTGAATTACTTTCTAAAGTTAGCCTGCAAGCCATGCTTGTAAACATCACAGACCTTTCATTCTCACTCCCAAGTGCCAGATATGTTTTAGATGTGCAGTTTTTCCTGGGAAATAGTCAGTCCACCTATTAATGAAAAGAAAAGCAGACAAAAATATATAAGCTGGACACATATCACATCCAAATGCGTGCTTTCTGAAGAGCTGCTGAGGGTCTGATTAGACGCTTTACACATGTAATATGTATTATATTGGCAGAAATTGTCCTGTTACTCCTTTTTTTTTATTGTAATGTTTTTTGTACTGTTTCAAATTAAGTGGAAATTGTTTTAAATTTAACCCACGTGACATTTTTTTTTTTTACTTTCACCATCTTCCAGTTAATTAAATCAAAATGAAACCAACAGTGAGCTGTGATAATGCACCATGGGCTACCTACCAATATTTTGTCCTTGAGGCCAAAGGCAGATACCCCCAATGCATGGAAGTGTGAGTGCGATGGTGAAGCAGAGTGTGTGTGCTAGTACAACATTATTTATAGCTCTGGCCATGCATTTAATGATGAAGGAAAAATCCAAAAAACACTGTAGTGGTTATGGTGCCCGGAGTGCCCTGGTGCCCCCCCAAGGTAACAAGTCAAATATTTTGAGAATGGTTTAAAAACGTACCTGGGGTCCGTTCGGTGCCAATTACATCCTTGTCTGCCCCCAGAAGTTCCTGCTCTGATCGATGCAGGGAGGAATTAATTGGCTGAGAGTGTCCAGTTGACATTCTCAGCCAGTGAACCAGCTTTGAATAGCAGGGCTAAGCTCAGAGTAGCTAATGAAATCTTCTTGGTGGTGGAGGTGACCAGCAACTGGTGAACCCAAGGTAAGAGTGCCAGGAAACTCCTGGCACCATAAGCACTACAGCAGGTGCATGGAGGGTTCCTTTAAATGGTTACATGGCTCATGCACGTAAAGTAGAGAGATTGTAAGCGTGGACACCTTGTCAAGATCCTCCTAAAGACTAGGCTTCCTACCCTCTTCCCTCTTATAGTGTCAAACACGGGATCATTACAACCTAAAACTCTGAACTGGCTATGAAGCTTAGGGCAAAGCCAATAAAATCAAAGTGTGGGTGCGAGCATGACTGCGTTATAGTAAATTTAAAGCAATTCATTTTCAGTTTAATATATCATTTATCTTAATAATAAATTATATATTCATAGCTTATGGAAGTGTTCAGTTAAAGTGAACCCATAACGATAGGTAAACTGAACTGTAACTAGATTGCCTATTTAAAAAAAAAAAAAAAAAAACATTAATTCTACAAGTGCATTTTTTTTTTTTAAATAGCTGTATGACCAACCAAGAATACAGTTAGTTCATGGGTTTTATTATAGGGTTGTAGTCCAGTTTTACACCTAAAGCAGATGGTTGTTTTGTCCAGTTTTTCTGATTTTCACTGCTAACACATTTCTTTTTTTTATATATTTATATATATATATATATATATAAATTTAGGAACCAGTTACAATGTACAAACACACACAAATTTATATCTAAGAATAAAATCACGCTGATAAAACTGCCATGCATTCAGAGTTAAGATAATGATCAGGTTAAGACTGCAGCATTATAAATAAATTCATTTTGTAACTGTTCTAATTAGAGTTGCTGCATTAGACCGCTAATGTGTATTAAAAAAATAAAAATCTTGTATTCCACATCTCTGAAACAGGCAGCCTCATACAGCATAGATATATTGTCCCTTATTCCTGTGCAACCTTCTCTACTTTATTAACTAGATTTGAATAAGAGCGCTGGAATTTTTCTACGGTTATTTGTGGCCTCTCTTTGAACTAATAATTATTTGCATTTGTTTGAAATAATGTAGAAAACCATTTTTAAATCACATTTAACCAGAACAAGTAAGCTTGTCTTTTTGCTAGTTTCCAAGTACATTCTGAGGTCCTAAAAGTAATATCTAGGAACACTCAAAGCACTATAACTACTGCAGCCGGCCAGACGCCACTGGGCATCCACTGCCGCCCTTTCTGCTCCTAGAAGCTCGTACTCTGAGCTAAGCTCGGTGTAGCAGAGAGATGCTTGGCTGAAGGCTTGTTAAGTTGGCGCTATCAACCAATTAGCTGTACCAAGCTTAAGAGGAGGCAGTAACTGGAGCTCAATGTACCCCTGCTGAGCTGTGAAAGCGTTCTCACATGGTTTGACCATTTATCCTGAGTGGGCACCAGGGCATGTCTGGTACCATAACCACTACAGCAGTCTGAAGCAGTATTATTGCTTGTAGGGTTCCTTTAATGGTACTTTTTTTATTGGCCTTAGAAGCGTGAGACTGTTAGCTGGTTAACAAATTTGTGTTGCTGAGATACTGCGGCTGGAATACTGTTCGCTTTGAAAGATGTGCTGACGTAGTTCAGATATTTTGGCCTTAAATTTTAAATTCCCTTTGAATTCTTAACAATTGTCAATGAATAACATTGGAAACGAATATTCAAGGATATAATAATTTGCATTAAAACAACGTGTTGATTCCTTTATTTTTTTTTATTTATAGTTCAAATCTCTTACTTGATTGATATATATACAAAACAAATAATATAAAATATAAAATAGCATAATATGACATTGCAGGCATTAGCATGTGGAATGAGTTTTTTTTTACATGAGTAGACAGATGGCACTGTGCCCATATAACAAAATTAAGAGGAAAAAAACAAACATGTGGACCCTTAAAAAAAAAAAAAATGATTGGGTTACTGGTTGATTATTGTGTAAACCCCATGTGAGGGCCCGGTACCGAGCCAGCTGGCTCATGGAAAACATAGTAGGCCGATGCCCAGACTAGGTAAGGGTAGAGATCTTTCACAAGAGTCACTCGAATAGGCATCCCTGAGCATCACCTTGAGGACAACTGTACCAGCCCAAGCTTGGCAATGAGTCAACACAGCGACTAATAGTGCTCCAGTATTAGGAATCTGCAGAGGGAGTGGATTCATTTTTACCCTAAATTTTTGTTGGTAAAGTTGAAATTCGGATTTCCCCCTTCTGTTGCACCAGCTGAAAAAACAATGTGTGAAAAGCTGAAATTGATAGACTTAGCCCCTTAAGGACAGAATCTCTTTTGAAATGCAACGTGTTTGTAACCAAGACCTTTTTGGCACTTTTGCCATGCGTTCATTCTACCACAATTTCACCCATTCTGTATAAGTGCACCCATACATATTACATATATTATTCAAATTCAAAACTGCTATATAAAAGTATATATGAGAAATATAAAATGATAGGCTGCTCCAAAGGGTTAGGGGTACAATATATGTAAATAGGAAAATAAAAGTGGAGCAAAATATGCAGAGTCCTTAGATAACAATACAAGCGTACCACATGGTAAAAACAGGAGTGCAAAATAATTCAAAATAATAGTAGCAGTACGTGAAGGCCTGGTAAAGTTTGCTTATATTCTAAGGTTTGTAAACCACCAAGATGTTCAGGATCCAGGAACATATATAAAAGAGAAAATGTCTCCAATAGTGTAATAAGTTCAAAATAAAATATAACAGATAAAAAGAAGTGCCAAATGGCCTACTCACACGGAATAGAGCTAAAACCAGCTCTAGTATAGTGCGCCTGCAGTGGATTTCAGGGATATCGAAGGAAGGTGCAATCAGCAGATATCGTAGCAGCAGGGTATGTGTAAAAACTAAAATAAGAAGTGCGACAATAGTGCTAAAATATAATAAAGCAGGAGTAAAAATAGATTAAATGTACTCACACTTTTCTGAGCAGATAGACCGCTCAATGTAATCAGTGTAGGTGGTATAATCCCCACCTGGGATTCTTGGTGAGGTCCTCCCTGGGAAAATAAAATCAGGATGCCACATAATAAAAGAAAAGGTATATGGCACAATATACTTATAAAATGGCCAAAAACCTTTATTGTGACAAAAAAATAGCAGTATATACAGTCCACAACGTGTTTCACACACAATGGGCTTTCTCAAGTGGTAATCAAACAAATACCTGGCAAACAAATTCTTATATAGGGTATAAAACATGATAAAATCAATTTGACGGAAAAATGACATCATGATCACGTGATAGTGATCATGACTAATAGTACTTTATCAAAATCATAAATATACCTTATATTAAGCAAGATATATAAATTAAAAAGAAGATAGTATTAAACTACTATAAAAAATGAGGGTTAAAACGTAAGATTAAGGAATAAAAGTGGAATGGGCGTGAAAGGGGAGAAAGGGCATTGAGGGGTCCAGAGTCTAACGTTACCCAGAGATCCAGAATGCTGTAAGTCCATTCCTGAATATAATAATACCCCACATGTATACCTTTTCCCCTAATCCAAACCCCACATACAAACCTGAATCCTACTCATTACCCTACCTACAATCCATCTCCTAATCCTTCCCTTAATCCTATCTCAGTACTGCCATCAGCAGAGAGAATCCCCAGCTCACACAGTACAGAGCACTCTGAGCACTCAGCATCCCATAATTAGCACACAAGAAGGAGATCTCTCTCTTATGATGCAGCTCCTGAACCTGTGATCGGTGCTTGGCAGCGGGCACCTGGGAGTTTCTCTCAAACAGGCTCAGAATCCTCATGACTGAGCATGATCACTCAGCCAGAGTGATTTAAAGGACCACATGCAGCTCTCATAGCTGATCTATCATTCTGCAGCCACTAATTGTAGCCCAAGCTGATAGAGGGGACCCTCAAGTATCAAAATATACCTGAGGCTCCCTCTTTTAAATATAAAACCAAATGGGGGGGAAATAAAACCACACAGAAAAGTCGAAAATCTACTATGATGCAACTTCAATAAAAATAGTTTTAAGCTGGGGGTCAGTCTCAAGATTTTTGCGGCAGAACATAAATGTATTTTAATGAATTTAAAGGGCCACGTGCAATGCACACTTTAAACATTACACATAGCTCATTTGTCAGTCTGGGACCACTAAATGTGGCCTAGCTGATAGATGGGATCATCAGGTATAATGATACCTTGGGCTCCTTGGTACCAGCCGGGATTTAACTCTGCTGGTACTTTTAATGAGTGACAGTATATACAAGCAACAGGCATTAAAGCCCTGCATTGCGTGATGGCATAGACCAGGGGTCAGCAACCTATGACACGTGTGCCATGCTTGTCAGTCGAGGTGCCTTTGCATGGCTCTCAAGGCTGCCAGAGCCAAACAGGCTCTGGCCTATCACTGGGACTTCAATCTGCTAGTGCAACCTTGACAGTGATTGCAGGGGGTGAGGGACTATCCACGTACACAAACAGAACCCCACAAGCAGCCTCTAACATGCAATGCCATAAACAGCCCCAGACCTACAAAACACAATGTGACATATCATCAAGATACACAAATCCACAAGCAGCCCCCATACACAGTCCACATTCACATGTATCATACATTATACAACAAACTACTCCTAAACATATACAATATAACCACTCATATTCATACATACAACGTTGCAAAGCAACTGAGCACCCATAAGTAACACAAGTAGATCACAGCAACAAATGCACAATACATTTTTTAAAAATAGTTCTGCCACGCCAAAAGACTTCAAAATCTTGCTTTGATACAGTACTACTAAAAGGTTGACTACACCTGGCATAGACTGTCCTATGGTCATTAAGGGGTTAAGTAATTTTCCAACCTTGATTATTATTTACCCATGGGAGTTACAGGCCACATCTTTTGGAGTGACAACACCCTTTAAACTAACATTGATAGTTGGAAGTATACCCTAACCCAGGCATCCGCAAACTCCGGCCCTCCAAATGTTGCTGAACTACAACTCCCATGATTTTTAACCTATCTATTTCATTCATAAAATCATGGGAGTTGCAGTAGAGCAACATCTCGAGGGCCGGAGTTTGGGGAAGCATGCCCTAACCCAATGGCAACTTTATAAATTATCCCATTACACCCAAAATTGGGCTAATATTGAACAGAGTGAAAGAGGACCCTAGGCACTATAACCACTTCAATGAGATGAAGTGGTTATAGTTCCCAAAACAGGGATGCCCAAATGGTAGATCCCTAGATGTTTTAAAACGACAGCTTCCATGAAGCTTGGTCATTCTAAAGGCATGCATCATGGGAAACTTTCTTGTGCATCACCACTGTCTGCAGGAACATTTGTTTATTTGTTTTTATCCATTTCTTCTTGATAATTATTTTCGTGGAGGAAAGCTTCTGTACATTTTTTCCCTTCTTCCTCTAAACACATTTTTGCTGAATTCCGTAATATATAGGCTAAAGCCATGTTCCTTTTTTGACAAATGGAGCTAAATTTACTTTCTGCAATCTAGTGAGCGAACCATCTCATGATGAAAAAGAATTCTTGAAAGTGAATCTTCTACATCCACTTAATTATCTATACTTATGGGAAGATATTAAATGCAAGACATATCCACAATGCTTGCAATCCTTTGCTAAGCAGTCGTCCGCAGTGTCTGTGCCCAACCTCCTTTTCAGACAATCATGTTCCCTAAGCAAAGGCCTCATCAATTAGATTTTCATTTAATGTTAGTGCTATGTCAATTATTTATTTTTTTTTTTTTTGGTAACACTGTTGTAGATTTCCTATAAATCGTGATAAAACTAAAATAAAATGGTTAGTTGCTATGCCAGTGACCCTCAAAGGGAATACATATTGTCAAGGCTAGTTTTATGTTTTTCAATGTATGCATTTGCCTGGGGCTCTGTAGATTTTCAAGCTTTACCAGCTTGTTCATTTACAATTAAAACTTGGCAAATGTTCCTCTTAATTGCGCTCATATTGCTTATTTGCATAGAATTGTAATGCTGACTTCTGCAAATCTTCAGACCTAAAATAAGTTACACATTGATATTTGTTCGAATTCCTAATGGCTTTTTACTAGAAATAAATAAACGCAAAATATAGGGGGCTACAAAATTCTATTCAGCTTCAGGAAAAAATAAATAAAATAAAAAAATAATATTTTTTAACCTACGTCTTACGCATTTTTTTTAAATGTTCTATTTAGTCATAAATCTTGCCTGGAGGCCTTGCCTCCCACTTAAGGGAAAATACACGAAGCATAGCCATGGTCTGATGAAGTGGTTATGGTGGCAAGATTCCTTTGGAGCTATCCAATGGCAAGTGTTTAAATCATTTTCAAATGTATTCACACTGACCCTGGTCCCCTGGACACTGCTGATTTAGCCTATCCGGACTATGCATCTTCTTCCGCAATAGTAATTTTATGGCAGGACAGGAGGCTTCATATTTGCTTTACCTTCTTTACTGAAACCTCCAGCAGCAAAGAAACAGTTAACAGAACTTTTCAAAACAACCAATCAGAACAAAGCAACAGTAGTATAAAACCCCTAAGCAGGCTCTTCCACTTCCTCTTTCTTTGCTGCTGCCTCCAGGTGAGCACTCACCAACTCAGAGTTGTCTCTGCTCTGGGTTGTTTTTTTCTCCTACATGCTGCTTGCTTATTTGAACAGTCTGTTTAATCAGTCTATTTAATAGGTTTTGTTTAAGCAGCCTAATTGCTGGATTTATTTAGACACGTTCTTGCTAAATTTATTTTAACAGTTTGTCTGCTGTGTTTATCTAGGCAGTCTTGCTGATATTAGCTAGGCAGTTTATTCTGTGTTATTTCCTATACCACTCCATGCTATGTAGCTGCTGTACCACTTGTTAACATCTGTTGCTGTGTTTAAGCTACTTATATGATAGATTCTGGATACTGCTCACTGACATATTGTTATTCTGGGTTACTTTATGCAGCTGCTTTGATGCTTTGACTGTGCCTGTACTCTGTTTCCCCTCCCTGGGTCCCCCTGCTGGGCTCTGTCGCCCATACCCTTTCTCCCTTATTCCCCACCTGCTCCCCGCGGCCCCTGGCCGCTTGCTGAGCAACTTTTCAGCCGTGGCAATGCCGCGCGAGCACCACGCGGTAGGCCGCACTAGTCCTTTTGTGGCTGCGGCGGACATTTTGTTGGAGCCGCATGGGCTCCATGCATCACATACAGCCCGGTCTCACCCACCGAGCTGCCCTGCTGCCTGCTGGCCATGTGGCCAGCCTTCCCTCTCCCTATACAAGGGGAGATAGCCCAATATTTCAGCTATCCCCCTACTTACTGTGCCTGTCTCACATGCTGCATATGTAACAGATCCTGGATAGCAGGATCTGTCCCAGGCACTCTCACAGCTCACACTGCAGCTTCCTATGATGTCTGATGCAATGTGACTAGGTTCTCTATCCTAGCAGTAGACTTGCCACACTTTTTACTACTAAGGAGAATCTTAGATTTACAGGGGTATTACTGCTCAAATAAATATCTTTGTTTAAAAATCATTGTGTAACAAGACTATGCCACATGTGATATATGCTACTCAAGCCTTTCTCTCAACAAACATTATATGGTCTGTTTCCAGCACCTTGCTCCCCTGCCAAGGTTTTGCTGCCCTTCCTGCAAGGGGCTTAACATTTTCCACTATACATACTCTTCAAATGTATCCTAATATTATTATGCCTGAGTGGTCTGTAGCTGTGCATCAGCTTCTAGCTGTATGGACCCTTCTACCCCTCAGGGGGGGCTAACCGACCCCACATACAGTCCTGTCATAACCGTAATGAGAGCCCCCTCCTCTCGCTGACCGCACTACTGGGTGTACAGACCTCTATGATACCGCTCTGAGGGTGACCCCCTCTTACCTACAGCTCTGCTGGATCTGCAATGCCCGGTTATGGGTATATGAGGGTGACCCCCTCCTGCCGTCTGCACTGCTGGACTGGCAATGTCTGGCTACTTTTATTATACGGCTAACCACTACGGCACTACTGTACCTACAGTGTCCGATTATGTTCAGACTGAGGGTGACCCCCTCCCCTGCTGGCCTATACTGCATAGTATGCTTGTGCTTGTTGGGTGACCCCCTCTTGCACGCTGGGTGACCCCCAGCTGGCCGCACCAGGTATCACTCAGACAGTGTTACCTCTATGGCAGTTATGCAATCACGTCTGAAGGCTAGCCACTACGGCACTACTGTACCTACAGTGTCCGATTATGTTCAGACTGAGGGTGACCCCCTCCTCTGCTGGCCTATACTGCATAGTATGCTTGTGCTTGTTGGGTGACCCCCTCTTGCACGCTGGGTGACCCCCAGCTGGCCGCACCAGGTATCACTCAGACAGTGTTACCTCTATGGCAGTTATGCAATCACGTCTGAAGGCTAGCCACTACGGCACTACTGTACCTACAGTGTCCGATTATGTTCAGACTGAGGGTGACCCCCTCCTCTGCTGGCCTATACTGCATAGAATGCTTGTGCTTGTTGGGTGACCCCCTCTTGCACGCTGGGTGACCCCCAGCTGGCCGCACCAGGTATCACTCAGACAGTGTTACCTCTATGGCAGTTATGCAATCACGTCTGAAGGCTAGCCACTATGGCACTACTGTACCTACAGTGTCCGATTATGTTCAGACTGAGGGTGACCCCCTCCTCTACTGGCCTATACTGCATAGTATGCTTGTGCTTGTTGGGTGACCCCCTCTTGCACGCTGGGTGACCCCCAGCTGGCCGCATCAGGTATCACTCAGACAGTGTTACCTCTATGGCAGTTATGCAATCACGTCTGAAGGCCAACCACTACGGCACTACTGTACCTACAGTGTCCGATTATGTTCAGACTGAGGGTGACCCCCTCCCCTGCTGGTCTATACTGCATAATATGCTTGTGCTTGTTGGGTGACCCCCTCTTGCACGCTGGGTGACCCCCAGCTGGCCTCACCAGGTATCACTCCAACAGTGTTTCCTCTATGACAGTTATGCAATCACGACTAATGGACAAATCTCCCGTGCCCAGAAGGTCACTTGGCCTGTCCTCATGCCACCCCACTGACCTCACTGCCAGAAACCATCGGTACCCTACAGGGGACACTCCACCGCCCATTCTAGACGCTACACCGAGCACCCCTGGTACGCATTGGCTAGCGGATGGATTCATCTAGAGGATCAGTCTTCATGACGGAGTCCGGAAAGGTCCCCGCAGACACCTGATACAGGGTTTGCACTCTATCTGGGACTAACCACTGGGTGTCGACGACACGCGGACACAGATGGTTCCTCGGGACAAATGGCGCGTTACAGCTTGGAAAGCGAAAAATACTAAATTCCCTTTTGGAATGTACCTATATGACTTATAGGTATCGCCTAGTGGGTTTCTACCCCTGAGAACCGCAAAACGGGGATCAAGGTTACAGAACCTTGGACCGTTCCATGAGCAATACGCATGACCAAAAGAGGCGTCCATTCCAAAGTTGCCATGCTGGGCGAAGTGTGCGGCGGAGTGGACTCCCGCCCATCCCCATCCTACATGCTTCCAATGCATATGTCGCCTGTGGACACTTGGAGACGGAGGGCACTCATTCCCTCAGAGCTGCTCGGCGTGGATGATTGGTTCTCTCCCTCAACTGGACATGAGAGAAACCCACATGGATTTTGCCATCAACATAGACATATTGAATCTGACTCACTCCCAGTCAACCCAGTTTCTGGTCTTTCATAGGATATTCGGTCCAGGCATGCTCCGCCACCCGAGGACCAAGATGTCCGTCTTCAAGGAAAATGCCAGGCATATGCTCTGCAACCTGCGGGTCACACTTAGGGGCCCAACCCGGTCGATTGACCAGTTGTTATTCGCCATCGAGGCCATACCTCCAGGATTCGGTACTATCAGCCGCTCCAACATGACGTTTTCTCGGGTCCTCGGCCTGGTATGGCCGAATCATGTGACCTTCGGACGAAGATCATCTAAAACTTAATTGATGACTCCGACCTAGGGGGACCTGGCCTACCTAGGAGTTTCGGACCCCAACCAACTTCGGCCTGGACTCTGGAGTTCAAAGGAGGAACCTCTTCACGCCAACTGCATGGAACTACTTGCAGGTTTGTTCAACGTTTACAGCTTTCCCGGCTTGGACCTATCACTGGTTGCCCACTTTGGACTGCAGTCGGATCTCACGTAGGATCGCTATCTATAGCGTCTGGACAAGTATTCGTCATTTGTGACAATGTCTGCGGGACACTCATGTGGCGGACGGCTTCATCCGACCATGGAGAGACCCCAATGATTGGTTGCCTCATCCTCCGGGGTCTCGAGTACTGGCATGATTAAGTTTGGTGCGAACTGCCATACGGAACGCTTCTCCAGCTGACTGCCAGACCCTCAAGGTGAGGGACGCGTTTTCCAAGCTTGGTCTCCTTCGGGGCGTATGCATCCTGTTTACTTCCAGGATACTTCGGGCTTTGCTTCAGACCGAATTCCTGGGAGTGTCGTTTCGCCTGGCCACACCACTTCGGAGGAGTCCTCCGTGCTTTCCCCTTTTGCTGGAGTTTGCCATGGGAAGGCAATCTACGTCTCCCTGTCTCCATGTCCTGTGTGGGATCCACAGGGGTAGCCTGCCATGACTGGTGTCTTGAGAGATGTTTGGCTGTCCCCATTGTCTGGCTGTGTTGCCCTCTCAGGGTAGGATCGTATGGGGCCATTTACGTCCTATGTCAGCTAGAGGACGACTCATGTGCGTTTTCGCAAGATTCTGGCATTGGTAAGGATCTCGTGGTCTGCAGTCTACCAAGAGGAGTATACCTTACGGGAGCCCTATCTCTCGCTATTCCTCAAGTCTAGTGGTATCGTGTGTTCTGCATTTCCTTGAGGAATTACCTGATGACAAGGACTTGCCCTGCGCCAGTTTTTTCCGCTTACGGTTTTCCCCAGTACATCTTGTATTTCATGGCGTTCTGACGTCATGGTATCGACGTGGTGTCTTCTCCCTTCTTGCCGTTCAGTACATTAGTTTCTGCTCCACTCATATTTCATTTCTATTCATCCTCTGTGTTGTACCCCTATTCTCCGGATAGGCCACGGCTCTGACAGGTTGTACACGACCATGTAGATCCAGGATCTGGTTCTTTCCTCCGTCTACTCATGGACAGCTGTTGATTTCTGCGTACGGACGTTTTGAACTGTTTCTGCATTTTCTATACACCGCTGCTTGGTTTAGGGAATGGGCTTTTCCATTCTCCTTTTATTTCAGTCCTCTGTCATATTGCTTCTGGTTCTACTATTTGGGCGTTAAAATTGCAAATATGAAGCCTCCTGTCCTGCCATAAAATTAGGGATTATTCTAGCCTCGGTGAGGGAATAATCTAAATTTTATTAAAGACAGGAGGCGAATATTTCCCCCCCCCCTTTTCTTACGTTCCCTCCCTGGATTTGGGTCTTATAATTAATTGGGGATATTGTTATTTTTTGTGAATGCATTGTTTTACATAATAAAGGTTATTTCTATTATTCGGTGATGATTGTCTATGTGCATTTTTATTCATCATGTTTGTGTTGTATTATGTTTCGTCAATGCCTTTTAGTTTAGGTACATACCAGATACTAGGTCTTCATAAGATCTGTAGACTTTGTTTATTCATCAGGTATTATGATGTGCAAGTGATATTGTATGGATATGACAGCTTGCCTTGACAGTTTACTTTCACAATGTTTTCTTTTTTCTTGCAGTGTAATCTATTTTCTCTCTGGGCTTGACGATTATTTCTCTGGATGTGTCTGCTACAAGGTGGATTCGTTGGTTTTCCTGCTCTCCTGCTCGACCTCATCAAAGAAAGAGGAAGTGGAAGAGCCTGCTTAGGGGTTTTATACTACTGTTGCTTTGTTCTGATTGGTTGTTTTGAAAAGTTCTGTTAACTGTTTCTTTGCTGCTGGAGGTTTCAGTAAAGAAGGTAAAGCAAATATTCGCCTCCTGTCTTTAATAAAATTTAGATTATTCCCTCACCGAGGCTAGAATAATCCCTAATGTCTGCTCCACAAATAAATTTCATCCTAATGTAAACTCAATTTATATATATATATATATATGTCTGTGTGTTTGTATATATATATATATATATAAATGTAGTCAATCAGGAGCACTCCCTTGGATTTTCAAAAACGGTATTTAATCAAATGTTAGTAACTGACATCAACGTTTCGACCCTGTAAAGATCTTGATAAAGACCCTACAGGGTCGAAACGTTGATGTGAGTTACTAACACTTAAATACCGTTTTTGAAAATCCAAGGGAGTGCTCCTGATTGACTACATTTATCTACTGGCTTGGAAGCACCCGGGTAATATTACTCCTTTTATATTTTTTGGGGGGGATGAGTGCCAGAGTCTGGTCTTTTATTTATATATATTTATTTTTTGGTGATCCTGATGAAAGTCCACAAGATGGACTGAAACGTTGATCTGTTTTAACCATTGGAATGAAAGTTATATTTTATGTAAATCCAAGAGTGCAACCAACTATTTTTCTATTTATATATATATATATTACTGAATAAAACATTATAAAAACACTATATATATATATATATATATATATATATATATATATATATATATATATAGTGGAATGGGAACTTCTGTTTTAGATATATCTCACATTTGGTTGCTAGTTGTCGTTAACAAATGCAATGTAGTAAGTTTAGAATTAATACACTATAAAGTTTTCTTGGGATTAAAGCCCAATTTTTTAATTCATTTTTTTGCATTCCGCTTGCCAAGGTTGTTACTGGAAATGTACTTTTGTCAACTATTTTTTGTTTTTTTAATGTTTATTTTTGATCATGTGGAGCTCCTGCTTGTCATGTCAGTTTTGCTGTGACTGCAACATTTGCATCTACACCTACGTTTTATGCATGTGTCTAATGTAGAAATACTAAGTAGTTTTCAGCAAAATAAATATCAGACAAGGTACCTAATGTCTCCATACAGGAGAATCAGCAATTCTAGAGGGAATCATAGGTGGTCAATGGCTATGGTTTATGGGGAGCCTGCAAAATCTGTGACTAAGATGTATCCAACCCTGGATTTGAGACCCTTAGTCCACATTCTGCAGATGCTGGGTTAGGACAGGGCTGATGCAAGGCTTTCGGTATGCTGTAGTAAGCCAAAGCAGTATGTAAGGGAAATATATCTCAGTCAATACTTCTGAAATTTCTCTGACTGAGAACCTCCTTAATGTTCATGAGTCGAGTTCATCTCTCATCTCCTCACAGAGTTTGAGATGACCAGAGGATGACCTATATCTGATCCTCATTTTCAAGTCAAATAGTGTGTCTCTGGTTAATGGTGTGTGTTCCTCTGTCGTCTTTGTGAGTGATGATTGTGTAGTAATGGTCGATGAGTCAGTAGAGGCTTGTCAACAATATCATCTACACAAGCCTGATGATGATGAGATATAATAGCTAGAAAGTGTCACAGACATTCGGCGACCAATCAGAAACAGCGCATGGAGAGATAAACAAAGTACTGAATCTTCTGCAGAGATTCTTGTGTGACACGTCTACTGAATGTACTCCTAGTTTAAAGAATGGCTAGTTACACAGAATCAATTAAATGATTAATTACAGTGCGATAAAATAACAGGCACATTCTGAATGGGATGTGGGTTCTAGCAAACTGGTTAAATCTAAACCCTGAACAATCGGCTCAACCAAATACAATAATAATTTGGAAATAATTAAAACGCCTGATACGACATATAGGAGGTTAAACATTGAATAGCGAAATCTCTCAGCAGGAAATATAGCTGTGATGAAGATATTGTGGTCCAAAATATACCACTACCTTTTAAACTAATCCTTAACAATAAAAAGCACCGAAGATATAAAGTAGCAGAGCTCTTGAAATATTCCCACATGAGGCTGTTTAAAAGGAAACCGTTATTTTTCTGAAAATGACACAACTGAATAAAACATTATAAAAACACTGAGAACTTATGTTCAATGCATCACTGGAATTTATATCACTGAATACATACAGGCACTATTTTATCCGTATATGGTGCAAAGTATCTAGGTGGCCCAAAAGCCTCCTAATAGTCAAAATTTCAATAATTGATACGGCACTCAAAAAATATAAGAATACAAAGTTGTATTTAATGAATAATTAATTTGATATAAATCTGTATATAATCAATAGTTGATTTCATAGATATACATTCAAATATATACAAAAATTGTACAAAAATTGTAAACAATGTTCTTAAGTGAAATCCCATAGAAGCCAGTGTGATTTAATGTGCAAAAAAAGGAGATCATGACAAGGGCTGACTCATAGATATGCATAAAGTATGTGATTCTGTACTATCATTGGAAAATTCCATATGTAGAATATTTGACAGAATGTTGGCAGGGAATATATACCGTAATGAAACAATGTGTACACATTAGAAAATTGAAAAAATAGAAAAATAGAAAAAATAGAAAAAACTGAAAAAAGAAAAAAAGAAAAAAAGAAGAAAAAATATATGAAGAAAAATGTATATACAGTCCAGTGTGCACACTCTATTGTATTCTAGGTGGATCTCACCAATGTATCCTGTGGAGGAAATCTCCAATTCCCAATGAAGCATCCACCTAGTAACTGTCCAAAAGATGGTCTAAGTAGTTCTTTCCTATATGGAGGGAAGCTCCACGTCCACGTCCTGGTCAAATATTTGGAAAAGGTGCTGGCTCTTGAAATATCGGTCAGGCTGCACGCTCGGAACCTTCCTGTTCCTTCGATGGCCCTGTAGCCCTGTGGCCATCGAAGGAACAGGAAGGTTCCGAGCGCGCAGCCCGCCCGATATTTCAAGAGCCAGCACCTTTTCCATATATTTCAACATTCTATTTAATTTCCACACCTCAAAAAAGCAGATTTGTTAAATATAGGGATAAGTAAATAAAATCTTAAAAATACTGGAAAGTGGCAGTTCCTGTTAATTTCTTTTTAATTACTAAAGTGATAATTTAAAACGAGTTCAAAGTGACTTTCGCATTTAAGGCCAGAGTTGCTGAACGAATCAGAGCTGACTTAGAAAATGTTTTCAGTTAATTTATTTTGACCTTAAATTTGAATTCACTTTAAATTCTCACTTTAGTGAATAACCCTGTAAATTTATAGCATATGATGTCACAATCCATTTCAGGCCCTGACTAGCCTAGTGTCAGGGTACTCACCTGTGAGACAGACGGCCAGACGTGGCCGCTCCTGGAATTCCCAACAGGGGACTTGAACCGGGGTACTTATCCATCCCAGTCCTGCTCTCTGCCTCTGAGCCACAGCAGCTTTTCCAGAGACTACTGATTCCGGTCTTGTTATTCCTGGCTTGGCTACTACACCGGGGGCTGCACCTTGACTGGTCTGTATCTCACCTGACTCTGATCTTCATCAGCAGGGTATTTAAACCCAGCCTCGCCCTGCACTCATTGTCAAGTCTTTGATCTAGTGTTCCTGTGTCGTACCAGTGTTCCTGTTTATTCTGCTTCATATATTTGACCTCGGCTTGTGACTACGTTATTCTGAACTCTGGCATCCTTTGACCTCGGCTATCCCTCGACTATCCTGCTGGTTCTGTCCTTGCCTGTCCTGCGAATTTGGTACTGCATCCTGCACAGCCCCCGTGCACAGACCCACAGGCCAGGTGAATTCTTACCTGACCACCTCGGTCTGTGGCTATCTGCAAGGGTGAGCGTCATATCTGCGCTACAGACTCCCAACTCAGGTAAGACCCTGACAAAAGACTTGACCAATATGGAGTCCGCAGAAATGTGCTCACCCTCACTCCAGCAAGTGTCCAGCCTGGCCCAGATTGTTTCGGAGTTGCAGCAGGAACTTTTTTCTCTTAAAGGCGCAGTACATCCAGCTCCGGAACCCTTTGTCATCATGCCCGACAGATTTGATGGTAACTACACGTCCTTCCAGTCATTCAGGATGGATTGCGAGGTATTGTTCTCTTTAAAGCCTCGAACTTACGCCACGGATTTCATCAGGGTCAGAGCGGCTATCAACCTGTTGTCTGGACGCATTAAAGTTTGGTCTTACCAAATGTTGCAGAGGAAGAGTCCTGTCCTTGTCAGCTGGGAGTCCTTTATTGTTGCTTTGGACTCACAGTGCAGGATCACTAAGCCCAAGCCAGCTCCACCTACTAAAAAATCGCGGAGTCTACGTCACCACACCCCAGTGATACCCTCTTATGATCCAGTTCCCAGGAGAACTCCAGAGGTACCCTGTGTTCAACTTGATCCTGAGGAACCTATGCAAATTGGACGTGTCCACTGCAAAGTCACACCTGGGGAGAGGGACCGAAGGAGAAGCCATGGTCTGTGTTTTTACTGTGGAGAAGGTGGACACTTCATCACGCTTTGTCCTGTTCGCCCTCCTAGACCTCCTGCTCCAGAGTCGTCTGCATTTACTACCAAAGTTGCTTCCTGTATTACCACCACTACTTCCTGCCCACTTGAAAAGGATTTACCTAAGGATTGTGTCATTGCTTCTAATGGCACTACGGTCTGTAAAAAAGACCTGGAAGTGTTCGAAAAAGCACTGCTAGCTGCGAGCACTGTCCCTCCCGAAGTTGTGGAAGTTTTTGTCACCCCTACCCGGAACCTAGACCGATCGTCAGCTGTACCAGAAGCTGGTACTGGGAAATCCCGAGCTAATCAGGGATCCCATACTGAGGACTTTCACTATGGGGACTCGACGGATTCTGAGAGTGACTCTGGAGAGACGGATTATTTCAATGAGGAGCCTACCTACACCCAGAGGTCGTTTTTGAAGGGGGAGGTACTGTCAGGGTACTCACCTGTGAGACAGACGGCCAGACGTGGCCGCTCCTGGAATTCCCAACAGGGGACTTGAACCGGGGTACTTATCCATCCCAGTCCTGCTCTCTGCCTCTGAGCCACAGCAGCTTTTCCAGAGACTACTGATTCCGGTCTTGTTATTCCTGGCTTGGCTACTACACCGGGGGCTGCACCTTGACTGGTCTGTATCTCACCTGACTCTGATCTTCATCAGCAGGGTATTTAAACCCAGCCTCGCCCTGCACTCATTGTCAAGTCTTTGATCTAGTGTTCCTGTGTCGTACCAGTGTTCCTGTTTATTCTGCTTCATATATTTGACCTCGGCTTGTGACTACGTTATTCTGAACTCTGGCATCCTTTGACCTCGGCTATCCCTCGACTATCCTGCTGGTTCTGTCCTTGCCTGTCCTGCGAATTTGGTACTGCATCCTGCACAGCCCCCGTGCACAGACCCACAGGCCAGGTGAATTCTTACCTGACCACCTCGGTCTGTGGCTATCTGCAAGGGTGAGCGTCATATCTGCGCTACAGACTCCCAACTCAGGTAAGACCCTGACACCTAGGCACGCAATGCATTAAAGTATAAGAACCAGGCGACTACTACAAATGTACTATGTTCAGTTGACAGTTGACCAAGGTGGAGGAAAATACAGAAGTTTGGATTTATACATTTAACTTTATTTTCAGACTTCACAAATGCATATTTGTTAAAGGAACAATTCAAGCACCATAGCCACTAAAGCACAGACTCAAGGTAAAATGCATTGGGGGGAGGGAGACACTCCTAGCACCATAACCATTACAGTGCACTGTAGGTATATTCGTGCTTAAAGTGTTCTGTAAAAGCGGCACTGTCACTGTCTGGGGACTTTTCGTAACTTGCAAAGACCCCCAACAGTTAAATTAAAGCAAGTAGGGGTAACCCTTGACAAAGGCCATCTGTGCCGTATGTTGGGTCATTTTTCTACCATCTTTTAATTGATTAGGTAAATATATTGTACAGTGGTGAGTTTATTTTTAATTTTTGTCTGTTTTTTTTTTTTTTTTTTGATGGACTATATACGTATGAAACATATATGAGGATTGATGCATATAATAATTGATTGTATATTCACTACTTCATATCTGTTCCTGAGTGGGTGTATAATATGATTAATATGATTCATTATGAACATATTTTATTTTGTCAGTCTTTGTTTTATTGAAGCAAAGGGAGTACAGATAAATAAAAAAAAAGATATATATATATATATATATATATATATATATATCAGCAGAAATGTGACAAATATGCATTATACATTGACAGTGATACATTCTCTCATGAGTGACTGCTTCATTTTATGTATTAAGGTTAAGTGAAATAATGTGTTCTAGTTATGTTCAAGCATGGGCAAGTAAATATAGGAGGACAAATATGTCAGCCATGTAGCATATATATGTGTTATTGGTTCAGAGTGTCTAGGCTGACATAGTCTGCAGTTACTCGGCACATGTAGCTTCGCCTCTGTCACACGGTAAGCTCTGCCCCACCGCATAGTAAGCTCCGCCCCCGCTGCAAATTGGGTGACTTAAAAAAAAATAATAATAATCCCGGCCGGTCATGTGTGAGCTGTGTTGGTCGCCTGGCCCCCTTGCTGCCATGGGGCCATGTGTGCCGGCACTAGGCAGGAACATGCTAGGCTACCATTGAACAAGTATGTCCTCTGAGACCCCTCTGACCTTAAGATTATTACGCCTCCTGGTGTCTTCTTGGCCCGCAAAGCAGTGGTTATGCATGAGGTTCTGCCGCTTCAGGTCCTGCACCTCTAGCTGGAGAGTGGCTATTTGCTGAGTGCTTGTTTGGGAGACTTTTTCCAGTTTCAGCCCCTGCAGGTCGCTGTGGATCGCAGTAACACCTGCCAGAATATTGTTTTGCAGGTCTGCGAGGAGCGCCTTTAGGATCGTGGTCGTTACCGGAGAGGAATCCAGTCCTGCTTTGTTTGTCTGTGCTGGGGCTGGAGCTGGAGCTGGAGTAGACCTAGAATCTCCCTCTGTATCTTCAGAGATCTTGTCTGAGAAATCAGAGCAGCCGCCAGAGAACATCTCCATCTTGCCCGCTTCCACATGTCTCCGATGGTCAAACCAGAGGTGGGCTTGACTGGCTTTGATTTTTTTTTACTTTCGCCACATGTAGCTCGGGTCATTCAGGGGGGTCTCCCTGGTCGTGAATGGGGAAAAATTGCTTGGGTAATAGTGCCGTTTTCGCCGTTAAAAGCCTGGTGCTGTAGGCTAGTGCGGCCGCTCGTGTTGAAAGTCAGGCTCTGTCCCGAATTATGAACATATTTTAAACTCTGTTTATGTAGTAAAATTTGATTTGCAATGTACATAGGAGTGCAGTTATTTCTTTGATTTAAGACCCCCAACAGTGACATGGCCACTGGTGGTATAGTGGTCAGGGGAGCAGGGAAAGGTGAGATTTACTTACCTGAACCTGTCCCTTGTGACCGCAGCCATCTTCTTCTGGCCGGTCCTCTTCTGCTCCTGGTGCTTCAGCACCAGGAGCCAACTTCACTGGTGTAGTCTCTGCAGCTGTCACTAGTGACAGCTGGATGATTGACACTTCTAGACTAGAAACATAGAAACATAGAATGTGACGGCAGATAAGAACCATTCGGCCCATCTAGTCTGCCCAATTTTCTAAATACTTTCATTAGTCCCTGGCCTTATCTTATAGTTAGGATAGCCTTATGCCTATCCCACGCATGCTTAAACTCCTTTACTGTGTTAACCTCTACCACTTCAGCTGGAAGGCTATTCCACTGCGTAAGCTCCACCCAGTGTCAGGCATAGGAAATATACTGAGACAAAGTAGTCCCTACTTTGTCTCTGTATATATTTTAACTAAGTTAAACTGGGTTCTCGTTTAAATCTAGACAAATAGAAGCTGCCTGTACCATAAAGTATAGGACTGCAGGATATGTGATGTTTTTACTTTTGGTATATATATATATTAGAATTAGTGGCAACTCTGGTATGTTACTCTGGTGCAAGTTGAATGGCTTGTAGTTTGCTGTTGACAATATGTTATTTTCTTTAATTTGAGAACACAACAGTTAATTCGATTTTATAGTACACAATTTATCATGTGTATGCCGATTAGCAAAAATAGATAAATAAAAGAAATACTACAAACGTTGAAATTGTCTGAATTTTCAAGTAGCAGACGTTTGGTATAAAAAGTTAAACTCTTATTTACATCTGGTTCAGTAAGTTACTAATTGAGCAGGGCCGCGTTTTGGGTTTTTAAATAGCGATGTGGCAACATCACACGTAAGTAGAAGTTAGAATGTGTGTTTGAGAATCCGTGCTGGAGACAGCAAGCTCTGTCATACTTTAGTGAAATTGTTTAAGCATAGCTTGCATTCTGAAAATGAATTAACGGATATGTGGGTAGCACCTAATGTTGCACACTCGGTGCACACAGCACATTTGTTATTGCAGAATGTTGTTTCTACGTCTTCCTAATTCACTGTCTTTGGATTTTACAGAAAATGATCTTGCAGTTTCAAAAGAAAATAAAAATAAATTAATATATATGTTTATATAATATGGCAAGGGTCAATTTCCCCAAGAGTCAGTTAGAACTTCAAGTGGTGTATCCTTCTGCAGTTTGGTGGCTGTAGATTACTAAACCAGCATGGACCATTAAAAAAACCAAAAAAAAAAAAAACCTTTATAACAAAACAATTGTGCTCCAGTTATAGCAGGAGTCATTGAATTTGACAAATGGGATTTAAAAGAAAAATCATCAATGGCCAACTCACTTTTTCTTTCATTTTTGGCCCACTTCAAATTTAATTAACACCTGCTGCAGCTTCTCACTGTTGATCATATCCTTCTCAAAACTCTTCAATACCTCGATCTTTGTGACTGCACTCTCGTAGTTCAAAAATGTCTAAACTCTTTTATTGTAGTGATTTTGTCTTGCCTGGTTGAGTCTTTAGAACATTGCATTGCAGTTTATAGAACATTCATGCTACAGACTGGATGTTTGAGAAAGGTTTCTTCATCTCAGTGTGGAAAGGGTGAGTGGGCCATCGACTGCCCATGCCCACTCACTTTATCTGAAAAAGAAATAAGTGAGTATAAAAACAAACAATAATAAACCAACCAAACAAAACAACAAAAACATTTCTCCCAATTGTATCTGTGGAGGAAGACAGACACCACGAGGCTCAGTTTGGTAGGGCAAAACCATAATGAAAGGCAATTGAGAAGAGGGGGAGCAGCAGCAGGAGTAATTTAATTTGTATTATTTATTTTTAAGATGGGTGAACACGGGCATGACCACAACTACCACATTTTTATTGTTTGTTTTTTATAAACAAAAAAAACAAACTGCCACTTTCAGTGAAGGAAGGGTTCGCTTCTGCAGCAAATTGCCACATAATATACTTAAAGAAGAAGCCTGCAGTTTCTAAAATACAAGCAGTGGGACGGAACCACACTAAAATTAAATAATCATACTCCTATATAAATACAATAAATAAATCACAAATCTGTAAATACGTGAAAAAAACAGAGTGCAAGTGGCACTGACTAGCACAAGGAAAGTTTTTTTTCCCTTTGTTTTTTAATTCACCAGACGATGAGGATGTAACTGTCCAGTCCATTTCTGTTAACTGCTGGCACTATCCTCCCAATCCCCCTGCTCTACCAAGTGGTAGCAGTGGAGGTGGTAATGCTGGTGGTAGTTTTTGACAATTGCACGTAATGAGATACATCAACAGTGGACCTGTTGCCTGCCCTGGTACTTTCTTGTTCTGTTTCTTCACTCAGTAATAGACTTGTGGTATGTTTGCTAATGTTGCTTCACTCTTCTTACTTTCTTGATGCACAATTTTCACTTTGCAAGTCGATCTTTTTGGAGGCACCCAAAGTTATCTCAAAGTTTGCTTTATTGACATAATAAATAACCCTCGATCTCTCTTCTTTGCCTCCCCCTATGCTCTCTCAATTTCAGTTTGGGATTACAATGTGGCATTGATGATTGTGGGTGGTGTCTTTTTCGTGTTACAATAAATTAGATAAGGTATATGAATGATTGTGTAAAGTAACGCAACTTTATTCAGAAAACATAGCTTTTTGTTTTGGAAAAATGATTTAGTGCTTGTTGAATTCTCAATCAAAAACTAAACCAAAAATGTCAGATTTGCACATGTTGTTTCTGGCATGAGTTTTTTGGAAACCAGAACTTCTTCAGATCACCCAATCAACCAGAATTACGGTTCATTCCGACGTTAATCTCTAAGTCTAGTATATTTTATATATTCGTGATGGTTTTATAAATTAATATAATGTGACCGTACCTTTGCTACCCTTTATGTCTTTTAACTGGCTACTGGATAGGAGGTGGCTATCCTTCTCCTTTCGTCCCACCACTTGTTCGCTTGATCCCATCCCTTCTCACCTTATCAGATCTCTCTCCTTTGTCTTAAGTCACATCTTTAACTGCTTTCTTTCTTCTGGTGTTGTCCCTGCTCCCCTTAAACATGCCACTGACGTACCCATCCTAGAAAGCCATCTCTTGACCGATCTTTCCCTTCCAGCTATCGTCCCATTTCCTTGCTCCCTTTTTCCTCAAAGTTTCTAGAAAGGCTTGTCTTTACTCATTTGGCTTGCTTATCAATTCCAACTTTCGCTCTCCTAAACATTCTTCAATCTGGCTTCCGCTCCCTCCACTCTGAGACTGCTCTGACTAAAGTTACAAATTACCTAATCACAACTTTAAAAAAAGGCCGCTACTCCATACTAATCCTTATTGACCTCTCTGCTAACTTTGACACTGTTGATCATGTCCTTCTCAAAACTCTTCAATATCTATATCTCTGTGACATTGCACTCTCGTAGTGCTCCTCCTATCTCTCCCAACATTCATTCAGTGTTTTCTTTTCCAAATACACCTCCTCCCCTCATCCTGTAGGAGGAGGTGTATCTAACCCAGGTATATGTACAGGGAAAAAATGCAGTTTATATTTTATGCATCCAAGGCTCTGTTCCTGGTTTCCTTCTGTTCCCTCTTTATACTGCCTTGCTTGGCAAACGTGTTAATTCCTTTGAATTCCACAACCACCTGTACGCTGATGACACCCATATATCTCTCCTTCCCTGAGCTCTCTCCAGCTGTCCTACAACAAGTCACTGCTTGCCTTTCTTCAATATCTGTCTGGGTGTCCTCCTGCTTTTTGAAACAAAATCTCTCTAAAACAAAGCTTATCATTTTTCCTCCTCATAATACTGATCCTCCTTTCGTTTTCCCTCCAAGTTGATGGCACTGCATCAGCCATCTTTGCAAACTCGCTGTCAAAATACAAACCCTTACCTATAAAGCTCTAAACCACAATAGCCCCTGTTCCATTTCTTCACTGATTTGTAGATATGCCCCTTCTCAGTCTCTTTTCTCTGCCGGTGACCACCTCCTGTCCCCTGCTCGCACCCTTACTGCTAGCTCACGTTTGCAGGACTTCTCGTGAGTGACTAATTTTCCTTTGGAACAGCCTGCCTACTACCATCAGACTCTCCCCTATTCTTTAATTGTTTAAGTCCCTCAAATCCCGTCTGTTCAGGAATGCTTATGGCCTCTCAGAGTAACTTCTATGTCACAATTCTGTATCTTACTCTCTCCTAAAGAGCCACACTCCACTCTCACCTCCAGTTCTGTTACTCTTCCAACTTGTTTGTTTGCTGTTCCCCCTGATTCCTTATTGGGTCTTTATACTCCACTCCTCATGACCAGTGGTCCCCACCAACAGTCCAGGTTTTGTCAGTATCTCCATTTGAATAAAAAAAGGAAATACATAAATTCTGGACTGTTGGGAACCACTGCTCTACACGGTAAGGCTGTTTGAGCAGGATCCTCGACTACCTTTTGTTCCTGTGTCCTTTTGTAATTGTCTTATTTATTGGTAAGGCGATGCATGATAAGTTGGTGCTAAATAAATACCAATAATAATGCAAAATAAGCTGGCTCTAGAAAAATATCTGCAATATTCAATTTATAGTCATGTGGACATGACTTAATAGATGACTAAAACATACAGTCTGTATTTATATTTGGGTATTATTTTAATTATGGCTACGAAGTCTCTTCTATAATTCAAATGTTGACAAATTTAATGATGTCTAACATTTTATATAAAATTTGATAAAATTGTTTTTATATACTATAGCAATGCATAGTTTTAAATATGGTGAATATTTTCTTATCATAAGTAATAAAAATAAGGTAAAGTGCTGGCAAAAATATTTCTTAGTTCCATCATAGTTATCACATTGCACTGCTAGTCAAAATGCAAACGATCTATGCAGGAGACTTTTTGCCAATGGAAAATCCAAAATATTTGTTACGAACGCTGGTATGGTAGATACCCGTTCACCTATTTCCTCCCGAACGGCTGAATGATTATAGCTGGCAGTTCGGGTATAGATTTGAACGGTTCCAGACGAATGCAGCATCTGAGTAGTTTCTCCTCAACAAATAGACAGTTACCTAAACATCAGCGTAGACTAGATGAAGGGTACAACAGGAATTACGTTTAATGGTGCCACACTTGCTTTTATGCAAGTCTCCATGTAAGGGGCAATCCCATGTGGACCTTGGTGGGGACTCCAACACAATGTTAACAATCAACAACAATATAGTTACAAAGTATGACACTCCCCTACACATCCTAAAATCCCTCCTCTCTTCCTGGGAGATAATTGGGTCAGATACTGTTATAACTCAATTATCTCCAGGCAGAAAAAACGCATTTTTCACAAAACTTAAAAAGTACCCCAAAACACATAAAATCCCCATAAATATATCATAGCCCCTAATAGCCCTGATATGGGTGACCAACATATCCAAAAATCACCCAGATCAGTTTAGGGGTTTTGGAATTTTATGGAAGTCTTATTTTGACCGACCGCACTCGGTATAGGTTGTGCAGTCGGTCTATTTCGGAAAGTCTTGAAAACAAACAAATGCACGAACATAGCAGCATTGGTTCCTCTAGTTCGTGGGAACACAGCTACAGAACATCGCTCTCCTGGTGTTTCCCAAAAAGGAAGCAGGCGTTCATACAAATTGACCGGTGTTCGGGAAGTCGAGTGTCCGATTTTAGTTCCAGACACTCGACGACCAAGTCCCGCTGGGACTATACGAACGGCGGCCACACAGGGAGAGCACTTAATCGACTGTTCTCTTTGAAGTTAATGAGCCAGGGGGGTGGTCGGTGTTTCGGTGTTTGGTAGTTTCAGCTACCGAACCAAACAAATAAAAGTCCCGAATAAACATGGTGGTTTCATGACACTATTTTATTTATTTACTTTTTTTCTTGTCTTTACAGCTCATTCGGCTTCCATCAGTCACAATGACTAAAAGCACTGGAGAAATGTGAAGTCTATTCACCAAGTGCTGAGCGGCAGGTGAGTGGTGGTCATTCTCAAATGTATCTGTCTCAACTAAACTTTTGCTGTATGAACTTTATTCTGCTCTTCATAAAAGACACGTTTTTGTTTTTAAAATTAGTTTTTCATTTTCCTCAGGTTGCACCCCATGAAAAATGTACCCATGATCCTAAGCCACCGTAATGCTTTATAAAACTACCCCAATTGTAAGTGAATCACGCTTTCTTTAGCAGTGTCTAAAGGGGGGGGGGGGTAAAAATTTTCTTTATTCCTTTATTTCCTAGTTGAATTTGCTAGTTGGATTTTTATTTCCTAGAAATTGTAGTTTTAACAATTTTAAATAATTTATGAGGTTTTGGGGATGTTTATAGTCTTTTACTCACCTCCAATTTTCCCCATGAACTGGTATGGCCCTTCTCTAAACAACCTCCTATTTCCTAAATCAACTATAGAAAATACCAAGATTAACAAACATGGTGAATAAGAAGCTAATTAGAGAAAGGTCAGATGAATTGTCTTCTAAGAGCAAGAAAGCGGAAAGGTAAATTCAGATACTGTAATTAGAACCATCACAATCTTCAGACCCATGAGGTCCTCAATCCATCAGTGCGCTAATGTACAGAGTCTGCTCTGTTATATAATTCACACCCTGTGTCCTTGTACACAAAATGGAAATGTTATCAAGGTGTTTAAAAAAAAAAGTATCACCTTTATTAACATCCAATATAAAAAATAAAATCACAAAAAAATAAAACAAAACACAAAATCTGAACGGACAGTAAAAATAAAATAAGCATAAAATAGTGGCAGTAAATTCAAAATAAATATAAATCCAGATAGTTTACATTTGTACTGTCTGGCACTATTTTGCAAGGGGAGAAAAGGGTGGTTAAATTTTATTTTATGTTAATATAGTACGTGACACTTTTTTCTAACCACTGTGGTATAGTAGAAATTACTATTTGGGACAGTGAGCATTGTACGTTTTTTTTCTACAGTGAGTATTTGTACATTTGTTTAGCTTGTTGCTGCTCTGTTGAATGCAGACCATGCAATTCCAGTAATATATTTCTGAATTTAATTTTCTTGCAAAGTGTACAGATCTGCCAAGTAAAACCTTAATTATGTGAAACACTGCAGCCCCAAGGTAACATGTACCTTTTGGGATGCATTATGCTGAGCCACTTAAGAATGCATCATCATTTGCTTGCCACATGGACTAATTTGTCACAGTGCACACAAGTTGAATTTAATTTATTTTACTTTAAAAAATATAAACCGTCAAAAGTCATCCCCAGTAAAATATATTAATTGCCTCTTGTCATTTGGATGTTCTCATAAGGTTTTTTTTTTTTTTCCCTTTTTTTTTTTGTTATTTTCCTGCAAGCCTCCTAACAGTCCCGATTTTGCTCGGACAGCCCCATTTTAGAGTTCTGTCCTGCTGGCGCTGCCCTGTTTTTATGGGGGGTTTTTTCATGGTGTTTCACATCCAAGATCCCCAGGTAGCACAGCATAAGTGCATCATTAGACACGCGTTCGCTATGTGGTGGTCACTAGGACTGCTACGGTAGCGCTGCATGAACTTCTGTGTTTGAGTTCAGCTTGGAGACAGTTTTGGCTAGCCTGACACCAGGCTGACGTGCCCCTTTTCTGGCACGCCCTATGGCTTGCCCACCCTTGTTTTGATCCCATATGTCCCAAAGTTGGGAGGTATGCTACTAGACTGGTGTAGAAAACTATCACCACCTAGCTCTACACGTTGTAGTTCAACAGGTTTTGATCTAAAAAGGACAGCCTCTGGCTTTCAAACTACTTTTTCTTATTTAACAGGAATTGTATTGTTGGCCTGTAATCAGTTTATCTAACTGGTATGAACCATGAGCAGCCAGTATGATCTTCACAGCTTGTTGTATTTCTCTAATAGTGCCCTACCCAATATTTAATTTTTAAAAGATCCAAGTAGGTGTGGGCAGTCTACTGCAAATTTTATTTAATCTATGTGTAGTGCTACAAATGAGCTGAAATTAATTTGACTTACCAAAGGGTAAGTTAGGCTTTTCTCTATTTTCCGTGTACTCTTGTACTTTTAAATGATATCTCATGACTTAGACCTATAAACATGTGTGTGTGTAGGGGTTGTTGGTTTTGTTTTGTTTTTGGGGGTTTGTCTGCGTCTGCACAGCACTCAGTCTTATACCCTTCTAGACCATGTAGAGAATGCTATTGAGTCTTTTAAGCCCAGTCTGTCAAAACAAAGCTAGTAGCATTGTGCAAAGTAATAGATTAAATCACAGAATCCAAATTTTGTGTCATCAGTGACTGATCTCGTGTTCTTTTAAAATATAAAGGTACTTAACAAGCTGGTCACAGAGAGTCCATATTTTATGAATGATTTATCGTTATTACGGTCTTGCTTCTATTCTGAAGAAACCATTACTACTGATCTTCCCTGACCTTGGCAATATTTATCATCACCCGTAATCACAATTCATCAGTTTTACTGCAAAGGGGCTTTTCATTTTAAATGTCTAATGTTAATTCAGTATCTTTCTGTTCACACAATAATTCATAATTTAAGTGGTCTTAGAAAGGAAACAGAAAAACTAAACACAGAAAAAAATAAACTATCTCTTCTTTTTTTTTTTTTTTTTCTTCTTCACTTGTCATTTTATTTTATTGTTTTGATGTGACATATCCAAAAATAATTGTTTGCACAGGATTCACATGATAAGCATAGATTTTTCATTTTGGTGTTTTGTGGTTTTATTAATGGGAAAAAAAGGGGTAAAAACTAAATCTATAGCCAGTTTGTAGCAGAAAATGGAGATTGGATTTTTAATGATCCATTTGTAAATTACTTTACCTATTTATAAACTAATTTTGGCCAAATACTTCTCATTTAATGTTCTGATTGATTTTTATTTTTTTTCCCGTCATTATTAACCTCCGAACATTTATTCTCAGAAATCAAGATGAGGAGAGAGAGAGAGAGAGAGAGAGTTTGTGTATCTTAATGCACATCATTTTCGTGATTGTAAATAACTGAATGGCATTCAAGCATACCTCATTTTTACCAGCTTGTTGGGATTACATTTTTGACACTAAATTAATGTTAAATGAAATAAACAAATGTGTTGTTCTATGAATTAAAATTGTAAAAGCAAGAGAAGTAGATCACTTAGTCTAGTAAATATAGACATTTTTGAAATTCCGACAGATATGTAGAATTCCTTGCTCTGGTACAGAGACTGACAAGTGAGATCACTGTTTAAAGGAACACTCCAAGAACCATTACCACTAAAGCGTGATGTAGTGGTTATAGTGCCAGGAGTTTTGTAGCACCCTCCTAGAGCAAGTAGTCAAACCCTTTGTTACCACATCCTATAACCTCCAATCCAGTATCAGCACTTTATTTAGCATAAAGCAATACATAAAAAAATGATTACCTGTTATGTGTTAAATTTATATATATATATATATATATATATATATATATATGTGTGTGTGTGTGTGTGTGTGTGTGTGTAATATTATATCCTATTGTAACAATGCAATGTTTTGTGGACTCAGAACACTTGAAAATGAGAGAAATCTCAATGTATCCTTCCTGGAAAAATATTTTATAAAAAAAAGTAAATAAAACAAAAACAAATTTTGTGAGTGGTTTAACAAATTTACCTGGAGCGGCCAGGTGTAGGTTATTATTATTATTATTATTATTATTGCAATTTATATAGCGCCAACAGATTCCGTAGCGCTTTACAATATTATGAGAGGGGATTTAACTATAAATAGGACAATTACAAATAAACTTACAGGAACAATAGGTTGAAGATGCCTTCTCCTTTGCTGTATCACTGAACTAAGAATGGGGGGCAGAGTTAAAATAATTTGCTGAGAACGCTCAACTGACTTTCTCTGCAGGGGAACTAACATGATATTCCTGGAGGAGTTTCCGGACTTCAAAGGAAGAAGTGACTAGTGGGCCACAGGCAAATAATCAAACTGTTTGCAATTGATTTGACTACTTATATTGGAAAGGAACCAGACTGTAGTGGTTATGGTCCTTGGAGTGGTAGAGTAACCAAGTCACAATGGTCAAATGCTAAATGACCCATACCGTTGCTCTGGGAGGAATGTCATGGCTAGCTTGATACAAGCATGGAAAGAGCCACGAGAAGGAGGTGAGGGCTGCGCCTAGGGCTAGTAACAGTACTCTATAACAATAAGAACCAGACCAAATGGCCTAAATGGAGATACAACAACAAGTAGGCCTATGCAAATAATAAAATAGTAAAATAGTAGAGAGTAAAAAGTCTCAATAAGACAACAGAATGACATGGGGGAATAATCCTCAGGAGTTGATCCATCCGGATAATAAAATATGCAAATAAAAGTAATATAAATATCTCACTAACATATCAGGATAGGGTGGGGGAGGTGCAATCCTCAGGAGTTGATCCGTCCGGATGGTTAAAATATCCGTATATGTGGAGAGACAAAGTGGAAACACGACAAATAGCCGATAGTGTAATATAGCCAAGATCCAATGGTAAAATGGTCAACTCACATTTGCGAGAGCTCTAACCAGCTCTGGAGTGAAGGGCATATAGCGGTATAATCACCACTAAGGGATATAGTGGAGAGATGCGTCCGTCAGTCCGGTCTGATTTTTCAGTGCTCCAGGAAATATAAAAAACAGCAATAGTGCTCTCAATATATACAGAATGAGTAATAACATTTATATAAAATGTACTTACAAGTATAGGGCAGAAGGTACTGCTCTATTAACACAGCATTGGTGGAATAATCCCCACCTCGGATTGCTTGAGTACAGGATACAATAAAAATGCCAGGGAGAGTAATAATAAAAAGTGCATATAAAATGCAATAAAAAGAGAATTGGTACAGGAAAAAAGTAACCAAAAAACCTTTTACTGCTAAAATACACAATTAAAAACCATTAACGCTTTTCACCTTATAAGGCTTCTTCAAAATGGTATACTTGTTGTCGTATCTCCATTTAGGCCATTTGGTCGGGTTCTTATTGTTATAGACTACTATTACTAGCCCTAGGCGCAGCCCTCACCTCCTTCTCATCTTTTTACCTTGTTTAATAAGGGTCTTGAGGGATTCCCTTTTGTTGGGTTGCTGCCTTTCAACTTGTTATTTAGAGCTGACTCTTCCCCCCTGTTTTTATAGAAAGAGCCATAACTTGTTTTTGGCATCCTGTCAGCTCCCACTGCTGGTACTTGTCGAACATGTAGAAAAATAACAATCTGACATCAAAAAATGAAATTGATGTGAAATATCTTATTACAATGTAAAACATGACATTGATCTATAGAACTACATACTTTGGGAGTCTCCAAATTTTACTCAGGAATGAGGTCTTTTATGAAAAGGACACTCGATCACACACTCTCAGGTCAACTCTTTCAGAATCTATTTAATGGCAATCCCAATAAGTCTGTTCTTGTTCGTATTCCACAGTAAAATAAATATATAAATCCATGGTTACTTAGAGATGGCAATCAGAAATATGTAATCTTCTAGATAGCTAGACTTTTTTTTTTTTGGTACATTTATTTTTGTATTAGAAATCATGTGTAAATAAATGCTTGCAGCATTTACCGATTCACCTCATTGAGACTTTGTGACGATATATTAATATATTTGAAAGTCTCAGGTTTAGCTCAAAGGTTTTCATGTATTATTGGGCTTATAACACCTCTGTAAATATAGTGGCAATTCTGAATGGAAAATCCCACAATTTGAAATGATTTAATCAATTCTAATTAAACCGCTTGTCATTGACCACCCTAAAACACACTGTATTTTTATATTTTGCCTTTCAATATTCTAAGCATTTAAAGGCTGGACTACTTACTGATCATTTGGAGCTTTTCCAAACTATAGCCTAATAACTGTCAAGTACCTTAGTTCTATCGAATATGGACTCAACAATTTATCTCTGAGATTTATTAATTAAACCTTGGGAAGCTCGGGTGCACTCAAGCTGAACTTGACTATAAGCATTCACAAAAATGATGAATTGCTAGCTTGATTATAGATCTGTTGAATAGACCTGTGTTGTCTAGGGAATAGATTGCAGCATGCTGTCCTGCCCCTATGTTCAACTGCACAACAAATTCGGGGAGAAGATGCAAATTTTTGCCTTGTTTTTTTGCCTTTATCTTCAGGAGCATACCTGACATGAATACCATCAGGATTTTTGAGCAGGTAGATGGAGATCTGAGTAATGAACTATATTGTGTTAATCTCAGCCCTTTATAAATTACTTTCCTCTTTAGGGTTTTGTTGTAGTATGTTTTAGGGTTTTGTTGTAGTAGGTTTGTGCTGGGTTCTCATGGACTTTAACCCCTTCAGGACGGAGTCAATAGTGCACGTTCTGATCAAAACAAAACGTAAACAAAAACTGGAATTTGCGCTATATGTCTGTTCACCCGTAGTTCCCCTCTTTCATATTATATGCACCCACACTTATTATATATCATTTTGTTCAGGAGAAACAGGGCTTTAATTTATCATTAACTATTCATATATGGAACATAATTCATTATGAATAAAAATTTATAAAAAATGTGAGAAAATAAGATTTTTTTTCAATTTGTATTTCCGTCTGACATTTTAGCTGTGAATGTCATAATACTGTTAGGTTTTACTGCACAAAAATGCACATATTTGTAATCAGCGATGTCTCACGAGTACAACAGTATCCCCCATTAACAGGTTTTATGGTGTTTTGGAAAGTTACAGGGTCAAATATAGAACGTTCCATTTTCAAATAGAAATTTGCCAGATTGGTAATGTTACCTTTGAGACGGTGTGGTAGCCCAGCAATGAGAATTACCCCCATAATGGCATACCATTTGAAAACGTAGACAACCAAAGGTATTGAAAGTGGGGTATGTTTAGTCTTTTTTAGTAGCCACTTAGTCACAAACACTGGCCAAAGTTAGCGTTCATATTTGTTTTTGTGTTAAAAAAGCAAAAAACGAATATTTGGCCAGTGTTTGTAACTAAGTGGCTACTAAGAAAGACTGGACATACCCCACTTGCAATACCTTGGGTTGTCTACTTTTGCAAATGGTATGCCATCATCGGGGTAATTCTCATTCCTGGGCTACCATACGCTCTCAAAGGCAACATAACCAATCTGGCAAATTTCAATGTCAAAAAAATGAAATGCAAGCCTTATATGTGACTCTCTAACTTTCCAAAACACCATGAAACCTGTACATGGGGGGTACTGTTATTCTCGGGAGACTTCACTAAACACAAATATTAGTGTTTTAAAACAGTAAAACATATTACAACAATAATATAATCCATAAAAGTTCAGTTCGTTTGTAAAAAATGCAAAAAAGTCACTTTTACTTAAAATATCATCGTTGTAATACAATTTACCAATTTGAAACATTAATATGTGAGTTCAGCGAAGTCTCCCGAGTAAAACAGTACCCCCCATGTACAGGTTTTATGTTGTCTTGGAGAGTTACAGGGTCAAATATAGTGCTTGCAAATTAAATTCTCTGCACTTTCTCCCTGTGTTGTCAGGTATGTCAATCACATTTTAATTAATCAAATCACCTAATTATGTTAAAAGATTACTTAAATATACACGTAGAATTTTAATATATATGCATTTATAGGTATTTAAATTCTACGTGTATACTAATGCAATCTTTTATGTAATTATATGTATTTATCTATATATATATATATTTGCAGTTATTTGCATTTTATATATAGATAGATATATATAGAATGTGTATATATCTATTATATATATAATATATGTATATTATATATATATATGTAACGTCATTCTAAGTGTATTTTAATACTAATATATGTACTTAAATTTGTATTAAAATACACTATGTATGACGTTAAATATATATAATATACATATGTTAAAAGGCCTGAACTTGTGGAGGCCTGAATTTGTGGGAGGAGTAAGTCCCCTACTTAAACTCCCAGCCCCTACTCACCTCTGCCTTTCAGCTGATTGTTTTGTCCCCATAGCAACCAGCACTTCCTGTCCAGCTTCCCTCCAGAATTTTTTCCTGTTTCCAGCAGTCAGACGTCCTGACCAGTCCTCCGTCCGTTTGAGGCCTTCCACTCGGTTCCCGGTCAAGGTACCCGGTTTCCGGTCACAAGACCGGCACGTTCACGTAAGTTAGGCGTAGGAAATAGCGCCCCGCTATTTCCCGCCGTTCGGGCCTAAAAACGTAGGGGTAGGCTCCCTCTATCATATTCGTACAAATACACGCTTTTTTAACCGATTTCAGTGTTCACGCCAAAACAGACGAACGCTCGGCACTTTATCACTGCTTTTACATATTCGTACGGAAACTACCGAATCTATTATTATTTATATACACAGTAATATTATTACGGGCATTCTCTTATTTCCGTTTGGTCACCCAGGACCAATCTATTTCGTACGATTAAAACACAAAAACACCTTGCTCTAAATCCATATTCGGCTAGTTCTTATTCAAATAGGCTACAGTATGCACTAAGTTCTATTTCACGAATTCTACTTTTCTTTACGTATATTCCCTGTTCGGTCATATTGCTACTGATACCTTTTTTGTCAGTTTGGGGATATAATTAGCTTGTTTAAAAATCTGCCTTGTGATTTTCTTTCTATGTTAACCAGTTAATTTGTTTTACTACTTTTTAAAATATCCACATCTATCATAAACGTACGGTTTCTATACACTGTGGCAGGATGGCCAGGCTCGTCACAAACTTCAAATGCAACAGTCAGGATAAAATAGTACTGCAGTTTATTGTCACTTTCCACAATATATACAAGGTTGTGCTCTCCCACAAAATAAAACAAAAAGAAAATAAATCCTACTCCAACTTGGAGACTTACTAAACAACAGTGTTACTAACTATCCAACTGGCCAGCTAATCTAGTTCCCAGTTTTAAACAAAATGAAATACAGCACTTTAAGCAGGTTTCACACAGTACCTTTGTCTCAGGCTTAACTGCCTCCTCTCTCCCAGCTGTTAGACTCTGATATCTTCAGAGGCTAACCTTTTAAAACCCTAGTGCTGGTTAATTACATTCACCTGGTATATAACATTCAAGGGGTGACTCCCACCAATTAACCCCATCATGCTGGGAATAGAGCACTCCAATCTATTACTAACATAGAAAGCCTCTATGACCTTGCCACAACACATATTTACCTATTAACCCCTTAAGACCGCAGGACGTACTATGCCGTCCTTATTTTGGTGGCTCTAAAAGCCGCAGGACGGCATAGTACGTCCTGCGATCTTATGTACTTACCCGGTCGCCGGCGATCCCACGCCGGCGATCGCGGTATGGGGGACTTACCCGGGAGCCCAGGGAGTCCCCCTGCGTCCTCTTCAGCCGCCCAGGGCCATGTGATCGCGAGGTCCTTGCGAGGACCCCGCGATCACATGAACGGCATAGCCGTCCAAGGCATTGCCAGCAGGGGGAGTGCCTGTAATGACAGGTACTCCCCCTGCTGTCTGAAAAAAAAATAAAAAATGTTAAAACAGTGTAAAAATAAATTATATATACTTAGATCATATATATATTTATTATATATATGATCTAAGTATATATATACACACATATACACACATACACATAAATATGCATACACTGTCTACGTGTATTTTAATATTAATATATACATAATTATATATATATATATATTAATATCAAAATACACGTACAATGATATTGATTAAATATATATATAATTTTCATTATATATATATTTATATATAATAAAAAATAAATAAATATATAAATACGTAAAAAAAATAAATAAAAAAATAATAAAAAAATAATGAAAAAAAAATAGATAAAAAATATATAAACATGCGTAATTTCGTTCTAACTGTATTTTAAAATTAATATATATATATTGATATCAAAATACATGTAGAACGAAATAATATATATATCTATATACATAAGTATATACGTATATATCACTATGTATATACCTATATATAAATAAAAATAATTAAAAAAAATTATATACATATATATACACACATATATATATACACACATATATATATAATAATTCTACGCATATATTTATGTAATAATTTTACATAATTAGGTCATTTTATTAATTACAATTTGCAGGACCTGCCTGCCAACCCAGGCCAAAAGTTCAGGGAATTACATTGTCTAGCACTATATTTAACTCTGTAACTTTCCAAGACACCATGAAATCTGTACATGGGGGGTACTGTTTTACTTGGAAGACTTCGCTGAAAACAAATATTAGTGTTTCAAAACAGTAAAATATATTACAACGACGATATCGTCAGTGACAGTGACATTTTTTGCATTTTTCACACACAAATGGCACTTACACCGACGATATAATTGTTGTGATACGTTTTACTTTTTTGAAACACTAATATTTGTGTTCAGCGAAGTCTCCTGAGTATAACAGTACCCCTCATGTACAGGTTTTATGGTGTTTTCAAAAGTTACAGAGTCAAATATAAGGTTTGCGTTTCAGTTTTTTCACATTAAAATTCGCCAGGTTGCCTTTGAGACCGTATGGTAGCCCAGGAATGAAAATTATCCCCATGATGGCATACCATTTGCAATAGTAGACAACCCAGGGTATTGCAAATAGGGTATGTTCAGTTTTTTTAGTAGCCACTTAGTCACAAACACTGGCCAAAATTTGCGTTCAAATTAGTTTTTTGCATTTTCAAATATTAACACTAACTTTGGCCAGTGTTTGTGACCAAGTGGCTACTAAAAAAGACTGGACATACTCAATTTGCAATACCTTAGGTTGTCTACTTTTGCAAATGGTATGCCATCATGGGGGTAATTCTTATTTCTGGGCTACCATATGGTCTCAAAGGCAACGTAACCAATCTGGCGAATTTCAATGTAAAAAAACTGAAATATGTAACACGCTATATTTGACCCTGTAACTTCCCAAAACACCATAAAACCTGTACATAGGGGGTACTGTTTTACACGCGAGACATCGCTGAATACAAATATGTGTATTGTATTGCAGTAAAAGCAAACAGTATTATGACATTCAGTTAGAATGTCACGTAGAACTAAAAAAATGTAAAAAATTCTTATTTTCTCCCATTTTTTAAATATTTTTTTCATATTAAATTATGTTCCATACCTAAATATTTGATGTTAAACGAAAGCCCCGTTTCCCCTGAATAAAATGATATATAATAATGGGGGGTGCATTTAATATGAAAGAGGTGAATTATGGTTGGACAGACATATAGCGCAAATGCCAGGTTTTGTTTACGTTTTTTTGGATCACAACTTGTACATTTGGCTGCGGTCTTAAGGGGTTAAACACTTCATTTTGTCACATATACTAATAAATACTGTTTATAAACACAATATCCGGCACATAAACGTCTGTACTATTCATTTTCCATATAATCACGCTGTCACATATTTTTGGCTTTACAGACTGCATCGGTTTCTCGCTTTTTCTGCGCTAAAGTTGTTTATTTCAAGGTCTTTTATTACAGGAACAGGTATTGTATTTTATCACTTTGCATTATAAAGCCATAGGCCTAAAATGTTTACATATTGGGTTTTATTACTTACCTCCACACCTGTCGTTAACTATGGAATTTTTCTTCGGTTAACCCTTAGCTCCAGTATTATTCTAGGCTTCCCCCGGTTCTACACAGTTAAACCGTTTCGCATAACGTAATTTCTTTATGTCAAACCAAGGTATAGTTCACAACTCGTTTGTTACTACACCTCATATAAAACCTATCACGGTCTCAAGTTCATTACTACTTTTCCACAGGCTTACGCCCACGGTACGTTAATTCTTTACTATTATTTCTACTCAGACATACGGTCATACAGCCATCAGGCTCCGGAAAACACCAAAACCTGACCCGGTACTCAGCCATACCTTCAGGTACTTACGTCTATACCCAAATACGTCCAATCGTCACCCCAAGGCCTCATCCAGCCTTCTCACAAATATCTATTTCAGCCCAGTCACACACTTAAACCTTCCAGATCCCTCAATGCAGGATCTCACGTTGCGCCCCTAACAAACAACCTACTCCCAATTCAAATCATACGCCACCACGATACGCATAAATACGTCAACATCTGTCTTAAAGCCTCAGGACTCTTCCTCAAGGACCGCATAAGACGAGACTTACCACACTTATTACCACCAGAAGGTTCCAGATACCATTCGCAAGAAGTCAAGGTTAGTATCTACACAACATTCCAGACCTCTCACCTTATCCTTAAATATACAATCGAACTGGCTACAGGGTCTAGGCTAATGCCTTAGCGCACCCTATCAGAAAACTCGTCCCAGCGAGGCCTTCCATCCCCCCCCACCTCAACACGGAGGTACGGCCCCACGCCCAAATCATAGTTACAAGCCTCGCATGCCCTACTACAGGGCGCTAGTCAGGGCCTCACCTGTCACGGCCACACGTTTTGATTTCTCTCTACTGTCACCGAGAGGCCAACATCCCGCCACCACGTCTGTGGCAACTACGTCATAAGCCAAATCATAGGTAGAGCCTCTCACCGCCACTTGGCATTAGCAGGGCCTCACCTATCCAAACATTCAACAGTTAAGTTTTTCGCTTTGGCATCTAGCATTACAGTCCAGTTCTTCCATATACACCACCCCACATACCCCGCCTACTTACCTTACGCCCCTTCTAATATATCTTTCACATAATCATTCCTTTTAGAATGTCCCAAGAACCTATTCCAACCAAAGAATTGACAGAAGAAACTCCATTCACGCCTACCAGACCCGGGTCTCCAGGCGAATCACTCACTCTTTCAACCCCCACGTCCTTGAGAGCATGGACTAGTCCCAAAATTACGGCCGAGCTTAGGCTCAGGGGAATCCCCTTTCCGGCCACAGCTAGGAAGGCTGAACTTTATAGGCTACTTACTCACCAAGCCCCCGAGCCCAGGCCAGGGACTAGCTCTCAAGGACAACCACCAAGCAACAGCACGGCCACCCAGGATACCCTGGCAGAGATCTTGGCCAATCTACAGACCCTCAATAGCAGGCTATCTAAGGTGGAAAGCGCCATCTCCTCCCCAGGTACTACCACGGTAGTCCCAGTCGCTTTCACGGCTGTACCTACTATACCAACATGCCCTCCTATACTCCCCCCTCCAGCACCGGGCACAGCCATTACACCATTTGAGTCACCAGCACACTCCGTCCCTGACTCTATCAGGAAAGATATCCTAGACGGGAAGGATGTGTGTCTGGTGTCCTTGCTCATAGCCTCACAGGATGTACTTGAGAACAAGGCATTCAATTATGGTGATATCTCTGTGGTGCTCAAGACAAGGGATCCCAGGCTTAATCATCTGGTGGATTATCTCACCACAGGGTTCACTAAAGGGTTTCTCACGGGTATTGTAGCCATTCCCCCAGGTACACTAGAATGCCCTAATCTCCAGTCAGCACGTTTAGACCCAGTCTCCATAGACACTCTCATTGCCTCTGAAATCACCAACGGTTTCATGATCGGCCCCTTCACCTCTTCACCATTCTCCTCCTGGCACACTAACCCCATTGGTATTGCTATTCACAAATATTCTAATAAAAAAAAAAAAAAAGTCTAATTATTGATTTTATCGGCACCGCACTCCTCTTTTGTTCCAAGCATAAACGCACTCATTCCAGCAGACAAATTCTCACTTCAGTACGTAACCATCGACGATGCCATACAGTCCATCATATCATCTGGTAATCGACCCTGGCTTAGCAAAACGGACATCACAAACGCGTTTAAATTACTACCCATGCACCCCTCACTCTGGCACTTACACGGTGTTAAATGGCGAGGGAAATATTACTTCTCTACACGACTCACTTTCGGTTCTCGAAGCAGCCCCAAACTGTTCGACATTTTCGCAGAGTCACTATGCTGGCTGCTTCTGAACGTCACCAGGTGTCACTCCGTTATCCACTACCTCGACGACTTTTTACTAATAGAGCCAGGGTCACCTTCACCCACAGCAATCAGAAGCACTACTGCACTATTTTCCACACTTGGAGTCCCTTTGTCCACAGCCAAAACTATAGGCCCCACAACTAAATTGACCTTTCTGGGGATAGAACTGAACTCGGTTAACCTCAGAGCTAGCCTCCCCCACGACAAACTGTCACGTTTGAGAGGGGAGATGACTTGTTCCTGCGGAATGATGTTTGCACTAGAAAAGAACTTCAGTCCCTTCTCGGATCCCTGAACTTTGCGATGCGCATCATTCCGTAGGGAAGGTCTTTCATATCCAGACTCCTTTGCCTGCTGCATGGAGTTCCGGACTCTGGACCCCCACTTTGGACCCCCACGCCAAGGCTGACTTAGCTATGTGGGGGAAGTTTTTGAAGGACTGGAATGGAATCTCCATGTTTATTCCCCCTCTCTCCACCTCTTCACCCATCATCCACACAGACGCAGCAGCCAATACCGGTTTTGCAGCCATTTTTGGGAACCACTGGTTCAGGGGCCATTGGCCCACTGATACGGATGCCTTGCCAGGATTCAGAGAGACCTCAGCACTATTTGAAATTTATCCCATTGTGGCGGCCGCACACACCTGGGGTCATCTCTGGTCTGGCAAGGCAGTCAAATGCTACTCTGATAACTCGGCAGCTTGCGAAATCGTGAACAAAGGGCGATCATCTTCCCTGACCATCATGCGGCTGATTCGCAAGCTGACCTGGTTGGCAGCATCCGGCCAGTTTCACTTAGTTTGTTTTCACATCCCGGGTATTCACAACACGGCCGCTGACGCTCTTTCTCGTTCTCAATTTCAGGCATTTTCTCAGGCACTCCCAACGGCTCACCTACAACCATCCAGGACACCACGGTTCCACTCTTGAACCACGCTACAGCACTCACTCACCAAGCATTATCACCAAACACGGCTATCACTTACAATAGGGCTCTTAATATATTTAATAAATTCACAGCAGAGTTCGGTTTACAAGGTGACTTCTCTATTCAAACCATGGTGGCTTTTGCCTCTTTTTTCCACCTACACCTTAAACTATCTCACAACACCATTAAACTATATCTCACGGGGGTCCAGCACCACAGCCTCACCTTTTTTTCCTAACACACCTTTCCTGTCTTCATACCCCGTCAAAAAGGTTTTGAAAGGAATATCAAAGGTTTCACCTCCACTCTCTACCATTAGATTACCTATAGATGGGCCTATCTTCAGGTCACTTAGCAATCTCCTTGACACAGCCCCATTCGACATCGGCACAAATACGGTGATCAAATCTGCTTTATATCTCGCTTTCTACGGTTTTCTCAGACCTAGAGAGTTCACCGTAATTTTTCAAGGAGATACGAAGCTAAGACTTAAAATATCACACCTCACTAAAATAGAGGATCACTACCAACTTTCGATCCCTACAACTAAAACCAACCGGTCACTACACCCTACTATAATTCCTCTCTTCCCTACTGATAATGCCTGGTGTCCGGTAAAAGTACTAGACCACCTACGGTCAACTCTGCACGGTCACCTACTGGACTCTCCGCTCTTAACACTACAAGGGCACCCGTTAACCACAGCAAAATTGATGGTTCATATCAGAATTCTGTTATCTAAGCTCGGACACAACCCGATTGCATTCTCTAGGCACTCCTTCCGTATAAGAGCCGCCTCTGCAGCCTCTAGCACTAACACACCGGTCCATATCATCAAGAGACTGGGGCGGTGGAAATCCTCCATATATACTGCATATATTCCACAGCCGGAGAAAGAGCTTCGCCAAGCTTTCAGCAACTTGGTTTTGTAAAAAATGCAATTAAGTGTGTATTTCTCGAATTTATCTTTTTGCCCTCTTTTATTTACAGGCCCACTCGTACGTTGGTTTCGGCACACCACAACCAACTTTGCTCACAGTTACTATCCATTACGTATTTAAATTCCGAGCACAAGTTAAAAGGCCTGAACTTGTGGAGGCCTGAATTTGTGGGAGGAGTAAGTCCCCTACTTAAACTCCCAGCCCCTACTCACCTCTGCCTTTCAGCTGATTGTTCCCACCCACCTACACCCAGTTATAACTACATTCTCCTTGGTGGGCCCTCTTTTATTTACAGGCCCACTCGTACGTTGGTTTCGGCACACCACAACCAACTTTGCTCACAGTTACTATCCATTACGTATTTAAATTCCGAGCACAAATATTATATATATAATATATATACATATATTATATATATATATATAAATATATTTATTTTAATTTTACACATGTTTAATTTCTTTTTTTTTACAGATCCCACCAGCAGGGGGACTGTCTGATATTTTAGACAGTCCCCCTGCTGGCAGATCCACAGCCAGCTATAGGGGGCCATGTGATCGCTATTTGAGAGCGATCACATGGCCCCCGGGGGCCTGATTTGCCGTGGGGGGGCTGCCTGGGCTGTGAGGCAGTCCTCCCGAAGCGGAGCGCCGGGAAGGTAAGTATCCCGGGCACTCCAGGGCTCAAAGCCGTTACGGCGTTCTATGCCGTCACAACGGCTTTAAAGCCCACTTAAAGCGTGACAGCATAGAACGTCGTAACGGCGTTAAGGGGTTAATGGCCGGTGGAACTTTGTTTATCAACAAGCATGAATAGTTTGTTGGTAAGGATGTACAAAATATATAAATATTGCTAGAGTGCAGGGAAAGAATTCAATGTGATCATGTAAGTGTACACCTGACTGATAATCATGAGTGACCGGAACAGAATCTTGATAGGTGGGAATTATATTGCTCATTTTCGTTGCAAATGGAATTCAAACTGATTTAATTTTAACCTGTCAGTCTCTGCCAGCGAGTGAATTCTTAGAAATGGAAACCGCAGGGAGCAGAGCTCCTCACTGCTACCTAGACATGTGCAATTCGTTTCGTTCTGCATGCAAATTCTTCCGAATTTCGGAAATTCGGACATTCAGATGCTTCCGAATATCCGAAGTGCCGAATTTCGGAATGCTGAACCGAATTGCTTTGGATTTCTGAAAAGGGGTAGGAGTGGGGTTAAAAGGTTGGGGTAGGGTTAGGGTTAGTGGTTGGGGTAGGGTTAGGGTTGGTAACCCTAACCCTGACCCTGCCCCTACCCTTAACCCTAACCCTAACCCTACACTGTCCAGAAGTGCCGAAGTCCCGAATTTCGGAATGCCGAACCGAATATTATTCCCATGCACATCCCTACTGCTACCTTCTCCCAATTCCCAGATTAATGAATTAACAGATAAAACCTTAGATCCCAACCTGCCGTGATGCGGGTAGGAGCATGTTCATTAGACAACAAGCAGCCAGTACCTGGGATGGTAAATGGGCCAAGCAAATTTGTGGTCTCCATGGCCCCTGTCTAAACCCTGGGCCTAAGGCAGCTGCCCAGTGTCACCTTCTCTGCAACTGTGAAATAAGCTTTTATTACTGAGGCACCTCCATCTCAAAAGGTTATGCTCTCATTCAAACAAGCTAATTACTGTTTACCCTCTGTCAGAGGTCATAAGCTCAGCTGGTTGGTTCATTGTTGGGCATCCTCTGTCTCGGAGATTATAAACTCAGGAAATTGGTATACTTATTGCTGGGTTGATTCTGTCACATAGGTCCCTTGCTCATAAATTTAGTTTGTTAGTTACTGAACCACCTCTACTCCAGAGATCATGCTCTCATTAAAATTGGTATTCTTTATTAAGCTCTTTCTATCACAGAGATTACTAACTCAGAAAGTGATCTGTTACTAAGCTTTTTTTCATGTATAGTGGTTCCAGACTTGTCAATTTTTGGTACATGATATGCTCATCAAATTAGTATTTGCTACTGAGCCACTTCTATCTCAGCGGTAATACACTCCTATAAGTTGATATTTGTTTTCCCTCAAAAAAAGTTACATGGTCAGCAAATAGTTTTTTTTGTGTCTTAGCTCCCTCTATCACAGTAGACATGTCTTCTTCTCAATAATGTTTTTCTGAACTTCCTCTCTTAGCCAGATGCACATGCAAATAGTTTTGTTGAACAATATAGCTTATTCTACCTCCGAGGCAGGTGCCCATTAGATTAGTATTCGCTGCTACGTTATTTATATTCCAGAGGTCACAAGCTCCTCGAAGTTTACTGAGTCACCCATCACTGATGTCACGCCGTCATGCAATTGGTAGTTATTGAGCTCCCCCTATCTCTGAGGTCATTTGCTCATTAAACTTAGGATTTGCTACTGAGCCAATCCATATTTCAGAGGTCCTATAGCTCATTCAAAATGATAATTAATGCTTACATTCCTATGTCATGCACTCAGCAAATGTGGTATTCATTATTGTGTGTCTTCCATTTAGTGGTTACGTGCTCATCAAATTACTCTTTCACTGTACCGCCTGTCTCGGCACAACTGGTAGTTGTTATTTGAACTTCCTCTATTCCTGAGGTAACAAGGTCATTAAATTAATATCCATTAAGAAGCCACTTATATTTCAGAGCTCAGGCACTCCTCAAGTTGTTAATTGTTGCTGAGCTGCCTCTATAAGACATCCCGCCTCAGAAATTGGTATCCGTGATTGAGCTCCTTTTATCAGAGGACATACGGTCTTTCTGTTTCAGTTTTTACTGAGCCACCTATCCCTTAGGCCATGCACTCATGCAATTGGAAAATTGTTACTGAGCCTCCTCTATTTCTAAGTTGACGTGTTTATCAAATTAGTATTCGTGGCTGTAACGATCATATTTTAGAAGTGTTGCCCTCAAATTCTTAAATTGTCACTGAGCATCCTTTATCATAGTAGTCACACACTCAGAAAATTGGTATTCGTTGCTGAGCTTCCTCTATTACAGAAGTCACACACTTGTAACTAGCTTCCTCTCACAGAGGTCACATTCATATTCAAATTGGTAATTTTGGTGGAGTTCCCTCTGTCACAGAGGTCACATTCCCATTCAAAATTAGTAATGGCTACGGAGTTTCCTTTACCACAGACATCATGCTCTTTAAAGTCCATATGAACTTTGGGCATTTTAATATGCTTCAGAACAGTAAAGAGGGATATGGAATGTAAGTCTCTGCTTCATCGATGTCCATGGAATGCAAATGCGTCACACGTCCAATCCACTTGTGCTCACTGGGTCCGTGGAACACAAGTATGTCACAAACACATGTGATTGCGGCAATGGAAATGAGGCATGAAAAGCTCAGTTGATGGAACAGTTGAGAAGCATTTCCAGAACTTCTTCTGATTGGTTAACTGATTGTATGTATGTGTGTGTGTATATATATGTATATGTATATATATGTGTGTGTTATCAAAGCAACACTCTGTGATTTCAAATAAAATTCTCACTTTATTACATCAAAAAAATTTCCATTGGTTGGCATTTCAGTTCTTGTATACAACTTTCATCCTTTATATTTTCATCAATATATGTATGTATACACTTAATTTTAGATGAGATGGTACATTAATTTGCAAAACAAAATATAAATGCTTATTTTTATTGATCTCATTTTGCACGGATTGTTCTTTTTGTGGGACTCTAAAAAAACATTTCAGATCATTTTGCTAGGTTGATTATATTTGATGCTAATACAGTAGGCCAGGTGTAGATCTCAGTAATGTACAGCTCAGTTCCAACCCTTTCCTGTTACGCAGATTATACTATCTGGAAACAAATTCTAGATTTAAGAATACAGTTGCAAGAAAAAGTATGTGAACCCTTTGGAATGATATGGATTTCTGCACAAATTGGTCATAAAATGTGATCTGATCATCATCTAAGTCACAACAATAGACAATCACAGTCTGCTTAAACTAATAACACACAAAGAATGAAATGTTGCCATGTTTTTATTGAACACACCATGTAAACATTCACAGTGGAAAAAGTATGTGAACCCCTAGACTAATAGACTAATGACATCTCCAAGAGCTAATTGGAGTGAGATGTCAGCCAACAGGAGTCCAATCAATGAGATGAGATTGGAGGTGCTGGTTACAGCTGCCCTGCCCTATAAAAAACACACACCAGTTCTGGGTTTGCTTTTCACAAGAAGCATTGCCTGATGTGAATGATGCCTTGCACAAAAGAGCTCTCAGAAGACCTACGATTAAGAATTGTTGACTTGCATAAAGCTGGAAAGGGTTATACAAGTATCTCCAAAAGCCTTGCTGTTCATCAGTCCACGGTAAGACAAATTGTCTATAAATGGAGAAAGGTCAGCACTGCTGCTACTCTCCCTAGGAGTGGCCATCCTGTAAAGATGACTGCAAGAGCACAGTGCAGACTGCTCAATGAGGTGAAGAAGAATCCTAGAGTGTCAGCTAAAGACTTACAAAAGTCACTGGCAAATGCTAACATCCCTGTTAGCGAATCTACAATACGTAAAACACTAAACAAGAATGGATTTCATGGGAGGATACCACAGAGGAAGCCACTGCTGTCCAAACAAATCATTGCTGCACGTTTACAGTTTGCACAAGAGCACCTGGATGTTCCACAGCAGTACTGGCAAAATATTCTGTGGACAGATGAAACCAAAGTTGAGTTGTTTGGAAGAAACACACAACACTATGTGTGGCGAAAAAGAGGCACAGCACACCAACATCAAAACCTCATCCCAACTGTGAAGTATGGTGGTGGGGGCATCATGGTTTGGGGTTGCTTTGCTGCATCAGGGCCTGGAAGGATTGCTATCATCGAAGGAAAAATGAATTCCCAAGTTTATCAAGACATTTTGCAGGAGAACTTAAGGCCATCTGTCTACCAGCTGAAGCTCAACAGAAGATGGGTGTTGCAACAGGACAATGACCCAAAGCATAGAAGTAAATCAACAACAGAATGGCTTAAACAGAAGAAAATACACCTTCTAAAGTGGCCCAGTTAGAGTCCTGACCTCAACCTGATTGAGATGCTGTGGCATGACCTCAAGAAAGCGATTCACACCAGACATCCCAAGAATATTGCTGAACTGAAACAGTTCTGTAAAGAGGAATGGTCACGAATTACTCCTGACCGTTGTGCACGTCTGATCTGCAACTACAGGAAACGTTTGGTTGAAGTTATTGCTGCCAAAGGAAGTTCAACCAGTTATTAAATCCAAGGGTTCGCATACTATTTTCACCTGCACTGTGAATGTTTACATGGTGTGCTCAATAAAAACATGGCAACATTCCATTCTTTGTGTGTTATTAGTTTAAGCAGACTGTGATTGTCTATTGTTGTGACTTAGATGATGATCAGATCACATTTTATGACCAATTTGTGCAGAAATCCATATCATTCCAAAGGGTTCACATACTTTTTCTTGCAACTGTACATTGAAATTGTATAGCTATGAAGAAAATTATACATTATTTTTGCTCTGATGCATTTGGGGTTTGTTGTTAGCTCTTCTGTCGTCAATTCTGAGACCCTGAGGGACCTTACAGGTATACTAGCTACACATTGATGTCAATGATCAGTTAATACTTGGATATCTCCAGGACCTATCCCTGCTTTCACTAAAACAAAGGATGTTACATGCCATCATTCTAAGTGAATTTAAAGTCGACTTCTTTCTAAGATGACAAAGGATCTTTAAGAGGTTAAGATGATTGCAAAACTCCTACAAATTAGATTGGGGCACTGTAACCGCAGCCGGTTCCCCTATTTACCACTACAATGTCTTAAAACATAGAACTTAGCAGGGCTAACCATAAAGATATCTTATCCATAATCGTATATAGTTAGTAAGGGTTCTATTTAAAATATATAAATAATTGAGAATACAATATAAAATAGGGATTGTCTTGGAAGCAATAAAGTTTTGTCTTTTAAATATTTTATTAAATAAATATAAACATATAAAATCAATTACAATAATTTATAGCAGAGTTTATAAGATTAAATTATATGCTTGCAATATCATTAATAGAATAACATACCCTCCTGATAATGTCAACCTCTATCAGTCATGATAAAATAGAACAGTATCTCTGTCTCCAACATCTCTCCTCTGTGTCCTAATATTAATAAGTACACATATGCCTTAGGTATTGGGTATACCATATTTATACCTTAGATGTTCAATTAGGTCATTTTAGGGCTTTAACTTGGATACGCGGCCATAACTTGTTCATTTCACATGGGAATATCTTATCTATGTTTATTTGTCATGACCTAGACATCTTAAATCTTTATTTTGACTAGAAGTTAGGATGAAGTAGGCATAGCCTTGAATTGTTATTGCAATAATGAAGGACAAAATGGTGTCTTAAAGTCTAAACATCTTATTTATTTATTGGGTAAGACGTCAGATTGATAAGAAAAGGAACATTGTATGAGAAACAAAATTTTCAATTTCTAACAACTTGTCAGTTTGCAAAATCTTTTAAAGACAACGTGCACAGTTTACTTTTCATTCTAAAACGTATAATATTTGCATTTGCCCATAACAGCACAATACAATTTTAAACCATAATACACTGACTCCCAACTGTGCCATGCAATTTTTCAAAAAAAGACGTTGCTACTTTTGATAAATATAAATTTAAAGCATACACTCATGTCCCAAAACACCTGCAATATAAAAAGTATGTGAAAATGGAGAAAACAATAACACAAGTCATAAAGCAGATACAAGGTAAAATAGGTATGACATTTCCCCATGTGAATACCACATTTCCCGGACAATAATTTCAGTTCTGGTATGGTCTGGCTTCTTAACGAAGACGGCATGCCTACAGAAGAATAAAAGAAAAGTGAGGTGTGATGAAACACGATTAATCAGAATCATTCACTAAACAATGCATTGCTTGGGATTAACCAAGAAACAGACAATATGTCTGAACATAGGAGCTGAGCTGTAAGCTTTGCCATTTGGAAGAAATGTACCACTTCTATTGTGGCTTATTCAAAATGTGAATTGTCAGGAATTCAAGGTTTGATCACTAAATCAATCACTAAAAGTTAGATTTTTCAGGAATTCAAACTAGCTGAAATGGTCAAATTAAAAATCTCCAAATCAGCTACGCATTCTGTTAATTTTTTGTTTGGGTCTAACATTTGACATTAACTTGGGATTAATTTACTTACTTGACAATTTACACTATAGCAGGGGTTGGCAAGCTTTGGCACTCCAGTTGTGGATTACATTCCCCCTGATGCTTGGCCAGCATTTTGGCCACAAGAGCATTAAGGAGATGTAGTCCATAATATATGGAGTGCCGAAAGTTCCCTACTCTTGCATGATAGTGTACTAGTAGTGGTTATGGTGCCAAGAGCGCCCTGACACCCTTCTCCTCATTTTAAGTCGTCAAACCATTGCACTGCATGGGTTATTTCAGGAGTGCTAATGGAACAGCTTCCAATTCCAGCATTGGTAGTGGAGGTGGGGAGTGGTGCCCGATAAACCTTAGGTAATTAGTCCATGTGTTTCAAAATTGTTCTAATATTTACAATGGGAACAACAGGGCACTCCTTGCGCCAGTATAGTGTGCTGTATTTGTTATGGTGCATGGACTGTCCCTTTAAGTGCATTCAATTATTTACCAACAAGCACCTTTGTGTCACACACAAGTAGCCTAAGTTTTACTTACTTCAAGCTATCCATTAAGTTAAATGACCATAGAAAATCCCTCTTGACAATTTTTAAAGCAAAATCCCTCAAATAAAACTTGTAGTGAAAAGTTTGCACATTGCCTTCATACAGATAAACAGCGGCTAGTCATGTAGGAATGATATAAAGGCAGCTCTAAATTTAATATAATAAATCACATTGGATGCAAGGTAATCCTGTAAGGGGAATATTAGGTGATATATAACCACACAGAAATTCTCAATATCCTTAAGATGTCTAAATTCATAAAGCATCAGACTCTGTAATGTGATTTCCAGCAATCATAAAAGCCGATATAAAAACACAGTTTGTACAATGGTGTATGAAAACCTGAAAATAAATGAGTCACCTCAGCACCCGGTGAAAAAGTGCATGATGGGAAATCATTCACGGGAATGATTGAACAAGCTGCCAATCAAATGACTACTATGTCACAGTGATTAGCGGTGTGAACCCGATTGGCAATTTATAAGATAAGCAATTTATAAGTAAAATAATGAGAATGAAAAGTTCTATACACTACAGATATACAATATTGTTTTAGATAGAAGTTTCAAACAATGCTGTGCTTGTTTAAAGAACAATTCTCACTTCTCTGGACTTTGAGTTAAACATGGAAAAACTTGTGTTAACTTTTTCACATGATGCTGAATTTTCATACATTTATATTCGAGATTTATCAAATTACATCACAATCCTCTAGTAATTTCCTGCATTGACTATTTTAATTCTCTGCTAATTGGTTTTCCCAGAAGTCGTACTGCCTTGCTACAGTCTAGAATGAATGCCGCCGCCAGGTTGATTTTCCTCTCTTGACGCTCCTCTCACACCTCTCTCCTCTGTCAGTTATTACATTCTCTTCCTGTATCCTATAGGTGTCAATTTAAAATACGAACACCTTTCTATAAAGCTCTAAAAAACTCTAGCCCCTGTTATCTCTTTACTAATTGATAGGTATACCTCTTCCCGGTTTCTCCGCTCTGCCGGTGACCTTCTCCGAACTGCTGCTCACACCTGTACTGCTAACTATCGTTTGCAGGACTTTTCGCGGGTGGCTCCTTTCCTTTGGAACAGCCTGCCTACCCCTATCAGACTCTCCCCTAGTCTTTAGTCATTTAAGAAGGTCCTCAAAACGCATCTCTTCAGGAAAGCTTGTGAACTCCCAGTGTAAGCTCTACCTAACTTGCCTGTCCCTTGTACTCTCGTAAAGGGCCACACTCCACTCTCACCCCCAGTTCTGCTTCACTCCTTTGTTTGATTTCTATCTCCATCAATGCCTATCCTATTGTGTTTTTTTTTTTCTTTTTTTACAATCTTTATTTATATTTTGTGTAATTGTTTTACATTGTATTAGTTTCATCACAGTATATCAATATGGTAAAAGTATAGCAGCATTAACATTGCGTTTAGATTTCGGATAACAGACACATTCCCATAACCGTGGGCTTGTCTTTTAATTCAATACAAAACTGCTTTCCACCTCATTGGTGTTTGTGGGTGTTGTTCGCTGTCTCGTGTCTTGTATATGTTCTGTGTGCATGGTTGTCTGTGGTTGTCTACTGGTGCCTGTGGTATCAGTGGTTATGTTAAGATCTGCATTTGCGGTCATGGTTCGTATCCCTTACAGGGAGTTTGGCCATCAGCCCTATATTTTGCGTGTACTCTGTAAGTTTAGTCGCTGACTAGTTAACCTCCCCATCGGTGCCAGTGTTGTGTATCACGTCTGCAGTGTTATACAGGTCAAGGGAGCGATCAACTGCGAAGAACTGAGAAAGGGTTCGGGGCCCTGTCGGTTTTTTACAATTTAAGTGCTTCAGTCAGCTCTTCAATAGTCAATGATTGTTCTAGTTCCTCCGCCGTCTCCGCCAAGTTTTGAGCAAGGAAACCTGTGGCCAGGCAGTGACGCTGGTGTGTGGCCTCTCCCTGACCCTGATTGGGATATATTATATAGGTCTGTATAATACAATTGGAATGCCTGTAGGATTCCCTCTGGCAGTCGGGTCTCCCCTTTACCGTGTGGTCGAATTTTGTGGATATGATAAAGTTGCCGCCTGTCTCGCAGCTGTCTAGCCAGTAGTTTCCCAGTTTTGTTGGAATGTTCGAAGAAAAATCTAAGAGATCTCCTAACTGTCTGCATGCGACTGTCAGTAAAAGAAATGTGTCATCAGCTAGGGTACGTTTATGTGCATTTTCGAGTTCGGTGATTTTGCGGATCTAAGAGGCTGTCTGTCTGGTTTGGGCCTTCTTGCGGTGTGTGCAAACTTTTATGTAGTGTGCCCTGATCGCGCCTTCCAGACTGTCAGCAGGGGGGGGGGGGGATGTATCGGGCAAGTTGTTAGTCTTAAAGTAGTGGGCCCGTTCTTGCTTTGCTGGTTCTATTTCCTCTAAGTCCATCAATAAGTTTTCGTTCAGCTTCCACTGTTTTTCGCAGTGTAAGTGATACTGGTGAATGGTCGGAGCTAGCAGTGGCTCTTATCTCTAAGTGAATGAGGAAGGATAGAAATTCTTGTTCCAAGAAGAAGTAATCAATACGGCTATAGTGTTTGTGTATCGTGAAGTAACATGTGAAGTCCGTCTTCCAGGTGTACCACCCTCCAGCAATCTACCAGCCCCATTCGCCATAGGGATTGCCTAGCCAAGTTGATATGCCAGTGTGGGAGAGAGCGAGTTCCCCTAGAGGTGTCTTTCCATGGTATTAGAGGTATGTTGATATCACCTGCTGCCAATAGGAGCCCTTCTCTGAGTTTTTTCCAGTCGGGACAGCGTTCGCATCAAAAAGATATGTTGGTTCTGGTTTGGACTATAAAGGCATGCAAATGTCTACTTGTGGTCAGCTATGGTCCCCTTGTGTATCCTCACAAACAAATGGAACTGCATTGGCAAATAGGATGGCTACCCCCACCCTCCTGACTTCAGTGTGGTTAGCAAAAAAGCACAAAGGGAATAGTGATTTTTAAGTGAGTGAGCATCAGGGCTACAGAAGTGTGTTTCCTGAAGGAAAGCTACGGAGGCGCACTCTGCCCACAGGGTTTGGAGCAGTTGGGGTCGTTTTTCCAGGATATTTAGGTCCCATACTCCAGAACCGGAGTGGGGCGGGCGCAAAGCCTGGTTTAGCCATTTTCGGGTGTTGGGGCGGGAGGAGACAGGATGGTAGGCTATATCAGACTTGCTATGCAATGAAGAAGAGTAGCTGAGGAAAGTGAATTGAAAAAGATAAAAGATGGGGTGAGGGAAGAGGTGCAGGAAAGGTATATCTGGGTGTCTAGTGCCCGGGTAAGGGACTGCAACTAAGGATCAAGTGTATCCAATCTCTGATTACGGAATATTAAGTACTCCGCTATTCGTCCTATTGTGTTTTATAAACCACCTCCTCTAGACTGTAAGCTCATTTGAGTAGGGTCCTCATCAGCCTGTTGTTCCTGTAACACTTTGTAATTGACTCATTTATTGTTAGATTTCCCCCTATTATAATATTGTACAGTGCTGTGGAATTTGTTGGCACTATATAAATGACAATAATAATAATGTGATTTCATTTTATTTTCTCCTCTTCTCTATATGCATTCACTATGTTGACTGCCAGGGGCAAAGGACAGAGTTTATAACCATAATTTATAGGGAGCTAAGACGGTGTCACCCTATTGCATGATTAAGCTGCGTGGATCTCTACATTTAATCTTTATTTTAACAATTGACAAAGAATACATTTGTAAAGTGTGAAAACTAAGAGGATCCCTAAACACAATCTAAATATCTTGGAAAGTGACATTTCCCCTTGACGTACCATTATTCTGTACAATGAGCGAAATAAGATAAGCAGGTTACTGTGTCAGCTATTTGATTTGGCAGATCAGTTGCTCTCTACATTGCATATATAGGTAGAACATGAAAACAAAATGTCTGATAATTGCTGACCTTACTTATGCTCTATGCTTGTTTTAATAAATAAAGTGGCAAGATACAAAAGGGAGACCTCATTGGGAATTCAGCATCAGAGTGAATGCTTATGTAACCCCTTAAGGACACATGACGGAAATATTCTGTCATGATTCCCTTTTATTTCTGAAGTTGTGTCCTTAAGGGGATAAGACCTACATTTATGCTGAGCATGGCTACCAATTTGCAGCATTGAATTGAGTTTTCGTTATGCTCTGAGTCAAGAGCCAACACCAGAGGAGTACAGGCATTACTGCCGTAAGGGGCCCATTCAAGCTTGTGGACCCTCAATCCCCCAGTTGGGGAGATAGAACTAATCCACGTTGACTGCATTAAAGCTATCATGTAGAATGGAACTCTGTGATTCCTGTATAATGAGTAAACGGGGGCGTTAAAATGCACCTTGATACTTGTCCTCCTAGAAGAAAACTATATCTATTCACAACCGAACACTCTGACATGCTCCAATCCTAATTCTTAACCCAACCACTACCATTGAGTATAGTGGCTTCTTATGTGCTCTGCAATGCCGAATTAAGTAGACTAGAATCAAACTCACTCATTGTCACCTCTGCTACAGTATTGATTCTCAGCTAACTGGGAAACAAATTACCCAGACAGACCATTAATAATGTTACCCAATTACTGCACTTTGCTGCATGTTTATCGATGTCTGCAGCGTTCCTGGATAGCATACATTCTGAAGAGGGTGTAGGGAGTTATGTACCACCTGCAGTAGTCTTTGAAATACACGTTCCTGGTTTTATTTACTGCATGAGGACATTAGGCCCACATAGAATCATAATTTATAATCATATTTTTTCTTACATATTTGTGAACCTACTGTCCCAAAGATGCCCATAATGTCAATATTTTTAATAATTGTTTTCTAATAAATAATGTAGAAAAATAGTATTTGTGATTCTGTTCTATTTTCAGTAAGTCTGTGAAGCAATACAACATTTTATAGCCTCAGATATATCTACAAAGGGAGAATCAATAGATGAAAAAATACAATTCTGTACATTAACATAATTCACAGGTATCCTTAAAAATGCAAACTGTCCCCCGAATTTCCATTGTCTTACTATTATTTAGTAGATATGTATCCGCTCTTAAGTGAACATTATAATGTATTCAACTTTATTTCAAAGCTCTGGAGAATACATCAGTCAGTCAGACCAACCTCTTTAGGAGCAGACCTATCCCCTTGGATAGGCAAGTCCACCTTGACGAGCAGGTCCACCTCATGCCCTGTGCAGTCTGTTCTATTTCCAGCCCACCTCCATCTCCGAAAGTGGGCAGAGAACACTGGCAGGTATGTAAATCCTGCGCATTAGAAAGTTTGAATTTACACTTCTGTACTTTCAGATGACGACTCATCTGTCATTTTATTCTCCTGGTAGTCCTGATCTTGACTTTAATAATTGACAACAACAGAAGAATAGATAAACACAAAAAGAATTCAGCGCTAGTAATCACAAAATTAGTCAGGGTAGGCAGCAACCCAACCCAAATTAGTCAAGGTAGGCAGCAAATGAAGGTCTACTGGCACCCTAGTAATATTTTACTGGACTATCTACCCTCATTTGGCGCAGCCCTTTCATATCTTTCTCTCCATCTGTATTTATCCACAGAAGAATAGATAACTGTCATAACAATAATAAAAATGATATCGCTGTAATATCCCCAAATCTTCTAGGAGGGGAATTATGTTTGTCTGGCCAATTTCTGGAATTTTGCTAATAAAACCACTACTCCCTATTAGGAGATTCAAACCTATCTTTCAGAGGTAAAACAAATGTGTTTTTTTTTTTTTTGATTATAAGTGGATATATTTTCACACTCTCATAGACTTTGAAGCAGATCTGTCCCAAAAAAGTTTAAACCTTGAAATCTTTATGACATGCTCAGAAAGACATTGTTAGAAATTATTTTAAACCCCAGTGCAGTGAAATAAATCCTAAGACAATACAAAGTAAACTACTTTGTCTTATGGTAAAATCCTACCTTGATGAAAAGTGGAGCTACTGCTGTCAAGTTTTGTCACTTCCCTGAACAATTGCTAGTGATGGCTGTGGGAATAAGGCATTATTTTGCTAATTGTGATATAATATCTATGAAGGCTCCTGCACTCATCGGTCTACTCTTGTAGACTCTTGGCGGATGAAGAGTCATGAGTTGATGAAAGAAGATGGTGGGGCTTGTCGGAGACAGCATTGGGTAAGCATAACCAAAGCTGCACCCACATGCCACCGCATACCAAGAGACAATGTCTCAAAGATCCCAAAAGGTGACAGTCACTTTAATTAAAATTGTTATATTTCAAATGGAGCATGTTTCCTATCTAATGGCTAGATTTCCACCTATGCATTTTGTGATTAGGGTGCTTGGCAGTGACTGAGGACAATGCCAACGAGAAGGTAAATTTTAGAAATGAGAATTTAAATAAGACAATATAATAGCACATAATGGATTCAAAGAAAAAGTCAATGGATACTAGGACCCCCTATATAATCTGAATGACAACTATAGTACAACGAGATACACCAGAGATGAAAATTTCAAGGTCACTAATTTTAAGAATAAATAATAGTGGAGATACAAGGCAAAACAGGAAAGATTCATCAAGGCAAAACAGGGGTTATTTTGGGTACAGTGTGCTAAATGTGAAAAGGCCTTCTATTGATTTCCATGATGACAGGACCGTATAGCACTTTGCCCCAAAATAGCACCCATTTTTGCCCTGATCTATTTTCCCCATGGAATTTAACTAAATTCTCAGTTCAATGCCCTTAATGGTTAGATTATGCTACTGGACCCTGCTGTGCTGGCTAAAAGTTAAAAGCAAGTCTGCTTCAATCAAGATACGATGGGAAGAAAAAAACAATATTGCACTAGCCCAGTGATGTCTTCACATTGTGAAAGGAAAAAGCCAATTAAGGTAGGTATTGAGTGCTTGAAAGGGAAGCCGTCCAGCAGAGAGGCTTTTAACCAAATGACATCTGTATGTAGTGATACTGTCTTTGGAGTCTGCAAATTGAAGGAAAAAGCAATGTACAGTACAAACATTTATACAATCCATTCTACCTGTTGAAAGAAACAAGATGCCCAGCGGATAAGATAATTCAGTAAAATAGGAAGGAGGTTAGCCCTTCACCTAAGTCAGGTAAAGCCCAGAGCAATTAAGGGTTTCCTGCGAAGTGACTTAATGTGTGTTTATATGAATTGAATACACTGGGTTAAGCGAAAAAGTGATATGTTTTAGTAAAGGAATGTTTTTTAACCCCTTAACACCGCAGCCAAATGTACAAGTTGTGAACGAAAGAAAATGTAAACAAAATCTGGCATTTGCGCTATATGTCTGTCCAACCGTAATTCACCTCTTTCATATTAAATGCACCCCCCCTTATTATATATCATTTTATTCAGGGGAAACAGGGCTTTCATTTAATATCAAATATTTAGCTATGAAACATAATTTAATATGGAAAAAATGGGAGAAAATAAGATTTTTTTTTATTTTTTTAGTTCTACATGACATTTTAACTGTCAATGTCATAATACTGTTTGCTTTTACTGCAATAAAATACACATATTTGTATTCAGCAAAGTCTCACGTGTAAAGCAGTACCCCCTATGTACAGGTTTTATGGTGTTTTGGGAAGTTACAGGGTCAAATATAGCGCGTTACATTTGAAATTAAAATTCGCCAGATTGGTTACGTTGCCTTTGAGACTGTATAGTAGCCCAGGAAATAAATTTACACCCATAATGGCATACCATTTGCAATAGTAGACGACCCAAGGTATTGCAAATGGGGTATGTCCAGTCTTTTTTAGTAGCCATTTGGTCACAAACACTGGCCAAAGTTAGCATTAGTATTTGTGTGTGAAAAATTCAAAAAACGCCAATTTTGGCCAGTGTTTGTGACCAAATGGCTACTAAAAAAGACTGGACATAACCCATTTGCAATACCTTGGGTTGTCTACTATTGCAAATAGTATGCCATCATAGGGGTCATTTTCATTCTTGGGCTACCATAGGTTCATAAAGGCAACGTAAGCAATCTGGCGAATTTTAAAGTGAAAAAAATGAAACACAAGCCTTATATTTGACGCTGTAATTTTTGAAAACACCATAAAACCTGTACATGAGGAGTACTGTTGTACTCGGGAGACTTCGCTGAACACAAATATTTGTGTTTCAAAACAGTAAAAAGTATTGCAGCAATAATATTGTCCGTGTAAGTGCTGTTTGTGCGTGAAAAATGCAAAAAACTTCACTTTTACTGGCGATATCATCGTTGTAATACATTTTACTGTTTTGAAACACTAATATTTGTGTTCAGCGAAGTCTCCCGAGTAAAACAGTACCCCCCATGTACAGGTTTTATGGTGTCTTGGAAAGTTATAGGGTTAAATATAGTGCTAGCAAATTAAATTCCCTTTACTTTCGGCATGGGTTGTCAGGCAGGTCCCGCTAATTGTAATTAATTAGAATACCTAATTATGTAAAATTATTACATAAATATATGTGTAGAATTAATATATGTGTATATATATATATACATATGTGTATATATACGTATATATATATATAATTTTTTTTTATATTTTTATTTATATATCGGTATATATATATAGTGATATATACGTATATATTTATGTATATAGATATATATATATATTATTTCGTTATAAGTGTATTTTGATATAAATATATATATATATTAATATCACAATACAGTTAGAACGAAATAAAACACATCTATATATTTTTTAATATTTTATTTTTAATTATTTTTTTTATTTTATTTTTTTACGTATTTACATATTTATTTTTTTATATTATTTATAAATATATATAACAATAATTATATATATATTTAATCAGTATCAGTCTACGTGTAATTTGATATTAATATATATATATAGTTATATATATTAATATTAAAATACACCTAGACAGTGTATGTGTATGTGTGTGTATATGTGTATATATATACTTAGATCATATATATATAATATATATATATATATGATCTAAGTATATAATTTATTTATTTTTACTGTTTTAACATTTTTTTTTATTTGATTTTCAGCCAGCAGGGGGACTAACTGTCATTACAGTTGGTCCCCCTGCTGGCATTGCTGCAGCCAGCTATCCCGGCCATGTGATTGTGAGGTCCTCCTGGAGGGCGGACGTGCCGCGGGGGGCTCCCTGGGAGTCCCCCAAACCGCGATCGCCGGCGTGGGGATCATGTAGTTTGAAAGGATTGTGAGTGGCAGTAGGTTTAATAAAAATTGCCTTTTTGTATACTGAGAGTGCCTGGAATTCTCCTCTATTTTAACTCATCAAGTATTTGGTTCCTGGTACTAGGACTGGTCTGGTTGCATCTGGATACATTTCAAATGGGATTGAGTGCAGTTCCACATTCCTGCTATATTAGGACCCTGAGCTTGGCATAAATGCGTGTTATGATGCTTTTGCTCCACGCTTTCTAAGGACTGTCTCCTAGCACTCACTTGTCCTCTCCTCTGCTTACCCAGTCTGGGACAGAGAAGAGTTGTATGTAGTGAATTTTGAAGAAAGGGAACATGACACAGAGTTAGACTGATCAACAAGAGCATTTGCATAGTGTGAAAAGTCAGCTTTACCTAAACTAATTTCATTGTCAGCCAGTCCACACAAGTTTTGGTTCCCTACATCCACATGTGAAGAGTAGTAAAAAAAAATGCAATGGGCCCATTTCATGGGAATGGGCCTGGAGCTGCAGCACCTATGTTAATCCGGCCCTGGCTAACATATTTTGCAGCTATGTAAGCATGTGACACACACAGAGATATACACATGCACACACACACACACACACACACACACACACACACACATACACAGATCGATACAAATCTATACCTACATAGACACACACTGGCACAGATACAAACTTATATCTAAACACACACAGATATACACAGACAAAACCTGACACACTCACACCTATGCATTCCTACATACACACTGGCACACACAGATGCACACACATACACAGAGGCATATCCACAGATACACACTGACACTCACAGGTACACATACACACTGGCACATACACACAGGTACACACACGGGTAAATACACACACAGATACACATACCTAAACATACACACTAGCAGACATACAAATTGCAATTTACATAATGTTAATCACCCCCTTGCTTCCATACCTTTTGATTGCAGGGAGGTGAATTCTTAGGGCTGGCTACCGCTGATGGAAGTGTGCAGGTGACTGCTGGCAGAGCTGCTTCCTCCCTCCCTGTGTGCTCGCAGCTTGCGCAGTCTCTAAGCTAGGAGGAAGTGACAGTAACTTCCGCTCAGCACTCTCTGCAAATATTAAAGAGACCCAGTCATGCTGCCAAAGGGCTGCAGCACCCGAACGTGCCCCCTGATGAGATCCACTTGGATTCCAGGCATCACCAATACTGGAGGGCACCGGTCAGGCTTTTAAAGGGTTGGGAAACCTGACCAGGCCCCAGGCCTAATACGCAATAATACCCATCGGGTGGCCCTTAGTGAATGAGCCATTCGATGGGCCCCCAATACGTGCAGACCCCAGTGAAGCTGCGCTGGCTTTTCCGACACTGAATACAATAATTCTTTACACACCACTGGTAAAAGGGACAGGCATCCCATATTGTTAAGAAAAAAAAAACACATAACATTCCAGAGGAGTATAAAATAGTAAAATAAAGATCAGATATTTAGCCTTTAGTCTAAAGCTATAGACACTACACCGATTGAACTATAGTGGAGATCCACGCAGGTAGGTTAGAGTTAAACTTTACCTACAGCAACAGTTATTCTACCTTTCAAGAATCTGGTCTTTTGAAGAGTTATTTCCCAGTTTCCTAATACAAGGCGAGAAGAATTGGGACTTTGATTGACACATGTTGACATACAATCTCTAAACAAGCATACACTTGTACTTACTCAGCTAAAGGAAGAATATAATTTGCCCCCTATTCCCCCTATTCTTTTGCACACATTGTGATATTTTTGTTGGTACTAGTTTTTCCCATGCTAAGTCCTCTAGCAGAGTGCATTGAGAAATGTAATTACCAACGACAAGGAGCTTTCTGTTCTAAAAGTAATCATACATGTGTGTCTTTTAGACTACGAGGCTCTTTACTCTGGATGGAGGAGTCCCTTTGCTCTCTAGAAGGTTTCATTAACACTACATTAATTGCATTAAAGTTATTGTGGATTCAATATTCCAATAGATAAATCTTTGAATTAGTCATAGATCCTTCTGTCTCGTAAATCAAGAATTTCATGTACATATTAGGTATATTAGATCAAGTTTTTAAAGTCTGGCTGAGGATGCGGATATCTGTCTTGGCTTCTGGTCTTGTTATTCTATTTTAATGTTTATTTAAAGGAAAAAAAGGTGGATTTTTTTTTCCATAACTGTTAATGAATAGTGATGTACCGAACTGTCCGCCAGCGGACAGTTCCCGGCGAAATTAGCTTGTTCGCGTTCGCCGCGGCGGGCGTACACATGCGCAGTTCGATCCGCCCCCTATTCGTCATCATTGGGCAAACTTTGACCCTGTGCCTCTCGGTCAGCAGACACATTCCAGCCAATCAGCAGCACTCCCTCCCTTCCACACCCTCCAACCTCCCTCCCAGCATCCATTTTCTATTCATTCAGAAGATGCATGCTTAGTGAGAGGAGGGAAAGTTTAGCTGCTGCTGATTAGATAGGGAAATTGATAGCTAGGCTAGGGTATTCAGTGTCCACTACAATACTGAAGGACTCATCTGATCTCTGCTGTAAGGACAGCACCCCAAAAAGCCCTTTTTAGGGCTATAACATCAGGCTCCTTTTTTTTTTTTTTTTCCTGTGTAATGTAATTGCAGGTGCCTGCCTGCCAGCTTCTGTGTGAGATTCACATTGGATACTGTGCCTACTTGCCCAGTGCCACCACTCATATCTGTTTTAACAATAGGTTAAGCTTTACATTTAAAATAAATATTTTTTTTTCACTGTAATAGAAGAGCAGTTGCCTGCCTGCCAGCTTCTGTGTGAGGTTCACATTGGATACTGTGCCCACTTGCCCAGTGCCACCACTCATATCTGTTTTAACAATTGGTTAAGCTTTAGATTTAAAATATATTTTTTTTTTCACTGTAATAGAAGAGCAGTTGCCTGCCTGCCAGCTTCTGTGTGAGGTTCACATTGGATACTGTGCCCACTTGCCCAGTGCCACCACTCATATCTGTTTTAACAATTGGTTAAGCTATAGATTTTAAATAAATATTTTTTTTCACTGTAGTAGAAGAGCAGTTGCCTGCCTGCCAGCTTCTGTGTGAGGTTCACATTGGATACTGTGCCCACTTGCCCAGTGCCACCACTCATATCTGTTTTAACAATTGGTTAAGCTTTAGATTTAAAATAAATAATTTTTTTTCACTGTAATAGAAGAGCAGTTGCCTGCCTGCCAGCTTCTGTGTGAGGTTCACATTGGATACTGTGCCCACTTGCCCAGTGCCACCACTCATATCTGTTTTAACAATTGGTTAAGCTTTAGATTTTAAATAAATATTTTTTTCACTGTAGTAGAAGAGCAGTTGCCTGCCTGCCAGCTTCTGTGTGAGGTTCACATTGGATACTGTGCCCACTTGCCCAGTGCCACCACTCATATCTGTTTTAACAATTGGTTAAGCTTTAGATTTAAAATAAATAATTTTTTTTCACTGTAATAGAAGAGCAGTTGCCTGCCTGCCAGCTTCTGTGTCAGGTTGGATGACTTGCCCATTTGCACAGTCAGTGCCACCACTCTTATCTATTTTAACAATAGCTTAAGCTTTAGATTTTAAAGAAATCATTTTTTTTCACTGTAATAGAAGATCAGTTAGTTGTCTGCAAGCATCTGGGTGTCAGGCCTACTTCAGCGTGTGCTCTGCAGACCTGTGCCAGCGTGCTTTGACAGTTGCCAATCATATCTGGTGTCTCTTTAGCGTGCTTTTACAAAGCAAAAAGGTTTCCAGTGTAAGCTAATAGCAGACAGTCAGTGTCCTTCAAGCGGCTCTGTCAGGCCTTCCTTCAGCGTGTGCCCTGCACAACCCTGCCAGCGTACTTTGACAGTTGCCACTCATATCTGGTGTCTCTATAGCGTGCTTTTACAACCAAAATTTTGTTTCCACTGTAATAGAAGAGTAGTTGCCTGCCTGCCAGCTTCTGTGTGAGGTTCACATTGGATACTGTGCATACTTGCCCAGTGCCACCACTCATATCTGTTTTAACAATTGGTTAAGCTTTACATTTAAAATAAATATTTTTTTTTCACTGTAATAGAAGAGCAGTTAGTTGTCTGCAAGCGTCTGGGTATCAGGCCTTCTTCAGTGTGTGCTCTGCAGACCTGTGCCAGCGTGCTTTGACAGTTGCCACTCATATCTGGTGTCTCTATAGCATGCTTTTACAACCAACATTTTGTTTCCACTGTAATAGAAGAGCAGTTGCCTGCCTGCCAGCTTCTGTGTGAGGTTCACATTGGATACTGTGCCTACTTGCCCAGTGCCACCACTCATATCTGTTTTAACAATAGGTTAAGCTTTACATTTAAAATAAATATTTTTTTTCACTGTAATAGAAGAGCAGTTGCCTGCCTGCCAGCTTCTGTGTGAGGTTCACATTGGATACTGTGCCCACTTGCCCAGTGCCACCACTCATATCTGTTTTAACAATAGCTTAAGCTTTAGATTTTAAAGAAATCATTTTTTTTTCACTGTAATAGAAGATCAGTTAGTTGTCTGCAAGCGTCTGGGTGTCAGGCCTACTTCAGCGTGTGCTCTGCAGACCTGTGCCAGCGTGCTTTGACAGTTGCCAATCATATCTGGTGTCTCTTTAGCGTGCTTTTACAAAGAAAAAAGGTTTCCAGTGTAAGCTAATAGCAGACAGTCAGTGTCCTTCAAGCGGCTCTGTCAGGCCTTCCTTCAGCGTGTGCCCTGCACAACCCTGCCAGCGTACTTTGACAGTTGCCACTCATATCTGGTGTCTCTATAGCGTGCTTTTACAACCAAAATTTTGTTTCCACTGTAATAGAAGAGCAGTTGCCTGCCTGCCAGCTTCTGTGTGAGGTTCACATTGGATACTGTGCCCACTTGCCCAGTGCCACCACTCATATCTGTTTTAACAATAGGTTAAGCTTTACATTTAAAATAAATATTTTTTTTTCACTGTAATAGAAGAGCAGTTAGTTGTCTGCAAGCGTCTGGGTGTCAGGCCTACTTCAGCGTGTGCTCTGCAGACCTGTGCCAGCGTGCTTTGACAGTAGCCACTCATATCTGGTGTCTCTCTAGCGTGCTTTTACAACCAAAATTTTGTTTCCACTGTAATAGAAGAGCAGTTGCCTGCCTGCCAGCTTCTGTGTGAGGTTCACATTGAATACTGTGCCTACTTGCCCAGTGCCAACACTCATATCTGTTTTAACAATAGGTTAAGCTTTACATTTAAAATCAATATTTTTTCTTCACTGTAATAGAAGAGCAGTTGCCTGCCTGCCAGCTTCTGTGTGAGGTTCACATTGGATACTGTGCCCACTTGCCCAGTGCCACCACTCATATCTGTTTTAACAATTGGTTAAGCTTTAGATTTAAAATAAATAATTTTTTTTCACTGTAATAGAAGAGCAGTTGCCTGCCTGCCAGCTTCTGTGTCAGGTTGGATGCCTTGCCCATTTGCACAGTCAGTGCCACCACTCATATCTGTTTTAACAATTGGTTAAGCTTTAGATTTTAAATAAATAATTTTTTTCACTGTAATAGAAGAGCAGTTGCCTGCCTACCAACTTCTGTGTGAGGTTCACATTGGATACTGTGCCCACTTGCCCAGTGCCACCACTCATATCTGTTTTAACAATTGGTTAAGCTTTAGATTTAAAATAAATAATTTTTTTTCACTGTAATAGAAGAGCAGTTGCCTGCCTGCCAGCTTCTGTGTCAGGTTGGATGCCTTGCCCATTTGCACAGTCAGTGACACCACTCATATCTGTTTTAACATTAGCTTAAGCTTTTGATTTTAAAGAAATAATTTTTTTTCACTGTAATAGAAGATCAGTTAGTTGTCTGCAAGCATCTGGGTGTCAGGCCTACTTCAGCGTGTGCTCTGCAGACCTGTGCCAGCGTGCTTTGACAGTTGCCACTCATATCTGGTGTCTCTTTAGCGTGCTTTTACAAAGAAAAAAGGTTTCCAGTGTAAGCTAATAGCAGACAGTCAGTGTCCTTCAAGCGGCTCTGTCAGGCCTTCCTTCAGCGTGTGCCCTGCACAACCCTGCCAGCGTACTTTGACAGTTGCCACTCATATCTGGTGTCTCTATAGCGTGCTTTTACAACCAAAATTTTGTTTCCACTGTAATAGAAGAACAGTTGCCTGCCTGCCAGCTTCTGTGTGAGGTTCACATTGGATACTGTGCCCACTTGCCCAGTGCCACCACTCATATCTGTTTTAACAATAGCTTAAGCTTTAGATTTTAAAGAAATCATTTTTTTTCACTGTAATAGAAGAGCAGTTGCCTGCCTGCCAGCTTCTGTGTGAGGTTCACATTGAATACTGTGCCTACTTGCCCAGTGCCACCACTCATATCTGTTTTAACAATAGGTTAAGCTTTACATTTACAACCAAAATTTTGTTTCCACTGTAATAGAAGAGCAGTTGCCTGCCTGCCAGCTTCTGTGTGAGGTTCACATTGAATACTGTGCCTACTTGCCCAGTGCCACCACTCATATCTGTTTTAACAATTGGTTAAGCTTTAGATTTTAAATAAATAATTTTTTTCACTGTAATAGAAGAGCAGTTGCCTGCCTGCCAGCTTCTGTGTGAGGTTCACATTGGATACTGTGCCCACTTGCCCAGTGCCACCACTCATATCTGTTATAACAATTGGTTAAGCTTTAGATTTAAAATAAATACTTTTTTTTCACTGTAATAGAAGAGCAGTTGCCTGCCTGCCAGCTTCTGTGTCAGGTTGGATGCCTTGCCCATTTGCACAGTCAGTGCCACCACTCATATCTGTTTTAACAATGGCTTAAGCTTTAGATTTTAAAGAAATAATTTTTTTTCACTGTAATAGAAGATCAGTTAGTTGTCTGCAAGCATCTGGGTGTCAGGCCTACTTCAGCGTGTGCTCTGCAGACCTGTGCCAGCGTGCTTTGACAGTTGCCACTCATATCTGGTGTCTCTATAGCGTGCTTTTACAACCAAAATTTTGTTTCCACTGTAATAGAAGAGCAGTTGCCTGCCTGCCAGCTTCTGTGTGAGGTTCACATTGGATACTGTGCCTACTTGCCCAGTGCCACCACTCATATCTGTTTTAACAATAGGTTAAGCTTTACATTTAAAATCAATATATTTTTTTCACTGTAATAGAAGAGCAGTTGCCTGCCTGCCAGCTTCTGTGTGAGGTTCACATTGGATACTGTGCCCACTTGCCCAGTGCCACCACTCATATCTGTTTTAACAATTGGTTAAGCTTTAGATTTAAAATAAATAAAAAAATTTCACTGTAATAGAAGAGCAGTTGCCTGCCTGCCAGCTTCTGTGTCAGGTTGGATGCCTTGCCCATTTGCACAGTCAGTGCCACCACTCATATCTGTTTTAACAATAGCTTAAGCTTTAGATTTTAAAGAAATCATTTTTTTTCACTGTAATAGAAGATCAGTTAGTTGTCTGCAAGCGTCTGGGTGTCAGGCCTACTTCAGCGTGTGCTCTGCAGACCTGTGCCAGCGTGCTTTGACAGTTGCCACTCATATCTGGTGTCTCTATAGCATGCTTTTACAACCAAAATTTTGTTTCCACTGTAATAGAAGAGCAGTTGCCTGCCTGCCAGCTTCTGTGTGAGGTTCACATTGGATACTGTGCCTACTTGCCCAGTGCCACCACTCATATCTGTTTTAACAATAGGTTAAGCTTTACATTTAAAATAAATATTTTTTTTTCACTGTAATAGAAGAGCAGTTGCCTGCCTGCCAGCTTCTGTGTGAGGTTCACATTGGATACTGTGCCCACTTGCCCAGTGTCACCACTCATATCTGTTTTAACAATTGGTTAAGCTTTAGATTTAAAATAAATAATTTTTTTTCACTGTAATAGAAGAGCAGTTGCCTGCCTGCCAGCTTCTGTGTCAGGTTGGATGCCTTGCCCATTTGCACAGTCAGTGCCACCACTCATATGTTTTTTTTTTTGTTTTTTTTTAAATTCTTTATTTTGGTTGTGCGTGGTAAAACAAAAAGGCTTTTTCAGCCACAACAGCGGTCACAATCAGTTATATATCGAACAGAGGAAACATAACGTGGCATATAATTATACAGCACATTTTAGTTTTATGAGAAAATCTAATAGGGTCTGCCGTTTCACCCGTGTGCTAAAAATTTATAAAACATTCGACAGTGTCACGTCGCCATATGAAAAACTTCAGGTACATCACCTTTTGACACAGCTATGGCATGAAGATAGCTGCACATTTTTAAATGTGCGATGGTCTAGCTAGGTAGACGTGTCTAGATATGGTTCTCAGCAGTTTAAATTATTAACTAATCGATGCAAAACATAACAGTAGGTAAGAGTTAAACAGTTTCATCTCCCTACGTAACACCGCTTTGCTATCTATTCATAAAAGCCTAATGCTGCGTCAAGGGTTAGTGTGTGAATACAGGTTAAATTTAAGTGTAAGGAGGAGTTTACAACGTTTATGGGTACACATATGAGTTGTGTTGAACAATTGCGTAGAGGAATTTATTTGTATAGTCAATTGCCTAGTGCTTTTGCTCAATTAAGTTGCAGAAAATGAGGATCATAAAAATACAGCCAAAAGAAAAATTGCATTGGCTCCGATTACATTTCTGTGATATAGAGCGGTTATATGGAAAGCTTGCATGAGCCAGTGATCTAAAGCAGTTGCCTAGTGTGTCGTATAGAGCGGTAACATTGGCCCACAACTGAGTACTATGGTGTAGAACCAGTCATGTAGACCCGTACTGCCGGTGGTTAACCGTGCAGTAGAGGAAAAGTGTTGGGGGGAGACATTATTAACATTATACAAGAGAAAGGTTGAACAGGTACGTATTGTTTAAAAGACCAACTAAACAGGCAAGTAAGAGAAGAACTGGTTGTGATTCAGTTCAGTGTCTGTCGAGAGTTCATGTGGTTGCCGCTGCATAGGAGCCTCGTCTAGGTTGTCCCGGTATGAAGGCTGTCACTTTGTCCGGATCCCATCTGTGTGAAGGGCCGGCTGGATCGGTAGGTGCTGTGCGCTGCAGGGCCTCTTGAGGAAGTCCCAGTTTAGGTAACAGTTCCCGTGCATCCAGCATGTCACTGACCTTGTGTGTCTCGTTGCCTTTTACAATGCTTATGGTACGGTTGAGTCGCCATCTGTACGGGAGTCCGTGTTGTCGTAGGAGCTCAGTGAGCGGTCGCATGGACCTCCTCCAGGCCAGAGTGCTCCCTGAGAGGTCTGCAAAGAATGTCAATTGCATCGATTCAAATAGGTATGGGGAGCAGTCCTTGACCGCCGCTAATATTGCCGCTTTGTCTTTTCGTTGCTGAAAACACAGAATGAGGTCTCGGGTAGCCGCCGGTGGAGCACTTGCAGGTTTCTGGGTCCTGAAGACGCCGTCTAGGGTGACTGCTTTGGCATGTCGTGGTTGCAGTAAGGCTCCTAGGAGCCGCCGTACGAGTTGCGGCAGTTCGGCTTGCGGTATGTCATCCGGCACCCCTCTTATTTTCAGATTATTCATCCGCCTTGTGTCCTCTAGGGAGGCAAATCTCTTTTCAAAGTCCTCATTTCGGCTTTGTAGGCCCTTGATCTCCTTTTGCAAGGAGGAGATGTGGGTAGAATTGGTCGTAGAAGTTTTTTTCTTGGGCGCCCAGTCTGCCCGATAGCCCTTGTATGTCCGTGCGGATGTTAGCCATGTCCGCTTGTATCGTGGCTTGGAGGTCTGCCAAAAGGCTTTTGAGCACCGCTGTGGTCACTGGTGCTGTGTCGGGGCTTGAGGGCTGTCTCGTGGGTGCAGTCAGGCTGGGTAAGTCAGGTACCTCTTCGCCCAGGGAGAAGTCGTCCGAAACTTCAGAGTACGTCTCTGTGTAGTCTGCCATCTTGGGCCTTGTTACTCCGTGGGCCTGCCTCCACATGGCTCCGATGTCCAGGCCTTGTCTGGGTTGATCTGGCTTCTGTTTTTTGGTCTTTCGACCCATAATGCTTTCTCCCACTGCCTCTGGGCTTTTGCCGGTATTTTGATCGGGTGATGTACCCTAAAACAGGTAAGTTTGGGAGATATTCTCTGGAGCTCTAATGCCATGCGTCTTGTCAGCTCCGCTGCTCGGCTCCGCCCCCACTCATATCTGTTTTAACAATTGGTTAAGCTTTAGATTTTAAATAAATATTTTTTTTTCACTGTAATAGAAGAGCAGTTGCCTGCCTGCCAGCTTCTGTGTGAGGTTCACATTGGATACTGTGCCCACTTGCCCAGTGTCACCACTCATATCTGTTTTAACAATTGGTTAAGCTTTAGATTTAAAATAAATAATTTTTTTTCACTGTAATAGAAGAGCAGTTGCCTGCCTGCCAGCTTCTGTGTCAGGTTGGATGCCTTGCCCATTTGCACAGTCAGTGCCACCACTCATATCTGTTTTAACAATTGGTTAAGCTTTAGATTTTAAATAAATATTTTTTTTCACTGTAATAGTGTGATGTAATTCCAGTAAAATACAAGTTTAGCAGGCTAAGATTGCCACAAGGCATATGTATGTATATGTGTTTGTAGTATCAGTTGGTTAATTACACGTAGCTAAGATACTGTCATCACTGTACTGACCAGGTGCAGGAATGTAAGAACTGGAATTACGCGTCCCTCTCCTTTGTATCAGATGAGCCACGTGGTTAGACCGGATGGATGAGTTTAGACTCTATTCATTAAATAGGTTAAGGGTATGTGTGGGTGTAGTTAATTGTGGGAGGAGCTACAGTGCTATATAAGGAATGTACTCTATGTATTCAGTACTCAGACTTTGCTGTATTTTGGTGACGCTAGTCCCTCTGAGTCCCGATCGGTGATCCAATAAAGAATCTCTTCCTTCCTGAAGAAACCTGTGTCCATCTCTCTGTGCTTGGCTTCCGTCAGTTTCTCCGGTATCATTTGGTGCATTGGCCGGGAAGCTCATCGTTCAACGGTAGCTGAGAGGCAGAGGCGTGAGACGGTCTATCTTTGCCCACGTTCTCTACGGCTGCACCCCTGAACTTCTGCGTGGACCTCCCTTCGTCTCGGCGCCACTGGTCTGTTGTCCAGGAGATCATCGGCCTCTACGTGAGAAGTGCTGGGGTGTCCCCGTCGATGAGTGTGAACTCAGGTTCAGGAACGAGGAGGTAAGATAACTGCTGTTTTAGACGGCAGGACCCGCTAGGGGTATACCGATTGTGCGGTAGGCCCAAAGGGGTTTTTGAATCTGTATCTGCCCCCTCTGTCGGAGGGAAGGAGCGAAGGCGCACCGCTCGATCGAACGCTCTTTAGTCAGACCGTTTGATTTGGTTAGTCAGGCGGGGTCCTGGTGTAAGATAGCCCTAGCCGGACACCGGTGTCTTGTCTAGACTAGCGTTCTAGGGTGTATATTACGTTCGCTAGGTCGGAGGGACCGGGAGACTAAGCGGCGCCTGTGTAAATTCGGTTCGCTAGTTCTCATCCTATCTGGGCTAAGTGGGAAGGCGTGTAAATTTGGAACCCACTAGACTTTTGATAGTACGACTAAGAGGCGCCTGTGTAAATTCGGATCTCTAGCTCGTTGTATAGTGCGACTAAGAGGCGCCTGTGTAAATTCGGTTCTCTAGCTCGCTATGTATATGTGGTGATTGGGCAGTGTGGCTAACCAAAACGGGTGTATATAGTTTTAGGTAGTCCATTCAAGGTACTGGCCAATAGTTTAGTTGGGAATTGTAAATGTGTTAATGATTGTTTAGTAAAGTGTATATCTTGTTAGATAGCGCGAGCTCAGCCGTCTAGCGAGAGTGTTAATAGTGTGTTGCTGTATTATAGTGCACGGTACCATAACCCTGTATATTTACTGACACTGTATAATAAGTACTAATCATTGTCGTCCATTGCATGTTTAACACCATAACCACTAATAATTGTATTGTGACCTTAACTTGTGCTTTGACCTATGCTAACCGTACTGTAACCGCTATTTGTAAAAGACGATGTTACTGGGGTGTGTTATAGACGGGTAATTCGTATATAGAGAATTATAGCGTGGGTGACTGTGTAGTTACGCCAAAGGGCATAATATTGATTATATAGTGACTGGTGTAGCAGCTGTGTGTGTATGGGAATTCCCTGAGTGTTTATTGTTATTGTGTACGTTTCACTTGGTAACCATACCACGTGGTGCTGTTGCCAGAGGAAACGGGTGTGACTGTTGAATAGTACGCGTGTATAGTATTCGTTGTCGACGACGTTCCATTGTTAAGTATGGGTGCGTCGCAGTCAACGATTCCGGATCCCTTAGGATGTATGGTTAAGAATTTTAAAAAGGGATTCAAAGTTTGTGATTTTGGGGTAAAGATGTCTCCTGTACGTTTGGTCACTTTGTGTACTAGGGAGTGGCCTACTTTGGTTGCGGCATGGCCGCCACGTGGCAGTTTGGATCCAACTCTGGTACAGCGCTTACACGTGGCTGTATCGGGTAGGCCTGAACTTTACGGCCAGTTTCCTTATATTGATTGTTGGAGACAGGCCGTAAATGACTCGCCAAAATGGCTCCGGACATGCCACGAGGAACAGTGTCGCCTCATGGTAGCTAGGACTTGTTCGTCCACTAGGGCTGGTGTTAGGCCCATTTTGGACACGCCCCCTGAGTCCGAGATCCCTTTGCCGCCCCCTTACTTTCCGGTAAGAGGAAGTGACGCAAATACAGGAAGTCCTGTAACCCTTCCCTCATTACCCTCATCCACTTCCGCTTCCTCCTCCAGTACAGGATCCACCCCCCCTCATACTAAATCTCCCCTTCCGGAACCAGATAGACCAACCTCCATTAGAAACGAATATCCTGATTTGGCGCCACTTCAGACTTCCGGTCAAGCTTCATCTAGCTCGGCCCGAAGTGTTCTATTTACGACCTTTTCCCAAAACCGACCTCCCACATCCCCATACCCTATCTCTCCCCGACCGGAACCCATGACTGACGCCTCTCTACGTAGCCCCATCCAAACCCGACAGTTGACTGGTGCCCAACAATTAAAGCACTATCAGATGCCTCTTCGTCTGAATCCCGGGTCAGCTTATATCGATGCCGCAGGTCAAATGGCACACGCTGACCCAGTCTTCGTATATGTCCCATTTACCACAACCGACCTTTTAAACTGGAAGACCCATAATTCCTCGTATACTGAGAAACCACAAGCCATGACTGATCTGTTCACCTCAATAGTACAGACACATAATCCGACATGGGCTGATTGCCAGCAGTTATTAATGACTTTATTTAACAATGAGGAAAGGACAAGAATAAATCAAGCAGCCATTAAAGCATTAGAGGATAGAGCCCGTGCTTTGAACCAAGCTAATCCAGCAGCATGGGCCGCAACACATTATCCCAACACTGATCCCGATTGGAACGTAAATGGTGCTGATATGGTTCAACTCAGAGCCTATAGAGACGCTATAATTGCTGGCATGAAAGCCGGAGGAAAGAAAGCCATTAACATGTCGAAGACAGTTGAGGTGATCCAGAAAAGCGATGAAGCGCCCAGTGTCTTTTATGACCGATTATTGGAGGCATACCGCTTGTATACCCCCTTTAATCCGGAAGACGCAGACAATTCCCGAATGGTTAACTCCGCCTTTGTCAGCCAAGCATACGGAGATATTAAGCGCAAGCTACAAAAGTTAGAAGGGTTTGCAGGTATGTCAATCTCCCAACTAATGGAGGTAGCTAATAAGGTCTATATGAATAGGGAAACAGAAAGCAAGAAAGAGGAGGAGCGCAAGATGCGTAAAAAGGCTGATATGCTAGCGGTAGCGATCGCAGGCGTAGATAAACGGGGCCCAGATAGAGGCAATAATAGATGGAGTAGGGAGCCATTGAGTAGGGATCAGTGTGCGTATTGCAAGGAAGAAGGGCATTGGAGGAACGAATGTCCGCAAAGAGAGCAGTACGAGAGAGACCAACTGTCAGGGTACCTGAAGTCTCTACCTCCGAGAGAGGTAGAGACTTAGACGTTCATCCGTCCGGACGCCATGTTTCCTCTGTTCCTCGCGGTCGACCCGGTCACACAAACGCCGGCCGCGAGGGAGTCTCTTCCTTTTGTAGCATGGTGCCCGGAGGCCGACGTCATCACGCCAATCCGGAACGACCTGTCACTCAGTCCGAGACAGACTAATCAGGTTTCGTCGGAGGCGTGTCTATCCTCTCTAGCCAGGGTATTTAAACATACTTCGCCCTGTTGCTCATTGCCCTGTCGTGGTTCTAGCCTGTCTAGTCACACAGTGCGCTGGTGTTTCTCAGTTATCCTTTTGGTTTCGACCCGGCTTGTTTCCTTACTCTGTTTACCTCCGTTATCCTTGGCCCGGCTTGTTCCTCGCTTACCTGTCTTCTCGTTCCCTCGACCTCGGCTTGTCTCTGACCATTCTCTATACTCTCTGTACGTTAGCCCGGCCATTCTAAGGACCGGTATACGTATCCTGTACCTGTTTGTACTTTGCGTGTTGGATCCCTGTCCCGATCCTGACATTACGACAGGGCCAATGGATCCTGCAGGTACAAACAGTCAGGTTGGTTCCTCTGATTCCAGGTTTGACGCCATGGAACACAGAATGGACCAAATGGCCTTAGCACTACAGGCATTGTTGTCTCGTGCTAATAATCCTCCAGAGGAGACGCGTCCTACTCCTATTTCCTCTGTAGGTGCCTCTTCCCGTGTTACTCCACCTGTACGTTATGGTGGGTCACCTGAGAAGTGTCGTGGTTTTTTAAACCAGATCAGCATTCACTTTGAATTGCAACCTCGCTCCTATCCTACCGATAGGGCAAAGGTTGGGTTTATTATCACCTTACTCATTGAGAAAGCTCTGAGATGGGCTAACCCATTATGGGAGAACGATAACCCGTTGGTATACAATTATACTGCCTTTGTAGCTGCTTTTAGAAGAACTTTTGACCCCCCTGGTAGAAAGGTCAATGCAGCCAGATTACTGTTGCGCCTGAGACAGGAGAACCGAACATTAGTGGATTATGCACTAGAGTTCAGGTCTCTGGCGTCAGAAGTTAAGTGGAATGAACAGGCTTATATGGATGTATTCTTGAACGGGTTATCAGATGTTATCCTTGACGAAATTGCTACTAGGGAGCTACCAGAGAATTTAGAGGACTTAATTTCGTTCATTTCTCGTATTGATGAACGTATAAGAGAAAGACAGAACACTCGAGAGAGGAACCTAAGACCTGCCTTTAAATTAGCACCTTCATTTCTAAGTCCTGAGTCCAATACCTCACTAATTCCTGAACCTATGCAGATAGGCAATACTCATCTCTCAGAAGAGGAGAGACTGTACAGGAGAAGGGAGGGATTGTGTATGTATTGTGGAGTCAGAGGTCATTTACGCCTGAATTGTCCTGTTCGCTCGGGAAACGCCCGCACCTAAGTTTCTCTAGAGGACAGGCCTTGGGTGTTTCTATTTTGTCCTCTACGCATAATTACAAAAATCACAGGCTTTTACTACCAGTTTCTTTAACATGGAAGAAGGAAGTACTTAAGACCGTGGCATTGATAGATTCCGGCGCTGCTGAGAATTTTATCGATCAAGTCTTTGCCACTAAGCACACTATTCCTTCCCAGTTAAGAGAGACCCCCTTGGCCGTTGAGGCCATTGATGGTAGACCACTACTCGAGCCTGTTATTACTCGTGAGACTATATCCATGAGCCTGTCTGTTGGTATCTTACACGAGGAGAGTATATCTCTTATGCTTATTTCGTCCCCTTCCGTTCCCATAGTCCTGGGGTATCCATGGTTAAAGAGACATAACCCTACTATCGATTGGGAGTTAGGGGAGATACTCTCGTGGGGTCAGGGTTGTCAGGAGAGGTGTTTACAGAAGGTATCCCCTTTGGCTGTAATTTACACACCTGACACTACTACCCAGCCTAAAGAGAGACAGATACCTCCTTTGTACATGGACTTAAAGGCAGTATTCGATAAAAAGAACGCTGATACTCTACCTCCACACAGGTCCTTTGATTGTAAAATTAACCTATTACCTGGTACCATGCCTCCTAGGGGCAATGTATACCCTCTATCCACTAAAGAGAATGCTGTTTTAGAGGAGTATATTCAGGAGAATTTAGACAAGGGATTTATCAGGAGATCCTCATCTCCTGCCGGGGCTGGGTTCTTTTTTGTTAAGAAGAAGGATGGGTCACTCAGACCTTGTATCGATTATCGAGGGTTGAATAAAATAACCATCAGGAATGCCTATCCTATCCCCTTGATTACAGAACTCTTTGATCGGTTAAAGGGCTCTAAGATTTTCACCAAGTTGGACCTCAGAGGGGCGTACAACTTGGTGAGAATTCAGCAAGGCCATGAGTGGAAGACAGCGTTTAATACCCGCTATGGTCATTATGAGTATACGGTCATGCCTTTTGGTCTCTGTAACGCACCTGCAGTTTTCCAAGATTTGATTAACGAAGTTCTTAGGGAATTTCAACATGATTGTGTTATTGTCTACCTGGATGACATACTCATACACTCTAAAGAGATTGAGACCCACCATCGACAAGTCAGACAGGTATTACACAAACTTTTACAACATGGTTTGTACTGTAAACTTGAGAAATGCAGTTTTGACCAGACCCAGATAGACTTTCTTGGATACGTGATTTCTGGGGAGGGCTTTAAGATGGATCCTGACAAACTCCAGTCTATTTTAGATTGGCCATTGCCTCAGGGACTCAAAGCTATTCAGAGATTTATTGGCTTCTCTAATTATTATAGACGCTTCATTAAGGGCTACTCGTCTATTATTGCGCCCATCACCAATATGACCAAACAAGGGGCGGATACTAAGACATGGTCTACTGATGCTCTAGCTGCTTTCAAGAGTCTCAAAGAACTTTTTGCTTCTGCTCCAATACTAGTCCATCCGGATACGACCTTACCGTTCCTGCTCGAGGTCGATGCCTCTGAGACAGGAGTAGGGGCGGTTCTGTCACAAAGATTGGGGGTAGATAAACCATTGCACCCATGTGGTTTTTTTTCTAAGAAACTTTCGGGCCCTGAGAGCAGATATGACATCGGCGACAGAGAACTCTTAGCAGTCATTAAAGCCTTAAAGGAATGGAGACATTTATTAGAGGGAACCTTACACCCTATTACTATCCTGACGGACCACAAGAACTTGTCCTACATTGGGGAGGCTAAGCGCCTGTCCTCTAGGCAGGCTCGTTGGTCCTTATTCCTGACTCACTTCAACTATGTGCTGACTTATAGACCTGGTTCAAAAAATTCTAAAGCCGATGCCTTATCTCGCCAGTATGAACCTTCTACTGTACCTGAGCCGGTCCTTTCCTCTATAGTTCCGAAATGCAATATTGTTGCTAATACGAATCTCAGGATTCATTCTCCGTTACTGGCCGAGATCGTTAAGCTACAACATTTAGCACCTAGACAGACTCCTGTGGGTCGACATTTCGTTCCTCCTGCTCTTCAACTGGAACTGTTGCAGTGTTTCCATAACAGCAAGATGGCGGGACATCCTGGTATTCGCAAGACTTTTGCGTTGATCTCTAAGGATTTCTGGTGGCCTGCTTTACGTAGGGATACTAAAGATTTCATCGCTGCATGTGAGGTTTGTACTAAGACCAAACAACCTCATACGCTTCCTTGTGGATTCCTGCACCCCTTAGAAGTTCCAGAGAAGCCGTGGTCCTGCTTGGCCATGGACTTTATTGTCGATCTACCTATCTCTAAAAAACAGACTGTTATCCTCACCGTGGTTGACAGATTCACTAAAATGGCACACTTCATCCCTCTGCCTAAACTTCCATCTTCTCCCGAATTGGCCGAGATATTCGCTAGGGAGATTTTTCGCCTACATGGGATACCCTCTCAAATTGTGTCTGACAGAGGTTCCCAATTTATTTCCCGTTTTTGGAGGTCCTTCTGTTCGCAACTTGGTATCAAATTGAACTTTTCTTCTGCCTATCACCCTCAGTCTAATGGAGCTGCTGAACGTACCAACCAGAAAATTGAACAATATTTGCGATGTTTTGTTTCCGAACACCAGGATGATTGGGTCGGTTTGATTCCTTGGGCAGAGTTTGCACACAACAATCTCGTTTGCGATTCTACTCGTTCAAGCCCCTTCTTCATGAATTATGGCTTTCACCCGTCTATTCTTCCTTCGGCTTCTCCTTCCCAGGGGGTGCCGTCGGTTGATGTTCATGTTGCTAATTTGAGGAAGTTGTGGGATCAAACTCGGCAAATCCTTACGCACAATTCTATGCTGGTTAAGAAACATGCTGATAAACGTAGAAGGGCGGCTCCGCTCTTTGTTCCGGGTGATAGGGTATGGTTGAGCACGAGGAACATCCGTTTAAAGGTGCCCTCCATGAAGTTCGCTCCCCGTTATATTGGACCTTACAGGGTGTTGTCTCGTATCAATCCAGTTGCGTATCGTCTAGCTCTTCCTGATACCTTACGCATCCCTAACTCGTTTCATGTGTCGTTGCTAAAACCTCTTATTTGTAACAGGTTCTCCTCCACAACAGCCCCTCCTTGTCCTGTTCAGGTGGAAGGTCAGGAGGAGTATGAGGTTAACTCTATTATTGATTCTCGTATCTCCCGGGGGAAAGTACAATATCTGGTCGATTGGAAGGGATACGGTCCTGAGGAGAGGAGTTGGGTACCTCAGGAGGATGTTCATGCTCCTCGTCTCCGCAGGGCGTATCACTCTCGCTTTCCATCTCGTCCCGGTTCTTTCCGCCCGGTGGGCGTATCTGAGGGGGGGGGTACTGTCAGGGTACCTGAAGTCTCTACCTCCGAGAGAGGTAGAGACTTAGACGTTCATCCGTCCGGACGCCATGTTTCCTCTGTTCCTCGCGGTCGACCCGGTCACACAAACGCCGGCCGCGAGGGAGTCTCTTCCTTTTGTAGCATGGTGCCCGGAGGCCGACGTCATCACGCCAATCCGGAACGACCTGTCACTCAGTCCGAGACAGACTAATCAGGTTTCGTCGGAGGCGTGTCTATCCTCTCTAGCCAGGGTATTTAAACATACTTCGCCCTGTTGCTCATTGCCCTGTCGTGGTTCTAGCCTGTCTAGTCACACAGTGCGCTGGTGTTTCTCAGTTATCCTTTTGGTTTCGACCCGGCTTGTTTCCTTACTCTGTTTACCTCCGTTATCCTTGGCCCGGCTTGTTCCTCGCTTACCTGTCTTCTCGTTCCCTCGACCTCGGCTTGTCTCTGACCATTCTCTATACTCTCTGTACGTTAGCCCGGCCATTCTAAGGACCGGTATACGTATCCTGTACCTGTTTGTACTTTGCGTGTTGGATCCCTGTCCCGATCCTGACACCAACCCAGGGCAGGCTACGGAAACTTTAGAGGCAGAGCGAGAGGTAGAGGAGGTCCCGGAGGGAGTAATGGTTATAGAGGGAGTAATGGGAACAGAGGAAGTGTTAGGGAAGACAGGTATATTCCAGCAGCGCAAAGGTCTCGCGATAGAGAAGGTAGGGACTTTGTAGGATTGGCTGACACGGTCATGGAGGACTATTGATACCGACCGGGCTCCATCCCCCTTGGTCGAGCGGAGCCTATGGTCGATGTATCAATAGGGGGGAAAAGGAGTGCGTTCATGATCGACACTGGTGCTGAACATTCAGTGGTGACTAATCTAGTTGCTCCTCCATCTGGAAGGACTATTACTGTGATAGGAGCAACTGGAAGAAGTGCTGAAAGACCGGTTCTTAAAAGTCGACTCTGTACATTGGGAGGCCACGTAGTAAAACACCAATTCCTTTATATGCCTGAATGTCCAGTCCAATTGCTGGGACGTGATATGCTATCCAAATTACAAGCGCAGATTACGTTCCTACCAGATGGAACAACATCTTTAAAGTTTAATGGACCTTCAGGTATTATGACTTTATCCGTACCAAAGGAAGAAGAGTGGCGACTTTATACAGTGTTGACTAGCCAAAACCCTAGGAGTGATGAGACATTGTTTAACATACCAGGAGTTTGGGCAGAGAACAACCCACCAGGACTGGCCCGCAATATTCCACCAATAAAAATTGAACTGAAACATGGGGTTTATCCAGTGAGCCTAAGACAATATCACATTCCGCAGAAGGCTAAGAAGAACATCCAATCCTATCTGGATAAGTTCATACGGTATGGTATCCTAAAATTCTGTACTTCCCCCTGGAACACCCCATTGCTGCCTGTTCAAAAGCCCGGCACAGATGAGTATCGACCTGTGCAGGACTTAAGAGCAGTCAATGATGCGGTTGTTAGCATACATCCAGTTGTACCCAATCCATATAACCTGCTTGCTTTAATTCCGGGCGGGGCTACTTACTTCACAGTTTTAGACCTCAAAGATGCCTTCTTTTGCCTCCGAATTGCCGCAGAAAGTCAATGTATTTTCGCTTTCCAGTGGGAGAACGCTGTAACGGGCTCAAAACGCCAAATGACTTGGACAAGACTGCCCCAAGGGTTTAAAAATTCACCTACCCTATTTGGTTCAGCCCTAAGTCAAGATCTATTGGATTTCGAGTCCATCCCAGGAGAGTGTGTATTGTTACAATATGTAGATGACTTGTTGATAGCAGCAGTTACAAAAGAAATCTGTCAGCAAGCAACGCACGATCTACTACACATTCTCTGGAAGGCAGGATACAAGGTGTCTAGAAAGAAGGCTCAGTTGTGTTTGCCAACTGTCAAGTATCTAGGATTCCATATCTCTGAAGGTCAAAGAATTATGGGGCCAGAGAGAAAAGAAGCTGTCTGCCAAATACCAATACCCAAGAATAGAAGACAAGTGCGAGAATTCTTGGGGGCAGCAGGCTTCTGTAGGATATGGATTCCCAGCTATGCGATACTAGCAAAACCTCTGTACGCAGCTATCAAAGGTACAGAGCACGACCCCTTCTTATGGACCCAAGAACAGCAAACGGCATTTGAAGATGTGAAGAAGGCTTTGATGAGTGCCCCAGCATTAGGTCTACCTGATCACACACGACCATTCTACTTATATGTACACGAGCAAAGAAGAATGGCTGTGGGAGTATTGACACAGTACTTGGGATCATGGCAAAGACCTGTTGCCTACATGTCTAAGCAACTGGATGCAGTGGCCAGCGGACTTCCACCTTGTCTAAGAGCCGTAGCTGCAGCCGCCCTGCTAGTAGCTGAAGCCGATAAACTCACTCTGGGTCAAGAACTTTATGTACGAGTCCCACATGCAGTACAGACGTTGTTGGATTACAAAGGAAATCATTGGTTTAGTAACAGCCGTATGACCAAGTATCAAGCAATGTTGTGTGAAAACCCAAGAGTGCATTTAGAGACTGTAAACACCTTAAATCCAGCTACCCTTTTGCCACAACCTACTGAAAGTCAACATGATTGTTTGGAAGTAATGGATGAAGTATTCTCAAGTAGACCAGATCTTCGTGATTTTCCCATCCAGAACCCCGATGTTCAATATTACACCGACGGCAGTAGTTATGTGAAAGAAGGGATCCGCTATGCAGGATATGCAGTGACAACAATAGACAAGGTGATAGAAGCTCGGCCACTGGCGAAAGGAACATCAGCACAAAAGGCAGAATTAATAGCACTAACACGAGCGTTACAATTGGCTGAAGGTTTAAGAGTAAATATCTATACGGACTCTAAGTATGCGTTTTTAACCACTCATGCCCACGGAGCTTTGTATAAAGAAAGAGGACTACTGAATTCAGAAGGCAAAGAAATCAAGTACGCAGCTGAAATCCTACAACTATTGGAAGCAGTGTGGGAGCCGAAAGAAGTCGGTATCATACATTGTCGAGCGCATCTGAGAGGAGATGGTGATGTAACCAAAGGAAATCGGATGGCAGATAGTGCAGCTAAGCGTGCTGCTGAATCAGGAAGACAGGAGTATGTGGGGCATATAGCTGCTCTTATACCAACTCCACTGTCCCAATGGACTCCAGTTTATACAGCTCAAGAAGAGGAGTGGTTAAAGACTGAACCGGGAAAGTATTTGGAGAACAAGTGGTATCAGCTAGAAGATGGAAGAATAGTCATACCAGCATCACTAGCGGTAGAAATTGTCCAAAATTATCACAACGGGACACATTCTGGGAGAGACAGTACTGAAGAATCTCTCAGGAAACATTTCTACATACCAAGATTGTCCAACTTGACTCAGGCCATTGTACGCAGATGTGTAACGTGTGCTAAGAATAATGCAAGACAAGGACCAGTAAAGCCACCAGGAGTCCAGTTTATGGGGGGACTCCCCATGTCCGATCTACAAATAGACTTTACAGTAATGCCTAAATCGGGTGGACATCGTTACCTGTTGGTAATTGTGTGCACCTATTCAGGCTGGGTAGAAGCATGTCCTACTCGTACAGAGAAAGCAGGAGAAGTTGTAAGATTCCTGCTACGAGAAATAATACCCCGATATGGACTACCCTGTTCTATAGGATCGGACAATGGTCCAGCTTTTGTTCATCAGTGCCTACAACAACTGACTCATATGCTTGGTATAAAGTGGAGGCTTCATACTGCATATAGACCCCAGAGTTCTGGTAAGGTAGAGAGAATGAATAGAACTATAAAGAACCAGTTGGCTAAAATGTGTCAGGAAACCCAACTTAAGTGGAACGTTCTCTTACCCATAGCTTTATTGCGAATCCGCAGTACCCCTACCAGAAGGATGGGCCTCTCTCCTTTTGAAATCATGTATGGGCGACCACCTCCCGTACTTGGTAACTTAAGGGGGGACTTGAGTCAGTTGGGAGAAGGAATTACCCGGCAGCAGGTTGTAGAGTTGGGTAAGACTATGGAGGAGGTACAGAAATGGGTACAAGATAGATTACCTGTGAATATTTATCCCCCTGTTCATAGTTATCATCCAGGAGATCAAGTGTGGATTAAAGAGTGGAATAATGTACCGTTAGGGCCCAAGTGGAGAGGTCCTTATGTTGTTCTTTTGTCTACCCCTACAGCAATAAAAGTAGCAGAAGTGACTCCGTGGATACATCACTCCAGGGTTAAACCAGCAGCAGTCGATTCTTGGCAAGTTACAGCAGATCCAGAGAATCCCTGCAAGATCCGGTTAAAACGCACTACTCAGTCGGAGTAACGAGGAATTATTGTGGATTACAAATTTTATTGTTACAGGTGTGAGTGAGAAGGCCATAATAAAGCCTGTCCGCTTACCATCACATAGTGTATAAGCCAGGAAAGTCTCGAAGGGACACCTGTGAAGATGAGCAGAACTCCATTCCCTGCAGCCCCTCACATCCTGGAAGCTGAGGCGCCATCGCACGGACGAAGACTGAGGATGACGGCGAAAGATGTGCTTTTGATAGTGTTTATTTATATGTGTTTTTATATTCAGGAAGGTAGAGGTACCGACACTCCTAGCTGTGAGGTATGCATTAAGACTACGAGAACAGGTAACCATATATCCCAAACCCTAATTTGGCATTCACAATACGAGTGTAAAGGAGATGTATCGAGATGTAGATACTTAAATATAGACTATAGTGTGTGCCATTTAGGAGTAGGAGAACCTAAGTGCTTCAGTCCGGAGTATCAGCCTCGTACAATTTGGTTGACTCTCAGGAATGGAGATCCTCAGGGGACCCTAATTAATAAAACGGTGTTAGAATCCGTACATTCTTCGGGTGTTCTGCTATTTGATGCGTGTAAAGCGATATCGAGTGGTAGAAAGCCGTGGAATGTATGTGGGGATCTTAGATGGGAGAGGACGTATGGGTCTAACGATAAATATATTTGTCCCAGTAGCAAAAATAAATATGTAAGTCCTAGATGCCCAAATAGAGATTATAACTTTTGCCCATATTGGTCTTGTGTGGGGTGGGCAACTTGGGGACAGACAGTAGACAAAGACATGATAGTGACTAAGTTGACGACTAGCCCTTATTGTAAGTCTATGGAATGCAACCCAGTCCATATACTTATTAATAACCCCGACAAGTTCCTAGATAAGTATGGAAATTTATTTGGGTTTCAGATATACGGGACGGGTTTAGATCCTGGGACATTATTGTTTATAGGAATAGAGACTGATACGGTATCCTCCCAGACTCATCAAGTATACCATTCCTTTTACGAAGAGATGAGTATAGATAATAAGATCCCCCATAATGCTAAAAACCTGTTCATTGACCTAGCTGAAAGTATTGCCGGTAGTCTTAATGTTACCAACTGCTATGTGTGTGGAGGTACTAACATGGGAGACCAATGGCCTTGGGAAGCAAAGGAGGTAATGTCCGGTTCTGAGGCAGTTGACCAACTAATATCTACACAAGCCGATTATCATTTGAGTGTTAGAGGTAAATCTGAGTGGAGATTAAAGACCTCCATCATAGGTTATGTTTGCATAGCAAGGAAAGGAATAATGTATAATACTTCTGTAGGAGAATTAACTTGTCTAGGGCAAAAAGCTTATGATGATGATACAAAGAATACAACTTGGTGGTCGGCTTCAAATGTCTCAGAACCATCTAACCCGTTTGCTAGATATGCCAATTTAAAGGATGTGTGGTTTGATCTATCCATCACATCTACCTGGAGAGCCCCAGCAAATTTGTACTGGATCTGTGGTAAGAAAGCCTATTCGGAGTTGCCACAGGACTGGGAAGGGGCATGTGTGTTGGGTATGCTCAAACCATCCTTCTTCTTGTTACCGATTGAAACAGGTGAGACTTTAGGTGTTAAAGTGTATGATGTGAATCATAGGAAGAAAAGGGGACCCATAGAGATAGGCGCCTGGGAAGATGATGAATGGCCTCCCCAGCGTATTATAGATTACTATGGGCCAGCCACGTGGGCTGAGGATGGTACCTTTGGTTATAGAACCCCTATTTATATGCTCAACCGTATTATAAGATTACAGGCGGTGGTTGAGATTATCACAAATGAGACATCACAAGCGCTCAATCTTCTAGCGAAGCATAACACCAGGATGAGGACAGCAGTCTACCAAAATAGATTAGCCTTGGATTACCTTTTGGCAGTAGAGGGAGGTGTATGTGGGAAGTTTAACCTAAGTAATTGCTGTCTTCAAATAGATGACGAAGGGCAAGCAATAGCTGAGCTTACTAGCCATATGGTTAAACTAGCGCATGTGCCTACTCAGGTATGGAAAGGGTACAATCCAAGTAGTTGGTTTGGTAGCTGGTATGAGTGGTTTGGAGGGCTTAAGGCAGTGGTAGGTGGAGTCCTACTGATTTTACTGTTGTGTCTACTCCTACCGTGTCTTATACCCTTAGTAGTTAGGTCTGTGCAAAGCCTGATAGGAAGTATAGCAGAGAGGAAGGCTGCTGCACAGATAATGGCGATATATAAGTATAAGGCTCTAGATCAGGGAGAACCAATGCAAGAAGATGAATGTTGAAGATTCACATCATAAGATAAGTCTGGTCTGGTTCATGGTAACCTGAGGTATATGCAAACCAAGGTTAAGTGATGCCTCAAGTAATTGTGAAATATCAGAGGCATCAAAGGGGGGAATGTGATGTAATTCCAGTAAAATACAAGTTTAGCAGGCTAAGATTGCCACAAGGCATATGTATGTATATGTGTTTGTAGTATCAGTTGGTTAATTACACGTAGCTAAGATACTGTCATCACTGTACTGACCAGGTGCAGGAATGTAAGAACTGGAATTACGCGTCCCTCTCCTTTGTATCAGATGAGCCACGTGGTTAGACCGGATGGATGAGTTTAGACTCTATTCATTAAATAGGTTAAGGGTATGTGTGGGTGTAGTTAATTGTGGGAGGAGCTACAGTGCTATATAAGGAATGTACTCTATGTATTCAGTACTCAGACTTTGCTGTATTTTGGTGACGCTAGTCCCTCTGAGTCCCGATCGGTGATCCAATAAAGAATCTCTTCCTTCCTGAAGAAACCTGTGTCCATCTCTCTGTGCTTGGCTTCCGTCAGTTTCTCCGGTATCAATAGAAGAGCAGTTGCCTGCCTGCCAGCTTCTGTGTGAGGTTCACATTGGATACTGTGCCCACTTGCCCAGTGCCACCACTCATATCTGTTTTAACAATTGGTTAAGCTTTAGATTTAAAATAAATAATTTTTTTTTCACTGTAATAGAAGAGCAGTTGCCTGCCTGCCAGCTTCTGTGTCAGGTTGGATGCCTTGCCCATTTGCACAGTCAGTGCCACCACTCATATCTGTTTTAACAATAGCTTAAGCTTTAGATTTTAAAGAAATCATTTTTTTTCACTGTAATAGAAGATCAGTTAGTTGTCTGCAAGCATCTGGGTGTCAGGCCTACTTCAGCGTGTGCTCTGCAGACCTGTGCCAGCGTGCTTTGACAGTTGCCACTCATATCTGGTGTCTCTATAGCATGCTTTTACAACCAAAATTTTGTTTCCACTGTAATAGAAGAGCAGTTGCCTGCCTGCCAGCTTCTGTGTGAGGTTCACATTGGATACTGTGCCCACTTGCCCAGTGCCACCACTCATATCTGTTTTAACAATAGCTTAAGCTTTAGATTTTAAAGAAATCATTTTTTTTCACTGTAATAGAAGATCAGTTAGTTGTCTGCAAGCGTCTGGGTGTCAGGCCTACTTCAGCGTGTGCTCTGCAGACCTGTGCCAGCGTGCTTTGACAGTTGCCAATCATATCTGGTGTCTCTTTAGCGTGCTCTTACAAAGAAAAAAGGTTTCCAGTGTAAGCTAATAGCAGACAGTCAGTGTCCTTCAAGCGGCTCTGTCAGGCCTTCCTTCAGCGTGTGCCCTGCACAACCCTGCCAGCGTACTTTGACAGTTGCCACTCATATCTGGTGTCTCTATAGCGTGCCTTTACAACCAAAATTTTGTTTCCACTGTAATAGAAGAGCAGTTGCCTGCCTGCTAGCTTCTGTGTGAGGTTCACATTGGATACTGTGCCCACTTGCCCAGTGCCACCACTCATATCTGTTTTAACAATAGCTTAAGCTTTAGATTTTAAAGAAATATTTTTTTTTCACTGTAATAGAAGATCAGTTAGTTGTCTGCAAGCGTCTGGGTGTCAGGCGTACTTCAGCGTGTGCTCTGCAGACCTGTGCCAGCGTGCTTTGACAGTTGCCACTCATATCTGGTGTCTCTATAGCGTGCTTTTACAACCAAAATTTTGTTTCCACTGTAATAGAAGAACAGTTGCCTGCCTGCCAGCTTCTGTGTGAGGTTTACATTGGATACTGTGCCCACTTGCCCAGTGCCACCACTCATATCTGTTTTAACAATAGCTTAAGCTTTAGATTTTAAAGAAATCAGTTTTTTTTCACTGTAATAGAAGATCAGTTAGTTGTCTGCAAGCGTCTGGGTGTCAGGCCTACTTCAGCGTGTGCTCTGCAGACCTGTGCCAGCGTGCTTTGACAGTTGCCAATCATATCTGGTGTCTCTTTAGCGTGCTTTTACAAAGAAAAAAGGTTTCCAGTGTAAGCTAATAGCAGACAGTCAGTGTCCTTCAAGCGGCTCTGTCAGGCCTTCCTTCAGCGTGTGCCCTGCACAACCCTGCCAGCGTACTTTGACAGTTGCCACTCATATCTGGTGTCTCTATAGCGTGCTTTTACAACCAAAATTTTGTTTCCACTGTAATAGAAGAGCAGTTGCCTGCCTGCCAGCTTCTGTGTGAGGTTCACATTGGATACTGTGCCCACTTGCCCAGTGCCACCACTCATATCTGTTTTAACAATAGGTTAAGCTTTACATTTAAAATAAATATTTTTTTTTCACTGTAATAGAAGAGCAGTTAGTTGTCTGCAAGCGTCTGGGTGTCAGGCCTACTTCAGCGTGTGCTCTGCAGACCTGTGCCAGCGTGCTTTGACAGTAGCCACTCATATCTGGTGTCTCTCTAGCGTGCTTTTACAACCAAAATTTTGTTTCCACTGTAATAGAAGAGCAGTTGCCTGCCTGCCAGCTTCTGTGTGAGGTTCACATTGAATACTGTGCCTACTTGCCCAGTGCCAACACTCATATCTGTTTTAACAATAGGTTAAGCTTTACATTTAAAATCAATATTTTTTCTTCACTGTAATAGAAGAGCAGTTGCCTGCCTGCCAGCTTCTGTGTGAGGTTCACATTGGATACTGTGCCCACTTGCCCAGTGCCACCACTCATATCTGTTTTAACAATTGGTTAAGCTTTAGATTTAAAATAAATAATTTTTTTTCACTGTAATAGAAGAGCAGTTGCCTGCCTGCCAGCTTCTGTGTCAGGTTGGATGCCTTGCCCATTTGCACAGTCAGTGCCACCACTCATATCTGTTTTAACAATTGGTTAAGCTTTAGATTTTAAATAAATAATTTTTTTCACTGTAATAGAAGAGCAGTTGCCTGCCTACCAACTTCTGTGTGAGGTTCACATTGGATACTGTGCCCACTTGCCCAGTGCCACCACTCATATCTGTTTTAACAATTGGTTAAGCTTTAGATTTAAAATAAATATTTTTTTTTCACTGTAATAGAAGAGCAGTTGCCTGCCTGCCAGCTTCTGTGTCAGGTTGGATGCCTTGCCCATTTGCACAGTCAGTGACACCACTCATATCTGTTTTAACATTAGCTTAAGCTTTTGATTTTAAAGAAATAATTTTTTTTCACTGTAATAGAAGATCAGTTAGTTGTCTGCAAGCATCTGGGTGTCAGGCCTACTTCAGCGTGTGCTCTGCAGACCTGTGCCAGCGTGCTTTGACAGTTGCCACTCATATCTGGTGTCTCTTTAGCGTGCTTTTACAAAGAAAAAAGGTTTCCAGTGTAAGCTAATAGCAGACAGTCAGTGTCCTTCAAGCGGCTCTGTCAGGCCTTCCTTCAGCGTGTGCCCTGCACAACCCTGCCAGCGTACTTTGACAGTTGCCACTCATATCTGGTGTCTCTATAGCGTGCTTTTACAACCAAAATTTTGTTTCCACTGTAATAGAAGAGCAGTTGCCTGCCTGCCAGCTTCTGTGTGAGGTTCACATTGGATACTGTGCCCACTTGCCCAGTGCCAGCACTCATATCTGTTTTAACAATAGCTTAAGCTTTAGATTTTAAAGAAATAATTTTTTTTCACTGTAATAGAAGATCAGTTAGTTGTCTGCAAGCGTCTGGGTGTCAGGCGTACTTCAGCGTGTGCTCTGCAGACCTGTGCCAGCGTGCTTTGACAGTTGCCACTCATATCTGGTGTCTCTATAGCGTGCTTTTACAACCAAAATTTTGTTTCCACTGTAATAGAAGAACAGTTGCCTGCCTGCCAGCTTCTGTGTGAGGTTCACATTGGATACTGTGCCCACTTGCCCAGTGCCACCACTCATATCTGTTTTAACAATAGCTTAAGCTTTAGATTTTAAAGAAATCATTTTTTTTCACTGTAATAGAAGAGCAGTTGCCTGCCTGCCAGCTTCTGTGTGAGGTTCACATTGAATACTGTGCCTACTTGCCCAGTGCCACCACTCATATCTGTTTTAACAATAGGTTAAGCTTTACATTTACAACCAAAATTTTGTTTCCACTGTAATAGAAGAGCAGTTGCCTGCCTGCCAGCTTCTGTGTGAGGTTCACATTGAATACTGTGCCTACTTGCCCAGTGCCACCACTCATATCTGTTTTAACAATTGGTTAAGCTTTAGATTTTAAATAAATAATTTTTTTCACTGTAATAGAAGAGCAGTTGCCTGCCTGCCAGCTTCTGTGTGAGGTTCACATTGGATACTGTGCCCACTTGCCCAGTGCCACCACTCATATCTGTTATAACAATTGGTTAAGCTTTAGATTTAAAATAAATAATTTTTTTTCACTGTAATAGAAGAGCAGTTGCCTGCCTGCCAGCTTCTGTGTCAGGTTGGATGCCTTGCCCATTTGCACAGTCAGTGCCACCACTCATATCTGTTTTAACAATAGCTTAAGCTTTAGATTTTAAAGAAATCATTTTTTTTCACTGTAATAGAAGATCAGTTAGTTGTCTGCAAGCGTCTGGGTGTCAGGCCTACTTCAGCGTGTGCTCTGCAGACCTGTGCCAGCGTGCTTTGACAGTTGCCACTCATATCTGGTGTCTCTATAGCATGCTTTTACAACCAAAATTTTGTTTCCACTGTAATAGAAGAGCAGTTGCCTGCCTGCCAGCTTCTGTGTGAGGTTCACATTGGATACTGTGCCTACTTGCCCAGTGCCACCACTCATATCTGTTTTAACAATAGGTTAAGCTTTACATTTAAAATAAATATTTTTTTTTCACTGTAATAGAAGAGCAGTTGCCTGCCTGCCAGCTTCTGTGTGAGGTTCACATTGGATACTGTGCCCACTTGCCCAGTGTCACCACTCATATCTGTTTTAACAATTGGTTAAGCTTTAGATTTAAAATAAATATTTTTTTTTCACTGTAATAGAAGAGCAGTTGCCTGCCTGCCAGCTTCTGTGTCAGGTTGGATGCCTTGCCCATTTGCACAGTCAGTGCCACCACTCATATGTTTTTTTTTTGTTTTTTTTTTAATTCTTTATTTTGGTTGTGCGTGGTAAAACAAAAAGGCTTTTTCAGCCACAACAGCGGTCACAATCAGTTATATATCGAACAGAGGAAACATAACGTGGCATATAATTATACAGCACATTTTAGTTTTATGAGAAAATCTAATAGGGTCTGCCGTTTCACCCGTGTGCTAAAAATTTATAAAACATTCGACAGTGTCACGTCGCCATATGAAAAACTTCAGGTACATCACCTTTTGACACAGCTATGGCATGAAGATAGCTGCACATTTTTAAATGTGCGATGGTCTAGCTAGGTAGACGTGTCTAGATATGGTTCTCAGCAGTTTAAATTATTAACTAATCGATGCAAAACATAACAGTAGGTAAGAGTTAAACAGTTTCATCTCCCTACGTAACACCGCTTTGCTATCTATTCATAAAAGCCTAATGCTGCGTCAAGGGTTAGTGTGTGAATACAGGTTAAATTTAAGTGTAAGGAGGAGTTTACAACGTTTATGGGTACACATATGAGTTGTGTTGAACAATTGCGTAGAGGAATTTATTTGTATAGTCAATTGCCTAGTGCTTTTGCTCAATTAAGTTGCAGAAAATGAGGATCATAAAAATACAGCCAAAAGAAAAATTGCATTGGCTCCGATTACATTTCTGTGATATAGAGCGGTTATATGGAAAGCTTGCATGAGCCAGTGATCTAAAGCAGTTGCCTAGTGTGTCGTATAGAGCGGTAACATTGGCCCACAACTGAGTACTATGGTGTAGAACCAGTCATGTAGACCCGTACTGCCGGTGGTTAACCGTGCAGTAGAGGAAAAGTGTTGGGGGGAGACATTATTAACATTATACAAGAGAAAGGTTGAACAGGTACGTATTGTTTAAAAGACCAACTAAACAGGCAAGTAAGAGAAGAACTGGTTGTGATTCAGTTCAGTGTCTGTCGAGAGTTCATGTGGTTGCCGCTGCATAGGAGCCTCATCTAGGTTGTCCCGGTATGAAGGCTGTCACTTTGTCCGGATCCCATCTGTGTGAAGGGCCGGCTGGATCGGTAGGTGCTGTGCGCTGCAGGGCCTCTTGAGGAAGTCCCAGTTTAGGTAACAGTTCCCGTGCATCCAGCATGTCACTGACCTTGTGTGTCTCGTTGCCTTTTACAATGCTTATGGTACGGTTGAGTCGCCATCTGTACGGGAGTCCGTGTTGTCGTAGGAGCTCAGTGAGCGGTCGCATGGACCTCCTCCAGGCCAGAGTGCTCCCTGAGAGGTCTGCAAAGAATGTCAATTGCATCGATTCAAATAGGTATGGGGAGCAGTCCTTGACCGCCGCTAATATTGCCGCTTTGTCTTTTCGTTGCTGAAAACACAGAATGAGGTCTCGGGTAGCCGCCGGTGGAGCACTTGCAGGTTTCTGGGTCCTGAAGACGCCGTCTAGGGTGACTGCTTTGGCATGTCGTGGTTGCAGTAAGGCTCCTAGGAGCCGCCGTACAAGTTGCGGCAGTTCGGCTTGCGGTATGTCATCCGGCACCCCTCTTATTTTCAGATTATTCATCCGCCTTGTGTCCTCTAGGGAGGCAAATCTCTTTTCAAAGTCCTCATTTCGGCTTTGTAGGCCCTTGATCTCCTTTTGCAAGGAGGAGATGTGGGTAGAATTGGTCGTAGAAGTTTTTTTCTTGGGCGCCCAGTCTGCCCGATAGCCCTTGTATGTCCGTGCGGATGTTAGCCATGTCCGCTTGTATCGTGGCTTGGAGGTCTGCCAAAAGGCTTTTGAGCACCGCTGTGGTCACTGGTGCTGTGTCGGGGCTTGAGGGCTGTCTCGTGGGTGCAGTCAGGCTGGGTAAGTCAGGTACCTCTTCGCCCAGGGAGAAGTCGTCCGAAACTTCAGAGTACGTCTCTGTGTAGTCTGCCATCTTGGGCCTTGTTACTCCGTGGGCCTGCCTCCACATGGCTCCGATGTCCAGGCCTTGTCTGGGTTGATCTGGCTTCTGTTTTTTGGTCTTTCGACCCATAATGCTTTCTCCCACTGCCTCTGGGCTTTTGCCGGTATTTTGATCGGGTGATGTACCCTAAAACAGGTAAGTTTGGGAGATATTCTCTGGAGCTCTAATGCCATGCGTCTTGTCAGCTCCGCTGCTCGGCTCCGCCCCCACTCATATCTGTTTTAACAATTGGTTAAGCTTTAGATTTTAAATAAATATTTTTTTTTCACTGTAATAGAAGAGCAGTTGCCTGCCTGCCAGCTTCTGTGTGAGGTTCACATTGGATACTGTGCCCACTTGCCCAGTGTCACCACTCATATCTGTTTTAACAATTGGTTAAGCTTTAGATTTAAAATAAATAATTTTTTTTCACTGTAATAGAAGAGCAGTTGCCTGCCTGCCAGCTTCTGTGTCAGGTTGGATGCCTTGCCCATTTGCACAGTCAGTGTCACCACTCATATCTGTTTTAACAATTGGTTAAGCTTTAGATTTTAAATAAATATTTTTTTTCACTGTAATAGAAGAGCAGTTGCCTGCCTGCCAGCTTCTGTGTGAGGTTCACATTGGATACTGTGCCCACTTGCCCAGTGCCACCACTCATATCTGTTATAACAATTGGTTAAGCTTTAGATTTAAAATAAATAATTTTTTTTCACTGTAATAGAAGAGCAGTTGCCTGCCTGCCAGCTTCTGTGTCAGGTTGGATGCCTTGCCCATTTGCACAGTCAGTGCCACCACTCATATCTGTTTTAACAATGGCTTAAGCTTTAGATTTTAAAGAAATAATTTTTTTTCACTGTAATAGAAGATCAGTTAGTTGTCTGCAAGCATCTGGGTGTCAGGCCTACTTCAGCGTGTGCTCTGCAGACCTGTGCCAGCGTGCTTTGACAGTTGCCACTCATATCTGGTGTCTCTATAGCGTGCTTTTACAACCAAAATTTTGTTTCCACTGTAATAGAAGAGCAGTTGCCTGCCTGCCAGCTTCTGTGTGAGGTTCACATTGGATACTGTGCCTACTTGCCCAGTGCCACCACTCATATCTGTTTTAACAATAGGTTAAGCTTTACATTTAAAATCAATATATTTTTTTCACTGTAATAGAAGAGCAGTTGCCTGCCTGCCAGCTTCTGTGTGAGGTTCACATTGGATACTGTGCCCACTTGCCCAGTGCCACCACTCATATCTGTTTTAACAATTGGTTAAGCTTTAGATTTAAAATAAATAAAAAAATTTCACTGTAATAGAAGAGCAGTTGCCTGCCTGCCAGCTTCTGTGTCAGGTTGGATGCCTTGCCCATTTGCACAGTCAGTGCCACCACTCATATCTGTTTTAACAATAGCTTAAGCTTTAGATTTTAAAGAAATCATTTTTTTTCACTGTAATAGAAGATCAGTTAGTTGTCTGCAAGCGTCTGGGTGTCAGGCCTACTTCAGCGTGTGCTCTGCAGACCTGTGCCAGCGTGCTTTGACAGTTGCCACTCATATCTGGTGTCTCTATAGCATGCTTTTACAACCAAAATTTTGTTTCCACTGTAATAGAAGAGCAGTTGCCTGCCTGCCAGCTTCTGTGTGAGGTTCACATTGGATACTGTGCCTACTTGCCCAGTGCCACCACTCATATCTGTTTTAACAATAGGTTAAGCTTTACATTTAAAATAAATATTTTTTTTTCACTGTAATAGAAGAGCAGTTGCCTGCCTGCCAGCTTCTGTGTGAGGTTCACATTGGATACTGTGCCCACTTGCCCAGTGTCACCACTCATATCTGTTTTAACAATTGGTTAAGCTTTAGATTTAAAATAAATATTTTTTTTTCACTGTAATAGAAGAGCAGTTGCCTGCCTGCCAGCTTCTGTGTCAGGTTGGATGCCTTGCCCATTTGCACAGTCAGTGCCACCACTCATATGTTTTTTTTTTGTTTTTTTTTTAATTCTTTATTTTGGTTGTGCGTGGTAAAACAAAAAGGCTTTTTCAGCCACAACAGCGGTCACAATCAGTTATATATCGAACAGAGGAAACATAACGTGGCATATAATTATACAGCACATTTTAGTTTTATGAGAAAATCTAATAGGGTCTGCCGTTTCACCCGTGTGCTAAAAATTTATAAAACATTCGACAGTGTCACGTCGCCATATGAAAAACTTCAGGTACATCACCTTTTGACACAGCTATGGCATGAAGATAGCTGCACATTTTTAAATGTGCGATGGTCTAGCTAGGTAGACGTGTCTAGATATGGTTCTCAGCAGTTTAAATTATTAACTAATCGATGCAAAACATAACAGTAGGTAAGAGTTAAACAGTTTCATCTCCCTACGTAACACCGCTTTGCTATCTATTCATAAAAGCCTAATGCTGCGTCAAGGGTTAGTGTGTGAATACAGGTTAAATTTAAGTGTAAGGAGGAGTTTACAACGTTTATGGGTACACATATGAGTTGTGTTGAACAATTGCGTAGAGGAATTTATTTGTATAGTCAATTGCCTAGTGCTTTTGCTCAATTAAGTTGCAGAAAATGAGGATCATAAAAATACAGCCAAAAGAAAAATTGCATTGGCTCCGATTACATTTCTGTGATATAGAGCGGTTATATGGAAAGCTTGCATGAGCCAGTGATCTAAAGCAGTTGCCTAGTGTGTCGTATAGAGCGGTAACATTGGCCCACAACTGAGTACTATGGTGTAGAACCAGTCATGTAGACCCGTACTGCCGGTGGTTAACCGTGCAGTAGAGGAAAAGTGTTGGGGGGAGACATTATTAACATTATACAAGAGAAAGGTTGAACAGGTACGTATTGTTTAAAAGACCAACTAAACAGGCAAGTAAGAGAAGAACTGGTTGTGATTCAGTTCAGTGTCTGTCGAGAGTTCATGTGGTTGCCGCTGCATAGGAGCCTCATCTAGGTTGTCCCGGTATGAAGGCTGTCACTTTGTCCGGATCCCATCTGTGTGAAGGGCCGGCTGGATCGGTAGGTGCTGTGCGCTGCAGGGCCTCTTGAGGAAGTCCCAGTTTAGGTAACAGTTCCCGTGCATCCAGCATGTCACTGACCTTGTGTGTCTCGTTGCCTTTTACAATGCTTATGGTACGGTTGAGTCGCCATCTGTACGGGAGTCCGTGTTGTCGTAGGAGCTCAGTGAGCGGTCGCATGGACCTCCTCCAGGCCAGAGTGCTCCCTGAGAGGTCTGCAAAGAATGTCAATTGCATCGATTCAAATAGGTATGGGGAGCAGTCCTTGACCGCCGCTAATATTGCCGCTTTGTCTTTTCGTTGCTGAAAACACAGAATGAGGTCTCGGGTAGCCGCCGGTGGAGCACTTGCAGGTTTCTGGGTCCTGAAGACGCCGTCTAGGGTGACTGCTTTGGCATGTCGTGGTTGCAGTAAGGCTCCTAGGAGCCGCCGTACAAGTTGCGGCAGTTCGGCTTGCGGTATGTCATCCGGCACCCCTCTTATTTTCAGATTATTCATCCGCCTTGTGTCCTCTAGGGAGGCAAATCTCTTTTCAAAGTCCTCATTTCGGCTTTGTAGGCCCTTGATCTCCTTTTGCAAGGAGGAGATGTGGGTAGAATTGGTCGTAGAAGTTTTTTTCTTGGGCGCCCAGTCTGCCCGATAGCCCTTGTATGTCCGTGCGGATGTTAGCCATGTCCGCTTGTATCGTGGCTTGGAGGTCTGCCAAAAGGCTTTTGAGCACCGCTGTGGTCACTGGTGCTGTGTCGGGGCTTGAGGGCTGTCTCGTGGGTGCAGTCAGGCTGGGTAAGTCAGGTACCTCTTCGCCCAGGGAGAAGTCGTCCGAAACTTCAGAGTACGTCTCTGTGTAGTCTGCCATCTTGGGCCTTGTTACTCCGTGGGCCTGCCTCCACATGGCTCCGATGTCCAGGCCTTGTCTGGGTTGATCTGGCTTCTGTTTTTTGGTCTTTCGACCCATAATGCTTTCTCCCACTGCCTCTGGGCTTTTGCCGGTATTTTGATCGGGTGATGTACCCTAAAACAGGTAAGTTTGGGAGATATTCTCTGGAGCTCTAATGCCATGCGTCTTGTCAGCTCCGCTGCTCGGCTCCGCCCCCACTCATATCTGTTTTAACAATTGGTTAAGCTTTAGATTTTAAATAAATATTTTTTTTTCACTGTAATAGAAGAGCAGTTGCCTGCCTGCCAGCTTCTGTGTGAGGTTCACATTGGATACTGTGCCCACTTGCCCAGTGTCACCACTCATATCTGTTTTAACAATTGGTTAAGCTTTAGATTTAAAATAAATAATTTTTTTTCACTGTAATAGAAGAGCAGTTGCCTGCCTGCCAGCTTCTGTGTCAGGTTGGATGCCTTGCCCATTTGCACAGTCAGTGTCACCACTCATATCTGTTTTAACAATTGGTTAAGCTTTAGATTTTAAATAAATATTTTTTTTCACTGTAATAGAAGAGCAGTTGCCTGCCTGCCAGCTTCTGTGTGAGGTTCACATTGGATACTGTGCCCACTTGCCCAGTGCCACCACTCATATCTGTTTTAACAATTGGTTAAGCTTTAGATTTAAAATAAATAATTTTTTTTCACTGTAATAGAAGAGCAGTTGCCTGCCTGCCAGCTTCTGTGTCAGGTTGGATGCCTTGCCCATTTGCACAGTCAGTGCCACCACTCATATCTGTTTTAACAATTGGTTAAGCTTTAGATTTTAAATAAATATTTTTTTTCCACTGTAATAGAAGAGCAGTTGCCTGCCTGCCAGCTTCTGTGTGAGGTTCACATTGGATACTGTGCCCACTTGCCCAGTGCCACCACTCATATCTGTTTTAACAATTGGTTAAGCTTTAGATTTAAAATAAATAATTTTTTTTTCACTGTAATAGAAGAGCAGTTGCCTGCCTGCCAGCTTCTGTGTCAGGTTGGATGCCTTGCCCATTTGCACAGTCAGTGCCACCACTCATATCTGTTTTAACAATAGCTTAAGCTTTAGATTTTAAAGAAATCATTTTTTTTCACTGTAATAGAAGATCAGTTAGTTGTCTGCAAGCGTCTGGGTGTCAGGCCTACTTCAGCGTGTGCTCTGCAGACCTGTGCCAGCGTGCTTTGACAGTTGCCAATCATATCTGGTGTCTCTTTAGCGTGCTTTTACAAAGAAAAAAGGTTTCCAGTGTAAGCTAATAGCAGACAGTCAGTGTCCTTCAAGCGGCTCTGTCAGGCCTTCCTTCAGCGTGTGCCCTGCACAACCCTGCCAGCGTACTTTGACAGTTGCCACTCATATCTGGTGTCTCTATAGCGTGCTTTTACAACCAAAATGTTGTTTCCACTGTAATAGAAGAGCAGTTGCCTGCCTGCCAGCTTCTGTGTGAGGTTCACATTGGATACTGTGCCTACTTGCCCAGTGCCACCACTCATATCTGTTTTAACAATAGGTTAAGCTTTACATTTAAAATGAATATTTTTTTTTCACTGTAATAGAAGAGCAGTTGCCTGCCTGCCAGCTTCTGTGTGAGGTTCACATTGGATACTGTGCCCACTTGCCCAGTGCCACCACTCATATCTGTTTTAACAATAGCTTAAGCTTTAGATTTTAAAGAAATCATTTTTTTTTCACTGTAATAGAAGATCAGTTAGTTGTCTGCAAGCGTCTGGGTGTCAGGCCTACTTCAGCGTGTGCTCTGCAGACCTGTGCAAGCGTGCTTTGACAGTTGCCACTCATATCTGGTGTCTCTCTAGCGTGCTTTTACAACCAAAATTTAGTTTCCACTGTAATAGAAGAGCAGTTGCCTGCCTGCCAGCTTCTGTGTGAGGTTCACATTGAATACTGTGCCTACTTGCCCAGTGCCACCACTCATATCTGTTTTAACAATAGGTTAAGCTTTACATTTAAAATAAATATTTTTTTCTCACTGTAATAGAAGAGCAGTTAGTTGTCTGCAAGCGTCTGGGTGTCAGGCCTACTTCAGCGTGTGCTCTGCAGACCTGTGCCAGCGTGCTTTGACAGTTGCCACTCATATCTGGTGTCTCTCTAGCGTGCTTTTACAACCAAAATTTAGTTTCCACTGTAATAGAAGAGCAGTTGCCTGCCTGCCAGCTTCTGTGTGAGGTTCACATTGGATACTGTGCCTACTTGCCCAGTGCCACCACTCATATCTGTTTTAACAATAGGTTAAGCTTTACATTTAAAATAAATATTTTTTTTTCACTGTAATAGAAGAGCAGTTGCCTGCCTGCCAGCTTCTGTGTGAGGTTCACATTGGATACTGTGCCCACTTGCCCAGTGCCACCACTCACATCTGTTTTAACAATTGGTTAAGCTTTAGATTTAAAATAAATAATTTTTTTTCACTGTAATAGAAGAGCAGTTGCCTGCCTGCCAGCTTCTGTGTCAGGTTGGATGCCTTGCCCATTTGCACAGTCAGTGCCACCACTCATATCTGTTTTAACAATAGCTTAAGCTTTAGATTTTAAAGAAAAAATTTTTTTTCACTGTAATAGAAGATCAGTGAGTTGTCTGCAAGCATCTGGGTGTCAGGCCTACTTCAGCGTGTGCTCTGCAGACCTGTGCCAGCGTGCTTTGACAGTTGCCACTCATATCTGGTGTCTCTATAGCGTGCTTTTACAACCAAAATTTAGTTTCCACTGTAATAGAAGAGCAGTTGCCTGCCTGCCAGCTTCTGTGTGAGGTTCACATTGGATACTGTGCCTACCTTCCCAGTGCCACCACTCATATCTGTTTTAACAATAGGTTAAGCTTTACATTTAAAATAAATATTTTTTTTCACTGTAATAGAAGAGCAGTTGCCTGCCTGCCAGCTTCTGTGTGAGGTTCACATTGGATACTGTGCCCACTTGCCCAGTGTCACCACTCATATCTGTTTTAACAATTGGTTAAGCTTTAGATTTAAAATAAATAATTTTTTTTCACTGTAATAGAAGAGCAGTTGCCTGCCTGCCAGCTTCTGTGTCAGGTTGGATGCCTTGCCCATTTGCACAGTCAGTGCCACCACTCATATCTGTTTTAACAATAGCTTAAGCTTTAGATTTTAAAGAAATCCTTTTTTTTCACTGTAATAGAAGATCAGTTAGTTGTCTGCAAGCGTCTGGGTGTCAGGCCTACTTCAGCGTGTGCTCTGTAGACCTGTTCCAGCGTGCTTTGACAGTTGCCAATCATATTTGGTGTCTCTATAGCGTGCTTTTAAAACCAAAATTTGTTTTTCACTGTTATAGATTGAATAGCAGTTACTTGTCTTCAAGCGGCTCTGTCAGTCCTTCCTTCAGCGTGTGCTCTGCAGAACTGTTCCAGTGCACATTGCCAATCATATCTGGTGTCTCTATAGCTTGCTTTTAAAACCAAAATTTATTTTTCACTGTTATAGATTGAATAGCAGTTACTTGTCTTCAAGCGGGTGTCTCAGGCCTACAGTGTGTGCTCTGCAGAACTGTTACAGTTCACATTGCCAATCATATCTGGTCTCATAGTAGCTTGCACGCCTAGTACCACTAATCCCCAAAAAAATGACAGGCAGAGGCAGGCCACCCCGCAGGGGCCGTCGTGGTCATGGTGCTGTGATTCCCTTTTGCCCTAGAATAATGCCCAGTTTTCAGAAGCCACGAACCCTGAACTTGAAAAGTTCTGAGGACTTAGTTGACTGGCTAACACAGGACACCCAATCTTGTACAGCCTCCGCTCGAAACCTTGATGCACCATCCTCCTCCAGCTTAGCTTCAGGCACCTCTCAAGATAGCACTCACCCGCCTGCCGCCACCACCAAAACTAGCACCACAGCCGCTTTACTTGGTATGTCAGAGATGTTATTCACACACCCGTTTGAAGAAATGAGTGATGCGCAACCATTATTGCTAGAGGATGTAGATAACAGGGATATGTCTCAGGCAGGCAGCATTAAACACATGGAGGTACGGTGTGATGATGATGATGTTGTACCCGCTGCTGCTTCCTTTTCTGAGTTGTCAGATACAAGCGAAGCGGTTGATGATGACGATGCGTCCATGGATGTCACGTGGGTGCCCGCTCGGCAAGAAGAAGAACAGGGCAAAAGTTCAGATGGGGAGACAGAGAGGAGGAGGAGACGAGTTGGAAGCAGGGGGGGGGGGGGTCGTCGCAAGGAGCTAGTGGCACAGTCAGACAGCATGCATCGGCACCCGGGGTCAGCCCGACAGCACGCCAATCAACGCATGCTGTGTCCACCACCAGAATGCCGTCATTGCAGAGCTCAGCAGTGTGGCATTTTTTTTGTGTGTCTGCCTCTGACAACAGCGATGCCATTTGCAACCTGTGCCAAAGGAAACTGAGTCGTGGGAGGTCCAACACCCACCTAGGTACAACTGCTTTGCGTAGGCACATGATCTCACATCACAAACGCCTATGGGATCAACACATGAGTACAAGCAGCACGCCTACTCTAAGCCGCCATCCTCCTCCTGGTCCAGCATCTTCAGCCACGTCAACCACTGCTGTCCTTCTTGCCCCCTCTCAACCATCCGCCACTCCGTCTCCCGCCTTGAGCAGTTCCCGCTCATCTGCCCACAGTCATGTGTCTGTCAAGGACATGTTTGAGCGTAAGAAGCCAATGTCACCAAGTCACCCCCTTGCCCAGCGTCTGACAGCTGGCTTGTCCGAACTATTAGCCCGCCAGCTTTTACCATACAATCTGGTTGAGTCTGAGGCGTTCAAAAAATTTGTAGCTATTGGGACACCGCAGTGGAAGGTACCCGGCCGGAATTTCTTTTCACAAAAGGCAATCCCCAACTTGTACTCGATTGTGCAAAAGGATGGCATGTCTGGCACACAGTGTTGGGGCAAGGGTCCATCTGACCACTGATACCTGGTCTGCAAAGCATGGTCAGGGCAGGTATATCACCTACACTGCGCATTGGGTAAACCTGCTGAAGGCTGACAAGCAAGGAATGCGTGGCATTGCAGAGGAGTTGGTGACACCGCCACGAATTGCAGGCAGTCCTGCTGCCACCTCCTCTACTCCTCCTACTCCATCCTCTTCCATAACCTCCTCGGCTGAGTCCTCTTGTGCCGCTGCTTCTTGCTCCACATCAACGGCACCCCCCCAGCTCCCCAGGTACTATTCCACATCCCGGATACGGCAGTGTCACGCCGTCTTGGGTTTGACTTGCTTGAAAGCAGAGAGTCACACCGGACAAGCACTCCTGTCCGCCCTGAACGCACAGGTGGAAAAGTGGCTGACTCCACAGCAACTGGATATCGGCAAAGTGGTGTGTGACAACGGAAAAAATTTGATAGCGGCATTGAAGTTGGGCAAGTTGACACATGTGCCGTGCATGGCACATGTGTGTAATCTGATCGTACAACGCTTTGTGCATAAGTACACAGGCTTACAGGACGTCCTGAAGCAGGACAGGAAGGTGTGTGGCCATTTCAGGCATTCCTACACGGCCATGGCTCACTTTGCCGATATCCAGCGGCGAAACAACATGCCAGTGAGGCGCTTGATTTGCGACAGCCCTACACGTTGGAATTCAACACTCCTAATGTTCGACCGCCTGCTCCAACAAGAAAAAGCTGTTAATGAATATTTGTATGACCGGGGTGCTAGGACAGCCTCTGGGGAGCTGGGAATTTTTTTGCCACGTTACTGGACGCTCATGCGCAATGCCTGTAGGCTCATGCGTCCTTTTGAGGAGGTGACAAACCTAGTCAGTCGCAACGAAGGCACCATCAGCGACATCATACCATTTGTTTTCTTCCTGGAGCGTGCCCTGCGAAGAGTGCTGGATCAGGCTGTAGATGAGCGTGAAGAGGAAGAGGAAGAGTTGTGGTCACCATCACCACCAGAAACAGCCTTATCAGCATCGCTTGCTGGACCTGCGGCAACGCTGGAAGAGGATTGTGAGGAAGAGGAGTCAGAGGAGGATTGTAGCTTTGAGGAGGAGGAGGAGGAGCAAGACCAAACACAACAGGCATCCCAGGGTGCTCGTTGTCACCTATCTGGTACCCGTGGTGTTGTACGTGGCTGGGGGGAAGAACATACCTTCAATGACATCAGTGAGGAGGAGGAACGGGAAATGAGTAGCTCGGCATCCAACCTTGTGCAAATGGGGTCTTTCATGCTGTCCTGCCTGTTGAGGGACCCTCGTATAAAAAGGCTGAAGGAGAACGACCTGTACTGGGTGTCCACGCTACTAGACCCCCGGTATAAGCAGAAAGTGGCGGAAATGTTACCGAATTACAACAAGTCGGAAAGGATGCAGCATTTGCAAAATAAATTAAAAAGTATGCTTTACACAGCGTATAAGGGTGATGTCACAGCACAACGGGAATCTAACAGGGGGAGAGGTGGAAGTCATCCTCCTCCTCCTCCTCCCACGACCACGCCGGCAAGGACAGGACGCTTTAAAGACGTGTTGTTGATGGAGGACATGCGGACCTTTTTAAGTCCTATGCATCGCCACAGCCCTTCGGGATCCACCCTCAGAGAGCGACTCGACCGACAGGTAGCAGACTACCTCGCCTTAACTGCAGATATCGACACTCTGAGGAGCGATGAACCCCTTGACTACTGGGTGTGCAGGCTTGACCTGTGGCCTGAGCTATCCCAATTTGCGATAGAACTTCTGGCCTGCCCCGCTTCAAGTGTCCTGTCAGAAAGGACCTTCAGTGCAGCAGGAGGTATTGTCACTGAGAAGAGAAGTCGCCTAGGTCAAAAAAGTCTAGATTACCTCACCTTTATTAAGATGAATGAGGGATGGATCCCGAAGGGACTGACACTGGGCGATACATTCGCTTAAAAAAGGCCTGATGAGATGAGCTGCCTTGGGCTAAAAATGGTCCACACGCTGCTGTATTTTAGCTCTGAATGACGTTTGACTTGCGTGACTTATCCGCCACCAACTAGGGTTCAAGCCGCCATGTTTTAGGGCACTTTCTGCCTGTGAAACAAACATCAATTTTTCTGGCCGCTGCTACAGCAGCGGCTGCAACAATACCAAATTTTTCAGGCATGTGTACATGCCTAATTTCTAGGCCCACTGGTGCAGCACTGTGGCTTCAAAAACCAAACCAAAAATTAAAATCCTCCAAGATGGCACCAATATACCAGTGGTCTAAGCATCTTCCCACCTTGGCCTAAAAAGGGGAGGTGATTCAACAATTAAAAATCTCTGCCATTTACACGTCCACTGATAGGAGACGCGGAAGGTATTAAACTGATATGAACAATACTCCACTCCTATCAGTAGGTCCGTCCCATTGTGATTTATGCCCCCCACCCACCGCGCAGGGATGGGGGCCGGGGGGGAGGAAAGTAGGCCCCCCCATTGTGATTTATGCCCCCCACCCACCGCGCAGGGGTGGGGGCCGAGGGGGGGAGGACAGTAGGTCACCCCATTGTGATTTATGGCCCGCACCCACCGCGCAGGGGTTGGGGAGGACAGTAGCTCCCCCCAGTGTGTATCAGGGGTTTTGAGGACAGGTGTCAATCCATATCTGCCAAGTGACCCTATGTAGGGGGAACAGTCCCTATTCTGCTCTGTGTCAGTGTGTATCAGGGGTTTTGAGGACAGGTGTCAATCCATATCTGCCAAGTGACCCTATGTAGGAGGAACAGTCCCTATTCTGCTCTGTGTCAGTGTGTATCAGGGGCTTTTAGGACAGGTGTCAATCCATACCTGCCAAGTGACCCTATGTAGGGGGGACAGTCTCTATTCTGCTCTGTGTCAGTGTGTATCATGGTCTCTGTGGACGGTGAACAGTCTCTATTCTGCTCTGTGTCAGTGTGTATCATGGTCTCTGTGGACAGGGAACAGTCTCTATTCTGCTCTGTGTCAGTGTGTATCAGGGGTTTTGAGGACAGGTGTCAATCCATATCTGCCAAGTGACCCTATGTAGGGGGAACAGTCCCTATTCTGCTCTGTGTCAGTGTGTATCATGGTCTCTGTGGACGGTGAACAGTCTCTATTCTGCTCTGTGTCAGTGTGTATCATGGTCTCTGTGGACAGGGAACAGTCTCTATTCTGCTCTGTGTCAGTGTGTATCAGGGGTTTTGAGGACAGGTGTCAATCCATATCTGCCAAGTGACCCTATGTAGGGGGAACAGTCCCTATTCTGCTCTGTGTCAGTGTGTATCATGGTCTCTGTGGACGGTGAACAGTCTCTATTCTGCTCTGTGTCAGTGTGTATCATGGTCTCTGTGGACAGGGAACAGTCTCTATTCTGCTCTGTGTCAGTGTGTATCAGGGGCTTTGAGGACAGGTGTCAATCCATACCTGCCAAGTGACCCTATGTAGGGGGGACAGTCTCTATTCTGCTCTGTGTCAGTGTGTATCATGGTCTCTGTGGACGGTGAACAGTCTCTATTCTGCTCTGTGTCAGTGTGTATCATGGTCTCTGTGGACGGTGAACAGTCTCTATTCTGCTCTGTGTCAGTGTGTATCATGGTCTCTGTGGACAGGGAACAGTCTCTATTCTGCTCTGTGTCAGTGTGTATCAGGGTCCCTAAAGACAGGTGTCAATCCATATCTGCCAAGTGACCCTATGTAGGGGGAACAGTCCCTATTCTGCTCTGTGTCAGTGTGTATCAGGGGTTTTGAGGACAGGTGTCAATCCATATCTGCCAAGTGACCCTATGTAGGAGGAACAGTCCCTATTCTGCTCTGTGTCAGTGTGTATCAGGGGTTTTGAGGACAGGTGTCAATCCATATCTGCCAAGTGACCCTATGTAGGGGGAAAAGTCCCTATTCTGCTCTGTGTCAGTGTGTATCAGGGGTTTTGAGGACAGGTGTCAATCCATATCTGCCAAGTGACCCTATGTAGGGGTAACAGTCTCTATTCTGCTCTGTGTCAGTGTGTATCAGGGCTGGGCTTTGAGGACAGGTGTCAATGTTAGGTGATTTCTGCCCTTTATGGATTAAAAGCAGACTCTGCATCAACTATGTAATTTTCCATGGGAGTTTGCCATGGATCCCCCTCTGGCATGCCACAGTCCAGGTGTTAGTCCCCTTGAAACAACTTTTCCATCACTATTGTGGCCAGAAAGAGTCCCTGTTGTTTTTAAAATTCGCCTGCCCATTGAAGTCAATGGCGGTTCGCGCGGTTCGCCGGTTCGCAAACATTTGCGGAAGTTCGCGTTCGCCGTTCGCGAACCGAAAATTTCGGGTTCGCGACAACACTATTAATGAAGTGACAACTCACAAGACCATGCGTTTTTGTATTTTTTACAATCAAACTCATAGGGGATGCAGACATAGCTCGTATACCTTCACTCCTAGCTTTAGTAAAACATCCTCCAGTGGATTCACATAAAGAATTACACTCCATTTGTTTACTGTTAAACTTTAATTTGCTTTCTGTATGTTTTGCTTATCACCCCATGAAAAATAAAAAAATAAAACCCATACGCAATCCATTTAAAGATGGGCCATCTCTATTAGTTAAAGGGACACTCCAGGCACCCAGACCACTTCTGCTCATTGGAGTGGTCTGGGTGCCAACTCCCACTACCCTTAACCCTGCAAGTGTAATTATTGCAGTTTTTCATAAACTGCAATAATTACATTGCAGGGTTAACTCCACCTCTAGTGGCTGTCTACTAGACAGCCACTAGAGGTCACTTCCTAGTTTGTAGCACAGGGTTCCTGTGCTAGAGCGTCGCTGGACGTCCTCACGCCGTGTGAGGACCTCCAGCGTCGCTCAAAACCCCATAGGAAAGCATTGAAATGATTTTTCAATGCTTTCCTATGGGGAGACGTAATGCGCATGCGCGGCATTTCCGCGCATGCACATTAGGTCTCCTCGGCCGGTGAGCGAGATTAGTCTCGCCCACCGGCCGACGTAATCACTAGGAGGAGCGTCGCGGAGGCGGAGACAGCGGCGAGGGACATCGCCGTTGTCCCAGGTAAGTCACTGAAGGGGTTTTCACCCCTTCAGTAACCGGGGATTGGGGGGTGGGAGGGAGAGGGACCCTCCAGTGCCAGAAAAACGGATCGTTTTTCTGGCACTGGAGTTTCCCTTTAAGATATGTTCACTGTGGGTAGACTTTTTTTAATGCAATTCTACTCAATTCGTCAAGTCCCCTTTTTTTCAACATGTCTTCTCTAAAATGGAGCGGTTTGATGGAGGAGTTATTGTTTGTGGGTGAGATTGGAATATTGTGATGGAATTAGAACTGGATAGCACCTTCAAGGGTAAGGACGCTCTTTTATTTCATCACCAATGATTGCACAAACTGTATTATCTCCTGCTTATGGATAGTTGACAACCATTACACCCTACAATTAGATTTTTTTTATTACGTTCCCATACCATTCATACATACTCTAAATTTGATATGTTCTTCATCTTGCACAGACATCTTCCCTTATTAAAGGAAGCCACGATTATTAATAAATATAGTACATTAAAAAAACAATAAAAATATTTATATAATAAAAAAAACAGAGTCAAAGGTGCTGAATGCTCCTGGGACGCTTTTCACCGCTATCAGTGGCTTTCTCAATAAGCTGTATCTTCCTTTGTGGTTTTGGGTGGTTATAAACCATCCAAACATGCACCCATTGGTCCGTTTCGCCGCTTGTTATCCTATCCCAGGTGTCCGTTTGAGTGGTAGTGTGTCTCCTCAGCTGATTTCAATCTTCAATTGCCCGGAAATGCTGCGGTGTGGTCCTAACCGAATCATCAATCTGTTGGCTCCATTCCACTTATGGGCAAAAGTCTTGGAAGCCACATAGGTGCTGGAAAGGGCAGAAGTGACGCGGCAAGGCCGATGTCGCGTCAATTCCGGTTTTGTGTCCAAAGTGGAAAGCATCCAATGTCGTGAAGGGCAAAGTAATTGCAGAATACAGAGAATTAGAGGGGGAAGAGGAAGTGAAAAGCAAATATCAATGCAATAGCCATACAGATAAATAAATACATTTGACAAAACATAAATACTCAATTAGAAACTGGATGGACAATATACGATTATTAACCCCTACCAGGATACTAAAAATTATTATTTAAAAGTCTAAATATAAATGGAAAATATATAGGATATATAAATAATTGAAAAAAAACTTTATGACTAATTTATACTAAATAACCCATTTATATATATATATATATATATATATATATATACATACTATATACAAAAAGGATGCACTCTTCGGTCATGTGCAAAAAAAAGAAAAGTATTTATTCCATCAAAGGGTTTACAGTTATCTGATCGACGTTTCGACCAATTTGTGCAGATAAAGGCACATTGAGGAAGATTTCTGCCAGATCCATGCATCGGATCAAGATAGCAGCTGCTAATTACATAGCAGCAAACAGATATTTGAAGCTGATGGTGCCTCTGGAGTCCCATGGACATCAAGGTGTAGAGTCATCCAGAGTCTTGCAACTGTGCCTAAACCTTCTATTCGGCCACCACTAACCAATGCTCACAATCAGAAACGGCTGCATTGGGCATGAAAATACATGAAGACTAATTTTCAAACAGTCCTGTTCACTGATGAGAGGTGGTGGTGGAGTCATGTTTTGGGCCGGAATCATGGGAAGAGAGTTGGTCGGCCCCTTTAGGGTCCCCAAAGGTGTAAAGATGACTTGTGCAAAGTATGTGGAGTTTCTGACTGACCACTTTCTTCCCTGGTACAGAAGGAAAAACTATGCTTTCCGTAATAAAATTATCTTCATGCATGACAATGAACCATCTCATGCTGCAAAGAATACCTCTGCATCAATGGCTGCTATGGGGATAAAAGGAGAGAAAGTCAATCCTATTGAGAACCTTTGGAGCATCCTGAAGCAAAAGCTCTTTGAGGGTGGGAGGCAGTTTACATCCAAACAGCAGCTCTGGGAGGCTATTCTGACATCTTGCAAACAAATTCAAGCAGAAACTGTCCAAAAACTCACAAGTTCAATGGATGCAAGACTTGTGAAGCTGCTATCAAATAAGGGGTCCTATGTTAAAATGTAACGTGACCTGTTAAAATGTTTACAAAGTTAAAATGTTGTTATAAGTTTAATTTAAATAGCTTTTGATTTCAGTAAATATGCTGCAAACACAACAAATGACAATTTTCAGTTCTTTACAACCTATAAAGTGTTTTGGAACTTATTGTGCGTAATAATTTGGAACAGTGCATTGTAAGTTTTTTATGTTTGAAAAAATACTGTTATCATTAGGAGGTTTGTTCAATAAAATTTGAATTGTACTCTTAATAGTTGATAACATGAGAATTATGCTGACTGTTATTTACATCAATTATTTAGGTAAATGAGAAAAATATAATTTGCATAATAATTTGGAACAGGGTGTATATAAGCTATATGCATACAAATATGTATACAAAATTATTTATTTAAAAGATTTTTTTTATATATAATCATATCACATCCAGTTTCAATCCCAGTCGTTATCTAAGTGACCAATATCCCATGTGGTGTCCCATCACATCAAATACAATTCCTACAGAAAGTGGCAAAGAATGCTACGTACTTCACTAGAAGCTGTGGCTTCCTTGTGTCCCCTCTTGAGTGTGTTCAACATAAAGACCGAAGAGGGACAGTGTTACCATAGAAAACAACTGTCAGAGTGATTTGAGCCTATCCTGTTTGGCTCTACACTTGTGAGTGAATCACTATTTATTATCCTGCCACATTTTTATATAAGACCTTATTGCACCATTTTTTTATTTTATGTTTATTACAGTTCTTATTGTACAAGATATCCTTTATTGTATAAGGGTAAGTGTGTTACACTTTACAAATACTGTATAGCGGTCCACTATATGCACCAGTGGTAGGATCACCACTTAGTACATTTATCTTCATTGCTTTATTTTATGTGTAGTTGGAACTCACATAAGTGTGGTAGCAGTTTTTTTATGTATAGAGTTCCTTACTGACCATAAGCGCAATTTTTGTACACTGAACTTTTTCTACTTTGATTTACGCTTAGATACGCTTAATAAATTGATTATTTAACGGTTGTGTTTACAGCAATTACTAAATATGGAGGTACAAAGATCTTACCAATGCTTAGAACCTTTTATTCCTATAGCAACACCCGTGATAAATTATTAGAAAAAGTATTAAAACAAAGGCATCGAGCTTCCTAAATTCATTATAAAAAAAACTAGTGGTGCAAATGCTACTCATGTGGTCATAAAACAGATGGCTAAACCATTTTGTTCTTTTTATCAATGATGTGTATACCTTGCCAGAACCAGTACATGAGACACAGTTTTGCAATACATTCTCTTTCATCTCCAGTAGACCATCTCTAGTACTGTAGCAGAGGAATTAGATGTGCCTTTTGCTGTAGAGGAACTCACTTCTGCTCTTAAATCAAAAGTCTTGGCCCAGATGAATTTACAACCTTTTATTACAAAATAGTTTTCCCACAATTAGGCAAAAATTTGAAACTAGACATGTGCAATTCGTTTCGGTTCGAATATGAATTCGGATGAATTTCAGACAATTCGGACATTCGGGTACTTCCGAAGTGCTGAAGTGCCGAAGTGTCAAAGCACAGTATTGCCTAAGTACTAATATACTTACCCAGTGAAAGAAGAAGAATGTTACATTGTAAACAATTTTAAATAAAAAGTATACAAACATAGCCAGGATTCAGCTGTAAGCATTTGCAACACTTACAACAATCAAGTAACATACATTCATATAAAATGTAAGTTACTTGGCCAGTCAATGTAAGGACAGGAATGAATAAGTAGATAACTCCCTAATTCCCACGGTATTAGGGAGCTATCTAGTAAAAGGCTGAAAGACCTAAATTGGTCTTTCAGCCAAATTTACTAATAGTAAGTAAAGATTACTTAGTATTAGTAAATTATGCCCCTACTCGCTATACAGTGAGTAAGGGCATGTCTATTAAACAGTAATAGACAGTTAATGTAAAATAATGGGGGGGTGGGACCTATTGTCCTCCCCCCAGGCCCCCATCCCTGAGCGGTGGATGGGGGCCCTAAATCAGAATAAAGGGGGGCCTAATGTCCTCCCCCTTGGTCCCCAGCCCTGAGCGGTGGGTGAGGGCCCTAAATTATAATAAGGGGGCGGACCTAATGTCCTCCCCACTGGCCCTCACCCCTGAGCGGTGGGTGGGGGCCCTAAATTATAATAAGGGGGGGACCAAGTGACCCTATGTAGGGGGAACAGTCCCTATTCTGCTCTGTGTCAGTGTGTATCAGGGGTTTTGAGGACTGGTGTCAATCCATATCTGCCAAGTGACCCTATGTAGGGGGAACAGTCTCTATTCTGCTCTGTGTCAGTGTGTATCAGGGATCATTAGGATAGGTGTCAATCCATATCTGCCAAGTGACCCTATGTAGGGGGAACAGTCCCTATTCTGCTCTGTGTCAGTGTGTATCAGGGGTTTTGAGGACAGGTGTCAATCCATATCTGCCAAGTGACCCTATGTAGGGGTAACAGTCTCTATTCTGCTCTGTGTCAGTGTGTATCAGGGCTGGGCTTTGAGGACAGGTGTCAATGTTAGGTGATTTCTGCCCTTTATGGATTAAAAGCAGACTGCATCAACTATGTAATTTTCCATGGGAGTTTTGCCATGGATCCCCCTCTGGCATGCCACAGTCCAGGTGTTAGTCCCCTTGAAACTTTTCCATCACTATTGTGGCCAGAAAGAGTCCCTGTTGTTTTTAAAATTCGCCTGCCCATTGAAGTCAATGGCGGTTCGCGCGGTTCGCCGGTTCGCGAACATTTGCGGAAGTTCGCGTTCGCCGTTCGCAAACCGAAAATTTCGGGTTCGCGACAACACTATTAATGAAGTGACAACTCACGAGACCATGCGTTTTTGTATTTTTTACAATCAAACTCATAGGGGATGCAGACATCGCTCGTATACCTTCACTCCTAGCTTTAGTAAAACATCCTCCAGTGGATTCACATAAAGAATTACACTCCATTTGTTTACTGTTAAACTTTAATTTGCTTTCTGTATGTTTTGCTTATCACCCCATGAAAAATAAAAAAATAAAACCCATACGCAATCCATTTAAAGATGGGCCATCTCTATTAGTTAAAGGGACACTCCAGGCACCCAGACCACTTCTGCTCATTGGAGTGGTCTGGGTGCCAACTCCCACTACCCTTAACCCTGCAAGTGTAATTATTGCAGTTTTTCATAAACTGCAATAATTACATTGCAGGGTTAACTCCACCTCTAGTGGCTGTCTACTAGACAGCCACTAGAGGTCACTTCCTAGTTTGTAGCAGAGGGTTCCTGTGCTAGAGCGTCGCTGGACGTCCTCACGCTGTGTGAGGACCTCCAGCGTCGCTCAAAACCCCATAGGAAAGCATTGAAATGATTTTTCAATGCTTTCCTATGGGGAGACGTAATGCGCATGCGCGGCATTTCCGCGCATGCACATTAGGTCTCCTCGGCCGGTGAGCGAGATTAGTCTCGTCCACCGGCCGACGTAATCACTAGGAGGAGCGTCGCGGAGGCGGAGACAGCGGCGAGGGACATCGCCGCTGTCCCAGGTAAGTCACTGAAGGGGTTTTCACCCCTTCAGTAACCGGGGATTGGGGGGTGGGAGGGAGAGGGACCCTCCAGTGCCAGAAAAACGGATCGTTTTTCTGGCACTGGAGTTTCCCTTTAAGATATGTTCACTGTGGGTAGACTTTTTTTAATGCAATTCTACTCAATTCGTCAAGTCCCCTTTTTTTCAACATGTCTTCTCTAAAATGGAGCGGTTTGATGGAGGAGTTATTGTTTGTGGGTGAGATTGGAATATTGTGATGGAATTAGAACTGGATAGCACCTTCAAGGGTAAGGACGCTCTTTTATTTCATCACCAATGATTGCACAAACTGTATTATCTCCTGCTTATGGATAGTTGACAACCATTACACCCTACAATTAGATTTTTTTTATTACGTTCCCATACCATTCATACATACTCTAAATTTGATATGTTCTTCATCTTGCACAGACATCTTCCCTTATTAAAGGAAGCCACGATTATTAATAAATATAGTACATTAAAAAAACAATAAAAATATTTATATAATAAAAAAAACAGAGTCAAAGGTGCTGAATCCTCCTGTGACGCTTTTCACCGCTATCAGTGGCTTTCTCAATAAGCTGTATCTTCCTTTGTGGTTTTGGGTGGTTATAAACCATCCAAACATGCACCCATTGGTCCGTTTCGCCGCTTGTTATCCTATCCCAGGTGTCCGTTTGAGTGGTAGTGTGTCTCCTCAGCTGATTTCAATCTTCAATTGCCCGGAAATGCTGCGGTGTGGTCCTAACCGAATCATCAATCTGTTGGCTCCATTCCACTTATGGGCAAAAGTCTTGGAAGCCACATAGGTGCTGGAAAGGGCAGAAGTGACGCGGCAAGGCCGATGTCGCGTCAATTCCGGTTTTGTGTCCAAAGTGGAAAGCATCCAATGTCGTGAAGGGCAAAGTAATTGCAGAATACAGAGAATTAGAGGGGGAAGAGGAAGTGAAAAGCAAATATCAATGCAATAGCCATACAGATAAATAAATACATTTGACAAAACATAAATACTCAATTAGAAACTGGATGGACAATATACGATTATCAACCCCTGCCAGGATACTAAAAATTATTATTTAAAAGTCTAAATATAAATGGAAAATATATAGGATATATAAATAATTGAAAAAAAACTTTATGACTAATTTATACTAAATAACCCATTTATATATATATATATATATATATATATACATACTATATACAAAAAGGATGCACTCTTCGGTCATGTGCAAAAAAAAGAAAAGTATTTATTCCATCAAAGGGTTTACAGTTATCTGATCGACGTTTCGACCAATTTGTGCAGATAAAGGCACATTGAGGAAGATTTCTGCCAGATCCATGCATCGGATCAAGATAGCAGCTGCTAATTACATAGCAGCAAACAGATATTTGAAGCTGATGGTGCCTCTGGAGTCCCATGGACATCAAGGTGTAGAGTCATCCAGAGTCTTGCAACTGTGCCTAAACCTTCTATTCGGCCACCACTAACCAATGCTCACAATCAGAAACGGCTGCATTGGGCAGGAAAATACATGAAGACTAATTTTCAAACAGTCCTGTTCACTGATGAGAGGCGGTGGTGGAGTCATGTTTTGGTCCGGAATCATGGGAAGAGAGTTGGTCGGCCCCTTTAGGGTCCCCAAAGGTGTAAAGATGACTTGTGCAAAGTATGTGGAGTTTCTGACTGACCACTTTCTTCCCTGGTACAGAAGGAAAAACTATGCTTTCCGTAATAAAATTATCTTCATGCATGACAATGAACCATCTCATGCTGCAAAGAATACCTCTGCATCAATGGCTGCTATGGGGATAAAAGGAGAGAAAGTCAATCCTATTGAGAACCTTTGGAGCATCCTGAAGCAAAAGCTCTTTGAGGGTGGGAGGCAGTTTACATCCAAACAGCAGCTCTGGGAGGCTATTCTGACATCTTGCAAACAAATTCAAGCAGAAACTGTCCAAAAACTCACAAGTTCAATGGATGCAAGACTTGTGAAGCTGCTATCAAATAAGGGGTTCTATGTTAAAATGTAACGTGACCTGTTAAAATGTTTACAAAGTTAAAATGTTGTTATAAGTTTAATTTAAATAGCTTTTGATTTCAGTAAATATGCTGCAAACACAACAAATGACAATTTTCAATTCTTTACAACCTATAAAGTGTTTTGGAACTTATTGTGCGTAATAATTTGGAACAGTGCATTGTAAGTTTTTTATGTTTGAAAAAATACTGTTATCATTAGGAGGTTTGTTCAATAAAATTTGAATTGTACTCTTAATAGTTGATAACATGAGAATTATGCTGACTGTTATTTACATCAATTATTTAGGTAAATGAGAAAAATATAATTTGCATAATAATTTGGAACAGGGTGTATATAAGCTATATGCATACAAATATGTATACAAAATTATTTATTTAAAAGATTTTTTTTATATATAATCATATCACATCCAGTTTCAATCCCAGTCGTTATCTAAGTGACCAATATCCCATGTGGTGTCCCATCACATCAAATACAATTCCTACAGAAAGTGGCAAAGAATGCTACGTACTTCACTAGAAGCTGTGGCTTCCTTGTGTCCCCTCTTGAGTGTGTTCAACATAAAGACCGAAGAGGGACAGTGTTACCATAGAAAACAACTGTCAGAGTGATTTGAGCCTATCCTGTTTGGCTCTACACTTGTGAGTGAATCACTATTTATTATCCTGCCACATTTTTATATAAGACCTTATTGCACCATTTTTTTATTTTATGTTTATTACAGTTCTTATTGTACAAGATATCCTTTATTGTATAAGGGTAAGTGTGTTACACTTTACAAATACTGTATAGCGGTCCACTATATGCACCAGTGGTAGGATCACCACTTAGTACATTTATCTTCATTGCTTTATTTTATGTGTAGTTGGAACTCACATAAGTGTGGTAGCAGTTTTTTTATGTATAGAGTTCCTTACTGACCATAAGCGCAATTTTTGTACACTGAACTTTTTCTACTTTGATTTACGCTTAGATACGCTTAATAAATTGATTATTTAACGGTTGTGTTTACAGCAATTACTAAATATGGAGGTACAAAGATCTTACCAATGCTTAGAACCTTTTATTCCTATAGCAACACCCGTGATAAATTATTAGAAAAAGTATTAAAACAAAGGCATCGAGCTTCCTAAATTCATTATAAAAAAAACTAGTGGTGCAAATGCTACTCATGTGGTCATAAAACAGATGGCTAAACCATTTTGTTCTTTTTATCAATGATGTGTATACCTTGCCAGAACCAGTACATGAGACACAGTTTTGCAATACATTCTCTTTCATCTCCAGTAGACCATCTCTAGTACTGTAGCAGAGGAATTAGATGTGCCTTTTGCTGTAGAGGAACTCACTTCTGCTCTTAAATCAAAAGTCTTGGCCCAGATGAATTTACAACCTTTTATTACAAAATAGTTTTCCCTCAATTAGGCAAAAATTTGAAACTAGACATGTGCAATTCGTTTCGGTTCGAATATGAATTCGGATGAATTTCAGACAATTCGGACATTCGGGTACTTCCGAAGTGCTGAAGTGCCGAAGTGTCAAAGCACAGTATTGCCTAAGTACTAATATACTTACCCAGTGAAAGAAGAAGAATGTTACATTGTAAACAATTTTAAATAAAAAGTATACAAACATAGCCAGGATTCAGCTGTAAGCATTTGCAACACTTACAACAATCAAGTAACATACATTCATATAAAATGTAAGTTACTTGGCCAGTCAATGTAAGGACAGGAATGAATAAGTAGATAACTCCCTAATTCCCACGGTATTAGGGAGCTATCTAGTAAAAGGCTGAAAGACCTAAATTGGTCTTTCAGCCAAATTTACTAATAGTAAGTAAAGATTACTTAGTATTAGTAAATTATGCCCCTACTCGCTATACAGTGAGTAAGGGCATGTCTATTAAACAGTAATAGACAGTTAATGTAAAATAATGGGGGGGTGGGACCTATTGTCCTCCCCCCAGGCCCCCATCCCTGAGCGGTGGATGGGGGCCCTAAATCAGAATAAAGGGGGGCCTAATGTCCTCCCCCTTGGTCCCCAGCCCTGAGCGGTGGGTGAGGGCCCTAAATTATAATAAGGGGGCGGACCTAATGTCCTCCCCACTGGCCCTCACCCCTGAGCGGTGGGTGGGGGCCCTAAATTATAATAAGGGGGGGACCAAGTGACCCTATGTAGGGGGAACAGTCCCTATTCTGCTCTGTGTCAGTGTGTATCAGGGGTTTTGAGGACTGGTGTCAATCCATATCTGCCAAGTGACCCTATGTAGGGGGAACAGTCTCTATTCTGCTCTGTGTCAGTGTGTATCAGGGATCATTAGGATAGGTGTCAATCCATATCTGCCAAGTGACCCTATGTAGGGGGAACAGTCCCTATTCTGCTCTGTGTCAGTGTGTATCAGGGGTTTTGAGGACAGGTGTCAATCCATATCTGCCAAGTGACCCTATGTAGGGGTAACAGTCTCTATTCTGCTCTGTGTCAGTGTGTATCAGGGCTGGGCTTTGAGGACAGGTGTCAATGTTAGGTGATTTCTGCCCTTTATGGATTAAAAGCAGACTGCATCAACTATGTAATTTTCCATGGGAGTTTTGCCATGGATCCCCCTCTGGCATGCCACAGTCCAGGTGTTAGTCCCCTTGAAACTTTTCCATCACTATTGTGGCCAGAAAGAGTCCCTGTTGTTTTTAAAATTCGCCTGCCCATTGAAGTCAATGGCGGTTCGCGCGGTTCGCCGGTTCGCGAACATTTGCGGAAGTTCGCGTTCGCCGTTCGCAAACCGAAAATTTCGGGTTCGCGACAACACTATTAATGAAGTGACAACTCACGAGACCATGCGTTTTTGTATTTTTTACAATCAAACTCATAGGGGATGCAGACATCGCTCGTATACCTTCACTCCTAGCTTTAGTAAAACATCCTCCAGTGGATTCACATAAAGAATTACACTCCATTTGTTTACTGTTAAACTTTAATTTGCTTTCTGTATGTTTTGCTTATCACCCCATGAAAAATAAAAAAATAAAACCCATACGCAATCCATTTAAAGATGGGCCATCTCTATTAGTTAAAGGGACACTCCAGGCACCCAGACCACTTCTGCTCATTGGAGTGGTCTGGGTGCCAACTCCCACTACCCTTAACCCTGCAAGTGTAATTATTGCAGTTTTTCATAAACTGCAATAATTACATTGCAGGGTTAACTCCACCTCTAGTGGCTGTCTACTAGACAGCCACTAGAGGTCACTTCCTAGTTTGTAGCAGAGGGTTCCTGTGCTAGAGCGTCGCTGGACGTCCTCACGCTGTGTGAGGACCTCCAGCGTCGCTCAAAACCCCATAGGAAAGCATTGAAATGATTTTTCAATGCTTTCCTATGGGGAGACGTAATGCGCATGCGCGGCATTTCCGCGCATGCACATTAGGTCTCCTCGGCCGGTGAGCGAGATTAGTCTCGTCCACCGGCCGACGTAATCACTAGGAGGAGCGTCGCGGAGGCGGAGACAGCGGCGAGGGACATCGCCGCTGTCCCAGGTAAGTCACTGAAGGGGTTTTCACCCCTTCAGTAACCGGGGATTGGGGGGTGGGAGGGAGAGGGACCCTCCAGTGCCAGAAAAACGGATCGTTTTTCTGGCACTGGAGTTTCCCTTTAAGATATGTTCACTGTGGGTAGACTTTTTTTAATGCAATTCTACTCAATTCGTCAAGTCCCCTTTTTTTCAACATGTCTTCTCTAAAATGGAGCGGTTTGATGGAGGAGTTATTGTTTGTGGGTGAGATTGGAATATTGTGATGGAATTAGAACTGGATAGCACCTTCAAGGGTAAGGACGCTCTTTTATTTCATCACCAATGATTGCACAAACTGTATTATCTCCTGCTTATGGATAGTTGACAACCATTACACCCTACAATTAGATTTTTTTTATTACGTTCCCATACCATTCATACATACTCTAAATTTGATATGTTCTTCATCTTGCACAGACATCTTCCCTTATTAAAGGAAGCCACGATTATTAATAAATATAGTACATTAAAAAAACAATAAAAATATTTATATAATAAAAAAAACAGAGTCAAAGGTGCTGAATCCTCCTGTGACGCTTTTCACCGCTATCAGTGGCTTTCTCAATAAGCTGTATCTTCCTTTGTGGTTTTGGGTGGTTATAAACCATCCAAACATGCACCCATTGGTCCGTTTCGCCGCTTGTTATCCTATCCCAGGTGTCCGTTTGAGTGGTAGTGTGTCTCCTCAGCTGATTTCAATCTTCAATTGCCCGGAAATGCTGCGGTGTGGTCCTAACCGAATCATCAATCTGTTGGCTCCATTCCACTTATGGGCAAAAGTCTTGGAAGCCACATAGGTGCTGGAAAGGGCAGAAGTGACGCGGCAAGGCCGATGTCGCGTCAATTCCGGTTTTGTGTCCAAAGTGGAAAGCATCCAATGTCGTGAAGGGCAAAGTAATTGCAGAATACAGAGAATTAGAGGGGGAAGAGGAAGTGAAAAGCAAATATCAATGCAATAGCCATACAGATAAATAAATACATTTGACAAAACATAAATACTCAATTAGAAACTGGATGGACAATATACGATTATCAACCCCTGCCAGGATACTAAAAATTATTATTTAAAAGTCTAAATATAAATGGAAAATATATAGGATATATAAATAATTGAAAAAAAACTTTATGACTAATTTATACTAAATAACCCATTTATATATATATATATATATATATATATACATACTATATACAAAAAGGATGCACTCTTCGGTCATGTGCAAAAAAAAGAAAAGTATTTATTCCATCAAAGGGTTTACAGTTATCTGATCGACGTTTCGACCAATTTGTGCAGATAAAGGCACATTGAGGAAGATTTCTGCCAGATCCATGCATCGGATCAAGATAGCAGCTGCTAATTACATAGCAGCAAACAGATATTTGAAGCTGATGGTGCCTCTGGAGTCCCATGGACATCAAGGTGTAGAGTCATCCAGAGTCTTGCAACTGTGCCTAAACCTTCTATTCGGCCACCACTAACCAATGCTCACAATCAGAAACGGCTGCATTGGGCAGGAAAATACATGAAGACTAATTTTCAAACAGTCCTGTTCACTGATGAGAGGCGGTGGTGGAGTCATGTTTTGGTCCGGAATCATGGGAAGAGAGTTGGTCGGCCCCTTTAGGGTCCCCAAAGGTGTAAAGATGACTTGTGCAAAGTATGTGGAGTTTCTGACTGACCACTTTCTTCCCTGGTACAGAAGGAAAAACTATGCTTTCCGTAATAAAATTATCTTCATGCATGACAATGAACCATCTCATGCTGCAAAGAATACCTCTGCATCAATGGCTGCTATGGGGATAAAAGGAGAGAAAGTCAATCCTATTGAGAACCTTTGGAGCATCCTGAAGCAAAAGCTCTTTGAGGGTGGGAGGCAGTTTACATCCAAACAGCAGCTCTGGGAGGCTATTCTGACATCTTGCAAACAAATTCAAGCAGAAACTGTCCAAAAACTCACAAGTTCAATGGATGCAAGACTTGTGAAGCTGCTATCAAATAAGGGGTTCTATGTTAAAATGTAACGTGACCTGTTAAAATGTTTACAAAGTTAAAATGTTGTTATAAGTTTAATTTAAATAGCTTTTGATTTCAGTAAATATGCTGCAAACACAACAAATGACAATTTTCAATTCTTTACAACCTATAAAGTGTTTTGGAACTTATTGTGCGTAATAATTTGGAACAGTGCATTGTAAGTTTTTTATGTTTGAAAAAATACTGTTATCATTAGGAGGTTTGTTCAATAAAATTTGAATTGTACTCTTAATAGTTGATAACATGAGAATTATGCTGACTGTTATTTACATCAATTATTTAGGTAAATGAGAAAAATATAATTTGCATAATAATTTGGAACAGGGTGTATATAAGCTATATGCATACAAATATGTATACAAAATTATTTATTTAAAAGATTTTTTTTATATATAATCATATCACATCCAGTTTCAATCCCAGTCGTTATCTAAGTGACCAATATCCCATGTGGTGTCCCATCACATCAAATACAATTCCTACAGAAAGTGGCAAAGAATGCTACGTACTTCACTAGAAGCTGTGGCTTCCTTGTGTCCCCTCTTGAGTGTGTTCAACATAAAGACCGAAGAGGGACAGTGTTACCATAGAAAACAACTGTCAGAGTGATTTGAGCCTATCCTGTTTGGCTCTACACTTGTGAGTGAATCACTATTTATTATCCTGCCACATTTTTATATAAGACCTTATTGCACCATTTTTTTATTTTCTGTTTATTACAGTTCTTATTGTACAAGATATCCTTTATTGTATAAGGGTAAGTGTGTTACACTTTACAAATACTGTATAGCGCTCCACTATATGCAGCAGTGGTAGGATCACCACTTAGTACATTTATCTTCATTGCTTTATTTTATGTGTAGTTGGAACTCACATAAGTGTTGTAGCAGTTTTTTTATGTATAGAGTTCCTTACTGACCATAAGCGCAATTTTTGTACACTGAACTTTTTCTGCTTTGATTTACAATAGATACGCTTAATAAATTGATTATTTAACGGTTGTGTTTACAGCAATTACTAAATATGGAGGTACAAAGATCTTACCAATGCTTAGAACCTTTTATTCCTATAGCAACACACGTGATAAATTATTAGAAAAAGTATTAAAACCAAGGCATCGAGCTTCCTAAATTCATTATAAAAAAAAAAACTAGTGGTGCAAATGCTACTCATGTGGTCATAAAACAGATGGCTAAACCATTTTGTTCTTTTTTTATCAATGATGTGTATACCTTGCCAGAACCAGTGCATAAGACACAGTTTTGCAATACATTCTCTTTCATCTCCAGTAGACCATCTCTAGTACTGTAGCAAAGTAATTAGATGTGCCTTTTGCTGTAGAGGAACTCACTTCTGCTCTTAAATCAAAAGTCTTGAATTTACAACCTTTTATTACAAAACATTTTTCCCTCAATTAGGCAAAAATTTGAAACTAGACATGTGCAATTCGTTTCGGTTCGAATATGAATTCGGATGAATTTCAGACAATTCGGACATTCGGGTACTTCCGAAGTGCTGAAGTGCCGAAGTGTCAAAGCACAGTATTGCCTAAGTACTAATATACTTACCCAGTGAAAGAAGAAGAATGTTACATTGTAAACAATTTTAAATAAAAAGTATACAAACATAGCCAGGATTCAGCTGTAAGCATTTGCAACACTTACAACAATCAAGTAACATACATTCATATAAAATGTAAGTTACTTGGCCAGTCAATGTAATGACAGGAATGAATAAGTAGATAACTCCCTAATTCCCACGGTATTAGGGAGCTATCTACTAAAAGGCTGAAAGACCTAAATTGGTCTTTCAGCCAAATTTACAGCCAAATAGTAAGTAAAGATTACTTAGTATTAGTAAATTATGCACCTACTCGCTATACAGTGAGTAGGGGCATTTCTATTAAACAGTAATAGACAGTTAATGTAAAATAATGGGGGGTGGGACCTATTGTCCTCCCCCCAGGCCCCCATCCCTGAGCGGTGGGTGGGGGCCCTAAATCAGAATAAGGGGGAGGACCTATTGTCCTCCCCCTTGGCCCCCACCCCTGAGCAGTGGGTGAGGGCCCTAAATTATAATAAGGGGGTGGACCTAATGTCCTCTCCCCTGGCCCCCACCCCTGAGCGGTGGGTGGGGGCCCTAAATTATAATAAGGGGGACCTAATTTCCTCCCCCCTGGCCCCCACCCCTGAGCGGTGGGTGGGGGCCCTACAGTAAAATAAGGGGGGAGACCTGATGTCCGCCCTAAAAAAAGCAATAAGGGGGGGACCTACTGTCCCCCCCTAGCCCCCACCCCTTAGTGGTGGGTGGGGGCCCTAAATAAATATTCCTCCCCCCCCCCCCAATCAAAGGTGACTAGGGGTCCCCAAACCCCTAGTCACCTTCCCCCCCCCCCCCCCGCCTACCCCCCTCACCCTAAAAATAATGAGGGGGGACCTTTAACTAAGTACCTGTTAAAAAAATAAATAAACTTACCATTCAATGTTTTCTTTCTTCTAAAATCTTCTTTTTTCAGCCCCAAAAAAGGCCAAATAAAAAATCATAATAACCGACGCAATAAAAAAAATAATAAAAAAATAATAATCCTTCTTCACCCATGGAGGGCTCCGCGCAGACTGAGCTTTGCAGGGCAGGGGAAGGCTTATAAAGCCATCCAATCAGAGTGCTCTGACAGGTAAATGAAGAGACTGACAGGTAAGTCTCTACATTTACCTGTCACATCACTCTAATTGGTTGGTTTGAAATCCACCAATCAGAGTGCTCTGTGTCATTTTACACAGCGTGGGAAAGCTCTTTGGAATTTTCCCACACTGTGTAAATTGACTCATAACTCTCTGATTGGTGGATTAAGTAAAAATGGCGGATCTGGAGGACCGCTCGCGCCGCAATAACATCCGTGTGCATGGGGTCCTGGAGACCATCACTACTGAGCAACTTCCAGAATACCTGTAACAGCTATTTCAAGCAATACAACCAACCCTGGGTATAGCAGACCTACGCCTGGACAGAGCACAACAAGTACCCAAGCCCAAGAAGCTGGCGCAAGATGTACCGAGAGATATTGTTACTAGGCTTCACTATTATAGCTCCAAGGAAGCCACCAACCTACATTGGGGTGGCCCTGTATGCCGACCTGTCAACCACGACAATGGCCAGATGGGAAAGACTTTGTCAACATTACTACATGCCTCTGCAACAATAAAGTGCCTTACCATTGCTGTTTCCCCAAGAAATTCCTGATATGGCGCAACAGATCCTTTACAAAAATAGATGAACCGGACCAGGGCATGAATATGCTGCGCGCATGGAGACACTTTCCGGAGAAGACAACTGCCACCCCTGCCTTCGCGAGAAGAGTGAACCCGGAATGGACAAAAGTACAGAAACTGAAATGACTCTACTACTTCGTTTCGCCCCAGACTGTTTCCACCTCATGAGGTGATCTTTGGGACCCCATGTAATGGACATTCCTCAGAACCTGTTAGGGACTAATGGTGATATACATCCTTGAAACTGACTGAGAGGGATGTTTTGGGCCCTCACGTGAGTACTGCAGTGACATGTTAACCCGCACTTACCCACTAGTGCCAAACTGACCAAAAAATAAATAAACTTTAATTTACTATGCATAAATGTTCATACGCCCTGTACACACTGTTTGGATCACATAGAGGCAGCTTATAAAATGTGGATGAGATGGTACCTCACCCCCCAGAAACTAGGTCACATATACCCAGGCATCCACCAACTCTGTTGGCGTTGCTGCCAGCACATAGGCACCTTAAACCATATATTCTGGCACTGCGCAGAACTCACAGCCTTCTGGTGACAAAACCCACTATAAATAGAAAAAAGCACGGGGAAGCTATTGCCCCTCGTACCGGAGAGTAACTACTTCATATGCTGCCCAAAACGTTTACAAAACATGAAGTAGCACTGACCATTAATATTACACTCACAGCAAAACTTTGTATAGTCACCCTATGGAAATCAACTAATAGGCCCGAACCCGCACTGGTTATCCTTAAGGTGAATCACACGCAGCTATATGAAAAAATATTGCATACCATTGCAGGCACCCTAGATCATTATGAACAAATCTGGTCCAGATGGACATAGAAGCCTCGTGGCCACCCTGAACGATTCCAGCGAGAGAAACCACACCAAGACCCCCCTACTAACCACACGAGTGACCACTTGTTGGGCCCAGCCCCTAAGTGAGTGAGTAAAAAACATGAGTGATGAGCATGCACTCTGCACTACTCCAAAATGAAAAAATAGAGCAAGTATCTCAACTTTTGGTTTCTTTGTTACCTTTTGTGTTTAAATATTCCTCCGTTTATTATGCGTTTAAGATAACAATTGTGCACTATTTCTTGAGATTACCTCAATATGTAAAGATATAAAAACTGTAGGGATCAGATGCTCTCCCCTGAAGGGCCGGTGCTATCCAAGTGCAGGCCCTGCTATGTGCCTTCACAGAGATCAGAGATCAGAGATTTCCCTCACCGGTCCACAGGCATTTTGCTGGTAGCCGGCAGGGGAAATTCGAGATTAGTGTCACTAATAATATACTAGATTGCCTACTTATAACCAAATGAGGATGATGATGATCTCTGGTCGCAGTCTGGCTCCTCTGGTCTGGTGTAGAACAGGCTGTCGGGCGGCTGTTTGTAACTGTGGTCACAAAAGTCAATGTTCTGGGGGAACGTGAAGCAGCTCCATTTTTTGGGGCCCCTTGCACAGCTCAAGCCCCCAGGGCCTGACGGTGAGTATGCCCATAAGGCCCACCCAAAAGTCCACCTAAATGTTACACCCATGAGTTTGCTCACAGGGAGTGGAGTGTGTAGGGGATGTGTTAGTGTAGAGGATCTAAAGTGTGTGCTTATGGAATGCCTCCCTTAGTGGTTTCTCCTCCACCCCCCTCCCTCCCTTAGTGGTCTCTCCTCACCCCCACCCTTAGTGGTCTCTCTTCACCCCCTCTCCCTTAGTGGTCTTTCTTCTCCCCCATCCCCTTAGAGGTCTCTGCTCTCCTCTGCCACTCCCAGTGGTCTCTCCCCTCTTCCCCCCTTTTCCATTAGTGGTCTCTTCTCTTCCCCACCCCTCCCCTAGTGGTCTCTCCTCTCCCCCTTGTTGTCTCTCCTTTCCCCTCACCCATAGTGGTCTCTTCTTACCCCCCCCCTTAGTGGTCTCTCCTCCACCCCCGCACCCTTCCCTAGTGGTCTCTAAACTCCCCCCACCCTCCCTTAGTGGTCTCTCCTCCATCCCCTCCCCCTCCCCAAGTGGTCTCTTCTCCACCCCCCTCCCTCCCTTAGTGGTATCTCCTCCACCCCCCTCCCTCCCTTAGTGGTCTCTCCTCACCCCCCACCCTTAGTGGTCTCTCTTCACCCCCCTCCCTTAGTGGTCTTTCCTCTCCCCCTCCCCTTAGAGGTCTCTGCTCTCCTCTGCCCACCCAGTGGTCTCTCCTCCCCCCTTTCCATTAGTGGTCTCTCCCCTCTTCCCCCCTTTCCATTAGTGGTCTCTCCTCTCCCCCCCTTCCCATAGTGGTCTCTCCTCTCCCCCCTTGTTGTCTCTCCTTTCCCCTCACCCTGAGTGGTCTCTTTTTACCCCCCTAGTGGTCTCTCCTCCACCCCCGCACCCTTCCCTAGTGGTCTCTCCTCTCCTCCCACCCTCCCTTAGTGGTCTCTCCTCCACCCCCTTCCCCTCCCCAAGTGGTGTCTCCTCCACCCCCCTCCCTCCCTTAGTGGTCTCTCCTCCACCCCCCGACTCACTTAGTGGTCTCTCTTCACCCCCACCCTTAGTGGTCTCTCTTCACTCCCACTCTTAGTGGTCTCTCCTCCACCACCTCCCCTAGTGGCCTATCCTCAACCCCCTCCCCTAGTGGTCTCTCCTCACCCCCAACCTCCCCTCCCTCCCTTAGTGGTCGCTCCTCACCCCCCATCCTTAGTGGCCTCTCCTCACCCTCCTACCTAAGTGGTCTCTTCTCAACCCCCCTCCCTCCCTTAGTGGTCTCTCCTCCACCCCCTCCCCCTCCCAAGGTGGTCTCTCCTCCACCCCCTCCCCCTCCCAAGGTGGTCTCTCCCCCATCCCCCCCCTTCCTTAGTGGTCTCTCCCCCCAGTTTTCCTCACCCCCCCCCTCTCCTACCCTGTGTAGCGTGGCCGAGCTCTGTTCTCTTCCCTCCTGCTGATTACTCTTTTCTTGCACCCCTACAGGCCTGAGCGCTCAGGCGGCTGCAGCACTTGAGGGGCCAGTGCTCCCGGCGGGGCCACTTCCTAAGTCGCCTATAGGACGCGCTGGCCCTGCACACTGTCCACCATACACACACAATGCCTCCCTCACACACACACACACACACACACACACACATACTGCCCCGATACACACACACTGCCCCCCTTCACACATACACACTGCCCTCCCTACGCACACTGCCCCCTTACACATACACACACACTGCCCTCCATACTAACACTGTCCCCTCACACACACACTGCCCCCTCACACACACTGCACTCCTCACAAATACACTTCCCCACTCACACACACTGTATCTCTCACTCACACACACACTGTGTCTCTCTCACACACACTGCATCTCTCACACACTCTCTCACACACATTGCACCCCTCTCACAAACCCACACGCACACACACATATTGCACCACTCACACACACATTACTGCCCCCATCCCTTGCGACAGGCCCTATCCCGGCAGACCCAAGGTAAGTTGTCAAACTGTTCTTAAACGGTTTGACTGCTTCCCCTAGAGGGCACCATGGTACTCCTGGAACCATAACCACTACAGAGAGCTGTAGTAGTTATTGTGCCTGTAAATAATCTCCAGGTGCCCCTCCTGAGATTTGGTTCTCGATCCGCCCCTGGTAGGGATACAATGGTCTCCAGCAACTTCCAGAATGCAACATGCCTCATAGCTCCCAACCGCTGTTCATATCCGAAGACATCCAGGTTCTGAATAGCGAATATGCAGAATTACTTCTGTCCTCCAACTTTCGGAGTACAGTATGTATCGTTACTTACCTAGCTGTTGCTTGTTAGATTATATCGGAAATCTGTATAACTTCATGTACATCAACATATTGTTTTCCTTTGTACCCATGTACCTGTGTCATGTGTGCACCTTACAATAAAAATGAAACAGTAAAAAAAAAAAATAAAATAACAAAACAAATATGACCCACAGGAATAAAGTGATACAGCTATTGTATCTAGATAGCACTTTTCAGGAAGGGTGAATATGTAGGAGTGGGAGAGATTTGCTTTCTAGGGAGTTGTGATATCCGGAACATTCTTCATTTTTGTGTAGTGGATGTGAGGTGTCTAATTATGAGCTGATAGAGAGCTAAGTGTTTTACTGATAAATGTCTAGATAGCAGGGATTTTACATATTACAGAGCACACTATTGTTCATGATTTAGTTTTTCCATTTGTACTCCCGGATTACGTTTGATAGAAGCACTTGTACAACTGTTACGTCTTCTGTTCGCTCTTTGTGCAAAGTCTCTTGATGAAGACTAGAGTATATTATCTTAGATTATATAGTGTATCATGGTAGGGGGGAAATAAAGTACACAGAGTTCTCAGCAATCCTGGATTAATAGACATAATGAGCAGGAATAAAACTGTAAATTGAATAAGTGATTTAACTGGTAGGTGTATTAAGTAAATGTGACAGCTTGTTCCCACCAGATCCTACGTTCTCCTCCCTATTGGTTTATCCCGTCTTGTTGTATTTCTATACATTTCTTAGAATGTTCCCTTGTTTTCACCTTCTGGTTGAATAGGAAATGAAGCCTTATAGCTCCATTACATAAAACAAAGCCAATAGGGTTTATTAACTAAACGGCAAATTGTAGTGAATTGAAAACCATTAGTTAATAGAATGTTTATAGTGCCAATTTATTCTTTAGCACAATTACCAATAATTAATGAATGTTAAGATGCAAGAGGTGGAGAAGTACCTGCCTAAATAAGCTTACAATCTTGCTTAAATATTTTAAAGAACTCCTAACTCTATTTACCTCTAATTACATCAAGGGACCAGCTGTTGTCATTATAGCGTTGTGCTATAATGGTGTCCGTTATGAACGTCACTTTAATGCCACTGCTGTCTTTTTAACACCGTGACATTACAGTGGCTCTCTTAATGATGGCAAGTTTTAAAGTCTACATTTAAATGATTCTATCAGCTGATAAAACATTTGATAGGGGTAAAGTGATATCCTGCTCCTTGTAAAATTTGAGTGGATGATATTAATATGCATTTCAGAGCACAGAGGGCAATTCTTAATGAGGTTCTAAAGTTTTTAGTTTTTTTTCTTTTTATGGAAGAGTTTTATTAAATATTAAAAACACTACACATGGGGGAACGGGTTTAACAAATTCCTCTCATTTATAACCTGTGGGTCTGAATCTATGAATGCTTAGACTTTGATACTTATTGATTTGCTCTGTAAAACACAGTTGTTTTGATGTAATATTCATATACGATAAAACAAACTATGATCAGCTGCAAATGCATATCAAAACAGAAATATATATTACTGCCCCATTAGAGGACAGTAAGGACTGTACAGTATTCGATCTCGGTCTTAATACATGTGGAATTTCAAGGGAAGAATATTATACATTTGGAGCCTAAGAGGTTTCAGTGACTTAAACAGACTGTGATGTAAATTTCCTATATAGTTGAGCTGTCAGATGATAGTTTGGAAATCATAAAATAAACCCCTTTATTCTATTTAAATTGAAAAAAAAAACTAAAACGTATCTGCTTATTGATAAATATTTTTATGAACTTTAAATGTACTCAATATGTTTTAGGAATGTAGAAATATTATAAGTTATTATTCTAAGCATATCCAGACATTAAGGGGTCATACATAGGCATATATATTACAAACATACTGTAATTTATACACATATGGCTCTAGTCAAGAATGATGGATGGAGACTTGTGGACCCTGTTGATAATAACCTTTGACCTAGCCTTGAAAGCCTGAATTCCTTTGAAGACTCACATTTCTACAGGCAATTATTCATTACATCATGTATATAGAAGTCTTTGTGTGTGTAATTTACCAAAATAATATAACGTATGGCTTTAATCAGAGATTTGGGTTACCACCTTTCTTTCTCAGATAACCAATTATTTTAAAGAAGGCAAACCTTATGTCTTTGTGTATACGCCCTATGTAACTGAATTTAAACATATAAAAAACCTTTTGCAGATAGAATTTTTACCAATACTTTTACCATCAAGCTTGGATAAGATCTAGAAGTGAATATACATTGTTTATTGGTCCATATGATTTTAAAAACAGACTGTTGTTATTTTCCGGATGAAATGTATATTGGAATAAATATACGGTTTTAACTGCAAGATACTCTGATTCGATTTCTTCAGAAACTGGTGTGAAAAACAAAGATCTCACGGAATGCCAATTTCCTACATTTAATGGTGGAGAATGCGGGCACCAACACCAACAACAACAACTTTGATTTAAGTCTGAATTATTACTGACTTAATATTTAGGTGTTCTGCTACAAGCTACAAGAAGACAAGAAGATAAGAAAATCACTGAAGAAAAGCTGAAATTGTAACTTGAAGAAAAAGCTGTACTACCCGGCTTGAAACAGGAAGAAATACAAGTGATTGAAACAGCAGGAGGGCATCCCAAAGACTCTTTTTTAAACATCCCAGATCTGATGCGAAGACAGAGGTGAAGCAGGGGAGAAGACGTTCGAACGCGGCTAATGTGTATTTCCAGCGCTGGAGGAAAATAAATATATATATATATATATATATATATGAAGATAAATAATTGAGATGGACAATTTGGATCCTTTTTATCCACACTTTATTAAGTAATTTGTGACGACTTGCAGATCGAAGATTGCATTTCGGAGGATTCTCAAGAAATAACTACATACTCCAGAAAGTATTTTTCTATCAGAAAGTGGCCATATCTGTGGAGCCGAAATACTTAATGGGTATGTGTCTGTTTTAAATCATATGTAAAAAGTGCTCTCACATATATATTGTTTTGTTAAACAAATAGTTTTAACTGTTTAAGTTAATTATGGAGTGGTTGCAAAAGATTGCTGCCAAGTCTAATAGTGATCTTTCTGTAAAAGGGGTTAATCCTGAAAATATTTGGGATGATTGTTTATTGAAATTGTTAGACGGATTAAGTGAGATTGAGCACAGCAATGTATTTAAGAAGGAAAGTCAAAAAGTTGCATTACTGGCAAAGAGCTTTTTGGAAACTAATGATGCAATGAATGAATGGTGTCAACTTAAAAAGACCAGTAATTGTTATGTGTGTAGTACAACAAAACAAAAAAGAGATGTTTTGTTAAAACAACTGAAAAATGTATGTGTTGTCACAAGGACTAGTTATTTCCCTAGCCCCCCCAGCAAAACTGTGAAATCTCCTCAAAAGCTGTTAACAGAAGGGAGATTGCCCCCAAGGCTTTCTTTTGATAGTGACTTAGACTCCACGTTAACTGAAGCAAAAACTCAAATAGAAGATTCTCGGCGATTGTTGAAAAGATTTAGTGAGGATGAAGTAAGTGAAGATATTACTATAATGAAAGAGATGCTTAGGAATCAGACTGATCTGTTAGATAGAACTCACCAAACCCTGTCTCACATGTCTAAAGAGTTAGACATAAATGTTACTAATTTTGACAAATTGCAGAGACAAATTACTAATCTGGGGAATGCTACAGATATTTTGTGGAAAGCTACAAATCAGAAAGATTTGGATTTTACTTTGAAAGAGGAAAGTGAAAATGAAATAGCTCAAAGGTTAAGTTGTGAAAACGGGCAGGCGAGAAGTGAAATAGAAAATAAATTGGGAAATGTACAAGGAAAGGGTCAGTTGGATATTCTCAAATTAGCTAAATTGATTAAGGATTTGCCTAAATATGATGAGAAGAGAGGACCTTTTTACAATATGAGTGTTTTTGAAGGTGAAATGAATAAAAGACAATTTGATGATGTGGTAGCCACAAGAGGTCTTTTGATCTGGCTGCCAACCTCATTAAGTGAATGGGTTAAAGTTAAACTCATTGATATGTTGGAAGGGAAGTCAAGTGAAAAGCCCAGAGTTGAATTGGAAGAATTGTTTCCAAATAATACACAAAGATTGCTAATGGTGGTACAGTGTGCAACTGGTGTGGAGAATTTTCAATTTTCTACTCTTGATTCATTTAAAATGGAGAAAAATGATGATATACGTGTTTGTGCTAATTTGTGGAATAAGGCATGGAATTTAATTACTGATACAGAACCGTCTGCTATGTCTAAAGAACAACATAAGCAGAGTGTTACTGAATTTGTCTCTAGAATAGCAGGGTTGCCAAATGAGATAAAATTAAGAGCTTTTGATTCACCCACAGTTGATTTTGCTGCTACTGAAATAATGAAATCTTTGCAATTGTTGCAAAAGAAAAACACAGAAACAGCTAAGATTTTTGCTTTCACAGACACACTCTTCTCTAGGGATACTTCAGCAGGTCTGGCCCCTATTAACTATGTGTCTAGTGAAGAAGGTAGAGGAAGATATGAAAATGATAATAGGAATGGTAATTTTAGAGGGAGGTCTATGAGTAAACCACAAAATTACCAAGGTACTAGAAATTATTCGGCCCCATCACATGATAGATACTATAGGGTTAATCAGAGTAATCCTATGGTATGCTATAAATGTAACCAAGAAGGTCATGTTAGGAGATATTGTCCTAAAAATGAAGAAAAATCTTACCCAGTGAAAGGTAGAGAAAATGGCATTGTGCCAGGCTATAAGAATCAGCTGAGAGTGGCAGCTGTAGAACCCGAAAATACATCTTCAAAACCCCCTCATATAGCAAATCCATATGAAGAGTGTAGACGGATGTTAAATGCCATTGAAAAGAAGGTGGAAGCAGTTACAAGTCCAGAAGTGAATTCTGCTTACCACACCTATAAATAGGGATGTGTAACCCCTAGTTGTTCTCTGGTCTATCTTACTGATATTACTCTGGGTGAAGATGGACGGCCATATATTTATGGAACACTAGAGGGGAATATAACAGAGTTTTTAGTAGACACAGGAGCTGCAGTGTCTCTAACCAACAAAAGCTTGCCTTTAAAAATTGAAGCACCAACAATTTCCCTTCTAAGCTTTAATGGAGCTCAAGCACACGCAATTCTATCCATTGATAATGACATTGAATTTGAAGGAGGTAAAATAAATTGTGACTTATGGGTCGACCTCTCCTCCCACTGTACTATTATGGGAATGGATGTTATCAATGAAAAAAAGTTGTATGTGGATTTATTGAATTTGGTTTTGTGGCAAGCTCCAGGTGAGAGCAAATCAGGTGGAGTTGTTAAACCTAATGATTTAGGATGGTATAGTCATGTCATGGCTGTAAAACAGAGTGAAGTGCCACCTTCTATACAACAAGATGATGAGTTTGTAACCTATCTCAAAGAAAAATACCCCACAGTGTGGTCTAAGTCTAAACAAGATTGTGGGAGAATGAATTTACAAGTTGTCATTGAAGGTCCAGACCCCCCTGCAGTAAAACAATATAAAATTCCAAAAGAATCAGAAGAAGGTGTGAGTCAGGTGATAGAGGCATTGGTATCTCAAGGAGTGCTGAGAGTGGGTAATTCCAAATGTAATTCCCCCATTTGGCCAATAATCAAGCCAGATGGCTCTTATCGTTTAATTGTGGACATGCGAGTGGTGAATAAGTATACCCCACCAGCAGCCCATATAGTGGCCTCCTCACCAGATATCATGGCACAAGTAGACGGCAATGCTAAGTATTTTTCTGTCCTGGATATAGCCAATGGGTTTTTCTCAATACCAGTACACCCAGATAGTCAGTATCGTTTTGCTTTTACCTTTAAAAATCATCAATATCTGTTCCAGGTGCTGCCACAGGGCTTCCACTCCTCGCCAGCTTATTTTCATAAAGCATTGGCTCAAGTATTGGAACCCCTGGGGTATGGGAGCAAGATTTTGCAATATGTTGATGATTTATTGGTTCAAACAGTTACAAGGAAAGAGCATGAGAAGATACTGTGTGATATCTGTCAAGCACTGGCAGATAATGGGTTAAAACTGAACACATTTAAAGTGCAGATCTTGAAAGAAAGTGTGGCTTTCCTAGGAGTAAATATAGATCCAGAAGGTAAAACCCCACGAACAGCAAGGGTTAAAGCGTTACAGCAATTGCCGAGGCCAATGACAGTGTCTGACCTAAGGAAATTTTTAGGTTTGGTAAATTTTAGCAGAGAATTCATCTATGATATGGCAGGGATAGCAAAACCCTTGTACAATATGCTAAAAGATAGTGCCAATACAGATAAGCTACTCTGGACAGAGGAAGCTGAAAAGAGTTGGAATCTGTTAAAAGATGCTCTTACACAAGCGCCTGTGCTAGCTGCTCCCATTGAAACAGTACCATATATTGTTCAATGTTACGCAGGTGTCTCTTCATTAATAGCAGTTTTGATGCAAAGGCAACATGGCTCCTTACGAATACTGGGATATTTTTCTAAAATCATGTCTCCAGTGGAAAGGGGAATGTTTTCCTGTGTAAAGCAGCTCATGGCTGTATTTTGGGCTTTAGAAGCCACACAACACATTGTAGGATTTGGACAGATAATTTTACAAACCCCCCATACGCCTTTAAAACTGTTACAAAATTGTCCAGATTTAGGAGTACATAGCCAGAGAGTAGCTCATTGGATATTGAAGTTACAAGATAAACCACTCAGAGTAGAAAGCAGTAAAAGATATGTTATTCCTGAATTGATAGAAATACATGGAACGCCACATGATTGTCAGAAGGAATTGGAAATTGAATCCAAATCTCCTTTTGAGAAACAAGCAATACAAGGGGCTCCTTGTTTGTATGTGGATGGTACGAGATTTTATGCTGATGGATCACATCACACAGGTTATGCCATATATGACGATCAAACAAAAGAAATGCAAAGATTTAAATTGCCAGGCCATATGTCTGCTCAGAGAGCTGAGTTAGAGGCTGTAAGGAAAGCTCTTGAAATAACAGTATATGACCCAGTGAATATAATCAGTGACAGCAGCTATGTAGTTAAAGCTTTAACACTTCATCTCCCAATATGGAGAAAACGGGGGATGGTAGATTCTCAAGACAAAGCTTTAAAACATGCAGGTATTTTGACAGAACTGTTTGACTATGCAGAAAAAAAAGGTTTAACTTGTGCTATTTTGAAAGTTCAAGCACATCAAAACAGGAAAAATGGGGATGAAATGGCAGAAGGAAACAGACTTGTAGATCAGGGAGCAAAGGAAGCTGCTTTAATAGGAACGTTGCAATATTCAGAAAATATAATGATTGCAACTGTGAGTAAAAGACCAATAGCAGATCCCTTACAAGATCTGAAAGAAAATCAGAGTAAAGATGTAGCTTTCAGTAGAGAAACAATGGATTTAGATACTGAAACTGGCTTGTACGGGGTTAAACATGAGGAAACACAAACTTTTGTACCATTTGTACCGAGTGATTTATTGCAGGAGTTGATTGAATTCAATCATCGTACACTGGGGCATTTGGGTACAGAAAAACTGTTTAAGGTCCTGCAAAATAAATTTTATCATCCTAATTTGAAAAAATGGTGTATAAATATAGTGCAGGAATGTCTCATATGTGCTCAATTTAATCCCAGACCTAAAGGTCAGAAACCAAAATTGCAGAGAGTGCCTTTGGCAAAAGGACCATGGGACTCTATACAAATTGATTTTATTGGACCATTACCTATAGCTCCAGGAGGTCTAAAGTACGGATTGGTAATTGTTGATATATTCTCCAAATGGGTAGATTGTATAGCACTTACCAATTGTACGGCGTTATCAACAAGTAAAGCGCTGTGGAAATATGTATTTTCTGTATGGGGTTTTCCCAGAATCATTGAATCTGACAATGGTCCACACTTCATTGGAGAAGTACTTAAAGAAACGTGTAGATTGTTGGGGATCCAACAAAGATTTCATGTCCCATATCATCCACAGTCGGCTGGCATAGTGGAAAGAATGAATAGGACATTGAAATCTAGATTGAAAAAAATGCTTGAGGATAAAGGGAGTAGTTGGGTAACACACTTACCAGGAGTTTTAATGTCTATTCGTGCAACTCCAAACTCTAAAACGCAAGTGTCACCTCATGAGTTAATGACAGGCAGAACCATGCCAATTACTTTCCCCAATGAACCTTTTGTTCCAAGTACTTTCAAAGTTGCTGCAGAACATGCTGAATGGTTGAAAGTATTACAAGAACAGCTGCAGTCAGTTTTGAAGTTTGCTGCTTTGAATATGGCCCCTTCTGGCAAACAATGGGTTAAAGATGTAACTCAGGGGAATTATGCAGATAAATTTAAACCAGGATACAAGGTGATGGTAAAATCATTTAGAACACCAGGTCCCTGGAAAGCAGGTTGGGAAGGTCCTTATGTTATTCTAAAGAAATTAGGACAAACTGTGTTACAGGTTCAAAGAGCAAAAGTTGGTAGGAAATGTAATAAAGCAATTCTTGTGCATATTGATCAATGTAAACTCACAAATGTATAAGAATAGTAAACTGCCATCTGTTTTTCATTACAGAACCAATAATGTTTGTTCATGGACAAAGACTGTTTAATTTTAAAAAGGACAAACTGTGTGGACTTTTAAAAGACACTATGGACAAAAAGACTGCTCTCATTGATGCGATTGGAGAAGACATTACTTCATGGACTAAATCAAACCGATTGGGGTTTCTTGTAAATGTAATACTGTTATTAATCATGATAATGTTAGGTACAATCAATGCCCAAGATACAGGTACTCCAGATTGTGAAAGCAGAGATACCTTTACTAAATGTACAGCATTTCCATATGATTGTAAAGTGAGATATTGTAAGACTCCTGATGTTGATTATTGTGGATGCATTAATGCAGACACATCTGAGGATGCAATATCTGGTATGCTCATGTTTCATGATAACCAGGAACCATGTATGACATATCTATCAGTTGACGGACGAATTGATTTAATCATTAATATTACCAAGGATCGGACATATATAAGGCAAAATAATACTGAGAGTAGGTGTGTGGTACCTACTGGTATAGACAACACCCTTACCCTTACTATGTTTAATGTGAGAAGTATTAATGATGATGGGTTAAATTGCTACATGTACTTAATAGATACACTTGTTAATCCTTACACAAACGCTAAAGTAAAAGTACTCGAACAAACACAAGACAGCTCATTTACTTATCAAAACCCAGCTAAATGTGCAGGCCAAATCACAATGTGGCCTTGGCATCCAAAATCTAGAAAACCTGCATGGTTATGGACACCTATTTTTGTTATGAGACATACAATAAATAGGAATGGACACACTGTTTCGCTGTCATATGCATTCACGATCATGACATTTCATGATAATTGGGCTCCAGAACAAAAAATAACAGATGATTGTAATATTGTAGAACAGGAAGGGAAAGATCCCATTAGAATATACAAAGATGATGACCACAAAGTATTATTTGGAGCTTCATTTAGTATATACACATATTCATTGAACATGTCAGAATGGGACATTACACGTACATTCCCACAATGTCAGGAATATACAGTAGGAATACAGCAAGATTTCTATTATTGGTTAAAACAAGACACCACTTTCTCGAGACCAGTGAATACACGAAGAAAACGTGAGTGGTATAACACAGTATTAGGTGGTTTAGGTGTAGGAGCAAGTATGTTAAATGGAGTAAATATAGAATCGTTAGCAGCTAGAATGAGTACACTAGCAGCTGCAGGTAGCAAATCGCAGGATGCTTCATTGTTATTATCTAAGATACAGATGCAAACAGTTGTCAACAACTACAGAACAGATATTTCCATTATTAAGAATCTCATTAATAAGAAGTATAATATCAGTGTAGGAATGGAAAAGATTGCAACGGATACCTCTTTAGCTTTAGGCTGTATAGCTTTACAAATGGACATCAATACAAATGCAAAAATATTCTTGCAAGCTCTTTTTAACCATCAATGGCCTTATGAAGTCCCACTTGAAGTGCCTAAATTAAGTTTTTACTACAGAGCTTTTTGGCATACACAATGGTTAGGATGTCTGGAAGACACAATAGAAAATTGTGCTTTTGCTATTTTTCTCCCTACTAGAGGATTTAATTACAACAGATTTAAATATATTGATTTGGGTAAAATAGTGAATTCCAAATGGATAAAAATGGATAATAAGCAAAATGATAAAATCCTAGTGGGAGTAAAAACTGTAGAGTACATGCTTAATATAGAAAATTGTTTGCTAAATGATGGTGATTATGTCTGCCCTTATGGTGTTAATGTTCTAGAAGAGGTATCATGGTGCTGGGAAAATAATGACACATGTCAAATGAAATTAAATAAAATACCAATTCAGCCTGCATGGACATACAATAAAGGCATGGTATGTTGGCATCAAATAGAAGGAAAAACAGAAATACATGAGAAAAATTGTTCTGAGACAGTAAGCTTAGCACCGGGAAGTTACTGTACAAAGAGACCTGCTTTGTCAGTAACTACCAAGGATATAAGGGGTAAATATTATGATATAATACCGCCCATACTAAAAAGGACTGATTCTATTATGAGGTATGATCAACGAACTTTGTATAATGTAAGCATAGGTTACGGAGCTGATTTCTATAAGCAGTTAAAGAACAATGAAGAGTTAATACAAGTTATTGATAAAGCTGCGACTGGAGTACATAACACTTTAGTACAAATACATACAGTGCAAGGTATGATTAAAAGCATTAAACAAGACTATATTGAAGAAACCACATCCTGGTGGCAACGGTGGTTTGGGGGACAAAAGACAGGATTAGTTATGGGTATGACACACTTCATAACTCATCCTTTGGTAATATTGATAATTATCATTATGGTTTTATTCTTATTTAGTTGTTATATGTCTAAAAGAATTAATCATATGCGATCTCAACTGATGGATGTTGAATACAGATGTAAATTTCTGACCACAAAATTAAAGTCTTACAAGGAATTGGAGTAAATTATGATGCATTATATGTACATAAAGCATCAAAGGGGATCTTGATAAATATTTTTATGAACTTTAAATGTACTCAATATGTTTTAGGAATGTAGAAATATTATAAGTTATTATTCTAAGCATATCCAGACATTAAGGGGTCATACATAGGCATATATATTACAAACATACTGTAATTTATACACATATGGCTCTAGTCAAGAATGATGGATGGAGACTTGTGGACCCTGTTGATAATAACCTTTGACCTAGCCTTGAAAGCCTGAATTCCTTTGAAGACTCACATTTCTACAGGCAATTATTCATTACATCATGTATATAGAAGTCTTTGTGTGTGTAATTTACCAAAATAATATAACGTATGGCTTTAATCAGAGATTTGGGTTACCACCTTTCTTTCTCAGATAACCAATTATTTTAAAGAAGGCAAACCTTATGTCTTTGTGTATACGCCCTATGTAACTGAATTTAAACATATAAAAAACCTTTTGCAGATAGAATTTTTACCAATACTTTTACCATCAAGCTTGGATAAGATCTAGAAGTGAATATACATTGTTTATTGGTCCATATGATTTTAAAAACAGACTGTTGTTATTTTCCGGATGAAATGTATATTGGAATAAATATACGGTTTTAACTGCAAGATACTCTGATTCGATTTCTTCAGAAACTGGTGTGAAAAACAAAGATCTCACGGAATGCCAATTTCCTACACTTATGTATTATTTTCTAGATGAGACTAAGATTTCAGAGAATCAATGTTTTTGTGATTAGGAAAATTGGATTTGATCAGTATGGATTCATTAAACTAAGCGAGAGAGAGAATAGTATTGTGACGGAACGCCGTCACTGAGTACCATGCACACATGTGCCCAGTTACTTGCCTGATTATTGTTTTCAGTTATTCATGGCTCTTTGGATATAATATTGAAACAAACGTGTTTTTTTTTTTTGGGGGGGGGGGGGGCAGGGGGGTTTGTTCTTGAGAGCTAATGATCATTAATATATCAAAGGACTCCCTATCTAAAAGGCAATCAAGACATATGGCAAATTAGAGAGTTAGTTTGTAGTGAAGCCAGACTTCCAGGCCACTTGTGTGTGATTTCTCACACCTTGCAGAGTGGTTCTGTTGGGGTCCCAGCTTCAAAGAGGAACTTGGGTTGTAAGCTCTGACCTTCCATACATTTAATTAACCCTTTTGAAATTGAAAATGTCCTTTTGAAGTGTTTTAAAATTGTATGCTTTTCTGTACCTGGGAGATAATTGAGTTTGTACAGTTCCTGAATCAATTATCTCTCAGGCATAGGGGAGGAGTTTGTGTGTAATTGTATGGAGACCCCCTGCTGGGGGTCTGTGTGTAACTTGGGTGTACCATGTCCAATTAAAATATATTCCAGTTGTACTCTCAGGAATATGTGTTGTCTAGTTACTGGAAGGGGAAAGGGCTAATCACTGCTCCAGCTTGTTCCAGCGTGGAGGATTCAGCAGGGAAAATCCTTGTAATGACTAGGGCACCCAGGACTGTGTGTCGTCCAGTCCCTGGGGGTGGATAGAGCTAGTTCCCTAGTCTGCACCAGGATGGAGAGGCTCCAGGACCCCAGTCAATCCACAGAAACTGCTAGGAAGCGGTCCTTGGCAGAGGTACCCAGTCAGGGAGTACAGGGAGTTTCGCTACAAGTATTTCAAGAAATACACAAGGAGATACATTGTGTAGAGTAGACTAAGGGTTCATTTACTAAAAAAAAATATATATATATATATTTTTTTTTTTTAAATGAAGGCCTAACGAAGAAAAACAAAGCATTCATGCCTGGAGCTTCTGACTTGGTAATCTTCATTTTTGCGTTCATGCATTAAAGGGATACTTTAAGCACCAAAACAATTTAATGGAGCTTAATGAAGCGGTTTTAGTGCAAACATCATGCCCCTGTAATCTCACTGCCCAATTCTCTGCCATTAAGGAATTAAATCACTTTTCTTTCTGTTTATGCAGCCCTAACTACACGTCCTGTGCCTGTGTATCAAACAACCTACATGAAAAAAAAATTGTTTCATTGTCAGATGTGACAACACAGTAGGTTTACTTTAGAGGTTTTAATCTCATGCTCAGTTAATTGAACTTTAGAATTTCCCAAGAGGCTCCTTCAGGGCTGCCTTGTAACTGGCTATATATAGAAGGCTTGGCCTGTAATTGTGGGAGGCACTTAATTTTCCTATTTAAACCCAGTAAGCCCCTGCTTACCTGTCTTCGACGATCTCGGAAGTGCTTCAGTGTACTTCCGGTTTGCAGATCCGTAACGTCAGTATTCCCGCCCGCCGGCAGCCCGGTTCAAACGCCCGGTGGCTGTATTCGTGAGTATTCCGCTTCTGCCTCTCTCGGACGGCATCAGAATCGTAAGTTTAGCCCTGTCGCTCACGGGCTCGGATTCAATCCGCTCCTGCTTTTTCTCGGTCAGTGTAACACGTTCAGTTACACTGACACCTCGTAGTCTCGTTCAGCCACAACGGGTTGCCATACGTTTTCGTTCAGGGGGTACTATATATTCATTCTGTTCCGTATTCTGGGGCTTTGTTCACGTTTTAAGCTATGTCTTATTAGTTACGTTTGATTTGAAAGGGGTTTAAGCGGTTTTAGTAGTGCCCAGTATTCTTAACTTCTGTGTTTAAAGTAGTTATGTGGTCCCCTTAATGTCATAAATAGCTAAATAGTGTAAATAGGGGGTATGTCGTTCCATTGTGTTAAATGGCTGTTCCTGTCCTGTTTTTGTTGTAGTTCTTACTAGTACTGACACTTCTCGCAAGTGGCCCTTCGCGGGTGTACGTATTCGCAGCTTTGTTAAAGAGGTAGGCCTCGGTGTCACCCAGTTCTTGTGTGTATGTTGTAGTTAAATAGTACATTTCATAAATAGGTCACGTTTCTTTTCCTTTAGTTCCATTGGTTCCCTGCAGGATTATACTTTATTAGGTCAAGTAAAGTTTCCTTCCTCAGCAGGTATGTTATTGGTGTGTCCTGGCGGGGGGGGGGGGGGGGGGGGTTCGAGGACTAGTTGTAATTCTCCCGCCAACTTAGGTATGTTCCCGTGGGCTCTTTGCCTATAAGGTTAGAGGTCCCGCAAGGCATAGGTCAGCCCTTACGTTCGGAGGTTCAGGCCAATCGTCCCAACGCATAGCTATAGCCTTGCTTCAAAATTAGTTAGGGCCTCACCAGTCACGGCCAATCATATTGCTTCTTTTTCATGTCACCGAGAGGCCAACTCCCCGCCACCCACCTCAGTGGCACCAAGGCCCCACGCGCCAAATCATAGTTAGTGCCTCTCATAGCCGCTTGGCAAGTAGTTAGGGCCTCATCTGCCACCAACAAAAGCTAAGCTAATACAATTTCGCCTATGGGCACTAGCCTAGTAAGTGGGGTCCCTCCAGCTTTTTAATTTTCAACACTAAACTCGCCCTCTCTGCCCCTTAGAATGTCCAACGCTTCGGTGTTAGAAGACAATCTGTCGGTTACCAGCACCCCGCTCAGGTCGGGCACGCAGAGAACGCAACCAACCCCTCCGAGTCCAGCTTCCAGCTATCTCGCTCCTGGACTATCCCTAAGATTACCGCTGAACTTAAAAAGAGAAATATCCCTTATCCGGCTTCAGCTAGGAAGAATGAACTGTTTCGTTTATTGAACTCTACTGAGGATAACGAAAGGCCTGGCCCTAGTTCACAGGTTAACGTACTTAATAGCCTGGCTGAATTACACGCCATGATGGCCTCCCTAGTGTCCTCAGTTGCCACCATCAATAACAGATTGGATAACCTGGAAGCTAATAACGTTCCTTCAGTCCCCGAGATTCCCGGGCCGGTTGTCCAACCCACGCCCGCTCTAGGAGGTAACAGTGACCCTCCACCGGCTAGGAAAGTTTCCAACCTTATTAATCCTATTCACCTGATACCGCAGTCTCTCAGACGTGACATCATAGAGGGAAAGGATGTTAACTTGGCCTCGCTACTGATAGCGGCTCAAGACGTGGTTGAAAACAGGGCATACACGTTTGAGGACCTATCAGTAGTGATGAGGGCCAGGGACCCTAGGTTGAATAGGAAACTTAACATCCCTGAGTTTGTCTTGGCATTTGGCCTATACAGAGACGTTATCTGTACTGCTTTTCCCCTCCGCAGAGAGGAGCTAGATTTGTACCTTCACAAGGTGATAGAGCTGGCTTATAAGTACGGGGGCTTTGCCTTTTACGACTATCACAAGTCGTTCTCCGCTAGGTCAGCCGCTTCGTTGTCCCAGTATAATACAGTCACGGACTGGGGTCAGTTAGATACAGAATTGTTTCTCATGCATTTTGCAGGTCTCAAAACCCCTTCCTGTGCCATTTGCTCGTCTGCAGCTCACTCTATTAATTTCTGTCCCGAGAATGTAGCTATCCCCTCTACCAGCAGCGCCAACTCCGATTTTCAGTCAACTTCCAACCAGAAGGAGATTAGAGATAAATTAGGCAGGCCCATAGTGTTCTTGGGAAAAGCTCAGGTCTGCAATAATTTTAATGCTGGGGGTTGTAGTTACAGTGCTTGTAGGCTGCTGCATGTGTGCACGCTTTGTTTCAGGGCACATGCCAAGACGATGTGCCCTAACAAATTGTACCCTAAAAAGGCTTCTACTCCAATAAACATACCGAGTTTGCAACGTTACCTGGCTAATCATCCTTCTTTACATCTGGTGGAATTTCTCACGTCAGGGTTCACTCACGGGTTTCACACAGGCTTTGTCTCTCTCCCCTCAGGCATCCTGGAGTGCCCCAACCTTCAGTCAGCTCTCACAGACCCCGATACCCTACAAGTACTCTTACAGAAAGAAGTGGATAACGGCTTCATGATAGGCCCTTTCACTACTCCTCCTTTCTCCTCATGGAGGACTAACCCTCTAGGTATCGCCACTGGGAAGTTTAACAACAAAAAGAGGCTTATTATTGATTTTTCTGCACCACACGCTTCTCCCACACCTAGCCTGAATGCACTAATCCCGTCAGAAGATTTTTCTCTTCAGTACGCTAGAATCGATGATGCCATTCAGGCGATTATTAACTCCGGGAAGGCAGCCTGGTTAAGTAAGTCAGATATTACCAACGCCTTTAAGTTACTTCCCATCCATAAATCACTCTGGCATCTGCACGGAGTTAAGTGGCTAGACAACTACTATTTCGCTACCAGGCTTACTTTCGGCTCCAAAAGTAGCCCCAAGTTATTCGATCTATTCGCCGAAACCTTGACATGGCTTCTCCTTAACTTCTGCAGATGCCCAGTTGTTATACATTATTTAGATGACTTCCTCGCCATAGAACCTCACCACTGCACTCCACGCAGCCTTCATCTCTTGCTCACGCTCTTCAAAGATTTAGGTGTCCCCGTAGCCCAGGACAAAACTGAAGGTCCCAAAACCGAAATTACTTTTCTGGGGATTACACTCAATTCTGTCACCATGCACGCCAGCCTGCCCCAGGAGAAGGTAGACCGTATTCTATCTTACATTAGCACCTGCATGTCACTAGGCACTTGCACCAGGAAACAGCTACAGTCACTTTTAGGCTCACTTAATTTTGCCATGAGAATAATTCCACAGGGTAGGTCTTTCATTTCCAGGATCCTTTCACTTTTGCACGGTCTCCCTGACGATGACTCCACTACAACCCTAGACGAGTCAGCTACAGCTGACCTGAGAATGTGGCAGCTGTTCCTTTCCTCGTGGAACGGCAGGTCGCTGTTTGTTCCCCCCGTTTCCGACGATTCCCCAGTACTCTGGACTGACGCTTCAGGGGCCTTAGGATATGCGGCCATTTTTGGAGACGAGTGGCTATAAGACTCCTGGCCGGTCGAAACCACGTCACTCGAGAGATTCAGTACCACCTCCTCTCTTTTCGAGATCTACCCTATCGTAGCAGCAGCTTACACGTGGGGGGTAGAGTGGAGGGGGCAGTCAGTCAGGTGTTTTTGTGACAACTTAGCTACCTGTAACATCATCAACAAGGGCCGCTCTCAGTCCCTCACGATCATGAACCTAGTCAGGAGACTCACTTGGCTAGCAGCTAATCTCCAGTTCTGCATATCCTGTGTTCACGTCCCAGGTATACAAAATACTGCCGCTGATGCTCTGTCACGCTTCAATTTGCAGGAGTTCTTCAGGCTACATCCTACAGCTTCCCAGCGACCCAGGGTACCTCCAAAGTTCGAAGACCTGGTAATGCATTAAGCTCTCTCCTACATCTGAGCGGCACGCTTGCTCAGGCGGGTTTATCCCTCAACACGAGGAAAGCCTATTACAGAGCATATGAACTGTTTTTGTGTTTCATTCGTAATTACTGTGTAATAAATGTTTTTTCTGTTGAAACCATGGTTGCTTTCACAACTTTTTGCCACTTTTCTCTTAATCTATCTTACAACACAATCAAACTCTACTTAACGGGAATCCAACACTACATGTTAACCTCCTTTCCCAACAAGTCTCCTTTCCTATCTTCCTACCCTCTTAAAAGTGTCCTCAAAGGCGTTCATAACTTGTCAGTACACATACCCACTAAACGCCTCCCCATAGATAGTAAGCTGTTTAAGAACTTGTCCGATTTAATCGACACGTCCCCTTTCGAACATATCACAAACCTCGTTGTCAAATCAGCGGCTTATCTAGCCTTTTACGGTTTCTTGAGACCCAAAGAGTTCACAGTAGAGACAGCCTCTGATTTCAGCTCGTGCCTCCAAAAGAAACACTTAGTTAAAAATCTAGATCACTACACTCTGTCCGTTACCCGCACCAAAACAAGCCAATCAGGCCCACCAGTGGAAATTAACTTTTATCCCACTTCAACCAAATGGTGTCCCGTTCGTGTATTGGATAAGCTAGTAGCCGCCCAAGTTAATTCCGCTCCCGATAGCCCACTTCTAGATATTCTAGGGAAACCCCTAACCACAAAAATTTTCATGCTTTACATACGCACCCTTTTGCTTCGTTTGGGACAAAACCCACGGTCATTCTCGGGCCATTCTTTTTGCATTGGAGCAGCCACAGCTGCCTCAGGTAATCATGTACCGACACACATAATTAAAAACATGGGGAGGTGGAAATCATCCGCATACAACAGATACATTCCCAATCCAGAGAAAGAGATAAGGATGGCTTTCTGTGATATGACTAAATGATGTACCGCATAATAAACGCATTTTGTTTAAATGGTTATTATTTTTTGCCCTCTTTTACAGGCCTAGCCTTACGTCAGTTTCGGCACACCTCAACTGACTTACTATTAAGGAACTACTTATTTTAAACCCTGTTTTCCTTACGTCCTCGGAATGTGCCGTACACAAATAGAAGGCTTGGCCTGTAATTGTGGGAGGCACTTAATTTTCCTATTTAAACCCAGTAAGCCCCTGCTTACCTGTCTTCGACGATCTCGGAAGTGCCCCTCCCTCCGCACCCTCAATTTTTACCATTTTCCTAGGTGGGCCCTCTTTTACAGGCCTAGCCTTACGTCAGTTTCGGCACACCTCAACTGACTTACTATTAAGGAACTACTTATTTTAAACCCTGTTTTCCTTACGTCCTCGGAATGTGCCGTACACAAATATATATATTAAGGTTGGCAAACAGTGAGGTCAGATGAAGACTTGACTTGCTAAATTAAAGCTTTCTCATGGTCCTAGTGCAGAACATTGAATAGAAGATATTTTTATATTAATAGATCCAGTAGCCACAGTAATCTAACTTAAAGCGGCCCTACAACGTTTTACTGTTTCAGAAAGATATGGTATTTTTGAAATACTCATACTGAGTGTATTGGATTTTCAATTAAATTCCAATGGAAAACAAAGATAGTATAAGAAAAATCAGGGACTTCTTTGTCTTATGAGCAAACGAGACACTTCACCACCAACTGTTATCAGATCCCAGCAGCCATCGCAAGCAACGGTTGTGGGAGTCAGGCATTGTCTTGCACATCAAAGGAGTTCATCTATGGAGGCTTCCATAGACCTCCATAGACCTCATTATTGTACTCTTGCACATGCATGAGAGTACAGCAGTGACGTGGCTCCTGGTTCCTGGAAGTTGAAGAACGCCTTGAGCAAAATATCTCCCAAAAGACTCACAAAAATGACAGACGGTAACATGCTAATAAATTAAATAATAATGGGAATGTTGTTGATGTACTTTGCTCCTTGAAGGTATTCTAAACCTGCTTGCTGGTGGATTATCGTCATTATTTCATGTTTTCTTTGTGCTTTTTCATTAATCTTTTACAGTTTTCATTCCTGACATCTAGTACAGTGATCATTCCATATACGTTATGCCCTTAGATCATACCTCACTACCCCCAAAGTTCACCAGTTAGGGGACATTCACAGGATAACTACACGAACAATGTTTTGTTTGCCTTTCTTTATTGTTGTTTTTTTTTATATGCCCACACTTTACAGCCTTATAGTTTGTGGCATATATACTGCTGTACTGTCATCTAAGATTACGCCCTACCACCAGTATCTTGTACTTTCGTTGCTCATACTATTTGAGCTATTCAATAAATTGTCAGAAAAAGTGTTTTAAAAATATTTATTTTTTCTATTTGCAATGGAATTAATAATAACGTGTTTGCTGTAAAATTTTATTACAGAAAAATATTTATAAAAGAAAATTTCAAATTCTCATATTTATTTTTCCTCTTGCTAATAGCAAAATATATACACCTTCTGATATTGTTTTGAAAGTAGAAATTACAGGTCACTATGCATTCAGCATGTATATTTGTATCATTGCATTTATCTTATATCCACATAGAAAATGTTATATTAGCCTGAAACTATAAAATATATACAAAGACTATGACAATTTAAAAACAAATAGCAAGCTGTTGCTTTAAGAATGTATTGCTCAAAGTAGCAGATGTTGCCTTACAGTACATCTTGTGCTTCTACTGGGGATCCACTTGTATTTGTAATACAATCAATTTTTTTATTCTAAATGCATTTATGTATTGATTTTCCAAAGGATAGAGAGAATCCATATCGCAGAGAACAATGTAACAAATTGAAAGACATGCCAAGTTTTTGTCCATAAAGTAGACTGTCCTTATAGCCTCTCTTTACTGTTATATGTTGGTATATATTTGTACTGTTAATATGATTTGCTATATATTATCAGACCCCAGATTGCAGGGGCGTCATTTATATATGGAAGAATTGACAAGGAGAACATTGAGGAGCTACAAAATCTATCAATACATCTAACTTAATTGGTTTGGTCCTAAAAAAAACTGTGTTAACACCTTCCCTGATATAGGTCTGTAAATCAGGGGGGCAACCGACCCCTGGTGCCATTCTGATGGAGTGGCTCATCGGTATAAGAGAAAAGACTGTACCTTATGTAACGGATCGCCTGGCACCCCGACTTGGTACCTCCGTTAATGGATGCTCCTAGTGCTTCCTGAGGACTCCAAGCACTCTGGCAGACACCATAATCACCGAATCTGAGAAACCTTTAAATTCTCCCAAGCGTATGAATGTTGTAGACCATTGAATAGGAACCATACGAATAGGCTTGTACTCCTAGCAGTCAACTGGAACAGCATGCAATAAATCCTTCCCCCAATAATGAGACGACACATCACTTTGAGGGTAAAACAGGAACTCTGGACTGGCTCATCCAGCCTGGCTTTTATTACACTTGTACACTTACAGGCCACACCCAGGGGGAGGCATAAAATAACCAATCACATACATGGTTCAGCCCACACATCCCCTCCCCTCAGATAACATTAAACTCAATTATCCGGTACACTTTTTCAGCCAAGTTCTGGATGTACCCCAAAACCCGGGGGTACACCTTTAAATCCAGCATCGCTGGATAGCCCTTATTCAGGGGGACAACATATTCAAAATTCAAGTAATTCGGATGAATGGTTCGTGAGATATGGGGTTCCAAAGATTTGACCGACCGCATGGGTAAAGTATCCGAAAACAGTTCCATGCATTTTGGCCCTGCGGTCGGTCACAAACAAGGGAATGAAAACAGGCGAATTGCCTGGGTTATAGAGCCTGGAGAGGGTTTGAATGAATTCCCTTGTTTATGGGGCTCTTTCTACCGAACGGCGGGTCATTCGGTAGTTTCCATACGAATTTCTGGAAGTATGGAGGTCTCAGCGGTGTTTGCCTAGTCAAGTGTCCGATTTTAGTTCCAGACACTCGACGGCAAAACACCGCTGTTCGGTAGTTTAAGATGGCCGCCGCCACGTGTTTGTTTCCCGAATGGCGGCCACCCAGAGGACAAAGAAAACATTACACTGGTTGCCAATTACCCGTTTGCAACATTGTTGCAAACTGTAATTGGAGGCACACTTATTCCTGGGTGGTCTGGTTGTTCGGTAGTTTCACTCAATATACTGAATGGAGTGATTCTACCGAACAATCAGGTGAATGCTGCATACATATCCCAGGTTAAACTCAACACATAAATACATATGTAATATTAAAGGCAGTATACTGGAATATGCTCCACAGTCTTAAAGGGACAGTAGTCCCAAAAGTCCCAATATATCCATTGCTGATTTTAAAGGGCCAGTAGCAGCAATATAAAGTACAATATGCCCCAAATAACCCAGGGGCCATAGTCAGTAGGTAGGAGGCTAGCAAACAGGCTTCTCCAGGGCCCAGTGGCGAGGTTGGTTTCGCCACACCTTATGTCCGCATACAAGCCATGCGGAAAATGCCCAGTGGACCAGGCAGCCTGCACTTCTGGTTGATGAGGACTATGTGCATTGCTCCCTGGAGTGGATATGAGTGAATCAGGTCATTGCCGTTAGTTACCACAGCAAAGTTATTTTTCTTTACTCACTGCCAGCCTGGAAGAGCACTACATGTCCGTCCTCCCAATGCTACAGCACAAATCCCCCTCCATCCCCATGATGCTGCCCCTATCCTGCCTAAACTACAGTGACTGTCCCCACTACAGCCCCTGTCCCCATCCAGGGTCCTTATCCCCCAACAAACACAGACTGCAGCCCCTACACTGCATCTTTTTATCCCCCGCACTACATCCGTATTTTACACTCATACTACAGCGCTTTTCCCCTACAAACACACACAAATGCAGCCCTTTGTTCCTCTACAAAATATAGGGACTACAAACCCTATACACACACAGAGACTATAGCTCGTACCTCTACACACACCATAAACCGCACCATGCACAGACACTCAACGCAACAACCAAAAAAAACAAAAAAACAAGCCATGTCCCCACAAACAAAAGCCCACAAGCAGCAACGACAATATCACAATCAGCCTCCCCTCACGCAATACTACAAGCAGCATCACCACAAACATGCAATACCACATGTAGCAGAAGCAGTGTCCACACAGACATGCAATGCCACAAAACTGAATGCCTCCAAACACACAATACCACAAGCAGCTCCATACATACAAAACACCAAAAACAGCTTATATCGATATACACAACACCAGAAGTAGTCTCCCCTCACACACGCAATCCCATAAACTGTATTCCGATAAACATGCAGCACGAAAACCAACATCCCCAGGAACATGTAATAAAACAAAAAGCATGACAAGACATGCAACACCACAATCAGAGTCCTTACAAACACTCAATACTACAAGAAGTCTACAGAAACACATCACAAGCAACCTACCCACACATATGCAACACCTTATACAGCACACACACCACCTTTTTAAATAAAGATGTGTAATTCTCTGCCTGAAGAGCTGTTTTTATCAGAGTCTATTAATAAATACTTGCAAAAACATAATATCTCCTTGGATCAAGGAGCTATTACACCACTAAATTAAAATATATATCCCTGTATATCTGGCTGCCATTCTGGGGTCAAGAAAGATTTTTGTCCTTTTTTGTTGCACAATTGGCAACACTTCAGACTGGATATTTTTGCCTTCTTTTGGATCAACAGCAAAAATCAAATGTAAGAGAGGGTGAACTTGAGGAACACGTCTCTTTTCAGCCTATGTAACTATGTAACTCCATTCGGCTGTGAGACTAAATCTCTTCAATTTCCCATCATTTGGATATCTCCCCTTATAGCACTTTCCCTTCAGATTACGAATCTAGATCTCTCTGGGACAAGAGTAGTCCTACTACCCTTTCAGACCCGTGTGTGCATGACACCTTAGTCTTTTATATTGAATCCCAAACCAAGGAACCTACCAAAATCTAATGTCTATAATATTTACAGATTAAAAACTTAAAATCATCGTCCACTACTTGCAACCCTAAAGGTCCACCTATTGCATTCAAATTATTACATGTTTGTAAATTGACCACACACACCAAAACTGCGATAAATTATTCATAGACAGACATTGGTATAAATTAGCTTTGATAGAAAAACTTGGAAAAAATAATTTAGAGCCTTACGGGCATGTTTTTGTTTCTCGAATCACTATGAAATTAACAAAAAAGGGCTAATACGATGGTATCTGGTCCTATGAAGATTGTGAAAAATTCACTCATTTACATCAGTTCTTGCTCAGGATCAAAATTAAGATACATATTGGATGACACTGTCATCTACTCGTAAGTCCCTGAGACCAAGTTTTTACTTTTTCTTGATTTCCCACCCATATCCTGCTTTTTCAAGGAAACAGTCGTTTTGCAGATATTTTCCAAATGACCTGGAGCTTGCAAAACAAAACTATTTTAGGAGATATCTTTACCTCATCCTAGGAAGAGCATGAGAGAAAACTCTCACCTAAGTTACTCCTATTCTAAGTAGGAGAACAATGGCCTTATCCCTAAACTGCAAATTGTGGATACCAGAGAAGAGGATTGCAAATACTTATGACAACGAGGCAAAGTTAGAAAAAAAGTTTAATTGTAGCTGTATTGACCTAAAACTTGCAAATCACCTTTGTAGACTTTCCATAATTTACTTGGAAGCTAAAGTGTACACTTTTTTATCATTATTATTGTTTTACATGCCCAATGATGTTAATGAGTTGTTAAGAAGTAATCAGAGTAAATTGGATGTATCTAAACTAGCGATGTTCTAAAAGAAAACCATATGGGGAAAAAAATGTACGTTTTTAATTGTGCTCAGTCATCCGTGAGATGTGATATCTATACAAAGTTCTGAACATTTTACATAATCCTTTAAACAATGGTGCTTGTGTAATCTTGGCTAGACTCTAAATGTGAGGTTATACAAGTAGCCTTGCAATTTGTTCACTGCCTGTTTAATTTAAACTTGAACTGCAGTGTTCTAAATCTATTATTTAGAGGCATGTATCCATTCAACACAGCAGAATGTGTAACTCTATTTGGAGAAAAGACAGGGTCATGATTCACTCCTCGGGCAATGAGATTTTTCAAATTTAGTGTTTTATCAACTACAGCACAAACTGTGCAGTTTATGTCCTTACATGTCCCTTTAGCCTACTTCATTGTGGACCAAGGATACTTTTTCAGGGTCTAATGCACCTCGAAGGAATAATAGCTAAGGTAGAACTTGGAGGGTGCATGTATATTTAAAGAGATAGTATAAGCATCCAAAAACTTTAGTGTAATGAAGCAGTTTTGGTGTATAGATCATGCCCCTGCAGTCTCACTGCTCAATCCTCTGCCATTTAGGAGCTAAATCACTTTTGTTTCTGTTTATGCAGCCCTAGCAACACTTCCCCTGGCTGTGACTCATACAGCCTGAATTATTATTATTATTATTATTTTTTTAATTTTCAATCGGATGCTACCTTGTTTTCATTTCCTGCTCTGTCAATTGAACTTTAATCACACAGAGGAGGCTCCTGCAGGCTATAGAATGCTATTAACAGAGGAGATGTGTATTCTAGGTTCCTTTTTTGCACAGTCTGTTTAATATAGAATTTCTAAAGTTACTGTTTATTAAGTTACTGTTTAGAAAGGCTGTGTAAGTCACATGCGGAGAGGTTTGACCAAGGTTGAATAAACAAAGTGCTCTAACTCCTAAATAACAGAGAATTGAGCAGTGAGACTGCAGGGGCATGATCCATACACCAAAACTGCTTCATTAAATTGTTCCTTTAAGGGTGGACAAAATTGATGCAATGTATTTACTTGCCATGTTTGGAAGGCTTGTATTACATAGAAACATAGAATGTGACGGAAGATAAGAACCATTTGCCCCATCTAGTCTGCCAATTTTCTAAATTCTTTCATTAGACCTTGTTCTTATCTTATAGTTAGGATAGCCTTATGCCTATCTCACGCATGCTTAAACTCCTTTACTGTGTTAACCTCTACCACTTCAGCTAAAAGGTTATTCCATGCATACAATACCCTCTCAGTAAAGTAATACTTCCTGATATTATTTTTAAACCTTTCTCCCTCTAATTTAAGACTATGTCCTCTTGTTGTGGTAGTTTTTCTTCTTTTAAATATATTCTCCTCCTTTGCTGTGTTGATTCCCTTTGTGTATTTAAATGTTTCTAGCATATCCCCTGTTTCATCTTTCCTCCAAGCTATACATGTTAAGATCCTTTAACCTTTTCTTGTAAGTTTTATCCTGTAATCCATGAACCAGTTTAATAGCCCTTCTCTGAACTCTCTCCAAAGTATCAATATCCTTCCGGTGATACGGTCTCCAGTACTGCGTACAATACTCCAAGTGAGGTCTCACCAGTGTTCTGTACAATGGCATGAGCACTTCCCTCTATCTACTGCTAAAACCTCTCCCTATATAACCAGGCATTCTACCAGCATTTTCTGCTGCTCTATTACATTGTCTGCCTACCTTTAAGTCATCTGAAATACACCCTGTTTCAAATTATTATGTGTGACGAGACCAATCTCGCCCCATTGCATTGGAGGAGCCTGGTTGCCCGCCTGTTGCCTCTGGACTATGGCCCCATGTTTTAAACCATTCCTTTCGCCTGCAGAAAAGGCTTGTTCGTGCCTTTCTGCCCGGCGGTCGGTAGATTCAATCTACCGACCTAACGCACGAATGACTGGACCACCTGGGAGCTGGAGTGTGTCCGCAATTTACCTCCCAGAAGCTGCAGTTAACCGCAGCTTAATTGACGAATACTGGGTGGCCTTTGTTAGTTTGCCGAACACGTGGCGGTGGCCATTTTAAACACGCGAAAGACCAGCGGTGTTGGGCGGAGATTCTATGGAACTAGAAACGGACACTATTTGGCACGAACACCGCTGAAGCCACCGACTTCCCTCCTCGTATGGTAGAAAGCTCACGAACGTCCCTGTATTTGGTACGAGTCTATTCGTATGGAGAACAGAATGTGCACACTTTGACTCCACGGCGATTGAACTGTATGCATAGGATCTGAGCGCTATTCGGTAGTTTTGTGCGCTCAGATCCCCGCTATCTGGGGACACGTTAAATGCCTGTATAATATTGTAAAGTTATGTATTTTTATGCATTTTGTCATTGTCACTTAAAATGGCGTTTAGGCTCTGTCCTGGGAGATAATTGAATTACTTCACAATTATCTCCCCGGCAGAGCAGAGGGTCCTGGGTAATCAAAGGGGAATGGCTGTGTGTGTAACTCTGTGATTGGTTGTTACAATGTCCTTGTCACAGTCTCCCATTTGGTCCCCTAGGGGAGTGTCCACCAGGTGGGAGACCTGCATAAAATCCCAGGCAGGTAGCCCACAATAAACAGACCACTGCTTGACCTTCAACACGGAGCTCTGTCTCGTCTTTGGGGGGAGTTACTGTATGCTGTTAGAGACTGATTGCTCGGAGTGTAAGCCGCTTGGATGCTTTTCCTATTCGTCTGCTAGCAGCTATTCGTGAGGTACCGGTTCGGGAGTTTGGAGTGCTATTTTATATGAAGTTCGGGAGGTTGGAGCATTCCCTTGTATTCAGTTCGGGGGTTTGGTGTTCTGCAGTAGTTGTGCCTGTATATCTGGAAGGGGAAGATCTACTAAACGGCGGTTTAACACTTCTATGGCTGGGGGTGCCGTTACATTATGCAAATGATATTTTTCTCATTAACCTAAATAATTGATGTAAATAACAGTCAGCATAATTCTCATGTTATCAACATTCAAATTCAATTTTTATTGAATAAACCTCCTAATAATAACAGTATTTTTTTTAAAACATAAAAAACTTACAATGCACTGTTCCAAATTATTACGCACAGTAAGTTTCAAAACACTTTATAGGTTGTAAAGAACTGAAAATTGTAATTTGTTGTGTTTGCAGCATATTTACTGAAGTCAAACGCTATTTCAATCAAACTTATAACAACATTTTAACTTTTTAAACATTTTAACAGGTCACGTTACATTTTAACATTATAACCTTATTTGATAGCAGCTTCACAAGTCTTGCATCCATAGAGCTTGTGAGTTTTTGGACAGTTTCTGCTTGAATTTGTTTGCAAGATGTAAGAATAGCCTCCCAGAGCTGCTGTTTGGATGTAAACTGCCTCCCACCCTCATAGATCTTTTGCATGAGGATGATCCAAAGGTTCTCAATAGGATTGAGGTCAGGGGAGGATGGAAGACACACCATGACTTTCTCTCCTTTTATCCCCATAGCAGCCATTGATGTAGAGGTATTCTTTGCAGCATGAGATGGTTCATTGTCATGCATGAAGATGATTTTATTATGGAATGCATAGTTCTTCCTTCTGTACCAGGGAAGAAAGTGGTCAGTCAGAAACTCCACATACTTTGCAGAGGTCATCTTTACACCTTCGGGACCCTAAAGGGGCCGACCAGCTCTCCTCCCATGATTCCGGCCCAAAACATGACTCCACCACCGCCTTGCTGATGTCACAGCCTTGTTGGAACAGGGTGGCTGTCCACCAACCATCCACTACTCCATCCATCTGGACCATCCAGGGTTGCACCGCACTCATCAGTGAACAGGACTGTTTGAAAATTAGTCTTCATGTATTTTTCTGCCCAATGCAGCCGTTTCTGCTTGTGAGCATTGGTTAGTGGTGGCCGCATAGAAGGTTTATGCACAGTTGCAAGACTCTGGAGGACTCTACACCTTGATGTCTGTGGGACTCTAGAGGCACCAGCAGCTTCAAATATCTGTTAGCTGCTATGTAATGGTATTTTAGCAGCTGCTCTCTTGATCAGATGCATGGATCTGGCAGAAATCTTACTCAATGTGCCTTTATCTGCACAAACCCGTCTGTGCTCTGAATCAGCCACAAATTTCTTAAAGGACCACTATAGGCACCCAGACCACTTCAGCTTAATGAAGTGGTCTGGGTGCCTGGTCCATCTAGGATTAACCCTTTTTTTTAATAAACATAGCAGTTTTAGAGAAACTGCTTTGCTTATACTGAGGGTATATCCAGTAAATCCAGTAAGGGGCTTGTCACCCTATATTTTATTCCTTTTTACTATATTTTATGTTTATATGTATTGTTTATCTGCATGTGGCAGACAATAAATTTATGTCATTTTTTCCTATTGGAATTCCATCTTAGTATTCCTTAAAAGGATACTTCCCAACATGTATATGTTTACATTTTTTATGTAGACAATCTGCACTATTATTGTCTTCTTTCTTCCCTCTTATATACCAATACTACTGGAAGATATATTACACACCGACAACAGTTTGTATATATATATTTTTATTTTTGTCTCTTATATGGTGAAATTGCTCCACTCACTATCGCACATAATTTTCTCTTTTTGGTGGAGTTTTGGGGTTACACCAGAGTGTGAAGCAATTTTTGGAAAATAAATTTTAGCACCCAGATTACATTTATTTATATTGAAAAACTAAATATTTCATCTTTCTGACACTTAAATAGAATTTGCATAATAATTTGGAACAGGTTGTAATTACTCCTAAATCCCTTTCCTCAGATCTTTAGGTTAGGACTCTATCAAATATTCTATACTCTGCCCTTCTTCCAAGATGCATTATCTTGCACTTATCCACATTAAATGTCAGCTGCCACAGTTCTGACCATTTTTCTAGTTTACCTAAATCATTTACCATTTGGCATGTACCTCCTGGGACATCAACTCTGTTACATATCTTAGTATCATCAGCCAAAATACATACCTTACCATGAAGACCTTCTGCAATATCACTGACAAAATTATTAAAGAGAATGGGTCCAAGTACAAATCCCTGAGGTACTTCACTGGTAACTAGACCTTGCTTCGAATATACTCCATTGACTACAACCCTCTGTTATCTGTCACTCAGCCACTGCCTTACCCATTCAAAAATATTGGAACCAAACTTAAAGATTGCGGTTTATTGATAAGCCTTCTATGTGCAACTGTGTCAAAAGCCTAACTGAAATCTAGGTAAGCAATGTCTACTGCACCACCCCGATCTATTATTTTAGTTACCCACCCCCTTACCCCCCAAAAATAAAAATCAGTAAGATTAGTTTGACATAATCTCCCTGAAGTAAACCCATGTTGTCTCTGATCTTGAAATCCATGTGATTTTAGATGTTCAACAATCCTATCCTTTAACATGGTTCCCATTACTTTCCCCACTACTGAAGTAAAGTTTACTGGTCTATAGCTGCCTGACTCCTCCCTACTACCTTCCTTGTGAATGGGCACAACATTTGCTAACTTCCAATCTTTTGGGACTACTCCTGTTAACAGTGATTGGTTAAATAAATCTGTTAATTGTTTTGCTAGTACCCCACCAAGCTCTTTGAATAACTTTGGGTGTATTCCTTCAGGCCCCATTGACTTCTTTGTCTTTACTTTTGACAGTTTAAATAGAACCTCTTACTCTGTAATCTCACATGTAACAAATGACTAATTTGTCCTTTTTCCTAAATGAGGTCCCTTTCCTTCATTTTCATCTGTAAATACTGAACATAAATATTCATTGAGGCAGTCAGCTACACTTTTATCCTTGTAGCGGACCACGGGTTACCCGACTGCTTACCTCCGATAATTCCTTCCTTCAGCCACTCTGGAACCATTAAAGCATACAGACATCTATTCCCCCAGTAACCAGACGAAATATAATTCTGGGAGTCAACTGACTTTAATAGAGATAGCACACATAGTTTAAACCCCCAACAGCCTCATTTACATACAATGGTGCATAGAGTACTATAGTATAAGGAAGGTTGTTTTCAGACAATAGCAAGGGCTGATGGGAGATTGAGGAGGGACAAAGCAACTAGTTTAAACTGGTCTGGCAGTGTCCTGGAGGCAACGCCCTGCTGGGGAAACAATAGGACAGGAAAAAGGGGAAAGGGGTGAGGCACAGACAAGCAATACATTCAAAATACCCTGCACCAATAATAGGCACAGAGTGACCAAAACACAAAAGGAATCTGGGAACCCACACATAGTTAAAGGGACACTCCAGGCACCCAGACCACTTCAGCTCATTGGAGTGGTCTGGGTGCCAACTCCCACTACCCTTAACCCTGCAAGTGTAATTATTGCAGTTTTTTTAAAACTGCAATATTTACCTTGCAGGGTTAAGTCCTCCCCTAGTGGCTGTCTATTAGACAGCCACTAGAGGACACTTCCTGCTTCATAGCACAGGTTTTCTGTGCTAGAGCGTCGCTGGACGTCCTCACGCTGTGTGAGGACCTCCAGCGTCGCTCTATTCCCCATAGGGAAGCATTGAAATTCATTTTCAATGCTTTCCTATGGGGTGCGCTAATGCGCATGCGCGGCATTGCCGCGCATGCGCATTAGGTCTCCTCGGCCGGCGGGCGAGATCAGTCTCGCCCACCGGCCGACGTAACCAGAAGGAGGAGCGGCGGGGGAGGAGGAAGCAGCGACGTGGGACCTGTCGCTGCCCCTGGTAAGTGACTGAAGGGGTTTTCACCCCTTCAGTAACCGGGGATTGGTGGGTGGGAGGGAGAGGGACCCTCCAGTGCCAGAAAAACGGATCGTTTTTCTGGCACTGGAGTTTCCCTTTAAGTAAACGAACTAGGGGTGTACGGACAGCCGAACAAAAGGGAATAAAACTGTAGCTAGAGCATCCATTCAGCTACAATCATCTTCTACATACCTTCCTTCTCTTGTTTTTAATCTAACTAATCCTTGTTTTACTTTCCTTTTCTCATTTATGTATCTAAAAAATGTTTTGCCCCCTTTTTTTTACTGACTGTGCTATTTTCTCTTCCATGATTTGGAAGCTCTTATAACTTGCTTAGCCTCTTTCTGCCTAATCTTATAGGTCATTCTGGCTTCCTCATTCTTTTTTTATAATTACTAAATGCTAACTTTTCGTTTTTTACTATTTTGGCCACATCTACGGAGTAACACAGTGGCTTCTTTAACTTTTAGCTTTTACTGACGAGCCTAACACAATTTTCTGTTGCCTTCAGCAGTGCAACTTTTAAATAATCCAATTTCTCTTGGACTCCATTTAAATTGCTCCAGTCTGATAATGACTCCTTCACACATATTCTAATTTAAAAAAAAGTCTGTTTTTCGAAAGTCTAAAACTTTTGTTCTTATATTAAACCACACTGACTGATGATCACCGGATCCCAAACTTTCACCTACAGTGATATCTGATACTAAATCTCCATTTGTATTTATGATTGATTATCTTCATTCACCTACATATGGCATGATCTGACTCTGTTGTATACCCAGTTTCTCTGTGTAAATGTATTAATATATTTATTACCATATACCATTGGGGATGTTGCGGAGGAGGAGAATATTCAGGTTGAAGCCTCGCAGAAAAGCAACAGTTCTAATTAAGGTACTCTTTAAATGTTAATACTGAATCACCTGTATTGTGAAAAAGAATAGAAACCAAAAAGAGCTATTCCAAATCCCTACGCACATTTAAATAACTGAAGGTTTCTTAGTATCACTCCAATGGCCATTTAAGTGCAAGCTCATCTGCCACAGCAAGGCAAACCTCTTAGATGAGTCCTGCACTAACCATTCACCTTGATGCTATCAGTTAAAAGGTACAAATCTGAGTATTCAGAAAAGGACATTTTTACACTTATTAACCCTTAATAGGGAACCCATGGGGTAGGTGGCAGCACTGTAACATGGCTGTGTGATACAAAAGCAAATACAAACAGACAAAATGAAGCCCTGCACTTAAATTCCCACTACTCCTGGGCAGCAGCATTGGCTACAGTATTCAACAGCCCAAATAAATAGAACAGACACCAGAGAACAAATGATAAGATAAAATACAAATAGTGGTTAGAGCACTCGGAATAAATGAATAACAATACCCAAATTTCAGTTAGTCAATCTAAAAGAATAAACCAGAAAGAGAGACATAGGGTAATATAGTTCAAATAAAATAATTTAGCATCAGGTGTTGGTCTCACTCACATATATGGAGCCACTATGTAAGCTGGCTCAAACTCCAAGCCTTGAACAAACGGAAAGAAGGACTTCTTGCAGGAACTTCAATGCAGTCTGTATCTGGTACCTCCAAATTCATTCAGGACGCAGAATGTAGGGGGTTACATAAAAATTTATTGAAAATAATAAATAAAACAGAGTGAAATATATATAATAAAAAAGTCTCACATAAAGAAAGTCCAAACTCTCTCCAATCACTCTACGCGTTTCGGCTCTCGCCTTCGTCAGGAGTGTTTCTTTGTCGCAAGGCTTGTGTCAGGGTGTCGGTTCGGTGCCCGGGACCCAGACACTATCCAGGCGGCGGTGCAGGACTGGGACCCAGTATGCCTGATGTTCAGAGTAGGAGTCACAGTGTGGAGGTGGATTAGCAGGGTCTGGTGCAGGGTAACCGCGCGCCCCCTGGTGTTGAGCACCAGCGTTTGTGCAGCCACATACCAAGACCCTGAATCAGCTTCAGCGGATACCAGGAACTAGGAGCATGGAAATTAAGCAGACCTCCCAGGAGCTGAATAGGGAGGTTCTGCAGCAAGATTGTATCCAGTACTAGAAACAAGGCAAGACTAGAGATAGGCACCAAACATGAAAACAAGACAGAACTAATAGAACCCAGAACCAGAAAAGGATAGTAAGCTAAACCCAGAACTTATACACAAGACATGAGGAAAACATGAACATAACATGGGCATGACTGTACATGGACTGGGTATACAAACTAAAACAAGACAAGATTTTCCTTTTTGTAGAATGCCTTTCAACAATGAAAATTGCCTAATTAACTGTAGCTGTGTGACCATTGGTAACCTAGGACTATTAAGCGGCATTTAAATTAACTGTTCAGTAACTGAAACATCTAATTTGTTGCCACCTTGTCACAATAACGAATAACACCTGTTTTAATGAAATTAATTCCCACTGCATATTAACCAGCCCTATAAAATCCATTACTTGCTGTACATTCCAGGAACATGTCCATTAGATACGTTCCTTTATGAACATTCTTGAAAACATTGATCTAGAAAACCTCTTGTGCATTCAGTTCCAAATTAGTCATGATTCGTCTAAATTTGTGCGATAGGCGAGTAGTCTGAATTGCCATATGACAATATATGAGTCACAAAACAAACAAGAAAAAGAAATGAAGGAGCCATTTTGCTTGTTTTGTTATTTGGAGTTCCATCCGTGGTGGCAAAAAAAAGATGATAGATGGGGGAAAAAATTGATTGTTAGGGGACTCTAACTAAATGTTGATTTTACTCACAGATTTTATTCACTGAAGTGACTATAGAGTGGGGAAAAAAGAGGAGTAGCAAAAATAAAATCTTTATATATATATTGGTTATTTCATACTTCATCATCTGTGAACCAAAAGGATTAAAAATGCACCAATCGGTGTAATTAAAAAATACATATATATATATAATGTCTCCTGATCAGCCCCAACATTAATTAAAACCACCTGCCTAATCTCGTGTAGGTACACCCGGTGCTGCCTACACAGCTCTGATGCACCGAGGCATGGACTCCACAGGACCTCTGAAAGTGTCCTGTAGTATCTGGAACCAAGACATTCACAGCAGACCCTTTAAATCCTGTAACTGGCGATGCTGTTGGGTTGGATTTTTTTGTATCAGCACATGCCACATATGCCTAATTGGATTGAGATCTGGTAAATGTGGAGGCCAAGGCAACACATTGAACTCCTTGTCATGTTTCTCAAATCATTCCTGAACAATTTTTGTAGTGTGGCAGAGTGCATTATTCTGCTAAAGAGGCCACTGCCATCAGGGAACATAACTGCCATGAAGGGGTGTACGTAGTCTGCAACAATCTGTAGGTAGGTGGTACTTGACAAATATTTCCTAGTATGTGAGTGTGTGTGTATATATATCCCTGTTGAAATTAAACTCCTGTAAGAGTGATCGTATTGTCCTCTACATTCTGTAGCTGTGATTTTGAAACTGATTAAAAAGTACAATTTACAAATTATCTTCCTATCTGATCCCAGCGTGATTGGATAACGAAGGCTCCAGATCATTTCAGGAGATCTTTAGAAAGAGAAGATACCTTTATACCTTGATAGAGAGGAGATTTTTAGCTGACTGATTCTTAGTTTGGGCACCCTTACTCTCCCAGCTATTTTTAAAAGCAATATTTTAAAGGACCATCATTTGACTAAACAGCCTTAATAAACCCATGTCATGTTCAGTACATAGCCTGACTGCCACTATGTTTGGCAAAGAAAGCTAAAATTGAGACAGCCCACCAATGGCCCCAAACCTGAGCAAAGGTAACTGGTTCATTTACTAAAACTTCCCTACTTGGTAAACCCTCACCCTAATGAGCCACATTGTATGGCTGTCTAAAAGTGTGTATCTTTTTTACACTCTGACTTAGTCTCATGCCCATATGTGGAATCCAGGATGCAATGTGAGACTTGGTTTCCTGGTTTTTGCAGTGACATCGGGCATCTATAAAGATTAGCCTGTACAGGTTACGAGGCACAACTTCTGGACTCTCAGGTCATGCAAGAAATGAATTACGATCTCCAGCCTAGAGGCCTCTTGTACATCAGTTCAGTAAATGATAACATGAGGGACCAGCCATGACAAGAGGATGTATCAAGGTGTATTAGGAACTGTAATAAGTGGGGGGATGTGATTAACAGCCAAACTGTATGCCAATGAAGTGTTATTGTGTTCTAATACAGGGATTCAAGCCCCCATTCTACCCTTAGGCAATAATGGAGTCCTCTGTGAAGCACATGGCCTTTCACCAGGCAAAACCAGTTGGGTTGTTGATAAACTCCTCCTCCATTCCCTTCCAGTGCAATCCCCTTCCCCCAGGAGGCACTCTGGTTCTGTTACATCCTAAGGGATTGACTAAGGGAGGTGTGTCCAGCAGAAGGAGGGGCTAACCTGTTTAAAGCCCTGTGAATAGCACATTTTCTCTCTCTTTGGAATTACCTCTCTTCACCTTCTCCTTCTCTCTCTCTCCCCTCTCCCCACTATACACACCCTCTCTCTCTCTCTTACTCTCAGCTGCTGATCAATGGAGTGGTAACTGTATCATGTGTCTATGCCTGTTTTGTTATGTTAATTTAGCCTACTTTCCATTCAGTCAATGATTAGTTTTAGTAGCAACATATACTAGCCTATTTCAAATGTATATGTATTGTTTATTTGTTTAATTAGCCTCTCTTAATAAATATTATTGAATTGCCGAAAGCAAGGAGTGTGGACTCTGACTTTATACTCAGTTTTTAAGTTATTATTTTAAGTTATTATTTTTAGTTATTAATGTTTTTATTAATTCCAAGTTTATTCCAACTTGCGAGTTAAACGTTTATTACAGGAACCTTTTGAAATTTTAGTGATAGAAAAAAAGAAAAAGAACTTGAAAATGTATTTCACCACCACCAACACCAGACAGAAACACATAATTCGATATCTCTATGGGAATATCTATTGTGAAGATGCAGAGAGCAACCCACTTACAGGTAAACAATTATTGCTACACATTTACTTTTTCTGACTGAGCTGAATTCGAACATACACTGTGAGTAAAAAGGCAATTTAAGTTCAAACCAACTTCACACTTCACTGGTGTCCCCATTTGTCTGAAGATATATCACACTTGTTTCCTTCTAAATTGCTGAAAGATTTCACACAGCCCGAAGCAACAACCAGAAAAACAGTGTCTGTATCGTCCAGGACAGATCCGGTGAAGGAAAAGGGAAAATTAAAAACCGAAATGAAAGAGAACCAATAAGGAGGAAAAAGAGACAACGTGTGGATTAAATGATCTATAAAAATCTGCTGTCAATATTCTAGAGTGACGGATAAAGTGAATCTGCCATGAACAGAAACTCTGCAATGTAACTTTCTATAATGCAGCAATGCAGCAAGTAAAAAGACCGCTAGAGGTCCTAAAAAAGGGAAGTGTTGTGGAAAAAAAGATATTTGAATGTTATTGTGGTAAATAACCGCACAGGTTAGAAGTACTGAATGTGTGTCACCCTTAGTTCTGGCATCATCTTAAACTAGTACCACACTGTGTGCATCCTCTTGATGCCACTGGTACACTTTGAAGCTTATTTTCATGCACCCTCTATCCCAAGTTTATTGTCCACCTGCAGGCCAAATGCATGTTCCAGGTGTGCCCACTATTCCTCTTTTTTATATATATAAATTTGAAATTCAGACCAGATTCCTATTGGGTTGAGCACCTAACCATCCACTATAGGTGTCTCTTTGGAGGTGACCACAGGAAAGCATAAATTGATGAATCTCTGGAAACAGTTCAAGCTTTAAATATAGAAAGTTAGCATGTTCATCTCCTGTGTTATCATTAGTGTAGGACTAATAACATTTAAAACTGTATTATTTCTGTGTGTACGCTGTTCCCTAATCTGTATTTTAGACCATAATCCATCCACAGGTTGCCACTGTTTCCCCAAACCACTCAGTCAAGTTATTCGTTGGTCCAAATGTGAATAAGGGAAAATTATGCTTTTTATCAGCACTCTGCCTGGACTAAAAGAAATAAGTGAAATATATAGATGTATGATTCTGATTCAATTTGTTATCCATGCTATTGCCCTTGAATCAGTGAAATTAGACTACAGATGCCAACCAGAAATATATAATTTTGTTATTAGATTGATGATTGCTGTTAAATTGTTTGACAGTCAGGGCTGTCAATATTTCAAATTCACTGTGCTTGGCTTCTGGAATGGAAGCCTGAATACTTGCTATACCTGTAGTCTAAACCTCAAATCGAAGCCTGCCTGTCTCACTAAAAAAAGCAAGGTTAAATATAGTGGTTAATAGACATGTGCATGGTGAAAGGGTGAAAAAACATGGTTCTTCCGAACCACTTTAGCCAAAAAAATAAATAAATTCCATGACTGCAGAAGTTAGTCTTCTTCACAGATTGGATCAGTAGAAAAAGAATTGGAAAGAAATTTCAGCATGTCTAAGGTAAAGTTCCACCGCATGCTGACATCCTGTCGTAAAGAGTGTGTGGGAAGCCTTCTTTTCTCTTGTTCCTGCCTCAAGAGTTGGTTAGCCCATTGTCCATGTTAGCAGCTCCGTCGGTGAGCAGCTCCATTATATAGATTGGTGTCTGCCTGCTCTCCCAACCTGTACGACACCATTCATCTGATTGTTGAAGTGTGCTTTTCGTCCTTTACTTTAATATGCATCAGGAGAGATTTATACCCCTGCTGCCATGCAGATCCACTAAATACTACGAATAGTGGTGGTGCTGAGGGTGGTGGTGGAAGAGCTGTCAGCGGTCCTTGTTGCCAAGGAAAATTAAAGTTTTTTTTTTAAATTATTATTCTATAAACTCTCCTTCCCCCTGCCCCCCACAAAAAGCAACTGTTAAACTGTAAATTAGGGATTCCAAGTTTGTGTTAAGTGAAAGTGGCTATCTATAGGACACTGCCCTAACTGTAGCAACCTTTAGAAACTGTCCGTGAAATCTCCTGTCTCCTACTCAAAGTAGCTAAATGGATACAGCAGTAAACTAAACCTAATCTCATACTAGAATCAATGACCCAGGCAATCTCCCACTCCCACACTGGTACAGCAAGTGAAACATAAACACACAGTATCAACACTGGTCTATCTCCCTCAAAAGCTACAGTAAAAGTGTCTGTAAGAATCCCAGTTGAAAGTATAGATTGTTTTACTGCTTCTGTCTTTTTTTCTCTCTATTGGTCAGTTATTACCTGATCTGTGAATAAAATTAACATTTAGTGGTTGTCCCCCAACTAGTGTGTGTGTGTGTGTGTGTGTGTGTGTGTGTTTTTTTTTCTACCTCTTAACTGGACAGGAGTTACAGCTCACATGATTAGACAGACCTCTTGTCCATTATTTCCCATTAAGCTGCTTATTTACCCCACCAAAAAAAAAAATCTTCTCCATTCCATCACTCTTTCCCCCCCCCCTGGTTGCAGGAGCAGCAATATGCAGGGACCGCCTTAGGGGTGTGCGAGCTGTGCGGCCGCACAGGGCACCATGGAGCAGGGGGCGCCCTGCAGCCGCACAGCTCACACGTGGCTGACCCGTATTAAAAAAAAAAATTGCTGCAGGGGCGGGGCTTACCATGCGGCAGGGGCGCAGCTAAAATGCCGTCTAACCCCAACAACCAGAATCCAGGAGCTGCACTGCCTGTCTGCCTCCACAAGGAACAGGGGTAACTATGTGATTGTCTGCTTGTGAGTGTGTGTCTCTGTGTTTGTCTGCCTGTGTGTGTGACTGTCTGTGTGTGTGTGGCTGTCTGCCTGTGTGTGTGTGACTGTGTGTTTGATTCTGTGTGTGTGACTGTCTGCCTGTGTGTGTGTGAGAGACTGTGTATTTGACTATCTGTGTGACTGTCTGCCTGTGTGTGTGTGACTGTCTGCCTGTGTGTGACTGTCTGCCTGTGTGTGACTGTCTGCCTGTGTGTGCGTGGCTGTCTGTGTGTGCGTGGCTGTCTGTGTGTGCGTGACTGTCTGTGTGTGCGTGACTGTCTGTGTGTGTGGCTGTCTGCCTGTGTGTGTGTGACTGTCTGCCTGTGTGTGTGTGACTGTCTGCCTGTGTGTGTGTGGCTATCTGCCTGTGTGTGTGTGACTGTCTGCCTGTGTGTGACTGTCTGCGTGTGGCTGTCTGCCTGTGTGTGTGTGTGTGTGTGGCTGTCTGCCAGTGTGTGTGTCACTGTCTGTGTGTTTGACTGTCTGTGTGTGTGTAAGACTGTCTGCCTGTGTGTTTGGCTGTCTGCCTGTGTGTTTGTGTGTGGCTGTCTGTGTATGACTGCCTGCCTGTGTGTGTGGCTCTCTGCCTGTGTTTGTGTGTGACTGCCTATGTGTGACTGTCTGGGCAGACTAGATGGGCCAAATGGTTCTTATCTGCCGTCACATTCTATGTCTGTGTGTGTGTTTGTGTGTGACTGCGTGTGTTTGTGTGTTTGTGTGTGTGTGTATGGCTGTCTGCCTGTGTGTGTGTGACAGAGTGTGTTGGGAGGGGGGGGTGCTGTGAAGATTTTTCGCACAGAATGAATGAATCACAAAATTGGGAAAATAAAACCAAAAAATATGTTTGGGCTTGTGCAAATTGGTTCGAGATTCTGGCACATGACGGTTCGGAAATCAGAATTTGGGGCTGATTATCCAGAAACAAATTTCCAAGTCAAGTGGTTAATGAGTGAAAAATATGATTTTAATATTTTATTATCAGACAAAGGGTTACTCTTATATGTCTTCCTTTGCATGAAAATGCATTATTAAGAAATTCAATTATTCCTGTAGATTTTTAATAATTAAAAAGTTATGCAACTTGCTTCCAAATGACTTTAACAAACAGATCATGCATTCAACAGAACTGAATACAGATTACTTCAGAGGATTAGAGGCATAATAATTAATGACTTAGGATATAGGCACATTAAAAGATGTTTCAAAGGGCTATTATCTATTATATGTAATCTCAACTCCATGCTGTTCCATCAAGTGATATGTCACCATGTGTCACTATTTATAATGCAATCAAAACGAGATATGTTTATTAGGGATGCAATATTTATTGGAAATGGCAGGGCAAAAGATCTTTTGAGAGATTCTTCTCAGAGTTATTCACTAAAGTAAATTTCCCTTTGTGATATTCAAAGTGAATGTTAAAATGTATGCTTTAACACTTTCTCAGACCTCAATGGCATTGAGATTGCCCCTATCAGCTCACCACAGTTATACGGAGCATGTCTTGCAGAGGCTGGATGCAATATTCCAAAGGTTTTGGGCTGAGCTGCAAAAAAGAGAAGAAGCTTCTCATTATTTGCTCCAGGACAGAGCCGAAAGAAACTGGGAACAAAAGGCGGGAAAGTCTCCACTGAGAAGTGACACAAAGCTGCCACCTACCCGGCTTCCTCTCCGCCAATTTTGGATGAGAACTAGGGACAGCCTTCTCCATCGCAGCACATTGCAGCATGGAGAAATGCTTGCAGACCGCACATGCTTATACCCAGCGCTTCCAGCTAACACCAGAAATGAACAGTCTTGGTACCGCAGAAGAGTGGGCGCAAGAGGCTGTTCTGGAACCTCATCACTGTGACCACCACACTCAAAACAACTCACCCAGATATCGAGCAAACAAGCGCACACACTCCCACCACAGTCTGTCTCAGAAGCCTATCACGTATGTGGGATGTACTGCTGGCAGACACGAGTCTTAGATGAGAACAGAGATTTCACCCTCATGAAGAGACTTTTATGCTACTGGTGTACTTGGGCACATTGCAGGGACCTCACAGGGGTGACTGTCATTGTCAGAGGCTAGGGCTCTACCTCCATAGAAACTGGATGACTGACCCACACATCTCACATGCAGCTTGGTTGTATCATTCATGACCGTAATTTGCAACTTGACCCTAATGTCTCCGTTGTTATTTTATGTTAATGCATATTAATTGAGTAACTTCTTCAATCCTAAATCCTTAAATCCCAGTGGTTTTTGTTCATACCTTGACAATATCTACAGTTCTATGCTAAAGCATGTGTCTTTCTTTCACTATTTCACCTATATAGCACTGTGTTCCTGTCTATGTTGAAGTTTTAGTTTTTTCTATTTATTTTCTGCAAAAGTTACCTGCTATACTCATCTGTCTCATATTGATGTTTAATTTTGAAAAAGTGCAGTACTCAAGACACATAATGTTATCTTTGCAAACTATCTTACAGCACCTGTAAGATAATTAAGATGAGCAAATTCCTCCCCCTTGCCCTATAAAGGCAAACCTACCCCAGTAAGTAGCAAGAAAACACAGACACAATATAAACTGCAAGTAAAAAATATTTAATTTAGAGGGAGGGAAAGCTGTACTCCCACCATATTAAGAAAAAAAGAATTTACGGTAAGTAAAAATTTCATTTTTTTCTGTCATATGGTGGCAGTACCTGTGGGATATAGCAAGATCCCAATCCGGGTGGGTCCTTCGCCACTACAGCTTGCAACACCTTACGCCCAAAGGCTGCTTCAGAGTATGAGAATATATCTACCCTGTAGTGCTTGATGAAGGTGTTGAAGGAAGACCATGATGCTGCCTTACAGATGTCTTCTGAAGAAGCAAGAGCCCTTTCTGCCCATGAGGTAGCCATAGCCCGAGTGGAATGAGCTGTGAGAGAAACTGGAACGTCCACAGGAAGAATATGCCAATCTAATAGTTTCTATGATCCAACAAGACAAAGAATTGCGGGAAGCTTCTTTCTCCTTGAATTGTCCCTGGAAGTTAACAAACAGATGGTCAGAATTTCTGTACTCCGTTGTTCTAGAAAGATAAATCTGCAATGCTCTTCTAACATTATTAGAAAGTTATGCCATTTAAGCTCCTTAGGGGAGGAGGCCTTACTATAAAAAGAAGGCAAAATAATAGGTTGATTCACTGTCTTTGAAGACAAAACCTTTGGTAAAAAGGAAGGTTTAGGGTAAAGAACAACCTTGTCCTTGTGGAATACTGTAAATTCATCTGAGGATAAAAGAGCCTGAAGTTCACCAACTCTTTTAGCCGATGTGATGGCAACCAAAAAAGCAACCTTGAGGGAAAAAAGTTTCTTCTAAAGGCTCTTCTAAAGGCTCGAAAGAGGGTTCACAGAGAGCCTGTAAAACCAAGGATAAATCCCAGGAGGGAAAAACAGATCTCCTAGGAGGACGTCTGAGTCTGATGGACTTAAAGCATCTTCTGATCAGCACATGGGATGCAAAATCCTTAATAAGGAAGAAACTCAAAGCTGAAATCTGAACTTTTAGAGTAGATACAACTAAACCTGCAAAATAAACATCTTTAAAGATAAGAACCAAACCCTGTTTGGCCAATACGGAATAATAGCCAGGACCACAGCTCGGTCTGCTCTTATTTTCTGAAGAATCCTTGGAACTAGCTTCAGCGGAGGAAAGACATAAGCCAGCCTGAAATTTTACTTCATTGGAAATCTGTCTATCCACTGAGGGTGATCTGCTCTGAACAGGGAGGCAAATGGGGAACCTTGTTGTTTGTACTTCTTGCCATCACATCTATGTCTGTAATTCCAAATTTCCTTTTCAGAATGTCAAAAATTCTTGGATTCAATTACCACTCTTTCTGATCCCATTTTCCCCTGCTGAGATCGTCGGCGATGATATTGTCAATCCCTCTGATGTGTACTGCAGAAATATCCTCTAGATACCTTTGTGCCCACTGCATAATTTTTGAGCACAGGAGATAAAGAGCTCTTACTCTGGTTCCTCCTTGTCGGTTGAAGTACGAAACCACTGTACAAATGTCCGATTGAATTCTTATAGCCTTCTGTCGTATCCACAGTCTGAAGTGATGAAGGGCGAACAGCACTGCTTTTAACTCCTTGAAATTTGCGGATTCTCTCTTTTCCTTGACTGACCATGCACCTTGATACATGATGGAGCCTAGCTGAGCTCCCCAACCTGTTTTGGATGCATCAGTAGTGATCACTAACCAGAGCTTTAGTCGGAAAGACAAGCCTATTGAAAGGAACTCTGACGTTCTCCACCAAGATAGTTGAGCTTTTAATTGAGGAGAAATCTGGAGCCACACATCTAGATCCTCTTCCTTTCTTGACCAGGCTGTTGGAATCTCCCACTGTAGAGGCCTTACATTGGATTTTGCCCACTTTACCGCGGAAAGGAGGATGTGAGGAAACCTAGAATGCTCGTAGCGTATCTGATGGAACAACTTTCCTCTTTTTGCAAACTGGACACTATTTTTTGAATCTTTTCACTTTTGTTTGGGAAGATGAACTGACAAGGTGTTTGAATTGATCACGAGACCTAGGAATTCTATCTCCCTTGTTGGAAGAAGTATTGACTTTTTTAAATTTAGGACCCAACCATGATCCTGTAGTAGCTTGATAGAGATCTGTAGGTCATTGAGAAGAAGCTGTCTTGTTCTTGCTATGAGAAGCCAGTCGTCCAGGTATGGGATGATGAAGACTCCCAACTCCCTCAAAAGAGCTGTAATGGGAGCCAATATCTTGGTGAATATTCTCGGGGCAGATGATAGGCCAAATGGAAGAGCCCTGAACTTGTAATGATAGAAAGTCCTGCCCCTTTTTACTGTGAACCTTAGAAACATTCTCGATGAAACATCAATTGGGACGTGCAGATATGCGTCCTTGAGATCTAGCTTTACCATGAAGTCACCTTTTTGCAGGATCACAATTATAGAGGCAATCGACTCCATGAGAAACCTCTGATATGGAATAAACCAATTGATTACTTTGAAATCCAGAATTGGGCGAAAAAAGTGGTCAAGTTTTGGAACGAGGAAGAGTCTTGAATATTCTTGAACTCTCTCTATGACCCCTTTCTGAAAAAGTAAAATAGTTTGGGAAAGCAGGGCTTCTGACTTTTTTGAGGATGGGTAAATGGAAATGAGAAAGTTTGATCTTGGCATTCTCGTGAAGTGTAATTAGCAGCCGTTTCATACTAGATGTAGAATCCAAGGATTGCTTGTAGTCTTTTCCCATGTATGGTAGAACCGTTGAATTCTTCCTCCCACTCTTTTGGCATCAGAAAGATCTCTCTTGGTATCATCTTGGTTTCTATACTGGAAATTCCTGTTACCTGCTTTCCATGCAAATTTCCTTTCCTGAGGTAGAGCCTTCTTAGTCTCTGACATTTGGTTTATGATTTCCTCTAAAGGAAGATCCAAGCTCACAAAGGACCGATTTAGATGCATTATCAGCCGTCCATGATCTTAACCATAAAGCTCGCCTTGCTACCGAGGATAAACCCATGAACCTAGATGCCAGCTTCAAAACTTCCACAGTCGTATCCATAAACAATTCATTTGACAACTGTAAATTCTGGAACAATAGGGTAAGTTGTTTATCCAGATCTTCTGGAATCATATCCTGCAATGCGTTGAGCCAAAAGCCATTAGCTCTGGGTACCGCAGCTCCTGCCAGTAAGGCTTTGCACTGAAAACCCGCTGTCTGAAAGGTTCGCCTGCAGGAGGTCTCAGCTCTTTTGTCCATAGGGTTGTTTAATGCTGAAACTTCCCCTATAAGGATAGTGGTTTTCCTAGAAAGTTGAGCTACCTGTACATCCACTTTAGGAAGCTCTTCTCAAATTTCGTCACCCGTGATTTAAAAAATGTCCTTAAAGTGCCGTGAAATAAAGGCTTGTTTTTCAGAATTTTTCCACTCTAAATTAAAACAATGAGAGGCTGTTGAACAGGAAAAACCTTTTTTGAATTTGCAGACACGTCTGGTATCAGAATCAGGTTTACTTCCTTCATACATTTGCGTAGTTTATCTGGAGGGAACACAAGCATTTCACATGAAGATGAATTAGACATGTCTGAATCTGTAGAGGCAGAACATTCACCAGATGAAGTTTCCGATCTAGAAGAAGATCTTCTCCTTTTCTTGACCCTCTGACTCATTTCAGGAATTACAGTGGAAATTTTATTAGATTCCTTAATAGTATCCAAGGTCTGGGCCAAGTTATCCCAAAACCAGGTTAGAAAAGATTGCATGTTTTTCTGTCTAGACTTTTCCAAGGAAATTGTAGTACACTGTTTGCATACTTTTTTCCTTCTGCCACCTGAGTTGCACACTCACTTAGATTTTGACGTAGCCTTTCTGGTCGTAGGCGTCGGCAACTTCTCTTTCTCCATTTCTGGATATACAGGACTAGACATATCTGTTACAAAAAAAAATGGCACTACTTAAAACTTTCTTAAAGTTTGATTTTACAGAGATAATTTTAAAGTAAATATTTGCTAATCTCACCTCAAAATACCTCTGAGCCGTGTGGGTGGGGGCTGGTGACACAGCGTATCTCTTCAGGCAAGCATCCATGCTGTCAGTGGGTACCTGCACAGCTTTATATCTGATGTATTTCAAATTTCGCATTTTAATTTCTTTTTTTTTAATTAAAGTTTTAATTAAAGAGGCAAGAGCATGGCCGCTCAGCATACCACCCGGGCAGCTATCGGGCCGGATCCACCAGACCATCAACCCGTGTGTCTCACCTCCCAACAGATGCCAGTCCATCCCTGACATGGACAAGGAAAGAACTGGGGTAGGTTTGCCTTAGTAGCTCTTTATGGGGCAAGGGGGAGGGATTTACTCATCTTAATCATCTTACAGGTGCTTGTCCCAGGGGGAAGGGCAAACCCACAGGTACTGCCACCATATGATAGAAAAAAAATTATGCTTTAATGGCTAAACTGTAAAAAATAAAAAAAAATCTTCAAGTCAGCACGGTTTCTGATTGGACTATTCCGGCTTAAAATTTTAAATTCATTTTAAATTCCTGACAATTCTTACTTTAATGAATTATGCATGTTTCTATAATGCAGATGTACCTTTTGACCAGCAATACGTGTGAAGAATTTTGAAAATATTTTCAAATCGTTATTTTTTTAAAAAGTGCAATACACAAAAGAACAAGTGCTCGTTGTCATCTGAAAGCAAAGCAGGATTAACCACAAACTGACCTTTGCTGACTCCCTAGGGCCAAGGGATTAGACAGGAGCCTCAGAGCCATGAGTTTACTTGGCACTATGCCCCATCATTATGTGAAGCAAACCTGCAACCTGGCAAGGGCGTTGTGGCGTTTGAACCCTTCTGTGTCTAAAAGAATATTATTTACTAAGATATTTTGTGTTTGAATGTTTGAGAAAGAATCATTGGGATCTGTCCTGTTTTAGTGATAAATCTATCAGACCATTGACTAGTGTTGTATGAGTTGCAAGATTGTCAGTGAGCTGGTACATTAGACAGGTTTCTGAATTCCTCTGCAAGTAAGAGACAAAGGGGCATATATCTACAAGACAAGATAAAGAGATAATTATCTCAAAGCACTGCTAAGTGAATTCAAAGTGCCTCAAGGCTGGTTCCATGTAATATTTAATAGGTACACTGTTATAAAATGGAAGGCAAACGTGGAGGGTGTTTGCGAAGAGGATCCATCTGTAAAATAATCTTAAAAACGAACTCGAGGAAAAATTGTAAATATTTATCCATCAAATTTGTATTTTTGTATTAAATATCTAATGCCAGAGCAATTAATATAATTGCACTATTGTCATAATAATTAAAAACGTATGCATGAAAAATAGTGTGCAAAAACAAATTGCAATACATTTTGAGTTGACCGATATTGTGAATCTGTGTAAAATAAAATGTACGAACGTCTCTCAATTGGTTTAATAAATTACTGCTTTTATTAAATGGAAACTATAGTGCTAGGAATACAAAGTTGTTTTCCTAGCACTATAACGACCAACAATCCCCCCCTCCCTTATGCCCCCAACCCTTATGACACTTACCGTATTCCAGCGCTGATGTCCCGCGAGGCTGGGTCAGGCTCCGCTTCTGCTCCTCCACTGCCAATGTCGGCCAGCAGGGGTGACCTAATGCGTATGAGTGGCAAATGCCATATTTGTATTGGAACTAGCCCGATAGAAAAGCATTGCTCAATGCTTTCCTATTAGTTTTTAGATTACGATGGATGTCTCTCCTCCAGCACTCCTTCCCTCATACTTGGAGACTTTAACATCCCAATCAACAACCTCAACTTCCTTGATGCCTCACGTCTGCTCTCAGATATGCTGGCTAAAGCTGACGCTTTGGCGTGATGGGGCAGATACCTTGCCCAATAAGAACTAATCGTTAAGGGGAGACAGGAGGTAGGAAGGAATGCAAATAAGTGTTAATAAGTGCATACAAATTGCTTAATCCCTTCAGGACAAATAACGTGTCAAAGGACAGTCACACAAAAAAAGGTTCCTAGATGATTATTATTATTATTTATTATTATTATTGGTATTTATATAGCGCCAGCTTATTCCGCAGCTTTACAATAAAAGGGGAAATGTGTGCCTGCCCTGGTACATTGTATTTTGTGGATTGCAACATGAATGCGTCAATCTGCAGGAAGCATCAGTACCAGCCATTTACCAGCATCACCCAGCTGGCAATTATTCTCAGTTGAAATTTGGGAAATACTCACCAGGACACCAGCATTGGCAATTGTGAGTAAGCAGGAGAGGCTAAGAGTGTAATGTCTAAAACTAGTTCCCTGGTCACTGTACAACCAAGTAGCTTCAAGTACCTCCCCATTTTACAGGATGAGAGGAGAACTCAGAGTTAAATGCAGTAACTCCCCACATTCAGGGTAACACAAATAAGGGTGTTTCCGAACTTCCTTTAAAAAAACAAAAAAAACAACAACCTTTGTCACTGAATTATTCAGTGGCTGACAAGTATGCCATGTCTCCCCTTCAGTCATTGCAATGGTGAGTGAGATGGAGGATTGGGGGTGAATAGTCCCTCTTCTCATACTACTGTGAGATACAAAAATAACCCCCTTAATCACTTTATTATACAGCAGAGGGGGATACGGGTTCTATCACACAGTAATTATGAGTGACAGCCGTGTGGGAATATGTATAGTCACTGTTCACATTCCTTGGGATCCACCAACCTCCTCCTCTCTTTGCAATGAACCCCTCCATACTTACTCCTAAATCTATTTGTCACAGCAGTTATAAGTGAGAGAAAAGTCTAGAACATGACGTCAAACCCTTTTCCCTGAACAACCCTATTCTATGTTACAAAAGCTCACGAAAAAAGCCTGTATACTCTCACTTGGCAAAATGGCAAACGACTGCATATACTTAGGATCACGGTTACACAGACAAGTATAAATATTCTTATTATTGTAGGGTAGAGCATAGTAATTATTACTGAATATTCTAATTGCATTTTTGTTCTAGCTATCAAGATAAAAGAATAGCAAACGTATTATTGCGTGTATTTAAACTACAGGGAGTGCAGAATTATTAGGCAAGTTGTATTTTTGAGGATTAATTTTATTATTGAACAACAACCATGTTCTCAATGAACCCAAAAAACTCATTAATATCAAAGCTGAATATTTTTGGAAGTAGTTTTTAGTTTGTTTTTAGTTTTAGCTATTTTAGGGGGATATCTGTGTGTGCAGGTGACTATTACTGTGCATAATTATTAGGCAACTTAACAAAAAACAAATATATACCCATTTCAATTATTTATTTTTACCAGTGAAACAATATAACATCTCAACATTCACAAATATACATTTCTGACATTCAAAAACAAAACAAAAACAAATCAGTGACCAATATAGTCACCTTTCTTTGCAAGGACACTCAAAAGCCTGCCATCCATGGATTCTGTCAGTGTTTTGATCTGTTCACCATCAACATTGCGTGCAGAAGCAACCACAGCCTCCCAGACACTGTTCAGAGAGGTGTACTGTTTTCCCTCCTTGTAAATCTCACATTTGATGATGGACCACAGGTTCTCAATGGGGTTCAGATCAGGTGAACAAGGAGGCCATGTCATTAGATTTTCTTATTTTATACCCTTTCTTGCCAGACACGCTGTGGAGTACTTGGACGCGTGTGATGGAGCATTGTCCTGCATGAAAATCATGTTTTTCTTGAAGGATGCAGACTTCTTCCTGTACCACTGCTTGAAGAAGGTGTCTTCCAGAAACTGGCAGTAGGACTGGGAGTTGAGCTTGACTCCATCCTCAACCCGAAAAGGCCCCACAAGCTCATCTTTGATGATACCAGCCCAAACCAGTACTCCACCTCCACCTTGCTGGCATCTGAGTTGGACTGGAGCTCTCTGCCCTTTACCAATCCAGCCATGGGCCCATCCATCTGGCCCATCAAGACTCACTCTCATTTCATCAGTCCATAAAACCTTAGAAAAATCAGTCTTGAGATATTTCTTGGCCCAGTCTTGACGTTTCAGCTTGTGTGTCTTGTTCAGTGGTGGTCGTCTTTCAGCCTTTCTTACCTTGGCCATGTCTCTGAGTATTGCACACCTTGTGCTTTTGGGCACTCCAGTGATGTTGCAGCTCTGAAATATGGCCAAACTGGTGGCAAGTGGCATCTTGGCAGCTGCACGCTTGACTTTTCTCAGTTCATGGGCAGTTATTTTGCGCCTTGGTTTTTCCACACGCTTCTTGCGACCCTGTTGACTATTTTGAATGAAACGCTTGATTGTTCGATGATCACGCTTCAGAAGCTTTGCAATTTTAAGAGTGCTGCATCCCTCTGCAAGATATCTCACTATTTTTGACTTTTCTGAGCCTGTCAAGTCCTTCTTTTGACCCATTTTGCCAAAGGAAAGGAAGTTGCCTAATAATTATGCACACCTGATATAGGGTGTTGATGTCATTAGACCACACCCCTTCTCATTACAGAGATGCACATCACCTAATATGCTTAATTGGTAGTAGGCTTTCGAGCCTATACAGCTTGGAGTAAGACAACATGCATAAAGAGGATGATGTGGTCAAAATACTCATTTGCCTAATAATTCTGCACTCCCTATATAGAGCATGTTGTAATTAAAACCGTTATGTATGAGCAGTTTACACCTGTGTTAAAGGTTATCACAAACTTTGTAACATAGAGCATTGCAATTATTATCGTATGTTTCATAACTATCGAACATTTGTTACAATTCTTAACAAAGAAGGTAGATTTTTAGTATTGAATCTATTTTAAAAATCTAACAATATATCATATTATCACTCATAGGCATGATCAGCACATTGCATCGGAGTGTACACCAACAGAATATTACAGTCTAAATGTAACTTGAAAATGCTAAATTAAAGGGTACCTGTCAAGACAAATACAACTTCAGGAGATTTAAATATCCTCTATAACTGTGCTAGCAGAAATGGTAGAACATGCCTAGATTTCTTTAAAATCTGAGTTTACAAAACTGGCTTTTCCCCATCATGTCGGTCAATTCAGTCTGTGCCTATTGAAACAAAGATAAGAAGGCTGTGCTCAGCATGTTTGTTATGTGGAAAATATCAGGGCATCTCACATGCTTCCCTTCATCCTAAGGGAAAGTATTGTCTGCAAGGGGGGCATGGAGGAGGGCAGGGTCTATGTGAGAGCAGCAACAGAGGGAGACAGAATGATTTACCTCAGGTGCATGGGACAGGCAATCAAAAATGCAGGGGGTGATTAGGTGAACAATAGGTAAGCCCTACCAGGCACTTTCCAGTTTGCGGCTAATGAGATCAATTCTGGAGGTAATGTAATCTCTCACCTGTTGGGACCTTGGGTTCCTGCCGTTGGAGAGAGCTCTTGCACCCTATTTGTTCACTGTGTCCCTAAAACAGTCATACCTTCCCAGCGAGCCTCTGCCAAAAAAGAGGAAGGGGATTGTTCTGTCTCACACTACTGGGAAGGTCAGGGGCCATTACCCTCAGGTTGAAAATCTCCCTTGTGACGAGAGCAATCTCGCCACATTGCATTGGAGAAGCCTGGCTGCCCGCCTGCTGCCTTTGGACTATGGCCCTGGGAGATTGGGCCCTTTAAAAACAGTATGCGGCCATACCAGAGTGTATGTCACTCATTCTGGCCCTTTAAATACAGTGGGGTCATTTGGTACTTGCCCTGTGTGAGCTGTGGTAACCCAGATAGCTATGCCATGGAGCCTATTCGTGTGATTAAAGACTTTGGCTCTATGGCGATTAAACTGTATTCGGTTGGTCTGAGTGCCATTCACCTAATAATGTGCACTCAGACCTGAGCTATCTGGGGATATGTGAAATGTCTGTGTGTTATGTGTAAAATGTGACTTTATGTATTTTAAAGTGTTTTATGTCGTTTTGCAACCATGTGGTTAATGGAGTCTGCCTCTAGTCCTGGATAATTGGATTACTTCTCCAATTATCTCCAGGGCAGAAGGGAGGAAACCGGGATGCATTGTGGGGATGTTTTTCTTCTGTTTGAGCCAGATTTTGCCATGCTGCAAGCCAGGGCCCAAAAGATACTTTTACTAACTTTTGAACCCCTGGTCTGATTCATGCAATTTTTGAGTATGTTGTTCCCCCGAATGGATTGATTGTGAATATGTATTTTTATGTGAATGTGATGTATGGTTTTAAAGTTATGAAAGTTGTGTAAAAGTATATTTTGAACTGTATGCATAATGGGATTATGTGTCACACTAAGGGGAGGGGATGTGTGGGAGGTAACATCTATGTCATTGGTTATTTTATGCCTCCCCCTGGGTGTGGCCTGTATGTGTACTCATGTAATAAAAACCAGGCTGGGTGCCCCAGCACCTGAGACCACTGCTTGACCTTCAACACGGAGCCTTGTCTCGTTCTTGGGGGGATTCACTGTATGCTGTTGGAGATTGACTGCTAGAAGTGTAAGCTGATGTCTGCTTTTCCTATTCATCTGCTAGCAGCTATTCGTGAGTTTCCAGCTTGGAGTGCTATCTTATTCCCTGGTATGCAGTTCGGGAGTTTGATGCATTCGCCTGTATCTAGTTCGTGAGTTTTGATGTTCTGCAGTAGCTGTGCCTTTCTGAGAAAAGGGGATTATCGCCTAAACGGATTTTAACCCCTCATATGCTGAAACGGTCCGTTACAATTATGGCCGCATACTGTTTTTAAAGGGCCCAATCTCCCAGGGCCATAGTCCAAAGGCAGCAGGCGGGCAGCCAGGCTTCTCCAATGCAATGTGGCGAGATTGCTCTCGTCACATCTCTCCCCTTTTCCAAACAGACTAACAGGGTATCTGACCTCCTGCCGGTCAGTGCCCTTGTTAGTCCAGCAGCCCACCCACAAAACAGAAACAGCAGTACAGCCCACCCACAATAACTGGTTACTACACCTGGGTAGAGGAGAAATTTGTCCATGTCCAGGTGCCTCACCATGGCTGTGTGGGGGACTGGTAGGCTGCCTTGGTGGGTTGCTGAATGGGCAGAGACCAGCGGTACTCTGCCCTGATGCCAGCACTACCACGGGAGTAGTCTGGTTGAAGCCTGGTTGCTGGAGACCGACTGTCTCCCCTTTAGTTACACAGCTCTGCTGCTGGAGACCGACTGTCTCCCCTTTGGCTAAACAGCCCTGTCGTGGGGGGGCAGGACCGACCATCCCTACCCCTTGTGTGGTAAGTGCAGAGACCACGGTCCCATCTGCACCAGTGGGGGGCTTACAGTCTCCCCCTGGTACCTTAAGCTGCCGCTGGGGAGAGGGGGTAACAGGCTCATCTCCCAATAGAACACTCTGCCGCTGGGGAAAGGAGACTGGGCTCTCTATTCCCTGCACATTATGGATCCGCCGCTGGGGAGAGGTGGTAGCAAGCTCCTCTCCCATACATACTTTCCGCCTTTGTGGAGGGAGACCGACTGTCTCTCCTCCCAATACAGTGTCCTGCTGCTGGGGAAAGGAGACTGGGCTCTCTATTCCCTGCTGGACACTCTGCCGCTGGGGAAAGGAGACTGGGCTCTCTATTCCCTGCACATCAATGATCCGCCGCTGGGGAGAGGTGGTAGCAAGCTCCTCTCCCATACATACTTTCCGCCTTTGTGGAGGGAGACCGACTGTCTCTCCTCCCAATACAGTGTCCGGCTGCTGGGGAAAGGAGACTGGGCTCTCTATTCCCTGCTCATCAATGATCCGCCGCTGGGGAGAGGTGGTAGCAAGCTCCTCTCCCATACATACTTCCATCCTCTGTGGAGGGAGACCGACTGTCTCTTCTCCCAATACAGTGTCCTGCTGCTGGGGAAAGGAGACTGGGCTCTCTATTCCCTGCTGGACACTCTGCCGCTGGGGAAAGGAGACTGGGCTCTCTATTCCCAAAAAATCACGCTGCTGCTGGGGGGTAGGACCAACTACCTCTGCCCCCTGTAACTCAGCCTGCCGCTGGGGAGGGAGGACGCTGCTCTCCTCTCCCTGCACTTCACACTGCCTTCCCGGCATATCACTCTGCTGTTGGGGGGTAGGACCAACTACCTCTGCCCCCTGTAACTCAGCCTGCCGCTGGGGAATGGAGACTGGGCTCCCAATTCCCTGCAGGACCGGTGGAGAGACCTCGGTCCCATCTCTACCGGCCACCTGGGGTTCTTCCCAGTAAATCTCCACAATATCTTCCCAGCGAAATGGGTCTGGATCTGGGTCTGTCACTTTACTGTCCTGCTGAGCCTTCCCAATGGAGTGGAAGAGATCTCGGTAGTCCTGCTCCAGTTCCCACTCCATGGTTGCTAGGTGAAGCAGGTCTTGCCCTACCTCATGGGGGTCATCCCAGTCATGCCTAGCCTCCCTTGTGTAGAAAATATCCTGAAGTCTGGTCTGCGCAGGGCTCCCGAAGTCCGTCTCTGCAAAGGACTCCCATAACAAGCCAGGACCATCAAACTCCTCTCCCTCTGGCTTGTCATGCTCGGCTGTCCAGGGTATATACTGTGCCATATACCACCAGAGTGCCTGGTAGGCATCTTCCAGCCAAATCTCCTGCCATACTCGGAGCTCCAATTCCTTCACCCATTCCTCCAGGGGCTGCTCTCCCAGGAAGGGCATCCGCAGGGCCACTTGCTTCTGCAACCGCTGCTCTTCACTGGGGAGACTCTCACCCCGCTGGTATTGTACATCCAGGGCCTGGTACCAGATGCTTTTCCTTAATGCATCCCGGCGATAAATCCAAAGAAATGGTGTTTCCTGTAGCTGTCCTTCTGGCTGTAGGAACGATCCCACCGCTGCCACCAATTGTAACGGACCGTTTCAGCATATGAGGGGTTAAAATCCGTTTAGGCGATAATCCCCTTTTCTCAGAAAGGCACAGCTACTGCAGAACATCAAAACTCACGAACTAGATACAGGCGAATGCATCAAACTCCCGAACTGCATACCAGGGAATAAGATAGCACTCCAAGCTGGAACCTCACGAATAGCTGCTAGCAGATGAATAGGAAAAGCAGACATCAGCTTACACTCCTAGCAGTCAATCTCCAACAGCATACAGTGAATCCCCCCAAGAACGAGACAAGGCTCCGTGTTGAAGGTCAAGCAGTGGTCTCAGGTGCTGGGGCACCCAGCCTGGTTTTTATTACATGAGTACACATACAGGCCACACCCAGGGGGAGGCATAAAATAACCAATGACATAGATGTTACCTCCCACACATCCCCTCCCCTTAGTGTGACACATAATCCCATTATGCATACAGTTCAAAATATACTTTTACACAACTTTCATAACTTTAAAACCATACATCACATTCACATAAAAATACATATTCACAATCAATCCATTCGGGGGAACAACATACTCAAAAATTGCATGAATCAGACCAGGGGTTCAAAAGTTAGTAAAAGTATCTTTTGGGCCCTGGCTTGCAGCATGGCAAAATCTGGCTCAAACAGAAGAAAAACATCCCCACAATGCATCCCGGTTTCCTCCCTTCTGCCCTGGAGATAATTGGAGAAGTAATCCAATTATCCAGGACTAGAGGCAGACTCCATTAACCACATGGTTGCAAAACGACATAAAACACTTTAAAATACATAGAGTCACATTTTACACATAACACACAGACATTTCACATATCCCCAGATAGCTCAGGTCTGAGTGCACATTATTAGGTGAATGGCACTCAGACCAACCGAATACAGTTTAATCGCCATAGAGCCAAAGTCTTTAATCACACGAATAGGCTCCATGGCATAGCTATCTGGGTTACCACAGCTCACACAGGGCAAGTACCAAATGACCCCACTGTATTTAAAGGGCCAGAATGAGTGACATACACTCTGGTATGGCCGCATACTGTTTTTAAAGGGCCCAATCTCCCAGGGCCATAGTCCAAAGGCAGCAGGCGGGCAGCCAGGCTTCTCCAATGCAATGTGGCGAGATTGCTCTCGTCACATCTCTCCCCTTTTCCAAACAGACTAACAGGGTATCTGACCTCCTGCCGGTCAGTGCCCTTGTTAGTCCAGCAGCCCACCCACAAAACAGAAACAGCAGTACAGCCCACCCACAATAACTGGTTACTACACCTGGGTAGAGGAGAAATTTGTCCATGTCCAGGTGCCTCACCATGGCTGTGTGGGGGACTGGTAGGCTGCCTTGGTGGGTTGCTGAATGGGCAGAGACCAGCGGTACTCTGCCCTGATGCCAGCACTACCACGGGAGTAGTCTGGTTGAAGCCTGGTTGCTGGAGACCGACTGTCTCCCCTTTAGCTGCACTGCTCTGCTGCTGGAGACCGACTGTCTCCCCTTTAGTTACACAGCTCTGCTGCTGGAGACCGACTGTCTCCCCTTTGGCTTAACAGCCCTGTCGTGGGGGGGCAGGACCGACCATCCCTACCCCCTGTGTGGTAAGTGCAGAGACCACGGTCCCATCTGCACCGGTGGGGGGCTTACAGTCTCCCCCTGGTACCTTAAGCTGCCGCTGGGGAGAGGGGGTAACAGGCTCATCTCCCAATAGAACACTCTGCCGCTGGGGAAAGGAGACTGGGCTCTCTATTCCCTGCACATTACGGATCCGCCGCTGGGGAGAGGTGGTAGCAAGCTCCTCTCCCATACATACTTTCCGACTTTGTGGAGGGAGACCGACTGTCTCTCCTCCCAATACAGTGTCCTGCTGCTGGGGAAAGGAGACTGGGCTCTCTATTCCCTGCTGGACACTCTGCCGCTGGGGAAAGGAGACTGGGCTCTCTATTCCCTGCACATCAATGATCCGCCGCTGGGGAGAGGTGGTAGCAAGCTCCTCTCCCATACATACTTTCCGCCTTTGTGGAGGGAGACCGACTGTCCCTCCTCCCAATACAGTGTCCGGCTGCTGGGGAAAGGAGACTGGGCTCTCTATTCCCTGCTCATCAATGATCCGCCGCTGGGGAGAGGTGGTAGCAAGCTCCTCTCCCATACATACTTCCATCCTCTGTGGAGGGAGACCGACTGTCTCTTCTCCCAATACAGTGTCCTGCTGCTGGGGAAAGGAGAATGGGCTCTCTATTCCCTGCTGGACACTCTGCCGCTGGGGAAAGGAGACTGGGCTCTCTATTCCCAAAAAATCACGCTGCTGCTGGGGGGTAGGACCAACTACCTCTGCCCCCTGTAACTCAGCCTGCCGCTGGGGAGGGAGGACGCTGCTCTCCTCTCCCTGCACTTCACACTGCCTTCCCGGCATATCACTCTGCTGTTGGGGGGTAGGACCAACTACCTCTGCCCCCTGTAACTCAGCCTGCCGCTGGGGAATGGAGACTGGGCTCCCAATTCCCTTCAGGACCGGTGGAGAGACCTCGGTCCCATCTCTACCGGCCACCTGGGGTTCTTCCCAGTAAATCTCCACAATATCTTCCCAGCGAAATGGGTCTGGATCTGGGTCTGTCACTTTACTGTCCTGCTGAGCCTTCCCAATGGAGTGGAAGAGATCTCGGTAGTCCTGCTCCAGTTCCCACTCCATGGTTGCTAGGTGAAGCAGGTCTTGCCCTACCTCATGGGGGTCATCCCAGTCATGCCTAGCCTCCCTTGTGTAGAAAATATCCTGAAGTCTGGTCTGCGCAGGGCTCCCGAAGTCCGTCTCTGCAAAGGACTCCCATAACAAGCCAGGACCATCAAACTCCTCTCCCTCTGGCTTGTCATGCTCGGCTGTCCAGGGTATATACTGTGCCATATACCACCAGAGTGCCTGGTAGGCATCTTCCAGCCAAATCTCCTGCCATACTCGGAGCTCCAATTCCTTCACCCATTCCTCCAGGGGCTGCTCTCCCAGGAAGGGCATCCGCAGGGCCACTTGCTTCTGCAACCGCTGCTCTTCACTGGGGAGACTCTCACCCCGCTGGTATTGTACATCCAGGGCCTGGTACCAGATGCTTTTCCTTAATGCATCCCGGCGATCCAGGTCCTCCTCCTCGTATAACACTGCTGGTTCAATTCTGTTGCTTTTAGAGTCGCTGTACTGGGACATGCGTTGCCCCCACTTCTAAATCCAAAGAAATGGTGTTTCCTGTAGCTGTCCTTCTGGCTGTAGGAACGATCCCGCCGCTTGCCACCAATTGTAACGCACCGTTTCAGCATATGAGGGGTTAAAATCCGTTTAGGCGATAATCCCCTTTTCTCAGAAAGGCACAGCTACTGCAGAACATCAAAACTCACGAACTAGATACAGGCGAATGCATCAAACTCCCGAACTGCATACCAGGGAATAAGATAGCACTCCAAGCTGGAACCTCACGAATAGCTGCTAGCAGATGAATAGGAAAAGCAGACATCAGCTTACACTCTGTCAGGGTACCTGTGGTCTCTACCTCCGAAAGAGGTAGAGACTTAGCTGTTCCTCCATCCAGACGGCCTGATGGCTCCCTTCCCCGCGGTCTATCCGGTCATGCTAGGCCGGCCGCGAGGGAGTGACTGCCTTTTACAGCATCTAGGCAGGAAGTAGTCATCAGGACACTCCCCCGGATCGACCTGTCAGTCAATTGCTGCAGGACCAATCAAGACGCCTTGGAGGCGTGGTTACTGCTCTGAACAGGGTATTTAACAGAGCTTCTTTCATTAGCTCATTGCCCTGTCGTGGTTCTAGTTTGTTCTAGTCACTCAGTGCTTGTGTATTCTATTATCCCTTTTGGTTTTGACCCGGCTTGTTTACCTTACTCTGCTTATCTCTGTTACCCTTGATTCGGCTTGTCTCTCGCTTACCTGTCTTCTGTTACCCTCGACCTCGGCTTGTCTTTGACCATTCTATACTGTACTACTTACGTTAGTCCGGCCATTCTAAGGTCCGGTATACATCTGGCTACTGTATGTACTCTGCGTGTTGGATCCCTGTCCCGATCCTGACATTACGACAGGGCCAATGGATCCTGCAAGTACAAACAGTAAGCTGGCTGCTCCTGATCCTAGGTTTGAAGCCATGGATCACAGAATGGATCAGATGGCGCTTGCGCTACAGGTTCTATTAGCTTGTGCCAATAACCCACCAGAGGAGATACGTAATACCCCTGTTTCTCCTGTCGGTTCAGGTCTAGAGGTAGCCACAGTGGGTGCTTCTTCTCACATTACCCCCCCAGTACGCTATGGTGGGGCTCCTGAGAAGTGTCGTGGTTTTTTAAACCAAATTAGTATCCACTTTGAATTGCAACCTCGCTCTTATCCTACAGATAGGGCAAAAGTAGGATTTATTATCACCCTACTCATTGAGAAAGCTCTGAGATGGGCCAACCCACTATGGGAGAACGATAACCCATTAGTTTATAACTATAACGCATTTGTAGCTGCTTTTAGAAGAACATTTGACCCTCCAGGTAGAAAGGTTAATGCAGCCAGATTACTGTTGCGCCTGAGACAGGAGAACCGAACACTGGTGGATTATGCACTAGAGTTCAGGTCTCTGGCGGCAGAAATCAAGTGGAATGAGCAGGCGTATATGGATGTATTTTTGAATGGCCTATCTGATGTAATCCTTGATGAGGTTGCTACCAGAGAACTCCCTGAGAATTTAGAGGATTTAATTTCGTTCATCTCTCGTATAGATGAACGTCTAAGAGAGAGACAGAACACACGAGAGAGGAACCAGAGACCTTCTTTTAGGTTAGCTCCCGCTTTTCCAAGTCCTGACTCCACGATATCTTTGTTTACTGAACCTATGCAGATAGGGTATACCCGCCTCTCTGAGGAGGAAAGACAGCACAGGAGAAGAGAGGGTTTGTGTATGTACTGTGGGGCCAAGGGTCATTTACTCTCGAACTGTTCTAACCGCCCGGGAAACGCTCGCACCTAAGTCTCTCTAGAGGACAGGCCTTGGGTGTTTCTATTTTGTCCTCTACTCCGAATTATAAAGATCACAGGCTTCTGCTACCAGTTTCCTTAACTTGGGGGAAGGAAGTAGTAAGGGCTATGGCATTGATAGATTCCGGTGCTGCTGAGAATTTTATCGACCAAGCCTTTGCTAGTAAGAACAATTTCCCATCCCAGCTAACGGAGACACCTCTGGCCGTTGAGGCCATAGATGGTAGACCACTACTAGACCCTGTTATCTTTCGTGAGACCATACCCATTGAGTTAAATGTTGGTATCCTACACGTGGAGAAGTTATCTCTTATGCTCATTTCGTCTCCTTCCGTTCCCATAGTTCTGGGGTACCCATGGTTGAAAAAACATAACCCTATTTTCGATTGGGAGTTAGGAGAGATACTCTCGTGGGGCCAGGGCTGCCAGGATCGGTGTTTGTGCAAGGTTTCCCCATTAGCTAATATTAACATACCGGAGAATCCTACTCAGTCCACAGAAAGACAAATACCAGACCTTTACCTAGACTTAAGGGCAGCATTTGACAAGAAGAATGCCGATTCTTTGCCTCCACACAGGTCATTTGACTGTAAGATTAAGCTTCTACCCGGCACTATGCCTCCGAGGGGCCATGTATATCCTTTGTCTGTTCAGGAAAACTCGGTTCTAGAGGAGTATATTCGGGAGAATTTAGAAAAGGGATTCATCAGGAGGTCTTCTTCTCCGGCCGGGGCTGGGTTCTTTTTCATTAAGAAGAAGGATGGCACGCTGAGACCATGTATCGATTACCGAGGCTTGAATAAAATAACTGTCAGAAATGCCTATCCTATCCCACTGATTACCGAGTTATTTGATCGTCTTAAGGGCTCCAGAATCTTCACCAAGTTAGATCTCAGAGGGGCTTACAATTTGGTGAGAATCCAGCAAGGTCACGAGTGGATGACGGCATTCAATACCCGGTATGGCCATTACGAATACACTGTTATGCCATTTGGACTCTGCAATGCGCCTGCAGTATTTCAAGATTTGATTAATGAGGTACTTAGGGAGTTTCAGCATGATTGTGTTATTGTTTACCTGGACGACATACTAATACACTCTAAGGAGATTGAGACTCACCATAGACAGGTCAGAAAGGTATTACACAAGCTGCTGCAACATGACCTATATTGCAAATTGGAGAAGTGCAGTTTTGATCAGTCTCAGGTAGACTTTCTTGGATACGTGATTTCTGGGGAGGGTTTTAAAATGGATCCTGTAAAACTCCAATCTATTTTAGACTGGCCCTTGCCCAAAGGACTCAAAGCTATCCAAAGGTTTATTGGTTTTTCCAACTACTATAGGCGCTTCATTAAAGGATACTCCTCTATCATTGCGCCTATTACCAATATGACCAAACAAGGGGCTGATACTAAGTTCTGGTCTAAGGAAGCTCTTGGTGCTTTCAAGACTCTCAAGGAACTTTTTGCCTCGGCTCCCATTCTAGTCCATCCTGATACGACTCTGCCTTTCTTGCTTGAGGTCGATGCCTCTGAGACAGCAGTTGGGGCTGTTCTGTCTCAAAGGTTAGGGGTGGATAAACCGTTACACCCTTGTGGTTTCTTATCTAAGAAATTTTCTGGGCCTGAGAGCAGATATGACATCGGGGAAAGGGAACTGTTAGCAGTCATTAAAGCCTTAAAGGAGTGGAGACATTTGTTGGAGGGGACCCTACACCCTATTACGATTTTGACGGACCACAAAAACTTGTCCTATATTGGGGAGGCTAAGCGCTTATCCTCTAGACAAGCTCGTTGGTCCTTATTCCTGACTCACTTCAATTATGTACTGACTTACAGACCTGGTTCTAAAAACTCTAAAGCCGATGCATTATCTCGCCAATATGAACCTTCTACTGTACCTGAACCAGTTCTTTCTTCTATAGTTCCTAAATGCAATATCATTGCTAATACGAATCTCAGGATTCATTCTCCATTACTGGCCGAGATCATTAAGTTGCAACATCTAGCACCTAAACAGACTCCTGCGGGCCGTCATTTCGTTCCTCCTGCTCTTCAACTGGAACTTTTACAGTGTTTACATAATAGCAAGATGGCGGGACATCCTGGTATTCGCAAAACTTACGCGTTGATCTCTAAGGACTTCTGGTGGCCTGCTTTACGGAGGGATATTGAGGAGTTCATCGCTGCATGTGAAGTTTGTACTAAAACCAAACAACCCCATACGCTTCCATGTGGATTCCTGCACCCCTTGGAGGTTCCAGAAAAACCATGGTCCTGTTTGGCCATGGACTTTATTGTCGATCTACCTATCTCTAAAAGACAGACTGTTATCCTCACCGTGGTTGACAGGTTTACTAAGATGGCACACTTCATTCCCCTGCCTAAACTCCCGTCTTCTCCCGAATTGGCAGTGATATTCGCTAAGGAGATTTTTCGCCTACATGGGATACCCTCTCAAATTGTATCGGACAGAGGCTCCCAATTTGTTTCCCGCTTTTGGAGGTCCTTCTGCTCTCAACTTGGTATTAAATTAAACTTTTCTTCTGCCTATCATCCTCAGTCTAACGGAGCTGCTGAACGTACCAACCAGAAAATTGAACAATATTTACGATGCTTTGTTTCTGAACACCAGGATGATTGGGTCGGTTTGATTCCTTGGGCACAACAATCTCGTTTGCGATTCTACTCATTCAAGCCCCTTCTTCATGAATTATGGTTTTCATCCGTCTATTCTTCCTTCGGATTCTCCTTCCCAGGGGGTGCCGTCGGTTGATGTTCATGTTGCCAATTTGAGGAAGTTGTGGGATCAAACTCGACAAATCCTTGTGCACAACTCTATGTTGGTTAAGAAACACGCTGATAAACGTAGAAGGGCGGCTCCGGTCTTTGTTCCAGGTGATAGGGTATGGCTGAGCACGAGGAACATCCGTTTAAAAGTGCCATCCATGAAGTTCGCTCCTCGTTATATTGGACCCTACAGGGTGCTGACCCGTATCAATCCAGTTGCGTATCGTTTAGCTCTTCCTAATACCTTACGCATCCCGAACTCGTTTCACGTTTCATTGCTGAAACCACTCATATGTAACAGATTTTCCTCCACAATAGCCCCTCCTCGCCCCGTTCAGGTGGAGGGTCAGGAGAAGTATGAGGTTAACTCTATTATTGATTCTCGAATCTCCCGGGGGAGAGTACAATATCTGGTTGATTGGAAGGGATATGGTCCTGAGGAGAGGAGTTGGGTACCTCAGGAGGATGTTCATGCTCCCCGTCTCTGCAGGGCGTATCACTCTCGCTTCCCATCTCGTCCCGGTTCATTCCGCCCGGTGGGCGTATCTGAGAGGGGGGGTACTGTCAGGGTACCTGTGGTCTCTACCTCCGAAAGAGGTAGAGACTTAGCTGTTCCTCCATCCAGACGGCCTGATGGCTCCCTTCCCCGCGGTCTATCCGGTCATGCTAGGCCGGCCGCGAGGGAGTGACTGCCTTTTACAGCATCTAGGCAGGAAGTAGTCATCAGGACACTCCCCCGGATCGACCTGTCAGTCAATTGCTGCAGGACCAATCAAGACGCCTTGGAGGCGTGGTTACTGCTCTGAACAGGGTATTTAACAGAGCTTCTTTCATTAGCTCATTGCCCTGTCGTGGTTCTAGTTTGTTCTAGTCACTCAGTGCTTGTGTATTCTATTATCCCTTTTGGTTTTGACCCGGCTTGTTTACCTTACTCTGCTTATCTCTGTTACCCTTGATTCGGCTTGTCTCTCGCTTACCTGTCTTCTGTTACCCTCGACCTCGGCTTGTCTTTGACCATTCTATACTGTACTACTTACGTTAGTCCGGCCATTCTAAGGTCCGGTATACGTATCTGGCTACTGTTTGTACTCTGCGTGTTGGATCCCTGTCCCGATCCTGACACACTCCTAGCAGTCAATCTCCAACAGCATACAGTGAATCCCCCCAAGAACGAGACAAGGCTCCGTGTTGAAGGTCAAGCAGTGGTCTCAGGTGCTGGGGCACCCAGCCTGGTTTTTATTACATGAGTACACATACAGGCCACACCCAGGGGGAGGCATAAAATAACCAATGACATAGATGTTACCTCCCACACATCCCCTCCCCTTAGTGTGACACATAATCCCATTATGCATACAGTTCAAAATATACTTTTACACAACTTTCATAACTTTAAAACCATACATCACATTCACATAAAAATACATATTCACAATCAATCCATTCGGGGGAACAACATACTCAAAAATTGCATGAATCAGACCAGGGGTTCAAAAGTTAGTAAAAGTATCTTTTGGGCCCTGGCTTGCAGCATGGCAAAATCTGGCTCAAACAGAAGAAAAACATCCCCACAATGCATCCCGGTTTCCTCCCTTCTGCCCTGGAGATAATTGGAGAAGTAATCCAATTATCCAGGACTAGAGGCAGACTCCATTAACCACATGGTTGCAAAACGACATAAAATACTTTAAAATACATAGAGTCACATTTTACACATAACACACAGACATTTCACATATCCCCAGATAGCTCAGGTCTGAGTGCACATTATTAGGTGAATGGCACTCAGACCAACCGAATACAGTTTAATCGCCATAGAGCCAAAGTCTTTAATCACACGAATAGGCTCCATGGCATAGCTATCTGGGTTACCACAGCTCACACAGGGCAAGTACCAAATGACCCCACTGTATTTAAAGGGCCAGAATGAGTGACATACACTCTGGTATGGCCGCATACTGTTTTTAAAGGGCCCAATCTCCCAGGGCCATAGTCCAAAGGCAGCAGGCGGGCAGCCAGGCTTCTCCAATGCAATGTGGCGAGATTGCTCTCGTCACATCTCTCCCCTTTTCCAAACAGACTAACAGGGTATCTGACCTCCTGCCGGTCAGTGCCCTTGTTAGTCCAGCAGCCCACCCACAAAACAGAAACAGCAGTACAGCCCACCCACAATAACTGGTTACTACACCTGGGTAGAGGAGAAATTTGTCCATGTCCAGGTGCCTCACCATGGCTGTGTGGGGGACTGGTAGGCTGCCTTGGTGGGTTGCTGAATGGGCAGAGACCAGCGGTACTCTGCCCTGATGCCAGCACTACCACGGGAGTAGTCTGGTTGAAGCCTGGTTGCTGGAGACCGACTGTCTCCCCTTTAGCTGCACTGCTCTGCTGCTGGAGACCGACTGTCTCCCCTTTAGTTACACAGCTCTGCTGCTGGAGACCGACTGTCTCCCCTTTGGCTTAACAGCCCTGTCGTGGGGGGGCAGGACCGACCATCCCTACCCCCTGTGTGGTAAGTGCAGAGACCACGGTCCCATCTGCACCGGTGGGGGGCTTACAGTCTCCCCCTGGTACCTTAAGCTGCCGCTGGGGAGAGGGGGTAACAGGCTCATCTCCCAATAGAACACTCTGCCGCTGGGGAAAGGAGACTGGGCTCTCTATTCCCTGCACATTACGGATCCGCCGCTGGGGAGAGGTGGTAGCAAGCTCCTCTCCCATACATACTTTCCGCCTTTGTGGAGGGAGACCGACTGTCTCTCCTCCCAATACAGTGTCCTGCTGCTGGGGAAAGGAGACTGGGCTCTCTATTCCCTGCTGGACACTCTGCCGCTGGGGAAAGGAGACTGGGCTCTCTATTCCCTGCACATCAATGATCCGCCGCTGGGGAGAGGTGGTAGCAAGCTCCTCTCCCATACATACTTTCCGCCTTTGTGGAGGGAGACCGACTGTCTCTCCTCCCAATACAGTGTCCGGCTGCTGGGGAAAGGAGACTGGGCTCTCTATTCCCTGCTCATCAATGATCCGCCGCTGGGGAGAGGTGGTAGCAAGCTCCTCTCCCATACATACTTCCATCCTCTGTGGAGGGAGACCGACTGTCTCTTCTCCCAATACAGTGTCCTGCTGCTGGGGAAAGGAGACTGGGCTCTCTATTCCCTGCTGGACACTCTGCCGCTGGGGAAAGGAGACTGGGCTCTCTATTCCCAAAAAATCACGCTGCTGCTGGGGGGTAGGACCAACTACCTCTGCCCCCTGTAACTCAGCCTGCCGCTGGGGAGGGAGGACGCTGCTCTCCTCTCCCTGCACTTCACACTGCCTTCCCGGCATATCACTCTGCTGTTGGGGGGTAGGACCAACTACCTCTGCCCCCTGTAACTCAGCCTGCCGCTGGGGAATGGAGACTGGGCTCCCAATTCCCTTCAGGACCGGTGGAGAGACCTCGGTCCCATCTCTACCGGCCACCTGGGGTTCTTCCCAGTAAATCTCCACAATATCTTCCCAGCGAAATGGGTCTGGATCTGGGTCTGTCACTTTACTGTCCTGCTGAGCCTTCCCAATGGAGTGGAAGAGATCTCGGTAGTCCTGCTCCAGTTCCCACTCCATGGTTGCTAGGTGAAGCAGGTCTTGCCCTACCTCATGGGGGTCATCCCAGTCATGCCTAGCCTCCCTTGTGTAGAAAATATCCTGAAGTCTGGTCTGCGCAGGGCTCCCGAAGTCCGTCTCTGCAAAGGACTCCCATAACAAGCCAGGACCATCAAACTCCTCTCCCTCTGGCTTGTCATGCTCGGCTGTCCAGGGTATATACTGTGCCATATACCACCAGAGTGCCTGGTAGGCATCTTCCAGCCAAATCTCCTGCCATACTCGGAGCTCCAATTCCTTCACCCATTCCTCCAGGGGCTGCTCTCCCAGGAAGGGCATCCGCAGGGCCACTTGCTTCTGCAACCGCTGCTCTTCACTGGGGAGACTCTCACCCCGCTGGTATTGTACATCCAGGGCCTGGTACCAGATGCTTTTCCTTAATGCATCCCGGCGATCCAGGTCCTCCTCCTCGTATAACACTGCTGGTTCCATTCTGTTGCTTTTAGAGTCGCTGTACTGGGACATGCGTTGCCCCCACTTCTAAATCCAAAGAAATGGTGTTTCCTGTAGCTGTCCTTCTGGCTGTAGGAACGATCCCGCCGCTTGCCACCAATTGTAACGGACCGTTTCAGCATATGAGGGGTTAAAATCCATTTAGGCGATAATCCCCTTTTCTCAGAAAGGCACAGCTACTGCAGAACATCAAAACTCACGGACTAGATACAGGCGAATGCATCAAACTCCCGAACTGCATACCAGGGAATAAGATAGCACTCCAAGCTGGAACCTCACGAATAGCTGCTAGCAGATGAATAGGAAAAGCAGACATCAGCTTACACTCCTAGCAGTCAATCTCCAACAGCATACAGTGAATCCCCCCAAGAACGAGACAAGGCTCCGTGTTGAAGGTCAAGCAGTGGTCTCAGGTGCTGGGGCACCCAGCCTGGTTTTTATTACATGAGTACACATACAGGCCACACCCAGGGGGAGGCATAAAATAACCAATGACATAGATGTTACCTCCCACACATCCCCTCCCCTTAGTGTGACACATAATCCCATTATGCATACAGTTCAAAATATACTTTTACACAACTTTCATAACTTTAAAACCATACATCACATTCACATAAAAATACATATTCACAATCAATCCATTCGGGGGAACAACATACTCAAAAATTGCATGAATCAGACCAGGGGTTCAAAAGTTAGTAAAAGTATCTTTTGGGCCGTGGCTTGCAGCATGGCAAAATCTGGCTCAAACAGAAGAAAAACATCCCCACAATGCATCCCGGTTTCCTCCCTTCTGCCCTGGAGATAATTGGAGAAGTAATCCAATTATCCAGGACTAGAGGCAGACTCCATTAACCACATGGTTGCAAAACGACATAAAACACTTTAAAATACATAAAGTCACATTTTACACATAACACACAGACATTTCACATATCCCCAGATAGTTTAATCGCCATAGAGCCAAAGTCTTTAATCACACGAATAGGCTCCATGGCATAGCTATCTGGGTTACCACAGCTCACACAGGGCAAGTACCAAATGACCCCACTGTATTTAAAGGGCCAGAATGAGTGACATACACTCTGGTATGGCCGCATACTGTTTTTAAAGGGCCCAATCTCCCAGGGCCATAGTCCAAAGGCAGCAGGCGGGCAGCCAGGCTTCTCCAATGCAATGTGGCGAGATTGCTCTCGTCACATCCCTAATGTCTTTTCTCATCAATTTCCTTACCGGATTGGGAATCCAATATGCTTGTTGCTGTAGAGCTATCTGTCTGGGTAGAGCCTGGTTGGAGAACATATCTGAAGCTGAATGACCTGTTCTTGCCCTTTAGCCCCCCGTGCTTTGCCTAACCACACTCCCTCTACTGACACTGGTTGACTTTCTTCCCCTAGCAGGTGGGGTAAGGTCAGGTACTCACTGTCTTTGGAGGCTAGGGCACATATCGCTGCCACTTGTCTTCTCTGTACAAATATGCCTTAAGCATATTTACATTGAAGGCCCTCCAGACCCTCTTGTAAATGCAACAAGCCACTACATAGGTGGTGTCACAGATTTGCTACACTATACGCTTCAGGGTACTATTAAACCACTGACATTGTTTATTGGCATGGGGGTGGTACAGACAGCTCAAAAGTTGCTTTACACCGCAGAGCTTCCTGAGCTGCTGGGTAAATTTGACAGTGAACTGGGTGCCCTGGTTGGAGACAATCACCTGGGGAAACCCCACTCAGAAGAATATGCAGATCAAAGCATTTGTTACTATGTTGCTGATGTTTGGGTAAGCTGTGGGTTAAGGAAGGAGGTTGGTGGAGATACCCAGACTGAGTACAGGAGCTTTGTTATACTGCCTATGCTCTCACAGTAATATACACCAGGGTAATTATTGTAACCTATGTTTTCAATCCATATCACATTCCCTACCATTACACCACAGATCATAGTAATTATAATTGCATCTAACTGTAGAACTGATGAAACCCCACCTATTGTTAGGACCTCAGATACCATAAGATCATAATTGGCCCTCAAGACCTATTTGTTTTTCCATATCTTCTACAATAAAGTATTTATATAGCCATCATAAATGCATTGTGGATATTTTTTTCCTTTTCAAAGTCCTAAAGAATAAAAGTATGTTGTCAGCCAACACATACAACTGAACATCCCTAGCATGCAGGAATAATTCTACTTACTACAAAAATTAGGTTTAGCTCAAACCCACTGTGATGCCTAACTGAAAGATGAAGATTCAATATTTTATTTTATAGTCAATATTTTATTAACTTGCTCCTGAAAGCAGCAACAAAAAATCCAATCACATTGTACATTAAACAAACAAAAACTGTATAAAATGTGCTGCCGTCAACCAATCACATCTCTGCATGATCCATATAAGTTCCTTCTTTATAATATCCATCCATCTTTCTTTAAAAAGATGACGTGGAACAGTAAATATTCATGTTCACCTGAGAATGCCCGCAATATATTTGATTTATTAGAGTAGAAGATGTCTTATTTAAATTACAATAATTTAGAGAGAGAAAAAAAAACAACTTAACCAGAAATTGCATTTGGGAGGGATATGGTAGAACTATTGGTCCTAGCCTGTTTTAAAACCATCTTGACATTACCGCACTTACTAAGAAGATTTCTTTTATAATACTTGTTTAAATCCAAACAAGCTGCTCTTAATATAAGCATAAGTCTAGGCATTCATTTATATAATTACCTTGTCAAGACATAAAATATTAGGGAATATGAGCTTTATGAAAATGTATGTTTTTATTCATTAAACACCATCTTGTAATGAACTGAACACCTGAATTGCAAAATGTAAGATAAAATAGCCACATTGTCACCGTAGCAGAGTTGGAGATCATTTTTCTTTTTTCAAATGATCTTATATTTTATCTTTTTCAATTTAGTTTTCAAATTAGATTTCATGTTTCATTAGTAAAAACAAAATTGAGAATATTAAATATACTTAAGATCAATAGCCATTTGTTGCAACCCTGTAAGAATTTAGCACATGTGGTTTTTAGCTGTTCTTAAAGAAAAACTACATTGACCGATGTGCCATTCATAGGATTGCATTATTATTTAACAATTATGTCTGAAGTGTGTTTTAATACTGGACCAAATAATAGTCCACTGTGATGAATATTGTTTGAGTAACTATTTATCTGGTCAAGAATAAAAAAAAAATTGTAAAAGATTAAAGGGGTCACCTAAGCACCATGGGGTGCAATATCAGTTTCAGGCTGTCAACAGTTTTGACCAAGAACCAGAGATTGTCGCATACAGTCTTATAGCACTAGAAGCACTATAACCACTTTCAGTAGGTATTGGAGCATAATTAGGTGTTGACAAACTTTTATATCCAGTTTCTTTCATTATTTATCTAGTTTAAAATGTTTTCCTACCTGCATCTCATTGATTTGAAAGGGCATAGCAATTAATTTTGATTAAACTAGAAGCCTTTCAACCTTCATGAATACAAATAATTGAGGACTATCCTTTACTCCTTCACTGCCAAAACTGTGTATAAACATATCTAGTTTAGGGTTTTTTTGTTTTTATTTCTTCCAAATTAAGGGGAAAGTACAGTTAGTCTTCCAATTACATCTGTTATTCTTTTTCACTTGTTGTTTTTATTAAATATCATTACATTTAATGAAACATAGTAGTATTTCTTTAAATGGTGTTAACCTTGCTGTTATCTGGCCAAATGCTGCTCAGCTTAATTGAATATGGCTGCAGGTTTATACAGAGAAATTGCTGCAGCAGGCAAGTTAGGGTGAGCACCAGTTGGTCACACATCAGTAGACTCTGAAACAACATGGTTGCCCAGCTAGATTTAAACAAAAATATATATTTTTTTCAAAAACAATCCAATATTCTACATTTAAAAGAAATAGAATGCTTCACTAAATGTAATAAACTTAAAAAAAAAAATGAGAAGGGAAAATATTCCCATCCATCCTTTAAGACCCAACCTTCCTTTATACTCTAGGAATGACTCACATTGAAAAGAAACTGTTTCTAAGAGGGCTTCATTCTGGCATTTTGAACATCCCACACAGTAATAAATAAATGAATCAAAAGAAACAAAAAAAATAAATAAATAAAAAATAATACAAAGGACAGAAACATGTTCACAATTTTCTATATTCTGTCTATATTATGTCACTCACAGTATGGGATATGATGCACATTGTTATAGAACTTTGCAATATCCTGTATTTTATAAATGTATGGTTTAACTGTACTTGGTGGGTGTGTCGATATTATGCTGAAATACATACATTTTATATACTATAGCAAATTTGTTTTGTAAGCTATATTGCCCATAATTCCTTCACGGTCTTTACAAATGCCACACGGAGAGCATGTTACCATTTTATTTATTTTTAAAATACATAAAATTGGCTTCCATGGAAACTTTTCTACTTAATTATCAGATATATGCTTACTTCTAATAACATAATCTGTGGGAAGTGATACAAGATAATAGATTTAAAATGATAAATCTCTACAGCATTTTACTCTACCAATATTTCTATAGAAAATGAATGGGGAAAAAAAAATTATTCAAAAAATATATGTATTTTTATGTTTCTCTGAGCTGCAATGTATTTTTAGTTCCAAGTATGCCGAGGAATCATTAACTACTGTGGAATCCGTAAAACTTGACACCAATTGCCATGTTATATGGTGTCACTGAAAGTCATTTGCACAACTTATTTGAAACACAGAACACATTGCTAGAACACAAAGTATTTGGAAAAATAAAGATGTTGTACACATATTGCAGTTGAATGGCACAAATATTTTTTTTTTTTAATTTATTTAAGACCATATTAGGAGAACTGAATTGCAGTGGTGTCACATCAAGACATTTATATGATGGTCATATCATCCATACTAATTGTCCTTTTCACAAAATATTACCAGTATGACTGACACAAAATTACAAGACAAAAAAGGGATGGAGAATTCTCTCAAAGTAATGCTTTTAAGATCTGTTATTACAGTAAGAAATCCAAGGATTACCCAATAAATGGAGAGCCCGGACCAGCTCAGACAATTTTTCCATTCACAGTTTCATTTATTTTCCCTTTGACCCAAGATAGAGTTAGGGGAGCAGATACCATGATTAGTATGCTGCAACAGTTTTCCTTCCAGCTTCAATAATACTTTCTTATTCCTTGCTTAGTTTGTCCATAGGATGGGAGAGCAGAAATCCCCTAGTGTTAACATTTTATTCTTGATGCCTGTTAACAAAAATACAGTAGAATTTATCGGGTGCAGATACCATGATAAATATGAAGAGTCTTCCCAGCTATATGGACACCAGTTTATGAAGCATTTCTTGAGATCTGTATGATTTGATAGTCAAGCCAGTAGCTAGTGTTACTTAGAACTTGTTTGTGGGTTAGTTTTGTGGTTACATTCTAGCCTACGAATAGAAGCCTGTTGTAAGGACATATCCACTAACTAGTACTTTCTTAAAGGACCACTATAGGCACCCAGACCACTTTAGCTCAATGAAGTGGTCTGGGTGCCAGATCCATCTATCGTTAACCCTGCAGCTGTAAACATAGCAGTTTCAGAGAAAGTGCTATTTTTACATAAGGGTTAATCCAACCTCTAGTGGCTGTCTCATTGACAGCCGCTAGAGGCACTTCCGCGTTTCTCACTGTGATTTTCACAGTGAGAAGATGCAAACGTCCACAGGAAAGCATTGAGAAATGCTTTCCTATGGACCGATTGAATGCGCACGCGGCTCTTGCCGTGCATGCGCATTCAGCGGATGACGTCGGAAGAGGGAGGAGAGTTCCAAGCGCGGAGGGAGCCGAGTGCTGGATAAAGGTAAGAAACCCCTTTCTCCCCCTTCAGCCTGGCGGGAGGGGGACCTAGAGGGTGGGGGAGACCCAAAGACCCTATAGAGCCAGGAAAGCAAGTTTGTTTTCCTGGCACTATAGTGGTCCTTTAAATGAGTGTAAATCTTAATCAGGTGGCCTGCAATTACTGCCTCATTAGCAAACCAGAGCCTAACTTCACTTCAACAAAGTCTAGACAATAGGTCGGGAGTTTGGGGTGATTATAAATGAAAACAATAAAGGAACCTTCTCCATACAACACACAAACTCCTCTTCTAAGTCCGATCCACCTTCAATGAAGTCACCAAGACAGATGACTTTTGTCCAATAATATACTTTTCGTAGACCATCACTTAGGACACATAAGGCAATTACCGCAATCCTTTAAGACAAACATTGAAGTTCAGTATATACAAAGCATTTAGCATCTGTGTACTTTGCATATTGCCGCTGGACGTCAAATTAATTCAGTAATTGATAGACTTGTGAAAAAAACATTTTTCAGCTGATTCGTGTGAATAAAATTCCTGGTAATTTTTTAACCAATCGGCTCAAAATCATTTGTATTTGGATGAATCGAGCGAATTGCTAGAATTGTATTAACGTAATAATAATGTCACAGTGCAAAGACTACATTGACTATTAGACATGTGCAATTCGTTTCGGGACGAATATGAATTCGGACGAATTTCGGGCAATTCGGACATTTAGTACTTCCGAATGTCCAAATAGCCGAATTGCCGAAGTGCCGAATTGCCTGAAGTGCCGAATTTCCGAGGTCCCGAAGTGTCGAAGTGCGAAGCGCCGAAGTTCCGAAGCACAGTATTGCCTAAGTACTAATATACTTACCCAGTGGAAAAAGAAGAATGTTACACTGTATACAATTTTAAATAAAAAGTATTCACACGTAGCCAGGATTCAGCTGTAAGCATTTGCAACACTTACAACAATCAAGTAACATACATTCAGATAAAATGTAAGTTACTTAGCCTGTCAATGGAATGACAGGAATGAATAAGTAGATAACTCCATAATTCCCACGGTATTAGGGAGCTATCTACTAAAAGGCTGAAAGACCTAAATTGGTCTTTCAGACAAATTTACTAATAGTAAGTAAAGATTACTTAGTATTAGTAAATTATGCCCCTACTCGCTATACCGCGAGTAGGGGCATGTCTATTAAACAGTGCGGTGGGTGGGGGCCCTAAATACTAATTGGGGGGGACCTAATGTCCTCCCCCCTGGCCCCCACCCCTGACCGGCGGGTGGGGGCCCTAAATAAAAAAATTAACCTCCCCTCCCCCAGGTGACTAGAGGTCCCCAAACCCCTAGTCACCCCCCTCCCCAAAAAAATTAACCCCTACCTACCCCCTCACCCTAAAAATAATGAGGGGGGACCATTTAACTAAGTACCTGTAAAAAAAGGGGGGGTATTTTTTTATTTAGGGCCCCCACCCGGCGCTCAGGGGTGGGGGCCAGGGGGGAGGACATTAGGTACCCCCCCGTAATTAGTATTAAAGGACCCCACCCACCGCTTAAGGGTGAGGGCCAGGGGGAGGACAGTAGGTCCCCCCCAATTCTAATTTAGGGCCCCCACCCACCACTCAGGGGTGGGGGCCAGGGGGAAGACATTAGGTCCCCCCCTAATTAATATTTAGGGCCCCCACCCACCGCTCAGGGGTGGGGGCCAGGGGGAAGGACATTAGGTCCCCCCTCATTCTAATTTAGGGCCCCCACCCACCACTCAGGGGTGGGGGCCAGGGGGGAGGACATTAGGCCCCCCCTAATTAGTATTAAGGGCCCCCACCCACCGCTTAGGGGTGGGGGCCAGGGGGAGGACATTAGGTCCCCCCCTCATTCTAATTTAGGGCCCCCACCCACCACTCAGGGGTGGGGGCCAGGGGGAGGACATTAGGTCCCCCCTAATTAGTATTTAGGGCCCCCACCCAACGCTCAGGGGTGGGGGCCGGGGGGGAGGACATTAGGCCCCCCTAATTATTATTTAGGGCCCCCACCCACCGCTCAGGGGTGGGGGTCAGGGGAGAGGACATTAGGTCCTCCCCTCATTCTAATTTCGGGCCCCCACCCACCGCTCAGAGGTGGGGGCCAGGGGGGAGGAGATTAGGTCCCCCCCTAATTAGTATTTAGGGCCCCTACCAACCGCTCAGGGGTGGGGGCCAGGGGAGAGGACATTAGGTCCCCCCATTATTTTACTTTAGTGCCCCCACCCGCTGCTCAGGGGTGGGGGCTGGGGGGGCAATAGGTCCCCCCTTATTCTAATTTAGGGCCCCCACCCACCATTCTGGGGTTGGGGCCCGGGAGAGGGTACCCTTTTGGTTTTTTTTGTTTTTTTTTAAAGTGAGCAGCCATAGGATGCTCGCTGTTTACTAGACATGCCCCAACTGGCGGTATAGCGAGTAGGGGCATAATTTACTAATACTAAGTAATCTTTACTTAGTATTGGTAAATTTGGCTGAAAGACCAACTTAGGTCGTTCAGCCTTTTGGTAGATAACTCCCTAATACCGTGGGAATTAGGGAGTTATCTACCAAGCGGCTGCAAGAGAAGTTCCGAAATTCTGAAGTGCCGAAGTTGCTGAAGTTCCGAAGTGTCGAAGTCCCGAATTTCGGAATGCCGAACCGAATCGAAAATTTTTCCCATGCACATGCCTATTGACTATACTAACTAAGGCACCTGTATATAATAGAATATATGTAATAAAATATCAAGCTGCTATTTCATTTGGCAAACATGCCCTTGTTAATGGACACCTGCCTGTGTGCTGCTCCTTATCAAGGCATGACTCAGTGACCATGCAGTCTGTCTGCACGGGGGTGGGTGACTTCATATATTATTTTTCCCTGTTCCTGTAAAAGGTGTCGAAAATTTATAACAATGCAAACACAGCTGTGTGGGAGCAAAAAGGAAGCTTGCTTTTATCGTTCTTGTAATTAATTTAAAGGTGTAGTGAGCCCAGTGTACATATGAGGACAGGAGCAAAAGCAAACCTCTACTGCTCATTCGTGCACTGGATTATGGGGCAAAGAGTTTAGTGGATATTTTAAAGGCTTACTCCAGGGCTACCCAAAAGATAGATCTTCAGATCCAACTATAACTACCATGATGCTTTGCATGGCTTTAGAATGACAAAGCATCATGGAAGCTGTAGTTTTAAAACATCTGAAGATCTACCTTTTGGGCATCGGTAGCTTACTCCAAGCATCATAACCACGACAGCCCACTAGTACCCTGTCCCCCAGTAATGGAGCAAACCATTCTTGCAATCCCTTCAGGGCACCTGATATCCTGTGGAGTTGGCTTACAGCATGCGGCTGTCACGTATTCACCCGCTTATAAAAATGTGGTTAATGGCATTTACTGTCCACACAGGAAAAGTTGTGCCGAGCAGCAACCAAATCCACAGAAGGGTTAATGCTGAGCAGCAATTATGCTAATGGAAACCTGGTAACTGCCATTGGGGTCAAAGGCCGATTACAGCCTATCAGATATAGAGGAGGGTTATTTAGGCCCAGTTCTCATCCTGCTCAGTGCCCTGTTGTGGTTTCCCTTGTGGTTGTCCGAGAGCGCGTTATTAATTCTGGTTATATGACTTTGGCATTGTTGTTTTTGACTTCCCTGTTTTCTGGCATCCCTGACCCCTGGCTTTTCCTTGTCGTTGCATCTCTTTCTGTTTCCCTTGACCACGGCTATTCCTAACTATTCTTTGGTACGTTATTATGGCAATTCGAAGGTCCGGTATACGTTACCTATCAGTCCTCTGTGTTACACAATTCTACGTGCTGGATCATTCTGTAATCCTGACAGCGGCTTTGGCTGAGAGCATCAGCTGACTGGTCTCAGCCAATGAATGAGGGCCTGATATAGAATTGATATTAGTCAGCCTGGAACTCTTGCCGATGATGGTCCAATGATGCAGAGGGATTAATCTTCTGTATGCACAGCGTTTCATAGCTGAAGTAGTCATGATACATGGTATAACTTTTTAAATTAATTTCGTGTTAAAGGAAAAGACACAAGACAGCTGTGGGATTTAAACCATAACCGTGTATGTTGAAGAAAATTTTTACAATTTCAATTTGAAAATGTTTTTTAAGTAACCTTTTCAAGGGATTGAAAAAGCATCATGCTTCACTGAAGAGAATTTAGGACATTTAAGATTTGTTGTCAGATTGTGTTTATTCAATGGTATTTTATCATTGCCTGACACAGACCTCATTTCCTGCTTTTGGAATGCAACAAAACATAGGAAATTAATTATTTCAGCAGCGTTAAACAGAGTCAAAATGTATGTTTTCATTTATGCATTTAATGTTATAGTATTGTGCAATGTGATATCTGAATCCTACTTCATATAGGTACTTTCACCTGACAGAACTATCTAGTGAAGGCCTCATCTAAATTAGAGCCGATTGTCTTTATTGGGAGTTTATTGGCTCCCGGGAAGCCATTCATTTGTTTACATTGATTAAATAGATGCTGTTAAAGGCTTATTAACCCCTTAAGGACTGAGCCAAATGTACACATTGTGATCAAAACAAAACCTGGAATTAGCGCCATATATGTCTGTTTAACTGTAATTCACCTCTTTCATATTAAGTGCACCCACACTTATTATATATCATTTTATTCAGGGGAAACATGGCTTTCATTTAACATCTAATATTTATCTATAAAACATAATTTAATATGAATAAAATATAAAAAAAATTGGAGAAAATAAAACATTTTATTTTTTTTTAGTTCTAAATGTCATTTAGCTGTGAATGTCATAATTCTGTTTGATTTTACTGCAATAAAATACACATATTTGTATTCAGCGATGTCTCACATGTAAAACAGTACCCCCTATGTACAGGTTTTATGGAGTTTTGGAAAGTTACAGGGTCAAATATAGCATGTTACATTTTTCAGTTTTTTCACGTTGAAATTCGCCAGATTGGTTACATTGCCTTTGAGACAGTATGGTAGCCCATGAATAAGAATTACCCACATGATGGCATACCATTTGTAATAGTAGACAACCCAAGGTATTGCAAATCGCATATGTCTAGTCTTTTTTAGTAGCCACTTGGTCACAAACACTGGCCAAAGTTAGTGTTAATATTTGTTTGTGTGTGAAAAATGCATAAAAACTAATTTGAACGCCAATTTTGGCCAGTGTTTGTGTTTCTAAAAAAGACTGGACATACCCCATTTGCAATACCCTGGGTTGTCTACTATTGCAAATGGTATGCCATTACAAAGTTACAGAGTTAAATATAGTGCTAGCAAATTAAATTCCCTGGAATTTTGTCCGGGTGTGTCAGGCAGGTCCAGCAAATTGTAATTAATAAAATGACCTAATTATGTAACATTATAACATAAATATATAAGTAGAATTATTATATATTTGTTTATTTAAATTTTTTTACTTTTATTGGTAGCACTATGCACTAGCTTTAGTTAATTTAAGTGTGTTTTGTTTATTCTAGTTGAGGAAGGGACAGAGGTTCAGGTAGGCATTCGTGGTTTATCCACAGTGCCGAGGTATAATAGGGACAACCTTTATTTTAGCATTGGGATTTTGGGGGATTTTAAGAGGGGTTCTCCTTCTAAATAATTTAATTAACCTCTCCTCCCCCCCCCCCCCCCTCTCTTTTTTTTACCTTTGTATGTTACTGTTCCTCTGGATAGGCAGCTCGGCATTTTAAGCTTTTTAGCTGATCTTATATACAGTTTTTTCTGTGCCTATATGCCTTCTACTATTTGTCTCTAATATAGACATTTAGATTGTTTTCTAGCCTTTACCTTCCTCTTATTCGTTTATTTTATATACTATTTCCTTTAGGTTTATTAAGGGTTCCTTTTTTAACAAGTTATTCTCTGATTGGACTTTTTAGTCCACTTTCTCTCAATTTGTTTATTTTATATGTGTAGATAGATAGATAGATAGATAGATAGATAGATAGATAGATTAGCAATAAATGTAGCTGCACTCCCTGTTGGAGATAAAAATCTTCAATGCTTTATTTCTTTTATTAAAATTAGATCGACGTTTCAGTCCAACTTGTGGACTTTCCTCAGGATCAATTTTTATCTTCAACCGTGATATATACGTATATACTTATGTATACAGATATACATATTTCGTTCTATGTGTATTTTGATATCAGTGTGTGTATATATATATATATCTCAAAATACAGTTAGAACGAAATTACACATATATATTTTAATTGTTTTTTTTAATTATTTGTTTACGTACTTACATATTTATTTATTTTATATTATATATAAATATATAATAATTTTATATATATATATATATATATATATATAAGTTTTTATATATTAATATTAAAATACACTTAGACAGTGTGTGTGTGTGTGTATATATATATATATATATATATATATATATATATATATATATATATATTTTATATATATTTTATTTAACTTTTTACAGGCAGCAGGAGGACTACCTGCCATTACAGGTATTCTCCCTGCTGGCACTGCTGTGGACGGCTATTCCGTCCATATTATCGTGAGGTCCAGGAGGGCCGGAACGGCAGCAGGGGGACTCCCTGGCATGGCAGGTGAGTCCCCCCACCGCGATCGGCGGCGTGGGATCGCCAGTGAGCGGGTAAGTACATAGGACGGCGGTGACGCCTGCCGTCCTTAAGGGGTTAAGGTCGATAACTTACGCTTCTACAATCAAAACTAAAGAAACCAATATATATATATATACACATTCATTGAAAACATCATGTGAGACAAATGTGTAACTAGAAACCATAGGGCCCCAGTAAGAAAATTGCTCTCGTCCCGCCCCCCCCCACCCATTGATGTCTCATTCTCCTCCTCCCCAGCTCCTCCATGTGTCTCATTCCCTTCCCCTAGCCTCTCCATGTGTCTCATTTTCCCCATGTGTCTCATTCCCTCCCCCCAGGTGTCTAATTTCCCCCAAAAGCCCCTCCACACAATCTGACACACATTGCAGCCACCTGTTAGCTTACCTTTTGGGGTCTGGGCTGAGGCTGATGGTAGTGAGCATGTAGCTGCTCACTCCAGCCTCTCCGTACTGTGGTGCTGCTGCCTCCTCCCTCCCATGCAGCTGTCTCTTTAGCTGGGAGAAAGTGACTGGCAGAAACTGCAGGGGCCGGTCAAGCTCTTAAAGGGCCAGGCACCTGACCAGGTGGGTGGGGGGCAGTTATTGAGGGCATTTTAACATTTGTAATTAAATTAAACACACACACACTCTGACATATATTGTATGTCAGATTGTGTGTATGAGTTTTTTTGTGTGCGGGTGTAAGGGAGCCTCTCGAACCTACCGGGAGACTTGGGATGTCTGGACTTGTGACTATATAGACAAACTGAAGAAAAAAATGTTACCTGCACTCTTCTCAGATCCCTATGCATATTTAAATAAATTTAGGTTATTTAGTAACTCCAATGGCCATTAGATGAAAGCCCACCTGCCACATCAAGGCAAACCTCTTAGGTGGGTCCTACACTGACTACTCACCTTGTTTCGTTAATCTTCAGGCAAAGATATCTCTAATAAGACAGAGAGGGGTATTTTTCTAAACCCCTACATACTTATTAACCCTCAATAGGGAACACGTGAGGTGGGCGGCAGCTTTGATAACATAGCTGTGTGATACGAAAGTTAATACAAATACACAAAAACAAGTCCTGCGCTCAAACTCCGACTACTCTTGGCGGTAGCAATGACCATAGTACACAACAGCCCCTATACATAAAGTATTTTTTAAATACAGTTTTTATTGTATGTATTGGGGCTGTTGCCTGAAGCTCAGGGAAGCAAGGTGAATAGTCATTGTAGGACCCACCCAAGATGTTTGCCTTGACGTGCCAGGTGGGCATTCCTTCTAATGGCCATTGGAATAACTAAATAACCTCCTTTTTTAAAAAATATTCATAGGAATTTGGGAAGAGAGCAGGTAACTTTTTTCTTAGTTTTTTTACTGTATGTATTGGGGCTGTTGTGTACTATGGTCATTGCTGCCACCCAAGAGTAGTGAATGTTTGAGCGCAGGACTTGTTTTTTGTATCACAGAGCTAAGTTACAATGCTGCAACCCACCCCATGTGTTCCCTATTACTTATTTTTGTGTATGTAGATAAACAAACTGATTTAACTCCTAAGTAGCAGAGACTGCCCAGGCATGTCTTTATACCAAAACAGTATTTTATACACGGACCCCCAGCATGGGGTCCCCATTCAACCCAGAGTAAGCCCGCCATGGTGCCTTTGTGTCTGGGAGATAATGGAGTTAGTCCTCACTTAAGCCAATTATCTCCCGGATACAAAAGACAACATAAAATGCACCCAAAACACACGAAAACAAGCAGGAACCCTAACACATCATACATTCCCGGATAGCTCTGATCCGAGTGCCCAAGTTGGCAGAATAGCGCCCGGATCCATGAAAACCAGACAAATTGGCAACGGGATAAAAACTGACTGCCCGTTAGCAAAGTTTATGCCGAAATTCGTTTCAGAGTGAATATCTCTTCGGCAGGTCACATAACAGGAGCTCCGGCAGCCAAAAGGGCGCCTCTCCCTTGCTCTCAGGGAGCGATTGTTCTTTTCTGCCCATAGCACCTCCCCTATAAACAGTGTTATATTGTAATATTTGTGTGACTTGATGTTTAAACTCCTTCAGTTGCAAGGTTAGGCAAATCCCTAGTCATGTTGTGGGCTTTGAAAGGTTTAATTAAAGTGATTCCGTAGCTAGGCAGAAAAACTTAAAGGCCGACTGAGTATAACAGGGATTGAAAGTCAGCAATAGCTCAATAGATACTTGTTACCAATGTCCGCTTTCCGTATACTCCTGTTAGAAGTGAAAAACCCTTTTAACCCCTTAAGGACACATGACACGTGTGACATGTCATGATTCCCTTTTATTCCAGAAGTTTGGTCCCTAAGGGGTTAAAAGCACAGTAACTGTTACTGTTGGCATATTGAGAACTACAACCAGAAGGTTTGATGCTATAAAGAGTAATTTTTAATCAGTTTCTTTTGTGAATGAAAGTGCTCTTTTATAGTCATTCGATCAAGTGGAGGAAAATCAATTTCAAGAGCAGAAATTTAATGCAAATAAATTTGACATAACCTATTGCTCAGTAAATCGAAAAAAAACCATCTGTAAGAGTTCAGTGACTCTGCATTCTTCGTGAGAATGTTGGTTAACGTTTTCTATGCCTTAAGAACCCACCTCCATGTTCTTTAACCCAGAACAATGCACAAAATCCACATTCTTCTGGCTAATCAATATATGTATGTTTGGAAAAGTAATTGAAAGCTATAGGTTCAGGTATAGAATTGTAAGAATAAAACCGGAAAGATTGTAATTAAAAAGGGGAACAAAAATGAACCCCAAAAATGTGTTCTTTATAAAGATGGCCAAAAAATATGTTCTACAACAGTTAGGGGCAACCCAATTCTTGAAGATGTCTGCTTTGAATTGTGTACACCAGTTTGATGTTTGTTTATATACTGGTTTTTTTGTGTGTTTTTTTTTTTTTTGTCCCTTTATTTTTGTTGTGCATGGAATAACAATAAGTTTGTACAGCCACAACAGCAATCGCAAGCATACCGTCAACAGGTATTATAAACAGGACATGGCATATAGATTAACTGCACATTTTTGGGGTTATGGTAGTGGGAGAAATATACAGTGGTAAGACAAAACAGGTTATAGGAATCAGGCTATACTGACTGTCTGCGGGAATGCTACCAACTAAAGTAAACGATTGTATTACATGCTAGGCAAATGTAAAAAATTCACGGTTTTACATGAACAAGCTTAGACATATGGCAGCTGTTTAATACTGGTGGCATCGCTTCTTGAGATGGTACTGCACTATATTTTAAATTAAATTAATAAAACATGCTCATGCTTGGATCACACATTTGCACTTCTTCTGTATGGGGCTACAACGGGTTTCACCTCTGTTTGGCAATTAAACATTGTGATTATTTGACACATTGTCCTGATGAAAGTACCTGCAGGTTTCTTTACTAAAGTGAGATTTCAAAGTCGATTTCAAATTCAAAGGAACACTGAAGTGTTAGGATGCCCCTTGTAATTTAGGTCTAATACCTGTTGTAATTTAGGTCCCCTGTATGTAAATATAACAAAATAAATCAATAAATAAAACAAATTACTCACCCTTTTTCCAGCGGTGAGCCTTTCTTGGCACTGCCGTGACCTTCTCCAAATAGAGGAGCACTGGGCACCTTAGGCACATGCACTGCCCTCACCGCGATGCACGCAAGATTCTACCATAGAGAATAATTGAATACAATAATTCTCTATGGCTGACTGTGATGGCACTGCTCAATTGATGTACCGGAATGTGAAAACCAGGAAGTTAGATTCACGGCTCTCATACCCAGACTGCTTGAAGGCGTGGCTTGAAGCCCTGCTTCTAAGCCCTCTAGTTTACTACAGGATTCTAGGGAGTAGGTGAGAGGGGAGCAGGACTGTGGGGACAGAGGCACTATGACAACTTCATTAAAATCCAGAATCACTTCAAGATCAAAAGAGCCAAACTGGAAAAAAGCAAGTCCCCTTTGCTTCCAATTTAGTTATTTTGCCCTTATTTTAAAATCCACTTAGAATTTTCGTTTTAATGAATAACAGTGTATGTATATTTGAATATAATTTCAGACTAGAAATCTAAGTTCCAACTGTAGTTATATGCCCTTACCAGCTCAGTGCAGGACCCTAACTAGATGAATATCTTCAAATAAAAAAAGATAATTTGAAGTAAATACTATGCTGTCTTGAATAAAGCAGCTATTGGGTTATTTGAGAAAATCCAACAGGAGCTGTCCTTACTTGTGGGGAAAAAAAAAGAACATAAAATACACAGAACAAAGCTTTCCACTGACAGCATAAGAAAAATAAAGTTTGCCTGATGCCCTGTCAGGCCTTGTAATACAAAGTAAATATATCAACCGGCAAATCTATTTTTTTTTTTTTTTTTTTTATTAAGTTCAACATTGCGATATTTCTTCAGGACAGTTAAGCATAAAATACTGCTTAGATTTATATTTATAGAAATAATTAAAAGTTGTTCCCGTTCATGGTGTTAAGTAGTTGGCGTGCTCGGTGCGCAGGTGCATTATTTCACCTCTGACAGATAATGTCTGAGCCCTCAAAGTGAGCAGTGGTTGCTGTGGATACCAACAATATCAAACAAGATGCTATTTGTTCATCCTGCAGTTAGATGCTAATATAATATAGAGTGATTGATAAAAGGTTACAGTCATGTAACTGTAGCCCTATTATATAAATAAAGTACATTAAAGGGAAAATACAAAGTTAGATTTGTGCCCAATGCTCGTGCTGAGGTCTATATATCTGTTGCCATGGTATCCATTAAAGTTCTAGATGGTGAGCTTACAATGTAATTAAACAAATGCATTTCTTCAACATATGAGCTATTTAACCCCTTAAGGACCAAACTTCTGGATTAAAAGGGAATCAAGACATGTCACACATGTCATGTGTCCTTAAGGGGTTAACGAAAGTGACTTGTGCAATATTAATGTGCCCATATATTACTAAAAACAAGAGCCCCAAGTGCAAAAAAATATTCAAAACTGTACTATTCCTTGAATAGCCCTATGAGAGTACCAAAACATGTTTTAAAATTCCATTATCTTGCTAAAAATGGTCCCAAAAATGGGACTCAATTTAAACGACATTCTGGGGTATTATTATGCTATAACTATCTTGATAATATATATATTTTAAAACATTTAAAACTCTCATATGAACAGATTTTTCACAAATATTCAAAATTAAGTATAAACTCTCTCTCTCTCCCCCCCCCCCCCCCCCCAATAAAAAAAAGGAAGAAGAATTTCTCATTCTATCCCTTTGGATAAACAGTTCATGTGTCTAATAAATATTTCTTTGCAGTAATTGTAACGATCAGTTCCCTCCTCTTTGAGGAAACTGTGCATCTTCAACTGTAAATTTGACAGATGGCAGTGGATGTTGTATCTCCAAAAATATTTCACCTCTGCTTTATCAGATTTTTCAATGCGGCAGGCTGTGCGTCTAATGGATGTATGTTCTCGTTTATGTTCATATGAAGCCAAATCAGTTTTTATAACATAGACACAACCCTTATGTGCAGGATACTCCAAAATTCCATACCTGTGTACTTGATCTGTTCAGACCACCAGGTGCAGTAAATTTATATTCCCTTTATGACACATCGTAGATAGCTTTTGAAATGTTGGAGGTAGTGTATTATCTTTTGCCAAAAATATGCCTTAATGGCAATCATTAGCTATTGGGTTACTGAATTATATATAGTGGGAAAACTTGTAAAAAAATAATTCATTGTATGTATATATACTCCCCTATTTAACTTTCCCTAAATCACCAAACCCACCTTTTCCCTTCGTATAGTGGCAGTACTCACAAGTGGGATGTTCCTTCCGGTGTTGGACAAGAAGCTCCCCCTTCTTTGAATATTATAGCTGTGCTCCGCCTGCTGCCTCCATATAACCTGCAAGATTGAATCACCCGCCAGTTCTTCTTGTCCCGGCAACGGGACGGACAGGTTCCCCAGTTCAGGTGGAGAAGGTGCGATCAGCACAGGCTGCTGATCGGGGAGGTAATTGCCCGATGGTTCCCCGGGTGGGAACTGAGTGGCGCAGTACTTCCGGTCTAGCGTTACGGAACGCGACCGGGTACTTCCCTTTTGTGGCTGCTAAGATGAGTTCCCGGGCGGTCCTCCTCGATTGCTTTTCGCATGCGCACAGTGGTGGAACGCACGCCGGGAGGCGTTGCGTTCCACCGAACACGGAATCACGCAACTGCGCATGCGCGAAACCGGGGTTTTGGTGCCAAATTTAAAATTTACATTTTTTTTTTTGCTATATAAACTGTGCAGAACCTTTCTGACCCCAAGGGTGGGTGTACAGCTCTGGTTCTCCGTGTCACCAGCCCTCCTACACGGACATTAGGTGATTTAAGGTGAGATTTTATGAATCTCTCCTTTCATTCATCTATTATTATGCATGCGTCTATTTCTATTTCTAATTCTATTGAATCATTTTTGTTTGATCCACAGATATGTCCAGTCCTATTCCCCCGGACAAAGCGGATAAGGACAAGATGTCAGCATCTGTCCCTAAAAAAGCCACAAGCAAATCTAAGCACTTATGTTGTCTGGAATGTGCTGTACCTCTGCCTGACGGATGTCGCAAAAAGACGTGTAATCAGTGCTCTGCGGAATTGCTAGAGAAAGCTAAGCAGACTGATATGGCATCCTTCCTGGGCTGGTTTCAGGAAAATTTGTCCCAGACGTTTGAGTCTTTTAAAGATTCTGTGAAGCAAGAACCGGCTATACAAGAGAAGCCTAAGAAACGTAGAAGGAATAGATCTCCTTCGGTGTCTGACGTTTCTTCAGGAGAATGCTCTATTTCTTCGCCTTCGGATATTTCCAGCCTAGCTTCCAGTGTGGAGGAGGGCTTCCCACCAGAAGAGCTGAAAAAAATTATTAAGGAAGTAACATCAGCTGTACAAGAAACGGAACCTACCAAGGGTAAGGTTAAAGGTTTCCCGATGTCACCTAAAATCTTGGATCTCCTTCATAGAGAATGGAAGAATCCTGAAAGACGTGCATTTATTTCTAAACAATTTAAACTGCTGTTCAAACTACAGTCGGAAGAAAAGTGGGAAGATCTTCCTAAAGTAGATATTCAGATTGCCCAGCTATCTAAGAAAACCACTATACCCATTGGCGAAGTCTCAGGACTTAAAGACCCAATGGATAAACGGGCCGAAACTTCATGTAGAAGAATATTTCAGGCCGCAGGGTACCAATGCAGAGCCGGTATTGCAGGTTCAGCGGTTCTCAGGGCTCAGAGCGTTTGGCTACAAGCCCTGGAAGAGTCTCTTATGGGAAAATCAGATGCAGATCCTTCCCATCTTATGTTCCTACTGAAATTATCTAATGAATTTCTTTTGGATGCCTCTGATGAGTCTATGCGTTTAGCAGCAAGAATTATGGGATTGTCGTCAGTGGCCAGAAGAGCTCTTTGGTTACGTACATGGACAGCAGATTCAGCATCCAAGGCTGCCTTGTGTGAATTACCCTTTGAGAGGAACAAACTATTTGGAATGCCTTTGGAAGACATTATTAAACAAATGTCGGACACAAAGAAAGCCCTACCTCTGGAATCAAGATCACAGGGATATAAACGTTTTCAGTATAAGGGTCAGCGGTCCTTTCGTTACCAAGGGTGGTTTCGAAGGTTTCAAAAACAAGGTGGAAACAGCAGCCAGTGGTCTAGACAAGAATCCAACAGGCAAGACAAAAAGAGGAAGTTTTGACGCCAAAAGAGTGGGAGGACGCCTTCGGTTCTTCGCCCACGAGTGGAAAAAGAGTACATCAAATGGGTGGATTATAAGAACAATTTCAGAAGGTTACAGAATAAAGTTTTAACAAGACCACAACCTTCCTTCCTACTATCAGACTATCCTTCAAGGAAAAAAACAGAAGCACTCCTAACAGAAGCTCTTCTTCTTTTAAGAAAATATGTGGTAGAGAAGGTACCCAAACGTTGGGAATTTCAGGGGGTTTACTCCCGCCTGTTCCTGGTTCAGAAACCAGACGGATCCTTTCGGCCAATACTAGACCTAAAACAAGTCAACACCTGCATACCGTACCAGAAGTTCCGCATGGAAAGTATTCTGTCTGTAACGCACATTTTACAAAAAGGAGATCACATGGCAAAATTAGATTTAAAAGATGCTTATCTACATGTACCGGTTTCAGAATCTTCCCGGAAGTTTCTCAGGTTTGCGGTTCTTACAAGAAAGCGAAGGATTCTCCATTTGCAATTCAAGGCTCTACCCTTTGGCCTGTCTTCAGCTCCTCGAGTTTTTACGAAGATCCTGGCACCCGTAGCAGCAGTCTTACGTCTGAAAGGTATCTCGATTGTTCCATACCTGGACGATTGGTTCTTGAAAGCCAATTCGAAACAACTGCTAAAATATCATCTCAAGATTACGATGAAGGTTTTAAAAGATCACGGTTGGATCCTGAACCTGGAAAAATCCAAGTTGAATCCGTCACGGAGTCTGGAATTCTTGGGTCTTCGGGTAGAATCACAGTCCCTGTCTCTGTTTCTACCAATAGAGAAACAAAGGAGGATCTTAAAAGCCGTATCAAAGCTGCAGAAAAACCTAAGCTCAATCAGGGATGCTATGAGTTTGCTAGGCCTCCTCACTTCTGCAATCCCAGCAGTGGCTTGGGCAAAAGCAGAATCAAAACCATTGCAATGGGACATTCTTTCACAATGGACTCGGAAACAGGAAGATCTAGACTCTCCCTTCCACCTATCCGAAATGGTAAAAAAACAGCTAAACTGGTGGAGAGACAGGAGCAACATTTCAAAAGGCCTCTCTTTTGCACAAAAACAGTGGATTACGATAACCACAGATGCTTCCCAGACTGGTTGGGGCGCCCATCTCTGTTCTCAATTCCATCAAGGTCTTTGGAACAAGTAAGAGGCAGGCGCTTCCTCAAATTTCAGGGAATTACAAGCGGTTTGGAAGGCACTGGTGTCCTTCGGTTCAGTCATCGCCAATCGGACGGTGAGGATTCAGTCGGACAACGCCACCACTGTGGCTTATTTAAATCGCCAAGGAGGCACGAAGGTAAAAGCTCTCCAAGATCTCTGCTACCGTATAATGTCTTGGGCCCAAACCAATCTTCTCGCAATCTCAGCTACCCATATCAAAGGGTCTCTAAACATTATTGCAGACGACCTCAGCAGAAGTCATTGGTCTCAGGCAGACTGGGCGCTATCAAACCAAGTTTTCTTGGAGCTAGTTTCCCGCTTCGGCAGGCCAGAGATAGACTTGTTGGCAACAAGGAGAAACCGAAAAGTGCAGAGATTCGCTTCTCTCCAAGCAGGAGACTACCCAGATGTCCTAGACGGTCTGTCGATCCCTTGGAACTTCAACATGGCTTATATTTTTCCGCCTGTCGCTCTTATTCCCCGGATTGTTCAGAAGATAAGATGGGAGAAGGCAAGAATTCTAGCAGTCCTGCCCTTCTGGCCAAACAGAAGTTGGTTCTCAGAAGTGGAAAATATGACCATATCACGTTGGTCTCTCCCGATATTAGAGAATGTGACTCTTCCAGTAGAAACCCTGGAAATGTTTCGCCTGACAGCATGGTTGCTGCAAGGATGATCCTTCAGGGACATGGTCTCTCAGAACATTTATGTGACGTTTTGTTATCCTCTGTCCGCTTGTCCACTTCGGAAATCTATTTCAGAGTCTGGAGGAAATTCAGAACCTGGTGTTCTCTTCGAGGTTCGGATCCTGCCAGAACATCTATCCCGGAAATCCTTTCTTTTTTGCAGGATGGTTTTGAAGCCGGCCTAGGGGTCTCTACACTCAAGGGCCAAATTTCGGCTCTAAGTCACTTCCTGGTTTGTGACATTGCCTCAAACATACTTGTCCGAAGGTTTGTTAAGTCCATACGGTTGAAGAGGCCTCCCAGATTAGTGTCTTTTCCTACCTGGGATTTGTCTCTGGTTCTTCAAGCCCTTTGTGAACCACCATTTGAACCATTGATTCAGGTCCCCATCAAGCTACTAACCTTCAAGACGGCTTTCCTGGTGGCTATCACCTCCGCTAGGAGAATTGGTGAGATCCGAGCTCTGTCATCTTCCCCGGAGTTCACCATATTCCATCAAGAAAAAGTGGTCCTGCACCCCAGGCCTTCTTTTTTGCCTAAAGTTATCTCTAGGGCTGCGATTAACCAACCTATTATTCTGCCGTCCTTTTGTCAATCTCCTACATCGGATCGGTAAAGAAAGTGGCATCTCCTGGATGTTAGAAGATCCCTGAAGATCTACCTTCAGAAGACTCAGGGGTTTAGATCCTCAGATCATCTCTTTGTCTACTTTCAAGGCAAGTACAGGGGTCGTGCTGTTTCCGGACCCTATCTGGCTAGATGGCTTACAGATACCATCAAGTTGGCTTATCACTCCAAAGGGATTCCTCTCAGATTCCCGTTGAAAGCTCATTCCACTAGGGCTATGGCAACCTCCTGGGCTGAAAGAGCAGCAGCATCACCTGAAGACATCTGCAAAGCGGCTACTTGGTCTTCCTTGCATACCTTCATCAAGCATTATAGGCTGGACATATTTTCATCATCTGAGGCTGCTTTTGGGCGTAAGGTGCTGCAAGCTGTGGCCTGCTGAGTCCCCACCCTTTTGTTTGGTTACAGGGATCTTGCTATATCCCACTTGTGAGTACTGCCACTATACGAAGGGAAAAACAGTAATTTTACTTACCGTAAATTCCTTTTTTCTTAGTATAGTGGCAGTACTGGGTTTCCCTCCTCTTTCATTTGGATTAAATGTTTTTTGCATTAGTCTGTCTCCGTTTGGTTCTTTTTTATTACTGGCGGGTGATTCAATCTTGCAGGTTATATGGAGGCAGCAGGCGGAGCACAGCTATAATATTCAAAGAAGGGGGAGCTTCTTGTCCAACACCGGAAGGAACATCCCACTTGTGAGTACTGCCACTATACTAAGAAAAAAGGAATTTACGGTAAGTAAAATTACTGTTGTTTCCCCTTTGGTTCAGTACTTTGTAACTACCGAACACAGACCACCCTCTGGCTCATTAACTTCAATGAAAACCACTAACTTAAGTGCTCTCTCTGGGTGGCCGCCATTCGTATAACTGAACCCACGTGCTGTAGCAAATGGCGGCCATTTTGTCTCCCGAATGCAGGCAGCGGTACTTGGTCGTTGAGTGTGTGGAACTATACTTTGGACACCTTGCCTCGCAAACCCTGTATAGCAGTAGTTATAGCCAGTATAGCATTCCCCCTACAAATAAGTCAAGACTTAATGCTGGGAGTAGAACTGTTTAATGCAGGCTGGTTCAGATTTTCCATGAAAGTCAACTTTTGACCGACCGCAAACATGGCTTCTGACCAAAATAGTTCCATGAGAAAAGTGGCAGCAGTCAATTTCAGGAGTTTCAAACCAAACAAAATACCAAACTGATCCTCTGGCTCTGTCAGGGCTTACCTTAGTTGGGAGTCCGGTAGGCAGCGATTTGTGCTCACCCTTGCAGATATACATAGTCCAAGGTGAAAAGGTTAGAAACCACCAGGACTGTGAATCTGTGCACGGGGGCTGTGCATGAAAGCTTTTCCAATTCACAGTACAGACAAGGGCAAATCCAAAAGAGTAGTCAGACACGGTTCCAAATGTCAGGGCAGGCAGCGAACAGGCAATAACGAATTATCCAAACAGAAAGGGTCACAAGCCAAGTCAGTCTTAGGAAACAGGATACAAGAAACAACAAACTGACAATGGTCTCAGGGAGGAGCAGTGTGTTATGCCCAGCTAATGAATGAACTGCCTCAGGTTGACTTAGATGGACGGGTAGGAGCCACTGGTGATGTACAGCCACCAGTGCTGCAGGAAATGCCAGGAAAACAAGGTTAAAACCAGTGGCTCAGAGGCAGGAACTCAGGCTTAGGATGCAGAAGGCCCCAGGTTCCACTTCTGGGGCAACCACACCTGGCTCTCTGGATGGCACGGTGAGAACCGTGACAGGCTCCTAGGTAGCGATTCTTCACCTAATTTATGTGAACAATCCTACCGACTGGCACTCTCCTGACATGAATAACAACGAAGTAGGTGTTCGTCAAAGTTCAGTGGTGTTCGCGAGTTAGAGTGTCTGATTTTAGTTCCATGAACTCGCCGACCAAACACCACTGGCTGCGTTCGTGCGAACAAGATGGCCGCCAACTCAGTTCCCACGAGTTTGTGCATACGAATGGCAGTCACCCAGCCGAACACTTAGAATATGATGAAACGTTACAGTGTTCCATATGTTCTAATAAAGGTGCCTGAAGACATTGGAGTGCCTGGTCCCTTTTTCTAATACTGGTATTTAGCTTCTGGCCCTTGGTTCAGCTAAGCACCCTGTCTTTAATGAATTGAATGCAGTTCCCTTTCCATTTTAACATTTCTATTTAATGTGATCCTATTAGGGGATTGCAAACAATAAATGTATTCCTTCACACTTTAGTCATCCGGTAAGCTTTGTTTTTCTCCTGTGTGATAACATGTCACATATCTGACTCTGAGGCGTCATACAAAATCTAGCCCAATGTAGAGTGCAGGCTAAGTACTGGGACACCATTAAAGATACACTCTGGACTCCTAAAGCACTTTAGCTTGCTGAAAAGCTTTATGTGTGAAGGGTGTGTCCTCTTTTAAGCATTTGAGAAAAAGTTTAGAGTTCTGTAGAAATTTTAATTTTTATACATTAACCTGGTTACACCCCTGACTTTCAGGCAGACAAGCTGCTACTTCCCGGTTTCGTTGGCAGCAATTCAACTCAAGAGTTAGCAATTGCTCAGAGCACCAGCCTTGCAAAGACTTCCCATTAAGCTGCACTGGGCAGTCTGTGATTGGACAGCCACAGAAAGTCTGGGCTGCGGAATTTGTGTAAGTCTTGCAAAGGCTGCAGAAAAGAAAACTGTACCTTTTGCCAGCTATTTATATATATATCCTAATAAAAAAAGGCATAATCAAATGTATGTATTCGTATCAAATTATTCTTAGTTTTTTTAAATTTAATTTAACATTTTTAGGAGGACAGTGTGTAAGCAGAACAGGTAACAGTGTGTGGGGACAGTGTTTAGGAAGGGTGACAGTGTGGGGAGGACAGGTGACAGTGTGTTGGGATGCTGGTGACAACTTGGGGAGGTTTATGACCGTGTGGGAGGAGGACAGTTGAAAGCGGGGGGGACAGTGTGTGGGGAGGGTGACAGTGTGGAGGTAACAGTGTGAGGAGGGCAGAGTGGAAGAGGACAGGTGACAGTGTGTGGGGAGGTGACAGTTTGAGGGAGGGGGTGACAGTGTGAGAAGAGCGAGATGACAGTGTGGAGGGAGGGGACTGAGACTGTGGAGGGAGGGGACTTACAGTGTGGGGAGGACAAGTGACAGTGTGTGGAGGCAGTGTGTGGGAGGGCGACAGTATGGGAGTAGAATGGGTGAAAGTATGGGAAGAGAGTGGCAGTGGGGGGGCAGCATAAGGGAAGAGGACAGGTGTGGGAGGGAGAAATCGGTGAGGGGGGCAGTGACAGTTTGGGAAGGATGACAGTTGGGAGAGGGGCAGTGACAGTGTGGGATGGAGCAGTGACAGGGTGGTAGGGCGACAATGGAGAGGGAGGAAGTGAAAGGGTGGTAAGGTGACAGTGGGGAGGGGAGCAGTGACTGTTAGGGCAGTGACAGTGTGGGAGGGTGACAGTGGGGAGAGGGCAGTGACAGTGGGGAGGGAGGCAACGACAATGTGTAAGGGTGGCAGTGGGAAGGGGGCAGTGAAAGTGTGGGAGGGATACAGTGGGGAGGAAGGCAGTGTAGGAGGATGACAGTAACAGTGTGGAAGGATGACAATAGGGAAGGGGGCAGTGACAGAGTGGTAAGATGAATGTGGGGAGGGGCACAGTGGGGAGGGTAGCAGTGTGGGAGGATGACAGTGGGGAGGGTGGCAGTGACAGTGTGGGAGGGAGATGGTGGGGAGGGGCACAGTGGCAGTGTGGGAGGATGACAGTGGGGAGGGTAGCAATGTGGAATGATGACAGTTGGGAGGGTGCAGTGACAGTGTGGGAGGGTGACAGTGGGGAAAGGGGCAGTGACAGTGTGGGAGGGTGACAGTGGGGAGGGTGACAGTGGGGAGGGGCGGTGACAGTGGGGAGGGGCGGTGACAGTGTGGGAGGGAGACAGTGGGGAGGAGGGCAGTGTGGAAAGGTGGCAGTGGGAAGGGGGCAGTTACAGTATGGAAAGGAGATAGTGGGGAGGAGGGCAGTGTGGGAGGATGACAGTGGGGAGGAGGGCAGTGTGGGAGGATGACAGTGGGGAGGAGGGCAGTGGGGGAGGATGACACTGGGGAGGAGGGCAGTAACAGTGTGGGAGGATGACAGTGGGAGGGTGGGAGGGAGACGGTGGGGACGGGGCAGCGTGGAAGGAAGACAGTGGGGAGTGTGCAGTAACAGTGTGGGAGGATGACAGTGGCGAGGATGGCAGTGATGGTGTGTGAGGGAAGCAGTGCGGAGGGGGGACAGTGGCAGTGTGGGAGGGAGACAGTAGGGAGTGAGGTAGTGACAGTGTGGGAGTGAGACAGTTGGGAGAGTGACAGTGGAGACGGGGGCAGTGGCAGTGTGGGAGCATGACAGTGGGGAGGGGGCAGGTGGCAGTGTGTGAGCATGACCGTGAGGAGGGAGGTAGTGGGGGCGCAGTGGCAGTGTGGAAGGATGACAGTGGGAAGGAGACAGTGGCAGTGTGGGGGGCAGTGGCTGTGCTGGAGGGGGCGGTGGCCGTGTGGGAGGGTGGCCATGTGGGAGGGATGCAGTGACTGTGTGGGAGGGGGCAATGGGGAGAGTGACAATGGAGACGGGGCAGAGGCAGTGTGACAGGATGACAGTGGGGAGGGGGCAGCGGAGAGGGAGGCAATGGCAGTGTGGGAGGGGGGCAGTGGCTGTGTGGGAAGGGGAAAGTGGCTGTGTGGGAGGGGGGCAGTGGCTGTGTGGGAAGGGGAAAGTGGCTGTGTTGGAGGGGACAGTGGCTGTGTGGGAAGGGGAAAGTGGCAGTGTGGGAGGGGGAAAGTGGCAGTGTGGGAGGGGGCAGTGGCTGTATAGGAAGGGGGACTGGCTGTGTGGGAGAGGGCAATGGGGAGAGTGACAGTGGGGGCGGGGGCAGTGGCAGTGTGAGAGGATGACAGTGGGGAGGGGGCAGCGGAGAGGGAGGCAATGGCAGTGTGGGAGGGGGGCAGTGGCTGTGTGGGAAGGGGAAAGTGGCTGTGTTGGAGGGGGACAGTGGCTGTGTTGGAGGGGGACAGTGGCTGTGTTGGAGGGGGACAGTGGCTGTGTGGGAAGGGGACAGTGGCTGTGTGGGAAGGGGACAGTGGCTGTGTGGGAGGGGGACAGTGGCTGTGTGGGAAGGGGACAGTGGCTGTGTGGGAGGGGGACAGTGGCTGTGTGGGAGGAAAGTTGATCTCTTACCTTTCCCACAGCTCCTGTGTCTCCTGTTGCTCTGTACCGCACCCTCCCACGCGATGCTGTCAGTCCCAGCCTCTCACTGCTCTGCTCTGCTCTGAGGAAGCAAGGGGCGGAGCCGCAGCAAGCCGGGAGTGACAGCACACAGCCACCTATCAAACAACCTGGGTGGGCACTCTGAGCGGCGGGACTTAAAGCAGGGAGGTTGCTGCATCTTTCTGACAGGATGGAGAAGCAGTGTTAGGCTCCTCCATCCTGTCACTCTGTTTCAGCCATAAAGCATGTTAGATACCAATCCAGGGCAGCCAGTCTCTGGACAATGTACCCTGGATCGGCCCTGCGGAACTCGGTTCCGTCATTACAGAATTTTTTTGGGGGGGTACGCGTAGCACAGGTTGGGAACCCCTGCCCTATGGCTTTGGCTAGTGTTTAGTGTTAGCTAGGATTTGACAAAAATGTGATGCTGTAAGCGTGGTGACATATAGTGTCTCTTCACGAAATATACATTTTAAATTTAAATATGCTTGTGCAAAAAATAACATGTATTGCTAAATTTGTCAGTGAAACTCAAAATGTTCCACATAAACATGTGCAAATGGTGTCCCATAATTGGGGTATAGCTGGGGGGGAATAAATCATATTTAATGATCGTGATCCAAGCACCTTGTTTATTTCTTAGTAGGTGATATTGTTGGTTTAAAATGAATTCCTTTCCTGCTCTGGAAAGATGTTTGTTAGATGCACAGCAGGTAGCAGGCTGTCATCCATGTTTGTGTTTGACCTCAGTGATACAGGAAATTCCCTAGACACCACTAATGAGCTTTTTCTTTCAGTATTATTAAGTACACCCTGACATCGAGCAAAATGAATCAGAATTGCAGAACTGAAGTTTAGTAAAAAAAAATAACTGCTCTGGAAAATTTTACAACTTCATTTAAGTCGCAGATTTGCTATTTTTACTTCAATTTTACAATTCAGATTGATAATGTGTTTTTTATAAGCTTTTCAAATTATTTTAATGTTTTTAGAAACACTTTTTTAAAATGGTTTAATATTTTGAACAATATTTTAAAACACTATTTTATATATATTTTTTGAAATATTTCAATATTTTGAAAAAAAAAATAATTTAAAAAGTTTTCAAAAATATTAAATCATTTTAAAAGTTTGCCTGAAGACATTTAATTAAGGCCTTTATTTGCTAAAACATAATTCTGCCTCTGTTGATCCAAGGTCAGATTCACTAAAGCTCACACTTTTCACATCTGAATTTGAAGGAAAATAATCTTTCAAAACGTGCTAGCTGATATCGTGCCAGCTGGTTTGCCAGTTACATACAAATGTAACTCATTTATTTATCTGTTTTATAAATATTAGATTCATTTCAGACAACGTAGATGTAGCACTCATTGGTAACAACAAACTCCTCTAATTGCTTAATTAAAAGTTGTAAGTGCCATCCTTCAGGTTTTTTGTTGGTCATCTGCACATCATTAATTGAACAATGGAACTTTTAATTCCTTTTGACCATAAAGACTTTTAACATGATGTCAATTAATTGGACATTTTCTTTAGCTTAGGCACGCTAGAAATCAAATGCACTCAGTATATTGTTCAAAACTAAAGATTTATGCCACTATACATCTAATTATGTATTTATATTGTTAAATCTTTATTGTCAATCCATACATTTTACATTCGGAATGAGGAGACACCCGAAGCTCCTCTCAGAAGAGACCTATATCAGCCACTATATTTTGGCATAGATTCTCCAAAAGGTGCTACAGAGTTCCCACAGTCACCGGGGCTATATCCATATTAGATGGAGGGAGGGGAGTATTTTCCAGCTCCTCCGGTGTATTGGGCTCTGGCCCTTTGACCAACAAGGTTTCACTGGATAATATGGAGAGAAAGTCTGGGCTCAGCAGCCTCCGGAAGAAATTGCCAATATCTGCTGCTATAGGCAGCTTTATAATTCTTACTTTGCCGCCCCATGACCAGAAGTACAGGGTCCCCCGTGCAAGGTATTTAGAATGCAAGGTATAAATGCATATGTTTCATTAAATATTGCAGTCCAGTGCTTTGAGCTACAAAAATGTGCGACTGTCAAGGATGCCCGCTAGCTCAACCCCCTCCCCCCCACCTAAATATTTAGACTGTATACATCATAACATAGAATAGAACGTTCTTAATTGCCTATGGTACGTTGCATCAACTTTTTTTTTTTTTTAAATCCTACAAAAAATTTGTAATAAGAAAAAAATACTTTAATATGTCCTTTTGTGGGGAAATGTTGATGTGTCAGTGTAAAAAAACAAACACGTCCATTGTAGCATCTCAAATAGACGTGCATTTAACAATTACATCCACTCCTTAAGCAATACAACCAAGCATCTCCAAGATCAAAAAGGACTTGATATTCTGTAAATCTAGTGTCTGTCAGCAAAGAGCTTCACACCTTATAGAAATTGCCCATGATCTTTATCAGATGTGGGCTTAATTTACAGCTTTACACATAAGAAAAGTGCTATTCTATTTTCCAACCATTAGCAGTATTTTCACTGTATGTATAATCTGATCTACTAAGAGATTATCCTTTGGAATACGCCAGCCTCTGTCTCATAGATCTCCTGTGAGTGCTAAGTATTTGCTCTTTTTGTTGCTAGCATTTCGCTGCTCTTTGCTACAGTGAAATGGAATGCTGTTTGTGTGTTTTACACCTGGGGATTTAATAGAGATGTGAGTAGCTCACATTTATTTGTATTGACAGCGGTTACAGGTCAACAAGACGCTGTCAGGTACACAAAACACCACAAATAGCCAAGCACATCCACCAATTATCTAAACCCATACTGCAATGAAAGGGTGCCATTCAGCAGCGATAACACACTTGGTGCATTTAGTACCATTTTTGTACATAGCCATAAGTGCATATTGTAGGCTGTTATCTGTTAGCTAGCCATCCCTGCTATTTCTCCAAGCTTTTGTGTTTGCACTGTGTAAAGAAAAACAAATGTAAAAAATGTGTAAATAGTATCAAGCCAAACTGCCTAGTGTGTGTGTATATATATATATATGTATATATATATATATATATATATATATATATAAATAAAATATACAGATCAGTGCACTCGCTTGTTAACTAAACAGTGATTTCAAATCCTAAAAAGTACTATTTAAAAACACCTCACCTAGGTAAAAAATAATGGGGGTTTGGTTACATTATATGATCATACATTGCATAAGCCTGCCAACTGCATCAAAGTACCCCATTCTTGGCAGGTCCCACTCTAGCAGCCTAATGCTTGCTCTTATGAGATTAATCCACTTACTTGGGAAACGCTTCCTTACTGGGACTCTCTGCAAGTCAAGGCTAAATAGGATCCTGGAATGAGACACCTGTGGCAGGGAGGGGTGCAAAACCCAGGGGTTGGCCTAGACCCCTACAATTATAAACAAGGTTAGGAGGGCTGCACTCACCTAAACATGCATTTATTCCCTGCCACAGGTGTCTCATTCCAGGATCCTATTTAGCCTTGACTTGCAGTGTGTTCCCCTGTTGAGCAATGCTAGATTGTCCATGGCCTTTTTCAATGTGTGTGGAAGAGATTGACGTGTGTGTGTGTGTGTCTGAATTTTGTGCAACCAATATAGGCACGGCAGGGAATAAGGGGAAAAAAGGATCCTGGAAAATGTTATACCATCCTGGTAATGCTTTGCTTTTACATGTGTAAAAAAGACGTGTATTATTAGGACGACCAAAAGAACTTGACATCTTGAGAAACATCCGGTAATCGAACTAAAACACTGAATGTAATGTATATTAATAATATATTTTATACTACGTATGGATACTATACATTTTTTATATAGCGAGCTAAACACTGTTTGATGACAGCCAACAATAAATTGTCCTTGTGCCCCTGTACCTTACCAATAAAGAACTTTTTATTTTTTATTAATAATAAAAGCGCCAAATTGTAAGTAGTGACCAAACTTGCTTAGACACACAAACACACAGACACATACACTCAAACATAGAGACTTTAACTCCCTCACACATTTTCTCACTACCTAGTGCATACAGACATTGACATATATGCATACACACACACACACACACACACACACACACACACAGTGTTGCATATCCAAACCAATCAGACTTCTATTCCTAGGAATGCTGGAAATGTGCACTGGGCATGCCTGACAGATTTACACATGTAGTGTTGGAAGATCTCTTCACCTTGCAACATCCTGACAGGGGTAGGAGAAAGGGATATTTGTGATTAATGCAGAGCAGGCTCCGCTGTTGGCTTTCTCTCTCTTGTTGCGGCACAATGATTCCCTGTTTTTGTCATTGGTGGACTTGTCTGAAATGGAGATGGGTGGGTATGAGGGAAGAGGGAGGCTGAAGAAACTCCTCTAGCTGAGAGGCGTGCTCAATAACCAAGTTGAGATACATTTATAAACATCTATTACATACTTTTTCTCTTGGTTGGTTTGGTTTGTATATTTGCTTAAAAGTGTTTCCTTGATGGTTTAAAAAAAATATTGTCAGGTGTTTCCTTGTATAACAACTGTCTCCATTTAAAGGTATAATACACATGCTTCACATAAGCGTTCCCTGTTACGCTTACAAACACACTCAATAACTTATGAACACACTGTCCCACACATTCACTTATACAGTATATACATACATATTGCAGACTCGCATTTAGTTTAAACTCTTTATTTCCAGCCATCTGAATGGAGTCTGTTAAATGATTCAGTGTGCAGCCCCTGACGAAGGTGTTCTCATACACCGAAACGCACGTCGGGCATCAGCATGTCCTGACTTCTCTCACTGATTTTCTTTCACTTAAGGGACACTTTTCTTTTTGCACTATGGGTATTTAGACCCTTAGTTGGTTATTTTTCTTTTTTACTTTATGCAGAGCCGCTCCCCCAGTTAAGATGATGGCATATTAGGCAGTCTTTCGTTCTATTTAGAATCAGTCATAGATTAGAACACCCTTGAAGGTGTTTGGAGGATATTAGGGACTTACTGCTGAGCTTTTTTCTGTGGATTACAAGTCAGAGAAGTCTCTACTTTTCACAGTCCCACTACTAATACATACTCCTGGCTATGACTTCAAGCAAGGGGCCAGTTTATTTGCTTTTTGTGACCAATAAGAAGGGGGAACACTTTTTTGGTGGATCCTGGTGTTACTTAGTAGCTCCCCCCTTCCCTCCCCTTCTTTCACCGATCGCAACATTATATTCAATTATACCCTTGCTTTTTTATTCTTTCCATTTTGCTGCCTATGTGGTTACATGGGAATTTTCTCCTACCTCTGGCCAATTTACTATAGCAATCAGCACCATTACTGGCCAGCTCTAGGGGAGATTTTTCTACTGGTGATATTATGCTACTAAAAAGGATTTAATAAAGGCAGTTGCCAGTTGACTATTTTGCATAGCACCAGTATAAGATATTGGGGAGCCTTTTTCTCTCCCATTCCCTCTCCCATGTACACATCACACTACTGAAGGGATTTTTTTGGAGGCACAGACCCCCACAGTTGTCCAACGTATCATCATGCCAGTATAATATATTTCTCTATTTATACATTTATGCGGGTACAGGCCCTTAGGTGGACTGGCACCACCCTCTGACCATAATTTTGTCTACTTTATCTCCAGATACCTGCTCCTTTTCCATCTGTGCAGGTATTTTGAGATCATTAGACAACTTGTTTATCTTTAATGCTCCAGTGATAAACCGGATTGTCCACTGAGTTATAAATCAACCTCTCCCAACAAGCAAAATGTAGACAACTCACAGAGTAGCATACGAAGGAAACTGATATTAGTAGACTATACTTTTATTTCCAATCTCATTTTGTCACCATTTTCAATTTTCAAGGTAATAATAGTTCAGTACTCATTTTTATAATGTGCCACTGTATAAACCAAACCAAATTTCCAACCTGTAAAGTCAATTTATTATTTGAATGTTAAAATAAAAGGAAGGTTCTATTTGTGAAAAAAAATATAGCACTAAAATAAAATTTTGCAATTATCTATGTTCACATTTGTAATTAAAAACAAATATGATCGTACAGTTTTAGTTTTTTCTTTCTGCATATGTTCTGTGCCCAGAGAGAATAAATATATATATATTTTATAAAGGAGTTGAAATTCACTTTCATCTTACATGAACTTTTAAAACATCGTTCCGCACTCGCAGCATCGCTTACATTTTTATAAGAACGAAGATTGGCAGGACTGCTCATTGACAAATTAAAAGGGCACTGTAAGCACCATAACCACTGCATTTCAATGTCTGTGGGCTCCATACCACAGTTTTCTGTGAAACCGTTCTGGAGTTCTAGTTTGACCACCATGGGGCACTTCCCAACAATAGCCCGTTCCTCCCCATCTGCACAGATAATGCAAAAATTATACTTTCATATTATTAATTAAGAAACTGATCGACTTCTATATAAACTAATATTCTCTATGTATAATGTTCACTAGTTGCTGAGGTACTTATTTAGGAATTTATCTCCTATTGAGCCTTGTTTCTGCTGTTAGAAGTATCTCTTTAAAATCCAACACCGTTTTGCGCCGTATTCATGATCTTGCTGATGACATCCATACTAAATAATTTCAATACTTCATCAATTAGACAAGTCCACAGATGTTGCAGGACTTTCAATTTTGTTGGTTTTTGTTAGTTATAATTATGACAAAGAGATTGAAGGCTTGCTTCTGTGTGAAACTTTGAAACTCATACCACTGGTGAGAACAGCTTTAACTGTATCCAGAAGTTCATGAACACACACAGTATAAATTGGGACAAATGTGTAGATGTGTGCAGTGATGGTGCCAAAGCAATGGTTTGACACGTGGCAGGCGCTGTGACACGAATAAGAAATGTAGCAAAAAACAGCACCAGTTCTCACTGTGTTCTCCACAGACATGCACCGCTAGCTAAAAATATTTCAATCTCAATTAAAACTGTGCTAGACGAATCGGTCCTAATTGTTAATTTTATAAAAAGTCGACCATTACAGTCACGACTGTTTAAAATTCTATGTGAAGATATGGGTAGTCACCACTCTGCTCTGCTTTTGCATTCAGAACTCTGTTGGCTATCACGAGGTAAAGTCCTTGTTAGAAGGTTTGAATTGCATCAAGTTGTTTGCATATTTCCAGGATCATAAATTTGGATTATTGATTAACAAACACTTTTTGGTTATCCAGAGTAGCATATTTTGCAGTCATTTTCACAAAATTAAATGACTTATGTTTATCACTCGAAGGAAAAAGCATTAATATTTTTAATAGAAGAGATAAAATATTTTCACTGGCTCATAAGCTGCAGTTTTGGACCTCATCTGCTGAGCAAAATAATTTGAACTCTTTGCCAACACTTACGGATTTTCTTGAAGAATCAGAAATTGAACTTGAAGATGAAATTCGCAATGAAATTGCAGATCATCCTCGCTATTTAATCACATCTATTAATCAGTATTTTCCATTCTTAAATGAAAACAATAATAAGTGGGTTCGAAATCCATTCATAAAAGACAAGCCAGACAATTTTTCTGATGTAGATTTTGAGAATCTGATGGATATAACTTCTGACAGTCAACTAAGCCAAAAAATGTAAGAAGTTTCTCTTATTGCTATTTGGGGGTGATTTACACGAAGAATACCCAAAATTGTCCAAACGGGAAATCAAAGTTCTGTTGCCATTCGCCAGCACGTACTTCTGTGAAACTGGATTCTCACTTTACTCTGCAACAAAAACAAAGTATCGGAATCGACTTGAGGCAACTGCAGACATGCGAATACAATTGTCAACAATTAAACCAGATATAAAAAGAATTTGCCAGCAAAAGAGAACATTACACTCTGCTCATTGAAAGGTTTGCGCTGCGCTGCGTTTCCCTACGGCACACTTTTTTGGGGGGGTTCCAAAGTTTTGCTTTACCATGTCAAAGGGTTCCAAGGGAAAAAATAATTGGGAAACCCTGGCATAGAGGAACGTAGCAACATTCTTGACAAAAACATGTATTGAGCAATTCAGCTAAGCAATAGGATTAGTCTATTTCCCATTTTTTCATGATACTGCAGGACTACATACTCCCAAAATGTGCTGGCCAGCAGTTTATGGGGCACTAGGTGCTTGTGAAATTTGAGCCACTTCTTGATCCTTAGAGTTAAAGGCAACTTTGAGGATATTCAATTTCCTCTAGATTTTTTTTAAATGCTTAAGTGTATTACAAAAAAAATATTATATTTACTTAAAACATGTCATGTTTAGGTTGTATATAAATGTAGGACATAATAGGATCTCCACGTATAGATTAAAACGATGAACAGATAATGTATCCAATTTTAATTTTTCACGTATTTTTGTTGTAGAAATATTAGACGGATAAAATGTATTACGAATTGCCATACTGGTCTTTGTAATACTTCCAACTGGTACTGAAATAGAACAGAAACGCAAATATCATTGATGTCATATACAGTGTGTGTGACAAAAATATTTTAAATAAATTTATGTAAAAAAATCTGCTGGTATTATTTTGTCAAAATGTGTGATCTGTGAACCACCCTCATAAACTTAATACAAATACATTTTTTTTAGAATTGATTGCAAATTGTTGAAAACACAATCTTAATAATGAAAAAAAAATGAGGCTTCAATAAGCACAAGACTCCTATTTATTATATATAGACACCCACTGAAAGAACTAGAATAGCCATAAACGTATTCACACGGCATCAAAAGCCTATCTGATGCTAAGTCATGTGAGAGAGAATTTTACCGTATATACTCGAGTATAAGCCGACCCGAATATAAGCCGAGGCCCCTAATTTTACCCCAAAAAACTGAGAAAACTTATTGACTCGAGTATAAGACTAGGGTGGGAAATGCAGCAGCTGCTGGTAAATTTCTAAATAAAATTAGATCCTAAAAAAAATTATATTAATTGAATATTTATTTACAGTGTGTGTATATAATGAATGCAGTGTGTATGAGAATGCAGTGTGTGTATGAGTGCAGTGTGTGTGTATGAGTGCAGTGTGTGTGTATGAATGCTGTGTGTGTGTATGAATGCTGTGTGTATGAGTGCAGTGTGTGTGTATGAGAATGCTGTGTGTATGAGTGCAGTGTGTGTGTATGAGAATGCTGTGTGTATGAGTGCAGTGTGTGTGTATGAGTGCAGTGTGTGTGTATGAGAATGCTGTGTGTATGAGTGCAGTGTGTGTATGAGAATGCTGTGTGAATGCAGTGTGTGTGTATGAATGCTGTGTGTGTGTATGAGTGCAGTGTGTGTGTATGAGTGCAGTGTGTGTGTATGAATGCTGTGTGTGTGTATGAATGCTGTGTGTGTATGAGTGCAGTGTGTGTGTGTATGAATGCTGTGTGTGTATGAATGCTGTGTGTGTATGAATGCTGTGTGTATGAGTGCAGTGTGTGTGTGTGCAGTGTGTGTGTGTATGAATGCAGTGTGTGTGTGTATGAGTGCAGTGTGTGTGTATAAATGCAGTGTGTGTGCATGAATGCAGTGTGTGTATGTGTGTGTGTAATGCAGAGCCTTGGTGGGGGGTGGGCATTTTTATTTTTTAATTATTATTTTAATATTTTTTTAGGTTTCATTAAATTTTTTTATTATTATTATTTTATTATTATTTTTTACTTTATTATTTTTATTTTATTATTTTTTTATTTTTATTTTTTTTAATTATTATTAATATATATAAATGTTTTTGTCCCCCCTCCCTGCTTGCTAGCTGGCCAGGGAGGGGGGCTCTCCTTCCCTGGTGGTCCAGTGGATGGGCACTGTGTAGGAGGGGGCTGTGGGGGCTGCAGAGAGATGTTACTTACCTTTCCTGCAGCTCCTGTCAGCTCTCTCCTCCTCCGCCGGTCCGTTCAGCACCTCGGTCAGCTCCCAGTGTAAATCTCGCGAGAGCCGCGGCTCTAGCGAGATTTACACTGTGAGCTGACAGAAGAGCTGAACGGACCGGCAGAGGAGGAGAGAGCTGACAGGAGCTGCAGGAAAGGTAAGTAACATCTCTCTGCAGCCCCCACAGCCCCCATTGTCTGTATTATGGCAATGCAAATTGCCATAATACAGACTGACTCGAGTATAAGCCGAGTTGGGGTTTTTCAGCACAAAAAATTTGCTGAAAAACTCGGCTTATACTCGAGTATATACGGTACTTGTTTTTTTATACTCACAGCTACACAAATTATATGCATTTATTGCAGGTTTTTTGTCTTTTTTATGTCACTGTGTAACTGACGTATTGATTACCTACCAGCACGTTGAAACATACAAATGAGCTCAGGGCTGCCACCAGAAATTTTGGGGCCCCTGACACAGCCTACGGTCTGGGCCCCCCAGGGCCCGCCCCCAAGTCAGTCCACATGACCCGCCCCAAGTCCGCCCACATGACCCGCCCCCAAATGCACCCACAGGGCCCATCTTAAGTCCACCCACAAGGATGAAGTGTGTGTGTGTACTGAATTTTTATTTTGTGTGTGTATAGTGGCTATAAAATGTGTGTAGTGGATATAAAGTGCGTGAGTAAAGTGTATACGCTGTTTATAGTGGATTCAGATTGTATGTTTGTGTAGTGGACAGAGTGTGTGTGTATAGTGCATGCAGAGTGTGTGTTTGTGTACTGGATGTAGTATGTGAATAGTGAATGCAGAGTTTGTGTTTGTGTAGTGGATGTAGTGTGTGTGTATAGTTAATGCAGAGTGTGTGTTTGTGTAGTGGAAGTAGTGTGTGTATAGTGAATGCAGTGTGTGTTTGTGTAGTAGATGCTGTGTGTGTGTAGTGGATTATGTGTGTAGTGAATGCAGTGTGTGTTTGTGTAGTGGATGGTGTGTGTGTGTGTGTAGTGGATGATGTGTGTGGTTGTGTAGTGGATGATGTGTATGGTTGTGTAGTGGATGGTGTGTGTGCTGGTTTTGGATGTGTTACAAATGCTGCTGGGATTTTTTTTTTTTAAGAATTTGTATAATTAAACAAGATGTATTCCCCCCTCCCTGCCTCTTACCTGTAGCCAGGGAGGGGGGCACTGGATTCCCTGGTGGTCCGGTGGCTCTGCTTGTTGGGGCAGCAAGGAGGAGCCCAGCAGACTCCCTCCACGTTCTCCCTCCTGCCAGCCACTGCTCTATGCGAGCCCAGCATGCATTGCGTGCCGCGGAGCGTTGTCATGACAACCCGCGGCAACGCTTTACTGCTGTGGCTCGCGAGAGTGCTGGAGGGGAAGGTAAGTATATCCTGGGCCCTGCTTGGAAGCCAACCCAGCAGGGCCCGCAGAGGCATATATACATAGCGGTATTCGCTATGTATATATGCAGATTGAAGGGCTGGGGGCCCGGGCATGCAGAGGATTACCTGTGCACTCCGGGCCCCCCAGGACCGCCGGGCCCGTGACAACCGTCATGGTTGTCACCCCCTGATGGCGGCCCTGAATGAGCTCATGTTGACATAAAAATGTCTACTTTTAAAAAGTCGAGCATCATTTAGCAACACTGTAATACAGGGAAGAATTAAAGTGTGGTTTGGAATGACTAGCTTTATCATAGGATGTAAAGCGCACTGTAACTGCTTCGTCTTACTTAAGTGATTATAGCGCCTGGTGTTCCTGGCAATATCCTTCCAAAAAAAATTAAACCAATGTTTTCTAATGTTCTTTAATGTTTTAATGCTAAATGAATCCTCAGCAGCCCATCCTCTCTGGGCTCCTTGGACTAATGAGAAAGCATTAGGATGAGCAGCAATGAGCAGCCTCGATTGGCTGAGAGGGTCAGCTTACTTGTTTCGGCCTATCACAGCACTCATTTCTGGTATGAATTGGTATGGCTAGAAGGCCGTAGCCACAACTCCAGTAGAGACTGGGCTGTGGGTGACCAGGGACAATTATTTAGTGTTAGACAGCTAGATAAATGGTTTAACAGGTATTGTACCGGAGGATTGGAGGAAGGCAGATGTTGTTCCTATATTTAAAAAGGGTTCAAAATCCTTGCCTGGAAATTATAGACCTGTGAGCTTAACTTCTGTGACAGGGAAATTATTTGAACGGCTATTAAGGGATAATATTCAGGAATTCATTGGGAAGAACTGTGTTATTAGCAATAATCAGCATGGTTTTATGAAACATAGGTCATGTCAAACTAACCTAATTGCATTCTACGAAGAAGTAAGTAGAAATATAGATCAGTGTGTTGCAGTGGATGTGATCTACTTGGATTTTGCCAAGGCATTTGATACGGTTCCTCACAATAGGTTAGTCTTCAAACTAAAAGAAATTGGTCTAGATGAATATTCTTGTTCTTGGGTAGAACATTGGCTTAAGGATAGAGTACAGCGAGTTGTCATAAATGGTAAATTTTCAAGCTGGACAAAAGTGGTAAGTGGTGTCCTTCAGGGTTCTGTTTTGGGACCGCTTCTATTTAACATATTTATAAATGATCTTGAAATGGGCATTGAAAGCCATGTATCAGTGTTTGCAGATGACACAAAACTTTGTAAAGTAATAAAATGTGAGCAGGATATTGCCTTGCTTCAGAGGGATTTGGATAGATTGGGGGACTGGGCACTAAAATGGCAGATTAAATTTAACGTAGAAAAATGCAAAGTTATGCACTTCGGGGTTAAGAATGCACAAGCAATTTACACCCTAAATGGTAGTGAACTAGGGATAACCACACACGAGAAGGATTTGGGAATTGTTATAGACAACAAATTAGGTAGCAATATGCAATGTCAATCTGCCGTTGCTAAGGCCAGTAAGGTTTTGTCATGTATAAATAGGGGCATAAATTCTCGAGATGAAAATATAATTTTGCCTCTTTATAAATCGCTGGTAAGACCACACCTTGAATATGCTGTGCAATTTTGGGCACCTGTTCTAAAGAAGGATATCATGGCACTAGAAAAAGTGCAGAGACGAGCTACAAAATTGATAAAAGGAATGGAGCATTTTAGTTATGAAGAAAGGTTAAAAAATTTAAATCTCTTCAGTTTGGAAAAACGGCGCCTTAGAGGGGATATGATAACATTATACAAATATATTCGGGGCCAGTACAAACCATTATCTGGAAATCTATTCATAAACAGGGCTATACATAGGACACGAGGTCACACATTTAGGCTTGAAGAAAGGAGATTTCATCTAAGGCAAAGAAAAGGTTTTTTTACAGTAAGAGCAATAAGGATATGGAATTCATTGCCGGAAGAGGTGGTTTTGTCAGAGTCTATACAGATGTTTAAGTTGCAATTGGATAAATACTTGCAAAAACATAACATCCAGGGATACAATTCCTAATTAGTGGGCTAATAGCTGCTTGATCCAAGGAGACATCTGACTGCTATTTTGGGGTCAAGAAGGAAATTTTTCCTAGTTTGTTGCAAAATTGGAAGCGCTTCAGACTGGGTTTTTTGCCTTCTTTTGGATCAACAGCAAAAGCATATGTGAGGAAGGCTGAACTTGATGGACGCAAGTCTCTTTTCAGCTATGTAACTATGTAACTATGTAACATGAAATGGAAGGACAGTGCCAAAAGACTTAAGGCATTGTAACAAACTCAATGAAATGAAATGGTTGTAGTGCCTACAGTGTCCCTATTTACAGTCAAAGATGTTCCCTAACCATTAAGCCTTCTGATCTTAAACCGAGTGACATCTTTTTCAACAGCTCCTTTTTAAACTATTGTAATTGACACAGTGCTTTTATGAAAGCAGCATATTTCAGTGGCATTCAAAATATACATGGAATCTAACGAAAAACAATCAATATTTATTTACGTGTAAAACAATACATGTTAGTGCCATTGTGTGTTAGTGTGGGCATTATTTTAAAGCACACATATGCTGTGCTTGTGAGTGCTCTTTTCTCCCGACAAATTTCCCGACTTACCCATGCACTCTTGGGAAGGCCACCTTTAAGCCCTCAATGATCAAAATCACAGCTTACACGACCAACAACTAGGCAGGTATCCAAGGGCCAGTTTTCGCTCATGAATCCTGGCATTATATTAATGAGCTTGGCATCTAAAATATGCACTCTGGGATATTTTCAGACCTTAACATTGTACATATTGTCAGCAAGCAATGGTGCTTCTCACCAAAGTGGGCTAAAGATAGCTGCCTTCATAAAAAAAACGGTAAGCCAAGAGATTCACTGAAATGGTATTTTTAATTTTTTTATTTAAAAAAAATATATAGATTTATTTTTGCAGGTCAGTGTTAAAAATCACATCATATGTGTAAGTAAGCATTTAATAGGAGATATGAGTAACACATCAATCACTCTAGCACAGGTGCAAAATCAACCCAATTTTAAGTGTATGCTTAAGAAATAGAAATTATAGCAGTGAAGTAGGGAATGCTGGTATTAAGCATTACGTGCCTGCGGGCTTGACAAAATAGTGTTGTAACTGAAGGTAGGCATATGGTTTCTTATATTTTTCAGTGGAAATGCCTTCAGATAGCTTAAAGCTGTAGCCAACTCTGGCCAGGAGGAGGAAAAAAGGCTTGGCACGTTAAAAAGTAATGTGTGGGGGGTATAAAAGCTAAACTAAGGTGCAAGCCTATAGCTTATGGAACCAGCGTGGGAGACAGAAGCAGGAGTCCACCACCAGCTGTTTAGCCTGTGTTGGCGGCAATAAGCCCCGGCAGTAGTGGGGCAATTCGGCGTTTAAGACTGATTCTGGTACACTGTGTGTTCTTACGTTTCGTGCTTTTCCCCGCTCTTCCATGCTGGCCAGTTGCCCTGTCAGGTCAGTGCCCAGAGCAGCATTCATTGCTGATTGTGCTAGTTTAGTGCTTCCCATATCTCCTTCCACCGCCTCAACACGACTGGTGAGTGTGGTAACCTCCTCCCGAACAAGTGCCATATCTGCCTGAAACATGGCTTTAATATCCTGCCTCAGTGCCTGTATATCTGCTTTAGTAGAAGGAGCAGAGTCACCTTCCTCCAAAGATACCAGTGGCACAGAGCGTACATAGGGTAAAGCAGGAGGGATATCATTAATGCTGCTGTTATCCAACGATAGAGTGGAGTAGGTCTCAGCCGGCGCCATCTTGGGAGGTGCAGACTGGGTTAGTCGTATGTTGTTTCTAATTTTTCTTCCCCATGTGGTAGGGTACCCAGGGAGCCCCTCCGGAACCCAGTAGGTAAGTTGGCTGCTAGAAAGAGCGGTGTAAAATCGGGCAAACTCATGGAGCTGCAGAGATAAATGTCCTTCTCGCTCAGGTGCTGGCTCTGTCCCCCATTGAAAGGGTATTAATAAATAATAATTTTTGCAATATCATATACAACAGGCCATGGTACACCCATTTTTTATAGCTAGCATATACATTTAAGATGTAATGTATATTGCTCTCTTTTGTAAAAAAAAGAATTAAAGACATCATCTAATTTCTGAAAAAATATTATCCCGCCAATATTTCTGTAATACTTCACATATTGTTTATATACTCGAGTATAATACGAGTTTTTCGGCACATTTTTTGCGCTGAAAAAGCCCCCCTTGGCTTATACTCGAGTTAGTGTCTGTATTACGGCAGCTTACATTGCCATAATACAGACCAGGACCGCTGGGCTCATTACAAGCCCGGCGGTCCTGTTGGGGGCCGGCAGCAAGCTGTTACTTACCTTTGTAACAGCTCCGGTCAGCTCCCTTCACCTCTGTTCCCTTTTGCTCACAGTCTAAGTCTTGCGAGACCCGCGACCCTCAGAGCGTTGCAGACCGCGAGACTTACACTGTGAGCGGAAAGGGAACGGCTTATAACGGCTTATATTCGGGTCGACTTATACTCGAGTATATACGGTAATATTTGCTTACACCTAGAAACACAATTCTCACATATACCCCGAAAATAAAGATAGTAAAATATCCTGCAAGCATTTGTAGCAACCAAATCTATAAATTGCTAATTTGTTTTGCAGAATGTGAAAATCTTTGTACATGGTGTGTGTGTTTGCGTCTATATAGATTTATTTATATATCCAACATATAAATATATCTTCAAAAAAGCATTTGCTACCCTGTGTTTAGCAACACTTGTATACAAAAATATATAACATACCAGCACTCTGTGTTTCCAAATAAAATTCTACTTTATTAAATCAAACATTCTATAAGTCCATTTCCTCAGTACAAAAGTTCTGTGTAGGAACATTGTCTCATGGAATTTTTGATTTAATAAATTGAGAATTTTATTTGGAAACTTAGAGCGCTGGTACGTTTATCATCTATCTGTATATTACACAACAATTAACAATTTTTAAGATGCTAGAATTCCTTACCATAAACCATATTCTTTACTGAATGGAAATGAGCACAATCTACCTCATCCGCCGTCATTGATTTATTTACTGTATGGGAGGAGGGAAGAAGGATCTGCTATTATCTGTTTCCTTCTATTTATTGTAATGTAGGTCATAATTGTCCCATATGTTAATATGCTGCTGCTGTTGAACTACAACACTGAATATCCTCGGCTCGTATCTGACTGGCTAAGGATTGTTTGAGTTACATAGTTACATAGCTGAAAAGAGACTTGTGTCCATCAAGTTTAGCCTTCCTCACATTTGTTTTTTGCTGTTGATCCAAAAGAAGGCAAAAAAAAACCCAGTTTGAAGCACTTCCAATTTTACAACAAGCTAGGAAAAAAATTCCTTATTGACCCCAGAATGACAGTCAGATTTATCCTTGGATCAAGCAGTTATTACCCTACATTGAAAGATTATATCCTTGAATATTCTGTTTTTGCAAGTATGCATCTAGTAGCTGTTTGAACATCTGTATGGACTCTGATAAAACCACTAATTCAGACAGCGAATTCCACATCCTTATTGTTCTTACAGTAAAAAAAAAACCTTTCCTTTGCCTTAGACAAAATCTTCTTTCTTCCAGTCTAAACGCATGACCTTGTGTCCTATGTAAAGTCGATTTGTGAATAGATTTCCACACAATGGTTTGTATAGGCCCCGAATATATTTGTATAATGTTATCATATCCCCTCTCAGGCGACGTCTTTCTTAACTAAATAGGTTTAAATTTTTTAACCTTTCTTCATAGCTGATATGTTCCATTCCTTTTATTAATTTTGTAGGCCGCCTCTGCACTTTTTCTAGTGCCATAATATCCTTCTTTAGAACAAGGGCCCAAAATTGCACAGCATATTCAATATGTGGTCTTACCAGTGATTTATAAAGAGGCACAATTATATTCTCGTCTCGAGAATGAATGCCCTTTTTCATGCATGATAATAGCTTACTGGCCTTGGCCACTGCTGATTGACATTGCACATTGTTGCATAGTTTGTTGTCTATAACAATTCCCAAGTCCTTTTCGTATGTTGTTATCCCTAAATCGCTTCCATTAAGGGTATACATTTCTTGTGTATTCTGTACGCCGAAGTGCATAACTTTGCATTTTTCAACATTAAATTTCATCTGCCATTTGAGTGCCCAGTCCCCCAGTCTACCGTATCTAAATCCATCTGCAGCAAAGTAATATCATACTCACATTGTATTATTTTACAGAGTTGTGTCATCTGCAAACACAGAAACATGACTTTCAATGCTTTCTTCAAGATCATTTATAAACATGTTAAATAGAAGGGGTCCCAGAACAGACCCCTGATAGACACCACTTGTCACCTCTGTCCAGCTTGAAAATTTACCATTAACGACAACTCTTTGTACTCTATTTTTAAGCCAATGTTCTACCCAAGAACAAACATTTTCATCTAGACCAATTTCCTTGAGTTTGAACACTAATCTAGTGTGTGGAACTATATCAATTGCCTTGGCAAAATCCAAAAAGATCACATCCACTGCAACACCCTGATCTATACTTCTACTTACTTCTTCGTAGAACGCAATAAAGTTAGTTTTACATGACCTGTGCTTCATAAAACCATGCTGATTTTTGCTGATAACCATGTTCTTCTCAAGGAATTCTTGAATATTATCCCTTAATAACCTTTCAAATATTTTCCCAGCCACAGAAGTTAAGCTCACAGGTCTATAATTTCCAGGCAAGGATTTTCAACCTTTTTTGAATATAGGAACCACACCTGCCTTCCTCCAATCCTCCGGAACACTTCCTGAAAGAAAAGAATCTTGAAAGATTAAAAACAGAGGTTCACTTATTTCTACACTTAGTTCCTTAAGTACTCGTGGATGGATACCGTCAGGCCCTGGAGCTTTGTTTATATTAACTTTCTTTAGTTGCTGCAGCACCTTGTCTTGAGTTAACCAATTACAATTATTCTGCAAGTTTTTAGTAGCAATCATTTGCACATCTATTGCCATGGGTACTTCCTTAATATATATGGAGGAGAAATAGTTTTTTAAAATTCCTGCCTTATCCTGGTCTTCATTAACTAACACCCCCGTTTCCGTTTTTAGTGTACCTACACTTTCATTTTTTTTTTTTTTAGAATGTATGTATTTAAAAATGCGTTGGGGTTGGTTTTGCTCTCTTCAGCCATCATTTCTTCATTTTGAAGTTTAGCAAATCGAATCGCCTTTTTGCACGCATTATTGGCTTCCTTATATCTTTTATGAGATGCATCTGATTTGTCCGATTTAAATGCCCTTTTCTTATTTTTAATCTCTTTTATGAGATGCATCTGATTTGTCCGATTTAAATGCCCTTTTCTTATTTTTAATCTCTTTTATGAGATGCATCTGATTTGTCCGATTTAAATGCCCTTTTCTTATTTTTAATCTCTTTTACTTCTCTACTAAGCCACATTGGTTTTAATGTGTTACTTTTATATGTATTACCCAATGGTACATACTGAGAAATGTACCTTTCTAATATTTGTTGGAAAATGTTCCATTTATCCTCAGTGTTCTTTTCACTAAAGAGTTTATGCCAGTCAATATATTGTAAAGCTGCCCTTAACTTATAGAAATTGGCCTTTTTAAAATTATATGTTTTAGTATACCCCATGTGCTTTTGTTTTTTTGAGTTTATTTCAAAGGACACTATATTGTGATCACTATTTCCCAAGTGCTCACCTACTTGAATATTGGTTAAAAAGATCAACGTTGTTTGTTAAAGCCAGGTCCAGACAAGCGTCCTTTCTAGTTGGTGCTTGTACAAGTTGTGACATGAAGGTGTTATTTAACAAGTTTAAAAGCCTAATTCCCTTTGCTGAGCTACTAATCCCTTTGTCCCAATTTATTTCCAGGTAATTAAAATCTCCAATAATTAAAGTATTACCCAGATTTGCAGCTTTCTCAATTTGCTCAAACAGCTGTTGTTCCTCGTCAATATTAACATTAAATGGTGAGTTGTAGTTGAATAAAAGTTTAGTTCAATTGGGTGTGAAATATAATTTCATACAACAGTGATACTTTATACCCCTCATTTCTGACTATCATCATTTGAGTATAATTAGATTACATTGATACAGAGATAAAGCTGAGTTCTTTTTAAGTGGATCATATTAGTCTTTTCTGTTAAGGTAAAAAAAAGTTTGGGAGGAACCAAAAAAACAACAACCAGGAACCAAATACGTTGCATAAAACCAGTATTTTGCTCTTGAGTTCATGGCGTGTACACACATAAATGACAAACCATAAATCACAAAATGTCAACAAAACCCCAGCCAATTAATTTGTTTTACAGTTATTTGAATGCATAATTTATCACCAAGGTACACAGACTTAAAACTAAATCTTCAGCAAAACAATTTTGCCTGAAAATAGACTGTCACTGCCGCTGTGATGGGCTTTGGTGAGCCAAGGTAAGAGGATGCCACAGATATTTATGGTTTGCAAATGACTTGCAGTCAATTAAACTTGGGCTGGCAACAATACAGCAGTGAAGCAAAAGTAATATTTTTCTTTAGAGCAGTCACTTCCTAAGATGTTTAATATAATGTTTGCCTATCTCCTATATTTAAAAATTGTATTTGTGAGGTCTGAATGTGTCATTATATGTAGAAATACACAATGCCATATTTAGTTCTCCTGGAACTGAGTGCCCCCATCCTCGTTCCCTTTCAGTCATTGTTATAAGCTATGCCTTTTTTCTGTCACTTAACATAAAGTGCATAGAAGCAAACACAATATTTCCCCAATGCAATGTGTGCCTTTCCTATGCCAGGACTGAACTGAATTGTGATTTTTTTTTTTTTTTTTTTTTTTTACTTTTTTTTATTGAGCATTTACATAGAAAATAAAGTGATACTGAACAAGTCATTTTGAGTCGATAGATTATACATCTAATACATGGATAGGGTGTAATATGGTTTAGAGAAGAAATTGTATCGGCAGTCCCAGGAATAGTGCCTGAAAAATGTTAACAATAAAAATATGAAAAACCAAGACAAAATAAGAAAACTCTGTAACATATATTGTTCCAAAGGCTAAAAAGAACACTCAATTCATTTTAAACTTAGTAGATATGCCTCCATTTAATTATGTGTCTTCATTGGGGTTTTATCTAAAAACATCTTGCAAAAACCACACATCTCTTGTATGAAGCATTTGCAAGACCTCCCCTTCTAACCACTTTCTGTGACTTGTAACTTTACAAGCATAACTTTTCAAAACAAAAATCCAATACAAATAGCTACTTACGTGTCAGGAATTTTGTAGATTTAGCAGAGTCTGACGAATAGTGTATTAGCCGCTTTTTGAACTTGCTACAAAAGTGCAATGTAATTTGGGATTATTTTGTGGGAGCATACATAAAATGTAGAATTCCTGGTTGTGGTTGGAAGTCAATCTGTAGTAGTGATGACAGGACTTGTGTAATCATGTTCTTATAGTGTTGAAGGATCAGACAGGTCCACCATATGAGGTACATGTGCCCATTGCCGAGAAGCATCTACAGCATGTTTTGGGGGAGGTGGGGTAATTCTATGGCATAGGTACTAGGTACCATCGATAGAGTATTTTGCACTGTAGTTTGAAATGTGAGATACATGATGTGAGTACTTATTGTGAGTTGATTGAAAGGTTCCATTGATCCTAGGACAATTCCCTCCCTAAATCTTTCTGCCATGCTATTAAAAAACTGGGAGCATGTTTTGAATCGTCCCTATTTACACTGTTGTGACTGACTGATATCACTTTTTTATTGGGACTTATTTTGAGACAAATTCTTTCAAACTCAGTACAATTTTGTACCCACTGAGGATTATGAGGGTTTTCCTTATTTGTGGCAAGTAGTGATTTGATTTGAAATAGGAGAATACCGTAGCGATATCTAGGTAGCATATGACCTGTAGATTAGAGAATGAACATAGCTGTTCCTTATCATGCCTTTGGTATAAATGTGTGATGCCTTTGTCTACCCATCACATATATTGAAAGTTTGGTATCCCTGCTGTGAGGAAAGCCAGTGGGCCCCAGAGATATTGGGGAGAAACTACCCAGGGAAGGTTCTATCAGGTCACATATGATGAGTAACAACTTGATGGTAGCATATCAGGGCAGGGTGATCTCAATCATTTTTGAAGCTATACCAAAGAGCCTAGCCTCCCAGGGATCAACCAGGAAGGATTCTATGTGAACCCATTGTGGGGAGTCCTCCTGAAATTGTTGGTCCCAGACATTTTGATGAGCTGTTTGCTCACACCAGTAGACACAGTTACCAATAGATACTTGGGGTTTCCCTGTCGCTGGGGCAATTTTTAGAAGCCCCAGACTTTTTGATGAGCTACATGCAGTGCTGGAAGTCAGCACGGCATATAGCTCCTTCTACAGGATTTAAATGCCTCTAACTGGATCTTGGTGTGAGCAGTGTTAAATCCTGTAAGGAGTCTTACCTGATAGGGAGTCCAGCTCGCAGAGTTATACGCTCACCCTTGCAAAGTAGACACAGACCAGGGTGACCAGGTAAGACGCCACCTGGCCTGTGAGTCTGTGCATGGGGGCTTTCCAGGAAAAGTGCTCCAAGTCTCAGTACAGCAGGGATTAGCAGAAGCGTAGTCAAGGAAAGCCAAAATCAGGGAAGCCAGAGATCAGAGTAGTCCAGCAGGAAAGCCAAGATCAGAAGCCGAAATCAGACAGGAAATACTGGAACGCAGATACGACGAGACAGGAACCAAACAAGGGAACCAGAGTCAATGAACTGACACCCCTCCCAGGGTGAGGCAGGCTTTTATATCCAGCCAATTAATATGGGATACAGGTGTGCAGAGCAGCCACGGGTAAGTTCAGCTCCCAGTGCTGGAAACAAGGCGAGGACACCTATTAAAGCAATACATGAATGGCTGGATAGCACCGTGGCAAAAGAGCAGGATTCATGAAGCCAGAGTCCAGGGTTCAAATCCCCTGCTGGGCACTCTTGGGGTGACCTCGTCTGGCAGACTGGATGTCGCGGCGAGAACTGTGACAAATCCCTGCTCACATCAGGAAACCCAGGTAATCAACAGATACCTGGGATCATTGTTAATGAACTCAGCCTGGCAGGTGAGCTGCAAGCAGGGCTCAGAGTGAGATGGAATGCTATTTTTTTCAATGATGATTTAAATCCCCATAGACCGCAAGGTAGTGTGAGCAGGGTTAAATCCCAGGTATTAATGGATATATGGGTGTCATATTTTAGTGGCCCTAGACTTCTTGATGAGCTGAATGCAGTGCTGAAAATCCTTGATATCCATATAGAACACTGCAGCTGAGCAATCAAGCTTAGCCACAGTGATTCCCTCACTGGACCTGGAGGGCCTCTTTCCATGACCCAATGGCGTTTTGATCAGTGCTGGGCTTTGTCAGTTGCCTAGCACCAATCTCAACAGAACGGCATACTATGTTAAATGTAAAGATAGGAAGAGGTCATACTGAAAATAGCCAGTAGATGTCAGTAACATTCCACGGTTTTCACTTAGATTTCTCTTTGCTAATATCAGTACTGATGTTAGTGGAAACCTTCGGGACTATGAGTAAATTAGAGATTAAGATCATGGATTAAGATCAGGTTCATAATAAATATTAGGTTTAGTATTAGGTTTATATCTACAATTGGTTTAGAATTAATTTTAGGATATTGGGTTTCAGATTAGGATTAGGACCAGCAAGGGAGTTTCTCTGCTGACACCAGCATAAGGAATCCTTCTAACACTATTTATAGGGTTAGGATTGGGATTATGATTAAGGTTATAATTAAGATATGGGTTAGGATTAAGGTAAGGTTTATTATGGTTAGATATTAGATTAGCATTTGGTTTATAATTAGGGGTTGGTTAAGGATTTAGACTGGGATTAAGATTGTTCCTTTGCAGAAGTATACAAATGGAGTATTATTGTACTCAGGAGATGTTGCTGAGTATAGTTAAGATTATTTTATTGCAGTTGGACACATGGGATTTAACAAATAAGCAGAACAAATACATTGTGTATGTAAAAATAAAAAAATGGATACCACAAACATTAAAAGAAAAAGAAAATTGTATAAATAAATTGTATAAACTTGCGGTAAGGTCTCCTTGTTTGCAATAATGCAGAGTTATGTATATTTATTGGTATATATGGATCTGTGCTCGTAATCTCAAGTCTATCGCATCTCAGTTATAGTGATTGATGATGTAGAGTTGTTTTTTTCTTTGTGTTTCTGCCATTTCCTTCACTGACCCGTTTTATTTTTCTGAGCAGCCTTACTTTGGATTTCTACCTTCCTCTACTTTGGATTGCTCGCTAACCCTAGTGTTAACCTAACACTTAATTGCAGGCTCTTTCCTACTAATGCCTCCCTGACCAACATACCACAGACCCATAGCCTGATTACTACAGTTTATTCTGGATTTGTCTCATGGTTACCTATATGTTTAGCTTGTCTACTTCGCTTTTGAGAATGACAAAAAAAAAATCTTTAATTATATGTAATTTTACAAAACCATATAAATCTGCATTTGAGTGTAATGTTTGATTTAAAAAACACACAATAGTCACTTGTTATCAAATGTTTCAGCTTTAATATAATTTCTTCTCCATGTAATATATATTAAAATATATTAAAATAATAAAATTGAATGTAATGAATGTATAAAAAACAAAAACAAGTCTTTTATACTGCAAAACTAATACAATTTCTATTAATCCCTGAAATAATCTAAATGAAGGATTAAATACACACTCCAGGGGGGGCGGGGGCCTGACAGCCAAGATGGCCGGTCGTGCTCTCTAAGAGCTCTTGCACTGGAGGGCACAAAATCAACAATCCTGGTAAATCCTACCAAGACAAGAACCCACGGTACCTTTCATGCACCGCAACGATACCCGAGCACACGAACCGGCCATGCGGCCTATCTTCCAGCGGATGGTACAATGCAATATACACACTACTGTAGACAGTGATTGTAGTGAAATATATATACAGATACTTAGCTTGATTGCTACAATGCAGCCCCCCAAGATCGTTACCCAGAGAAGACGACCTTTTCTTATAATCACAAACACTACAACAAACTGCGGGATACGGCTGAGAGTAATTCTAAAAGAAACATACAAAATACATAGACATAGTGAAGTACAGTCTAACACATCTCATGCGCTGAATAAGAATGCACTCACAAGATAACGGAGAATAAATCGCTCATAGGGTGCCTTCCCCAGTGGATATGGGGGGCTGATGATCCCTTGGTTCCTCGTTGGATTTCTGAATGATACTCAGGACTTCAGGTGGGTAGTAGTAGAAAAAAGATGTTTTATTGATAAAAGGTGAATAATCACCATCAATAAAATATAGTAAAATAACGGTATAGTCCTACGCGTTTCGTTCTATAAAGAACTTCCTCAGGGACCGTATATAAAAACAATATACAATTATAACAGATTAGAAATACATCCTATTCCCACCCTCCCAAAGTCCTCTTTAAATAGGGCTACTCCCTATGTCCATTGGTGGTTCCAGGGGTGGTACCCGGGGTCCATCTCTTGATTGGTCCTGTAGATAGATCGTGCAGCTGTTTCCCATTCTCCTACTGTTGCTGGCAATCAAATTTGGCGCATTCGGCTAACCGGAACCGGAAGTGTAGATCGTATTGCACTTCCGCGTTCCACGTGCGTTCCACCTACAGTTAGTGTGCGTTCCACCTTCATTCTGTTGTATTCTCATAATATAATTAAAGAAATCGACAGATAACAACACATTTTATCTACTGGAACGAAAAAAATTTTAGTAACTTCGTTTACAATATATTTATTTCGTAATTTGAATCATCATGAATTACCCTCCTTGGGCTGTCTATAAACAGTGAACTGAAATATTTAGAAAGTGAAATGTGTATAACAGACATATACTTTTACACTGTGAATGATACATTCTTTCAGAGACATGTATGACATTAGTTCAATATGTGATGTGCATAATGTGATAAATATTATATATTATGTATCACTAATGTGATGTGTATTGAAAAAAATCTAAAATAAACAAAAATAAATATGCAATGTTTCTATAAACAATTTCCAATATTAAATGGAATGACACATATACCTATTATCTTAATTAATTATGATATGAGCATATTGAACCATTTCTTTCATTAGTGGTTACAAATATTAAGGGAGAATCAAATATTCCCAAGTAGTGTATTTAAATACAATTAAGCTTTCATATTCCATGGAAATCCTATGGTTGCACATACTCAATATAATGAATATGTCACCCATATATAGTTACATGAAATCCCACTGATATAAAAAATTATATATATAAAAATGAAAATAATTGTGTGAAGACAGAAAATTATATGAACCATATAAATCCTAATCCAGAAAACATACTAAGTCAATCCCTATGTTAAGACCTTGTGGCTCTAGGGTGTTCAACTTATGTATCCAGAACGTTTCCCTCTGTGATAATTTTTGAACCCTATCACCTCCTCGCCAAAATGGAGACACTCTTTCAATACCCATAAATTTAAACTCTTTAAAAGAAAATGATGGACAATTAGAACAGTGAGCTGGGACTGAATGAGTTGTTAGTTTTTCTTAATGTTATTGAGATGTTCTAATATTCTAACCTTGAGAATCCTTTTCGTGCGTCCCACATACTGTTTGCCACACGGACATTGTAGCAGATAAACCACAAAGTCCGTGTGGCAACTAATCTCAGACTTCACCTTAAAGACCTCCCCCGAGATATGGCTGTAGAAGACCTTAGTTTTTAACAGTGATGTGGTGGTGCAAGCCTTACAAATCCCACATCCCTTAAATAAACCAGAAATGAAAGATATATTGGTGTTCCTATGTTTAATGGCATAACTAGGGGCCAGTAGATTCTTAAGATTGTTATTCTTTTTATAGATCACCAGTGGGCGGTCAGATATAGAGTTTTCCAGAACCGGGTCCTGTAGTAGAATGGGCCAAAATTCCTGTAGGCTCTTTTTAATTTTATGGTGGTCAGTATTATACTGGGTTATGAAAGACTATTTGAAGTTTGTGTTCTTCTTGATCGAATTACATCGGTCCTCTAACAGGGAGTTACGTTGTAATGAACCAATGGAACGGATTTCTTTATCTAATGAGTTTTTATTGTAACCCCTATCGATGAGTTTCTTCTTTATGTGTAGTGATTGGGCTTTAAAATCCCTAAAGTTAGAGCAATTTCGTCTTACACGTGTGAACTGGCTTCTAGCTATGCCCACGTAGCCATGGTTTATGATGGCAGCTTTGTTGGTGTACAAAGCCATTGCCATCCGTCGGTTTGAAAAAACACCTTGTTTGTATTTGGTCTTGGTCACAAAAGAGGACAAGGTCCAAAAAATGAATTTCATGTTTGTTCCATTCGGGGGTAAAGACCAGATTGTACTGGTTCTCATTGAGGTAACCCACAAAATTCTGAAAATCAACCGAAGACCCCTTCCAAATAATAATAACATCATCGATATATCGCCGCCATAGGACCAGGCTCTCCCTCCAGCCATGCCCAGACCACACGAAGAGCTCTTCCCATCTTCTCATGTAGGTGTTGGCATAGCTGGGGGCGAACCTGGTACCCATGGCGGTCCCCGTGATCTGTAAATGGTAATCACCATTAAAGAAAAAATAATTGTGATCCAAAATAAATTGAACTGAAGAAAAAATAAACTCCCTGTGATCTACCGATAATGTGCTGTCTTGAGACATGTAATAATCAACTGATTCCAGGCCCAAGGAATGGCTAATTACGGTATACAGAGAGGTCACATCTAGTGTGGCCCAACTGTATTCAGACTTCCATTCTATACTTTCAAGCTCTTGTAAGAAAGATTTTGTATCACGCACATAGGATGGTGCTCCCTGTGCATACTTCTGCAAGAAAGAGTCCACATAAGCGGATAAATTAGCTGTTATAGAATTTACACCGCTAATGATAGGGCGCCCTGGTGGATCTTCCAGCGGAGCCTGAAGCCTGGGGGAAGCGGCCGATCGCCCGGCACGGGACCCGCTTCCAAGCGAGAAATACATGTTGCCCAGCTACCCCCCCCTCTGGACCGGCGGGGGATATCCCGGTCCTCACAGGGGACGACTACCCCCACAACAAGGCACGAACAAGCGACAATACTTACCGAAAAACGAGGCTGTCAAGGCCCAAACAAGATGGCGCCACGGGTGCGACCAGCATCAAACAGCTCCCCTGCAAAACCACCTGATAGCACACTGGATTTATTTGACCAGCTCTGCACTAACCTGTGGGCTAAACTCTACAATAGGGGTCGGATCTTCAAGCTGGCGAGGAAAGAGGCGGCGGCATGGATTCGCCCTGCCACCCGACGCCTCCTGTGCGGATGCCCGCCCCGAGTCCCCAGAGCGGCCCTCAGACAGAGACAAGGTGGGAAACCGGAGTGGCGGGGAGCGGAGATGGACCTCCCGGGCACCAACACCCGCCCTTGCACAAGGCAGCACAGGACCACCGGGTTCACCGGACCCGCTCATTGCTCAGCGGCAACCGAAGCCACCGACCAACAGAGAACGTCCCAGCACATACGGACTCACGCTGCAAGCCCGTGTCACACACCCACTATATCTGGGGCAACCCAACACCAGCAACAAGGTACGACCAACCAACCCCACCAACCCACTTACCGATCCCGAACGGGGACCCAGAGACACTCTATAGGGGCACCAGGACTTTGCCTGAATGGCGTGGGCTGAACAAAGAATGCCTTACAAACTGTCTGCCTTGAGGACTGAAACCATTTGTGCCGATCAACACACTATCACCCAGCGGAATTACCCTTACTTCAAATGACTCTTGTTTGTATTCTCCGGCGTATAGCCTCAATAGACTATTCATTCTCAAAGTTTATTCTGCTACCTATGTTTAAGGAGTACAGGTGTAACTTTACCTAAACACTCCGGGTAGATTGATGAGCGAAGGATCTAAATTCACACAGACACCCATGTGAGGACTGTTACCCATTACCCACTGCCTACAGGCACATGTTTACTTTATGGTTTCTTTCAGGCCGTTAGCTACCTTTACTTTTCCTTTAACAGGTATAGTGAGGCATTCAGCCAAGGCATTTCCCGCCACCCTAACCTGAGAGGATACTAGATTGCCCTTTTTGATCTGGCGGCTGCCTATAAGGTAACTGCAATCTATTCAACTGCAATACTTTGAGTTTTTATTGTTCGATTTGTTAATTATCACTTTTATGCTCCACATGCTCCCAGACAGCTGATTTACACAAGCCCATACACCGCAACAGAGGTCCAATGGGGCCTGAACTCAGCCCCTCAACCCCCCCCCCCCCGCCTCTATAACCTAGATGACCAACCAACAACCCCTAGCAACACACAGAGGCGTAAAATAACCGACACTATCAACCAACTCTCCCACATCCTAAGACACACGCCTAGTCATGGAGACTACTTATTGAGAACGTCAGGCTTCACAAGCTTGCACACTGTTAATATGTCTTAACATGTTCTTAGCCTAATGTTGCCTTTTTAACCTACCTAACCTGCCATACCAAAGCTGGACTAGCCAGACCTGCTTGATTATTGTTGCTTACCCCACACTAACTACACGTTTTCGGCAGGTTTACTTTCCTTTACCGAGAGGCAGTTTAGCAGGTGTCTCAAAACTCAGCAAACTCAGCAAACTAAGCAAGCCGATATTCTAGTCGACCTAGCTTAATACAATAATCAGTATATAGCACTGACTCTAGACCAGACAAGCACGATTACCCTGTTTATTGTTATACACGTATCTCACCAGTTAAGCTCGCCTTCATACTGATTGATCAGTATACTGATTGATCTATTCCTATAGTACATAGTGCTTCCTAATCTAACCTATTCTATTAACCTATTCTATTAACACTCTCAGGTCTGCTGTTTCCTAAGAATGATTCATCAGTCAAGTTTCCTGTATTATAAGCATGTAACATTAACTACTCGGCAATGACTGTTTTTACCCAGACTTGACTAGGTTAAAGCTTATACTATACGGTGATAGTACATAGTAACTTCATTTTAACTCACTTGCATGCTAGACTACAGTGTAGTAACTGTTAACCATTGTTCAGCCTGTTATATCGAATTTGTTTATACCCCAAAAAAATGTGCACTTACTAATGCCACGAACAAACCTGTATACATATCTATATGAACGCTGTTGTGGCGTATGGAAATGTCGTACCTACCTGCACATTAAAAATAAAGAATTTATAAAAAAAAAATAGACACTCCAGGGAGGCTATTACCACTATTTTTCCTTTCCTCAGAAAATAGTGTTAGAGTTTAGGTATATATTTATGTACAAAACATACGATATCAGAGCATATTAGGAAATACCACAAGATATAAACAAAATACATTAGAACACTTCAACTTCAACAGAGCACCTACATCCCTCCCAAGTGTCCCTATTTAGGAGGGATAGTTCCTATTTTAGGCCCAAATTCTCATAATGTCCCTCTTTTCTAGGAACTCTATGTTGTTGGTGTGTCTGAGTGTATATCCGAGCTCCACAGAAATCTTACAATAATGTCTTTAAACTGCAATAAAGGTCTTTAGAAATCAGTATGTGTAAATAAGACTTGCCACACCTCCAATCACACCTCTAAAATTAAAGTGAGAGATATCTTGGGACACAGACGGCTGTGACAGACATTTAGCAAGGAGCTTAAATAACTGGTCTCCCAATAAAAAAATAAAATAAAAAAGGGACATTTAATGTTTGTGCAGTGCTTACCATGGAAATTCACTAAAATAAGCATTGTAGAGTCACAAGGACTTCCAATCAGATGTGCAGAAGTCTTTGCAGTTGTACTACTCATGTTTTACATGAATTCTAATGGCAAAATTCCACATGTGATTGTACTAATGTATCTTACAGGCATGGTAGAGAGTGATGGGGCAGAGAAGTAGAAGTGGAATAATTATTTATATAAGTATATATACATTTGTGTACGGGATTATGGAAGGGGCGCACATTAAACTGTGTGTAATTTAATATATGAGAGTCGGTTGAGGTGTGCCGAAACCGACGTGAGGTTAGGCCTGCAAAAGAGGGCCCACCCAGGTATAAAGATATATGAAGAGGGTGTGGTGGGAGGGAATTTCCGAAATCGTCGCAGACAGGTGAGTAGGGGGATTAGCTGGGTTTAAATAGGCATAAAATCCCTCCCACAACTTCAGGCATATGCCTTCTATTTGTGTACGGGATTATGGAAGGGGCGCACATTAAACTGTGTGTAATTTAATATATGAGAGTCGGTTGAGGTGTGCCGAAACCGACGTGAGGTTAGGCCTGCAAAAGAGGGCCAAAAAGTGTGTGACATTTATTAGACATAACAAATCATTTAGACATATTATAGAAAGCGAGCCTGATTTCTTTCTGGATTTGGAATGTACTGGTTGTATGCCGAGGACTTCCAGCGACCCATCTTCTCTACAAGACGAGTTGGAGCTGGACGACTTGAGGCTGCTGTGGCGGCCCTGACACGGAATGGATGTCCCGGGAAGGAATTCGGATTGAGGCCAAGACTAACGAACAAGGAGCTAATGTATAGCATGAACTGTTTGAGAGATGTGGCAAAAATTGTACGAGCAACCATTATGATCGGAACGCATTTAGTATCTTGAACCACATACAATACTTACACGTATCGTAAGCCGTAGAGTACGTTTGCTTAGTATTAGTAGGCAAATCTTTCCTGCATAGACTCTAACTTCAGGCATGATTGATACCTTTTTTGACCTGCAGAGGGAATCTGGACTGCGTGTTCTTTTATCTCAACCGTTATGTTTAAGCAAGGTCCAACTTCAGGACTTCGGAAGTGGCTAAAGCGGAGGATACTGCAGGGGTCTTGAGACGTCAGGGTTAGCGTTTATTAAAGATAATACGATACCTGGAGCTAGTTCTTGTAGCATGCTGTGAGGAGGAAGCAAACGTAATAAGTTTAAGTTATGCAAAACTCAGAAGCCCGTTGAGCTTTCTCGTGTAGTAGAGCTGCTAGCTAATGGGTACCAATAGGTGAAGATGAGGACTATCCTGTAAGAGTTGAGGCCGTGCTAGTAGCCCTGTGTTTGAGAGAAGCCCTACCTACGATTTGGGCCATGTGGACTTGCACCATCTATGCGCGGCAGGGTATTAACCTCTTGTGGAAAAGCGTTAACCTGGCCGTACACGTGCGATTACCTGCATTAGACCATGGCGAAAAAGGACCGTAACAGGCGCCTGATGAAACTGCCGTGATGTGAATCGAAAAACAGAATGCAAAGCCGTGACCCACCGTAGGGAAATGTTTGCACGAGAGAGGAACCTGAAAAGAAGCTTTGACTAGATTTGAAGACGATATGTGCTCGTATAGCAAGTACCCTATAGCAGTTACTTGTTAGGCATGAGATCGTAAAAAGATTGTACTACAGGATGCATAAGGTGTTACGCCTTAAATCAAAACGTCCAGCAAGACCGAAAGTAACTCCCAATGGACTACTTAAGCTTACATAAAGAGAAGCGTGAACAACGACAAATGCGTGACGAATGAATAGACTGCGCATGGAGGACCCTGTGAATGTCAGGCGTGCAGTCAAGTCCCTAATTAGTAGATTAAGGATTCGAATTGTATTTGTTTGGCCAAAATGGAGGCGGAGTGGTGCCTCGATGTTCGATATGAAACAAGCGGGAATTCTGTTCACCCGGTCCAATCAGATCGCTAAAGCTTATCCTGCATAGCCTGTATAAGTGACGCCGACGTGAAAAATTGAGTGATAGTATGAGTCGATAAACGGTAATTCAGAACTCAATGTACCAAAGTGCCCCCAAAACGTTGCGAAGAAAAACGGCATATCCGTAATACATGAGTCCGGAAGCAGTCACTGTACGCCACGTCAGCGCCTGGAGGACCCGACTATGGTCCAATACGAAACCAAATCTGCACAACGTGCAACGTGGAGGGCAACGTGAGACCCAACATACCCATTCAACTGAATATAAGTAAGGAATGCCTGAAACAAGTTGATGGAGGAACCGCTGGTCTCGGAGTCTACTATCTTGGTCTGGGCACGTAGTGTACGCGGTACCTAAGGATCGCCAGTGAGCGACAGGTTGGGGTAATATATATATATATATATATATATATATACGTAGGTATCCTCGTACTGCAAGGACTAAGCATCTAGCGGACCCATTGCCCGTAAGAGATAACGTATGGGAAGCACCGGAGTAGCCGAGTACGATAGTGCTGAAATACTGTATAGCAACAATGTAGGAGTATGTAACGCACGATCGAAACTAAGGCGGGAAATAAAGCGCTAGGATACCTGAAGCGGTTAAGGGATCTAAAACAATAGAGATTATGCTCGACGGGTCTGGGGTGTGCCGCCCCCCCCCCAGCTTACTAGGGGAGCGAGTGCGAGAGCGTGTGCGTGCGTGCTGGCCGACTAGCTAGTGCCGCAATGCGGCGAAACGATTACACTAGGTTGGTGACAGGTGAGGCCCTGCTAGTTGCCAAGCGGCTTGAGAGGCTCTAACTATGCGTTGGCGTGAGGGGGTAGCGTGGCCACTGAATGAGGTGGCGGGGTGTCGGCCTCTCGGTGACAGTTAAACATAAGATAGAATGGGAGTGACTGATGAGGCCCTCTCTATGCCACAATGCGAGGCGACTAACTATGATTTGGCCCGAGGGGCATAGTACCTCCAAGTATGATGATGGGTGTTGGCCTCGCGGGACCACTAACCTACGGCAAAGAAGCCAGGGGGAATAATAACTAGTGGACACCTAGGAACCTAACAGCCAGCAGTTGCTAACTAAGATGGAAGGGTAGTTAGTGAGAGAGGACATACTACAGAACGAAACGTGGGTAGCAAAGGGGTAGGATCGTATGGTTTGACCGAAACTGTAGTGCCCAGTGAGCATGTGGGGTCCGAATGGTCGGGACGTATGAACTAGAATGCGTGTATGATCGTATGTATGGCCCTCGGGGCTCGTGGTGCCAGACCGTGGCCTTGATTCGAAATGCAATACGAATAAACGTGTATATCAGTTGTCGTAGTCGTAATACATAAATATGCAGAACTTGTTCGTAGTATTGTTAAATGCGTACTTGCCTTAGCCGAGGCTCGCTCACCAGAACTGCAATATGAAAGTAGACGCATTCGTCCAATAACGTAAGTGATTGTCTGCGTAGGAGTACGCCGGGTTTTACACGTAACGCAAATTGCCGCGCTGACTGAGGATGAATTAGGGCTGGTACAGACAACGCTTCGTTTGCTGTGTACATACAACGCTTCAAAAGACCCTCACAACGATGAGCAGGTGAAAGAAAGTCAGAATAGCCAATTATCCAAAAATTCAGCCATAACCAAGCGAGCTGGCAAATTTCTGTAACCGTCAGTGCGCGTCACTGTATATCAGTACATCAGTGTTTATATCTGCGTATGTGTGCGTACGTGAACATCAGGGATATAATATTAATATAATTACACAATTATTATATTAGCAAAAAAAAAATATATATTTTTTTTTTTTTATTGCTATTCACTGCGAGACTTATTGTATGTATACGAATGTATATATATATATATATATATATGTATATGTATATATATGTATATTTGTGCGGCGTTCTCTCGTATCTACATGGAGGGATAGTAGGAAAGAAAAGAGGGACTTGGGCCCAAAATAGGGACTGTCCCTCCTAAATAGGGAGACTTGGGATGTATGATATAGTAATAGGGGCCAGAGGCTGTAAAGGTTAACTTTAGTAACTGCAATAAGAAAAAATCAAAGATTGAAGAAATGTGTAGTGCTGTCTTTTTGACTAACAAGCAGTGTGTATTCCTGTCGATGAACGACTCCCGAGTTATTATCATAATGCGCCCAGGGGAAACAAACACGAAGTCTGTGATTTAAACATTTACCGTGGATCAGATCTGTAAATGTCGGCCATCATTTCAAGTTGAGCAGTATGGAGAGCTTTTAATTATGCAGTTTGTGTAATGCAGCCCTGAATAGTGGGAAAGAAAATTAAAACTACGGATGAAATGGTAAACATGGGCAGAGGCAGAAGTGAGCTGTCGCGTAATGTCAATGGCTTTAGCGTCTACCTGGAATCATAACAGTAAAGCGATAAATGACATTTAAGTAGAGAGCCCATTAGTGGATTCTCTACAGCACTATAGCAGCACGCTCTACACCATGAAAATAAATAGATATTTGCGTGCCGTTTCACTAAAAATTAGGCAGGAAGGGGTGACGAATGACCCAGCCATGTGCCGCTCATTAAAACAATCCACATACTGAAAATTGCATTCCCCTGGGATAAGGCAGAAAGGTAACATGAATACGTACCCCCAGCAAGCCTACCTCTCCTTAATTAACTCCGCAATGACCAAATGTAGGATCGAAACCCAATGTCTGGGGTTGCCGAGACCGGCAGCACATGGTTGAGGGGCGAGACATTGTACTCCTAAAAAGCCTTTCCCATCCACGTACAGGCATGACCAGGTTCAGGAAGGACCCCCCGCTAGCGAGACGTTCATCGGCTCTCATCGGAGAGACGCGACAAACTGCTGTGGCTGCGAGAAGCGAGGAGTCTGCCCTGTAGAGATGAGATGGTGCACTACAAATACGTGCTCATTTCAACAATGCAATTGAGAGCAGAAAAAAGCCACAAAAAGAGATAATGAGAGAGCAAGAGGAGAAAACTAGTGACATAGACGGAGGTCATCGAGGGTAAGGAGCGGTTTTGTTCCAGCTCAGTCTCGGAGAATCTGGGCTGCCGACGGGGTGAATTTGGCAGGAAATACCATGGGTCAGCGGAGCTGGTAAGTTAAACCATGTATTCCCTTTAAAAAAAGCCCTGCCCGAGGACAGTACGGATAGCAGTTTTAACAGCTAGCTAGAGAGAAGGAAACGTGAGCGGGAAGTTATACAGAGCGTTTCATGTTGTATGAATGATAATGCGAACGGAACGTATGCGTAAAAGGAAGAGTATTCGAATAGACTTACAGTTTGAACGAGATCGACGAATGGCTTCCGCACGTGTGAAAAATACTCACGAAAAACCGGCGGGCCGTGTACGAGCGTCGCGGCAGATTGACGTCAGAGGTCTGTGAAAACGGAAATGAAAGCGAATTTCCGAAATCGTCGCAGACAGGTGAGTAGGGGGATTAGCTGGGTTTAAATAGGCATAAAATCCCTCCCACAACTTCAGGCATACGCCTTCTATATACAGGATAAAATGTCATTTCATGTGCTATGCTAATAGTCAGGCCTTAAAAATCACTTGCCACAAAATAAGCCTGTAGAGTCCATGGCACACTCACCAGGGGTCAATTTCTACTCGCCACGGCCAAATGTTCACTTGCCAAAGGTTAGAGGAGAATGGACATTTCGAGCCCTGCATATTCGCATATAATCTCATAAAATGTTTTTTAAAAATTATTTATATTTAAAGGGACAATATAGTCACCAGAACAACTACAGCTTATTGAATTTGTTCTGGTGAGTAGTATCATTACCTTCAGGCTTTTTGCTGTAAACACTATCTTTTCAGAGAAAATGCAATGCAGTGTTTACATTACAGCCTAGGGATAACTTCACTGGCCACTCCTTAGATGGCTGCTAAAGCTGCTTCTTGGGGCAGTACTGCACAGTGTGCAGTACTGCCATTCAATGTTTCCACCCTCTGCATGCAGACACTGAACTTTCCTCATAGATATTCATTGATTCAATGCATCTCTATGAGATGCGGATTGGCCAGGGTTGTGTTTGACTTGTGCTGGCTCCTTGACAGTCTCAGCCAATCGTATGGGAAAGCATTGTGATTGACCAAGATAATAACTTCTGAATGTGCCAGGCAAGTAGGCAGATCAGTGGCATAGCCAGCAGTTGCAGAACAAAAGTAAGATTTTACTATATTTAGATGGGCAAGGGGACCAGATGGTGATTTTAACATTATATGGACAGTAATACATGTTTGTGTTCCTGACCCTATAGTGTTAATTTAAATTAAATATATACACACCAAATTCCCCAATTTTTGCATGTTGCTATATACTGTGTCTGGAAAGTTCCTTTAACGGATTAAGGGGCCAAATTGATGGACATCATTTGTTAATGTGAATGTACTGACATTTCATTGGTGCAAAAGTAATTATTTATAAAATATTTTACCAGGAAAGATACATTGATATTTCTCTCGTTTTCAAGTATGTCCTGGGTCGACAAAACATTGCATTGATACAATAGGGTACAATAAAAAACAAAAACAATATTAATACACAATATATACAAAATGTAACATAGAACAGGTAGGGACTATATAATCAACCATGACACGAGCATGCTGTTTTGAGGTCTGTAGAGAGGAATCTCTTAAAGGACTTTAGGCTTGGGGAATATTTGAAAGTGTGCGGGAGGTCGTTCCATAATTGCGGTGCTCTGTAGGAAAAGAAGGATTGGGCTGCTCTAATTTTGTATTGAGGTAGACTAAATAAAGTGCTGGTACTGGATCAGAGGTTATAGGAGGTGGGAACAGCCGGGGAGAGCATTCTGCTCAGGAAGGGTGGGAACTTCCAAGAAAAGCTCTTAAACACAAGCCTGGAGAGATGAAGGGTGCGTCTGGATTCCAGCGACAACCAGTTTAGTTCTTTTAGCATTTCACAATGGTGGGTCCTGTAATTACATTGTAGCACAAATTGGCAGCACGAGTTATACAATGTATTGACTTTATTAAGGTAGGTGCATATACTACATCTCCATAATCAATGATTGGCATCAGCATTTGCTGTACAATCTTTTCCTTTACTGTAGGGTTTAAGCAGGATTTGTTTCTGTACAGGGCACCTAGTTTTTGATAAAGTTTTTGATAAAGTTACACTGATGCAAGTAAACTGGTCTTGCAGCACAGCCTCAAGCTGCGGTAGATTGGATTTGCTTGCATAGATTACTGTGTCGTCTGCGTACATGTGTATGTTTGAGGATTTGCAGATATTAGGCAGATCATTTATAAATTATGTGAATAGTAGGGGGCCGAGAATGGAACCTTGGGTAACACCACACGTGACTGGGAGAGGGAGGGAGTCGCTGTCACAAATGGATACATATTACGAGCGATTCGATACATCGAAACCAGGTTAGTGGACAATCACCAATACCTGAGTTTTTGAGTTTGTGCAGTAGAATGTTGTGGTCTACTGTGTCAAAGGCCTTTGCAAAATCAAGGAAAATAGCTCCAGTTAGGCCTCCTTGTTCCATGCCAGTTTGGATGTCATTGCAAACTTTTAAGAGTGCAGTTGAAATGGAGTGATTTGGGAAAAAATCCGATTGAGGGGTCAGATAGTTAGATTATTGGTAATACTCACATCGTTGCGTATGGACGCATTTTTCTAAGATTTTTGACAATACTGGGAGCAATGATCTTGGGCGATAGTTAGAAACCAAAGTAGTGTCGCCACTTTTATGGATAGGCACTACTCTCGCAGTCTTCCAAATTTTGGGTATGTATCCAGACACCAAGGATTTGTTAATTAGGGTTGTGATAGGTTTAGCAATTGCCGGCACACTGAGCTTCAACAACATTGCTGGGATTTGATCAGGTCCAGACTGGTTTTTAATTTTTAGATTATTAAGGTGTTTCTTAATGACAAATTGGTACAGGTCTAAAAATGAACTTGTCTATATTGGGTTTTTGCAAATTTAGTGGGGCCATTTGTAGTTTCAGGATGAGTGTCATTTATTAGTTTGCCAATCAGGGTAGTGGAGCATCCGACAAAATAATTGTTAAAGGCATTTGCTACATCTAAGGGAAGTTGCAGGGTTTGGTTATCCACTTTGACAGTGGAGGGTTGGGAGTGGATTGGGGGAGTTTGTAATTTATATATGACTTTCCAAAAGTTTCTAGGGTTTGATAGGTTATTGTTCAGATTTTCACAGACATATTGGGCCTTGGCCATTTTTGTTTGTTTTGTGCATATATTTCACCATTGTCTATATGCACAGTGATCATTCATAGAGCCTGAACTTTGACCACAATGAATCCCGAAACTGGTACATTTGGATGAGGTCAGCTGTGATCCAGTTCATATGTGCCCCTTTTACTCTCACCTTACGCAGTAGGGTATGCAAATTCCAAACTTGAAGGAGTTCAGACTGAAAGAATTCAACTGCACAGTCTAGATCTGGGACAATGTTTAATCTATGCCATGGGAGGTTCTTGATGTCATTAAGAAACGATTCAAGATTAAAATTTTTGAAGGACGTGGTGATTTTAACCTTGGGAGATGATTTAGTACCCTTTATTTTGTGCACGCAGTACACTAAACAGTGATCACTGAAACTATTAGGGAGAACACCTGCCTCTTGGATTCTATCAGGAAAAGTGGAGAGAATCCAATCGAGCAGGGTATGGTTATGGCTTTTAATGTTTATGCAAGTTGGGGAGGATTAAACTAAATATGTAATCTGAGTCATAGACATCATTCATTCACCAGACACAGTTAAGGGACAACAGATAATATTCAACATATCATCTAAATAAAAGAAAAGTCAAAATAAAATATTAATATAAAAGGAATAAAACATTTATTTTTATTACAGTATAAATCACAAGACTGTAATACAGCAATATTCAAAGGAATATAATTTGAACCACAATCTGTATGAACAAGATAATATCACATGAAAAACTCTGAAATACTTATTATGCTACGCTGAAAATGTATTTTAGAACACTTTAAATTGTGTATGTGTAAATTTGGCTGGAAGAAAAAATATAAAAGCATTTTTATATATCCTTTTATAGGAGAGAGCTATAAAATTTGTCTCAAGATCACATAATGAAATAGCCTGAACAAATAGAAAATTCACGATCTGAAAAAAATATATTTGAAAATAGTATTAAAACATTAGGTCACGTCATACGAAAATCGGAATACTAAAACTTTTATCACTTGTTTGTGTTGCCATCTAACTGGCTGGAAAATACTTTCAAATTCAAAAATTGAGTCACAGTATTTATAGAATTTTTCTTGCATACATAATTATATCTGTTAATCGTTTTTATAAGACCAGGAACAAATGCTTTATAAAGGAGGTCTAGATATTGTCATCTTGGCCATCCATGGTAGCATTAACCCCTTCCGGTGCTATGCTGTACTACAAAAGGAGGGCTTTAACGCAGTTACGGTAGTGTGGGACGCTCTAACAATCAAGCCCTCCCAGCAGCAAGGGTGCTTACCCACCACAGTGATCTGGAGAACTGCCTCACAACTGAGGTAGTCCCCTGCACCCAATCATGATGATTAGTGTCTTGTGATCTTGATGACCCCGTGATTTTGAATACCCCATGATCACATGAATCGGATCGGCCAGACTACAAGATTGCTTGCAAGGAGACTGCCTGGTTTGTCCGACGGTTTCCCAACTTATAATTTAATAAAATAAGCTCATGTTATATATAAATATATATATTGTGATAAAGTGAAGGCAGAGAGGCCTTTTAACCCCAGGGGAAGTACGTGTAGTTTGTGTGTTGCACAACACAAAGCTATGTTTAGTTATGGGCCCCTGGGGTGGAGCATTTGGAAAGAAGGGTGGGCCAATGCTCCACTCCACAGTTTAGTGGTTTTCTTGGGAGACATAGATCCAGGCCAGGGTTTTTTGGACTGTCTCCAACCCACTGCTCAGCTGCAGATAATCAGCTGTAGCAGTGGGAATAAACCACTCCCTGCTAGGCAGGTACAGGGGGGATTGCTTGTTTCCTCCGAGGAAGCAGGTAGGAGAGAGGCTGTGCTCTCCAGTGAGAGAGTCAAGGAGACTAAGCACTAGGAGTGCAGAAAGGAAGCAATCAAGGCTAGCTTGGAGCACTGGGAGTGCAGGAGGAAGCAGTCAAGGCTGGCTTGGAGCACTGGGAGTGGAGAAAGGAAAGAAACAGGCTAGCTAGCAGAGTGTTGCTATCTAATAAGGTTGGTGCGATATGTTTTTGTTAGTTTAACCCTGATAGAGAGGGATATTAAAAGTGAGTCAGTGCTCAGACGAGCTAGGTTTTTGTTTAAAGGGGAAACCTGTTATATTTATGTTTTAGTTGTGTTGCTGTGTGGACTTTATGCCAATAGAGTTGCCTGGATTATATGAAAACCAAAGGACTGTGCCTGTTGTTTACCCTAGAGGACCGTGCTACCTGCTGACAAGGATCACAATATATACATAATAAAAAATAAATATTACGTGTATTATTATATATAACTGTATTTTGATACTAATATATATCATTACATATCTTAATATCAAAATACACTTAAAATGAAATTATATATTTATATAAAATATACACCTTATAATTTAATTTGCAAGTCCTATATTTGACCCTGTAACTTTCCAATTCCCCATGAAATCTGTACATGAGAGGTATTGTACTCGTGAGACACAGCTGAAAACAAGTGAGTATTTGAGCAGTTTAGAGCAGTAAAACGTATTATGACGATTATATCATCAGTAAAATTGCAGTTTTGTTTTGTTTTGGTTTGGTTCAGAACAATTGCCTCCATCCTTAAGGGTTTGAGATTCCATGAACACAGGAGATGCCATTACTGCCTCTGATTTGACCTTATAGTTGTTCAAAAGAATTGTGAGATTTGTAGTAGATATGGCTCGCTACCTACCTTTTATTTCATAGCCTTGGTACTGTCCATTTAATGCTGCCATGGATGATTAAAATATGAACAATATCCCTACTTACCACAATTTTCCTTTACAAGTTAAGATACATTGCAAAATGAAATGCCCACATTTTATAGGTAAGCTTTGCACAATTTGAGCAGTAAGGAGAGGAGTAAAGATGATAGAATTTAGATTTAAGCTGGCAAACTAAATGTATCCTGCCTGATGGACAAAAAAGATACCTCCAATAATCTTAACCAGGAAAGGAAAATTGCAATACATTTCAATATATTTTCCTACGCTAGATTACAATGTGTCTTTTGAAGCAAAGCTGTATTATTGCACAGTACTTATTTAACAGAGGACAATCCTTGAAGATTGTGGGTACCACAACAGTTCAGTATGGATCGAATTAAAAGTAACAGGAATGTAAAAGTTCTTAATATTAAACAATTCTGGAATATTCACGGTGCACTCTTTTTCAGAAATTCAATTTTCTGACCAGAACCAATACCCGTTTTTGTACACGTTTAAACAAAATGCTGTGTTTCACGTTTCAAGATTCCTCTTCCACTTGTTTAGCCTGTAAAGACAATTAATTACTTTAAAATGAGTTTTGCTAACAATGCATTTCTAATACAAATAGCACAGTGGCAGATGAATTAATTGCACAAGCGCTGTTTTTCTTTTGTATCCTTGATCAATTCATTGCTTGCAACGTATACGCGTCAAACAGTGGTAATTAGGGTAACCTTTAGGAACATGTTAATCTATAGTTCATTTTCTTGTGTAAAAGCTGCTGATTTACTAAGAATTAATTTAGGAAACGTACTACGCATGAAAGATCAAAGCAATTATGCCAATGAACATTAAAAAAAGAATTAAAGTAAGCACTCCATGCTTTAAATGACAAATGTATGAATGTGTGTTGCACACAGTCTGTAATATCATATTTAAAATAAATGATGTAAATAAAACCAAATCCAGCAACACTAAGATGAAATATTTCAGTATCGTTGCTATGGATGCCAAAGGAGTCCCCTATAAGAAACACAGATGGCTCCCCTCTCAGGCTCTAAGACTATATTTAGTAACATTCTATAGCAACAACTCCTGTTTGATTGATCGGGCAATCCTTTGCTGCAGTTTTCTAGGCTTGGCATATCTCCCCTTCATTATTTTAGGGGTATGATAGCTGTTCACATCACTGTTGGCACAGGTGGTGAAGTAGTCATGTTATGAGCATATGCTCACTTCGCTAACAGCATCCCTGCTATAATTGGACTATTGCAATTACGAAATAATCCTATGTTCTGCATCTGCAGATTAAATAATTAGAATTACATAACCATTGTATCACGCTAAATTTGTTACACTGTGGCAAAATTAAACCAGGGAACAATCGCTCTTCTAAAAAAAGTAATGGGAATTAGTGAAGAATGCCACTGTAACAAGTACGATGGTGGTATAATTACTTAGCACTCTTTGTAAATCCCTAGTACGAGAAAATTACATGATCAGTGCTGTACCAAAATGAAACAGAATGCTTTGATGATTAGTGGAAAACTAAATGATTGTTTACTTTGAAAAGGAAATGTTCTTGCTCAAATTCCTTTTTAGCCTTCCCTGCAATGGGACAGCCCAAATTACTGCTTTCCGAGTCCGCGATCAATTAATGCTTTTATTGTTTTACGATACCTAAATGCACCCTGCGTAATTAAACGCCAGATTTTATTTTTAATATTTAAAAAGGCATGAAACGTCTTGTTAAATTGTATTGTTTAAGATAAAAAAAAAACCTGTGCTGACATCATCTAAATACACAGCTCATTATTAAGAATAATGTATATTTCTTTGAGTCCACTTGTATCGTACCTTTTTTAACTGTTGGTATGCAGGAGACTGTAAATCGTCAATGGTTTCTGCAATTGGCTTATTAAGTGTTTCTGGAAGTATTAGACTCAGAATCCCTGCTGATAAGCCACTGATTCCAAATGCCAAGAATGGCATTGATGGATTTAAAGATTTCTAGGAAGAAAATTAACCAAAGAAATGGACTTTAAATGATATCAAGCATAGCAGTACAGTGGTTTTATGGTTTCACTTTTATTAACCAAGTTGGACTCCTACTGAGTCTGGAATAATCGAAGCAGCTATAAATTGAGAAATAGCAAACTGTAAGAAATGTTAAAATGAAAACACAGTAGAAATTCAGCATCTATCCTTAAATGTTTAGTGCGTGAATTACAAATAAGTACATATATCATATTACATCTGCATAGCAATATGAGGTTTGACATTGTGACTGCTTAACATTCTGCACACAGTGATTTCATACCCATCCAAGCTCTGTTCCGTTTCCGAACTTATTTGACTGTGGATTAGCATGATCCACCTTGTGACATCTCACATTATCTATTCTGGTTTATGACCCTCTATTTTTATATAACGAGCTATACTGCAATTGAGAACCGCTACTAAAAATGAAATGTGTTCTCAAAACGTGCTATTTGACAACGGCAGGATGTGAATTGTAACATTCTATTGTAAGTTTAGAGGGGTCAAAATTTGGTGAACTCTAAAATGACATTTGGACAAAATATAAAACAATGTTCTCCTGTTCTACAGGCAACAGTGCTCAAAGAGAATGCAAGAAACCCTTTAAGAAAACTCAAATGCTGCTTAGAGTTCCATTGTTAACAAATAAACACAAGCCACAATTTTCAAAGGAATACATCCATGTAAATATATTATTCACTCCTAGGGTAACCTGCTTTTGCATACTAGGTTATCCACTGAAATGGTTTTATTTTTGGAATTGAACCACATTTTATAAAAATGAGTGCAATATGTGTTCCAGTCCCACATAAGTGTATACTTCTCATAGAGAAGCACTGAATGTAATGCTTCTATAAGCAAAGCATTAATAACATTTGAATTCATTATGGTGTGTGATGACATGAAATGTGAAGATGTTTCGTTTTTGAAGGCTACAATGAGGAAATGCCTCTAGGGTCTATACACAAAAAACACTCTGACATGTAGTGTTTTTTGGTGCGGAGGATGTCCCTTTAATATTTAAAGAAACACTATAAGCACCACAACAACTAAAGCCAGCTATAGTGGTAATGGTTTGCCCTGTCGCCCTTCCGCTCTCCTTGGGTAAGTAGATAAACTGGACCACGGTTAATGTCAGACTATTCACAAGCAGTCATGTTCTCTAGTGAAGCTGGAAGCTGTCACTGTTGGCCAATGAGCGTGTGCCGCACAGTGGTGCATAGCTCAATGGTGCTATGGAATGCTCCCTCATGTAATCTTTAATATAAATTATATAGGTATTAACAAATTACTGATAATTTAAATCATGAAAAATGCATAAGAAACTTTATATCAGGGCTAAAAGTTTCCGCTCGCCAATAGCTAGATAAAGTTTAAAGTAGAAATTCAGCACTGGTGAGTATACCATGGACTGTCATGGGCTGCAGTCGCTATTAAGCTTTAAGGCTTGGCTAGTAGCATAAAATGTTTAAGCCAGGGTTGATAAATCACAGGTGCCAGGGAACTTTGCCTTGTCTCCTGGGATATGTGAGCCAGTTACCTCTGAGGTGGGTGGGGGGGCTGGCTGGGGAATTGTGGAGGCGGGTGGCGAGGGAGCTGTGATGTTGCACGTGCGCCACTTATTGAGGCTGGTGCCAGAATAGGACGTCATATTCCGGCAACGGCCTCAATAAGCAGCGCGTGCGCGAGGGAGCAAGAACATCAGAGCTCCCTTGCCGCCCGCCTTCACGACTCCCCAGCCAGCCTCCCGCCTCTACAATCCCCCAGACGGTCGTCCACTGGGCCCCACAGGTATTAAAACAAGTAGTAATGTGTGTGTGTGTGTGTGTGTGTGTGTGTGTCTGTCTGTCATGGTATGTTTATGTGTCATGATGTGTGTGTTTAAGTGACCAGACCCATGGAAATGGTGTTGGTTTGACTTATTTCACTGGCTCAGCCAGCTGACATTCTACACCTAAGTACATAAGCCAGAAAGATGGAAGCTCCTATGCAGGATGGAAGCTCCTATGCAGGAGCTTCAGTTAGCTCTCCTAAGCAATGCAGGGCTAGCTCATTGGCTAAGAGAGTCAACACTGCACTGAATGTTGGAAGTAGTAAAGACAAGGAGCAGTGCATCTGGACCCCAGGTAAGAGGTCCTGCTGCTCTGCACTGTAGTGGTTAGGGTTTTTGGACCGTTCCTGTAAAAGCACCCCTGTTCTGATTATACATAAGATTAAGACATTTGGAATTACAATGTTGACAGACTGAAAACTAGTGGATAATTTGCAGAAGGGGCAGGGGATGCAAGAGCAAACAGAGGGTTTTGATGAGAATATAATCACCTGATATTTGGCTTTCCCATATATCCAAATGGGACATTGGTTTATGGTAGAGAGCAATATTTAGGCATTGTAAAGAGGAACCAGAGGATGTGATATTTAGATACTATCAACTGTTCAAAAAACAAAACAAAAAAAACACGATTATATATTACATGTAAAATGTGAGTTCTAGTATAAACATGCATCAACCTAAGTTAATTGTAATGTAAGTGTTTCAGAAAAGACTAATTTAGAATACAAAACCAATGTCTCCTTCCAGGGTGCCAAATACATGTTAACAGTCTAATCATAACCAGAGTTACCAGAGGAGTAGGCAATGAACTTATTATTCATGTGACAACCTAATGATTTTACGTCTCCAAAAAGGCACTAACAACTCTGTTTAATGAGAAAAATAGCAAGGCTATGAAAACTCTGACTGAGTACAGTCAACTGTAAATCAGCAATGTGTGTGGAGTAATTAAGACTGTGATATGCTACTTGCAACTGTGAAACTACCTCAAAGAGAATCTGTCACTATACAAAAAGGTAATTTACTTCTAAATAATGTATACTCCTTACTGGTGCTTTTATTAAAGATCTCAGGGGTCTAATTGGTAAAAAGAGAATGTTATTAAAATTGCAGCTTCATGCTTGTACAACAGGGAAATCATATTCAACAGCACAATGAAATACTGCAATATAATTTCAGAAACCCGCTGTCTGATAGGCGAGGATCTTCAAACAAAAAGCTGTTCAACATATTACTACTAAATAGTTATACCAATGGCCATAATTAAAGGGACACTCCAAGCACCCTAACCACTAAAGCCTGCTGGCACTATGGCATGGTAACACGTCAAGCCCTTTGAACATGGTTTGAAAACTTACCTGGGTCCCACCAGGTGGCCATGCAGCATTCGGTCTTCTCCAGTAGAAGAAGCCGAATGTCATTTTAGAGCATACTATGCATGCAGTAATATAATGATTGGCTGAGCACTCTCAGCCAATCATTGGAGCACTGCTTTGCTCTAAAGTGAAGGATTGGATGTGGAGATGTGGCATGAAACTGAGAGGCTCTAAGCTGCTAAATGCACTCAATACATCATCTTGCAAAAATCCAATACATGCACTCATACATCAGGGCTGTGGAATTTAGATCACCTGACATCCAAGAAATGAAGTTCTAGGCAGCAGACAGGCAGGTTATTTTAAATTTATTTTACAGGAAACTATGCATTATTAAAAATACATATTCATGCCATGAAATTCATAATATCCCAAAAGGTGCTCTACTGAATTGAGAGAGACAAACATCTGAGAGAAACAGATGTCCCTATCATGTTGATGAAATCCGCCTAAAAGCAAGCGTGCTTTGTGACTGGTGCATTATATGACTGGAGGGATCCATTAAAAATAAATAGTCTGTAGCCTTAAAGGATCACTATAGGGTCAGGAACACAAACATGTATTCCTGACCCTATAGTGCTAAACTCACCATTTAGGTGGCTTGCCCCACCTATAGAAGTTTAAAACAAAAAGGTTTTTTTTTGTGCAAGAGATACAGCAACCCCAGACGATAGTGTCGGCCTTCTTTGGACCTTGTCCTTTACTTTTACAGAAGCACTAAAGGGTCGGAAACACAAACACGTATCCCACATCCTACAGTGTTACATTTCCAGCGCCGCGTGGGCTCCGCCCCCTTTGTGACATCAAAATAGGCATGGGACAGGGCCAAATGCCATTTTGGCAAATCAGGACCTCCTCATAGAGATACATTGAATCAACCCCATGAGGAAAATTCAGCGTCTCCATGCAGAGCGTGGGGACGATGAACGGCAGGGCTGTTTACTGTGCCGCACTGAGCCAGAAAGCCCCTCCAGTGGCCATCTGAGCAGTGGCAACTTTGAGGTGTCCCTAGGGGCAATGTAAACACTGCCTTTTCTCTGAAAAGGGATTGTTTACACTAAAATGCCTGAAGGGAGCTATTATACTAATCAGAACAACTACATTAAGCTGTAGTTGTTCTGGTGACTATAGTATCCCTTGAAATGGATACACATGGTAAGAAACAATTCTTAGGTAAGCTGTGGCATTCAAATATCACTCAGTTTGTATTAAGAGTCTAATGTGTGCACCTTCCACCATCTGGAACAATTACATTTATGAATCCAATGTGCATGATGTATGGCGTTTACTTCCATTTCTGAACCAGTATCTGCATGTTAGTAACTACTGAGTGACACCTTGTGCAGTGGTTCTGCTTCAAATCGTAATGTGTTCTGCATTGCCAGATGTTCTTTTGCACACTATAATAATGGTGTGGCTTTTGAGTAGTTGAAACCTAGTTGTCAGTTTAAACACATAGCCATTCTCCTCTGAACTCTCATCATAACCGTGTTTCCACCAAATAAATACAAGCATTCTATCAGTAGCTAAAAACGAGAATATGAGAACAATGAGAATGGACAAAAGCTAAGAGGAATGAAAAAAATCACTGCTCAGGTCTCAAAATAGTTTTTTTTCAATTGTGCCATTACAGAGAGAACCAGTTCCCTTACCACCTGTAAGGGCAGTCCAGAACTGAAATGCTGGCAAGTTCTTTTTGTACAAGAGATACAGCAACCCCAGACAATAGTTTCAGCCTTCTTTGGGCCTTGTCCTTTTCTTTTACAGGAGCACTAAAGGGTCGGAAACACAAACATGTATTCCACATCCTATAGTGTTAAAAACACCATCTAGACCCCCTGCTCCCTTTCCCCCTAAATAAAGTAATATCTTACCTTTATTCCAGTCTGCTGCTGACTCTGCACCTGATTTGCCTGCTTGGCTGACATCATGAGAAGTAATAATTTGAGCCAATCACATCCAAGCAGACAGATCAGGGACAGAAACAGCAGCTGCACACTGGAATAAAAGTAAGCTTTTAATATATTTAGGGGGGCAGGGGAGGCTAACCAAGAGGATAATTAGAAACATTGTTTCATTTTACTTTTTTTTTGTAAGTTTTCTGGGTGCTTACTACCAGGTACAAAAGACAGAGCTTATATCATTGACTGACAGAAAGCCAAATGGAGGTCCCCTTTTGTAGGTTATAGAGGTGCAGATTTCTAAATCTGACAATTTGTCACTGTTTAATAACACATATTAGTTAAATATAGAGGATAAGTAGATAAAACATTGAATTCACTGGAACAGGTCAGTTCCTTTTTAAAAGTACCTCATGTTAAAATAAATAAAAAATATTTGGACTTAAAATGTCGTTCCTACACTACTAGCCAGGCCTTAAGAGTCCCCACATGTGAATTTCTGCTTGCTGGGTCTACAATTTTGGAAATTTTAAGATATACATGAATCTATGAGCTTTATGCAGCATATCTTCCTCGTGGTCCTATGAATGTCTCCGCATATACAAGAGAAAGACGTGGAGAGGTTTCAAATGAATTTCAATGAAAAAGAAAATTGAGACAAAATAGAAGATGATAATAAAAGGTCTGGTAAATTACTCTCCTAACATCGTAGCACACAACTATGCAGCATTCATTTAACGACGACACAAAGAACAGCCACATCTGATATGTGAAGATCAGCACTGCTGCAGTACAGAGCAGCACCAAGAAAACTGGGTGATTATATAGGGGCAACAAAGACAAACTTGTTTGACTCTTTCAATCCCTCTGTCACTATGCCTGCAGATCTAGATTTGACTCTATTATCTTTATAGTGCTCATGGCAATGGTTATTTGATTCATGGATAGAAGGAAGAGAGTGTTACTTAGAACATGATGACTGCAATTTAGACTTTAAAGAAACCTTTTATGTGTGAATATAGCGTAGGTTGTTACAATATTGCCATCCCCTTTATTGCAATGTGTGCGTTAGTTGCCACTAGAATACAGAATGTAAATAGACAGACACTGTGCTCATGTAAAGAAAAAAAACAGGGCTAAACCTAAGCGATCACAGTTTGAAAAGGCAAACGTAAAAATGCACAAACACATATGCGCAAAAGGTTATTTAATGCACCGGCATGTCCTAATGTTAAACTTTATTATTTAAAACTGCACTATATCCTACAGTGCAATTATAACCTCTATGAAAAGGAAAAATGGCCACCTGTGTTATGGTTTCTGTATGGAAAGGAGCAAGGTTTGTGCTTTAATGAGCATAGACCTGAATATAATACTACCAAGCTCTAAGTATAATCATGGACTGTTTTGATATGTTAGATAAAGTGGTGGTAGAGTGGTACTATGGACACAGATGGATGAGAGATTAAAAGAAATAAAGACTACAGAAAAGATTGTTTCCGATTTTTGGAACTCAATTAAGATCAAATTAAAAATGAATACAGTTTTCTTTATCTGCCTGGGACGTCTAATTTAATTTAGATCTTTGTGGCAGAATACATTGTGGCCAAAATTAACCAATTATTGGAATAAAATTCATAAATATATCCTAAAGTTAACAGTTTTTTCCTAACTTTTGAACTGGCCCTCTTTGAACAACTTCCTGATAATATAAAAAAAAAAGTTGATAAAACTATCATCGGCCCTTTACTAATTGCTGCAACTACGGCCATACCTAGACACTGGAGGTCATTTGATCTTCCTTCGGTTATAGAGGTTTTACACCTTGTTCTGGAAAACAAAATTTATGAACTTTCTCCTATGTTAGAAAATCTCAAATGTTGTTGGTAGTTATGGGAAAAGGATATAAACAAAGAGTATTCATTGTAAATGTATTACTGTTATGTATAAACTATGTTTTGAATATGTTGTGATATGCCATACAGCAAGTTAATTAAATAATTGAATCTTCATTAAAGATGTCAGACTTCCAAGTTCTGTCCCCCCCCCCCCCCACCACCACCACCACCACCCTTTTCTTTTTAATAAGTATTCCTTCTTTTTGTTTGACACCGTTATACTTAATATCTTGTTGAACATTATACATATTTTGGGTTGACAGATCCCAAACCTATGCAATATTCATATGAAGATTTTTTTATTGCAATGCTTTAAATAATTTTAAGCTTGGTTTGTGTAAGTTTGTGTTCTATTAATAAAACATATTATGATACATTGTCATTTGTTCATTGAATGCTTTTTATGTATATATTTTAAAATCTCTTTCACTAAAAATGTGAAAACAGGGTGGCACTGCTTTAATACACAGATGGCAATGTAACTACTACAATGAGTTTTAGAGATTATATTGATTAGAGTGCTCTATGAGATAGTATGTATTACAACCGAATCAATTTAATCAGATCTATCCCATTTCAGGCCCTTCCTTATTTCTCCAGTGCCCAGCATAAGTAAAATAGCATTTAGAATGTTCTATTCATATGGAGGCTTGATTGGTAACTGGTGTATCAACAAAGGCATGTACACATACCAGGCATATTTGCATTTTTCCTTGCCAAATTTCTAGCAAGGAAACGTGACAAAACGGTGAACGGACTGCAATGCAACCCAAACCGTATACATTTAAGAAAAAATTAGTCTCTTTATCCAACTGCCTAAAGCATATGAGGCAATGTTTCAACCAGGCTCGGACTGGCCATCGGGCACACCGGGGAAATGCCCGGTGGGCCGCGATGTCCTTGGGCCGAGGCCTTCAGGGGAGGTCACTGGACCTCCCCTGCCGGTCCATGCAGGGCTTGCACTATCATGATGGCCGGTGGGGAGATCAAAGATCTCTCTCAACGGCCCACTTCCACAGACATGTGGCTGGAGAGGGAGAGGAGGACCCGGCGGATTTCTATCTTGCAGCTCCACCGGGTTCCTCTTGTGAGATCTGGAGCGTTGCCATGGTAACACCCCTGATCTTGCAAGAGTGAACACTTGCCCCACAGGCTAGAGTTCACTCACCACTAGCACCACCAAGGATGCCAGCACGGTTCTCCCTCCCAGGCTAAAGTTAAGAAGGGGGGGTATAATGCCTCATACAACGCACTCTCACACATTACAATCACACACATACACAGAGTACAATCACACACATACACAGAGCTCCCTCACACACACTTCACCCCTCACACTCACAGCTCCCTCTCACACCCCTCACACCCACTGTACCCCTCTCACACACATATGCTGCACCCCTCACATACACACACAGAACCCCCCCAGCCCAACACATTGCACCACTCACACACACACACACACAATACTTTCAAACATATATATATATATATATATATATATATATAGTAAGAGTTACTACAGCAACTCTTACGCACATACTGCATCCTCTATACACACACACTCTCTACAGCCCATAGCCACACATACATTACATTACACCACAAACACAACACGACTAAAACCAATCTTATTACACAATACCACACCACAATCAGCTCACTGTACACACACGCAATCCCATAAGCAGGCTCCAAACACATGCACAATACTCTTTCCTGGCCCTTTTGTCTCCTGGTATCCCATTTATAGAGACATCAGAGAAATGTTGCAAGGAAACACAGTGCAAGCATGTTATTAAATTTCCTTGCGCTGTGCAGAACAAATACAGGACCTTTTTCTCATGTGAGAGCTCTTCAGCAGAGCTCTGCGCATGGTCTGCCCTGGAACAGCATTGAACCAAAATGCTCACTTTAAGAGGGGACATGCTTGTCAATGGTGATGACAAAACAAACCCTCTCTGCCCCACCCCCTTCTTAGTGGGCAGCTGTCATTAAAAAATGCCCGGGCCAAAATTATTTCCCAGTCCGGCCCTGGTTTCAACCTCAGGGAAATCTTTTCAGTTGTAAACATCCAACAAATGTAAAATGGGAATTAGCTAGTGTGACAAATTATACACAAAACTGTTATGATCTTAATTATAAAAAGTTCTATTTGTAACTATTCAAGACTTTCAAAAAAAGTGGCTACTTTTAGACACAGCAGGGAAATAAAAAAGAAAATGATATCACCCAGATTCAGTTTAGAGAAATCCTCTTGTTTTATTATACCGACTGGAGGCTCTATTAATGACCTACAAAATAGCTTTTCCTTAATCCTAGACATGAAATTACTCTTTTAACCTTTCCAGCGATTAGCTGCCAAAAGCAATATGCACTGTGCATTTAGTAATGTTTTCTATTGAGTTCCATTATCAAAATTAATTATAAAGGAATATTTAAAATTAAACTACAGAGATATGGAAAATAAAATGTTCCAAACGTGTGATTAGTTCAACTTGAAAGGTAAATATAGGATTTAAAAAAAAAAAAAAAAGAGTAACTGGAAATATGTTTGTGATTATACAAGGATTGTTCTTACAAACAAAATGTAAATGAAGTGGTGCATGGTTGATCACAAATGAATGTAATTCTAAGGGATTGTTGTTATCTGCAAAAGTTAATTACTTCAATACCCTCACAACCACACTCTCCCGCGAACCCAAACCCAAACAACTATTTCACACATTTAACTCTTCTTCGCCCTGCTGTACCTCCTCCACCTATTAACTTGACTGCCTCAGACTTTGCAACTCACTTCACTGACAAGATCTCTCATCTTTCTCCTCCCCCTTGCAATACTTCCCCTAACTTCACTCCCTCTGCTGTTCTATGTTCATTCGCACCCGCTACATTGGAAGAGGTTTCTGCTCTGCTCCAGTCCTCCCGCCCCACCACCTGCTCCCTAGATCCAATTCCCTCGCATCTCATCCGTACTCTGTCTTCTTCTCTTTCTCCACCTCTCACTAAAATTCTCAATCTCTCCGTACTCCCACCTCTGATGCTCACCTTCAAGACTTCTCGAGGGCTGCACCGTTCCTGTGGAACTCGCTTCCCTCCTCCGTTAGATGCTCACCCAGTCTCCACTCATTCAAAAAATCATTAAAAACCCACTTCTTCATAAAAGCGTATCAATTAAACTCTTAATAGCTCTCAACTGATTCCTATTCTGCAACTGTCACTAGTCTAATACTATCATTACCTTTTGTGTCATTTTACCCCACTCCCTCTAGCATGTAAGCTCATTGAGCAGGGCCCTCAACCCCTCTGTTCCTGTGTGTCCAACTTGTCTGGTTACAACTACATGTCTGTTCGTCCACCCATTGTAAAGCGCTGCGGAATTTGACGGCGCTCTATAAATAATATAATAATAATAATCTAACCCAAATGATAGCAATGTAGTGTTCATACCCACTACCACCACACCCTGGATCTCGATGGCAGAAACTCCTTCCGCAGTGATAAATTAAAAGACTTCTTCAGCTCATATTGCTCATCTAGATACTTTAGGGCACCTATCACCATTTCGTCATTAAAAAGTTATAAAACACCTGGTACAGATGAAACCAAAGGAAAAAAGTTACCTGCGCTCTTTCCCAAATCTCTATTTATATTTAAACAAATGGAGGTTATTTAGTTACTCCAATGGCCATTGGAGGGAATGCCTACCTGCTGCGTCAAGGCAAACCTCTCAGGTGGGTCCTACACTACCCATTCACCTTGCTTCCTTGAGCTTCTGGCAAAGATATATCTAACGAGACAGAGATGAGTAATATTTATATACACCCCATACATGCTTATTAACCCTTAATAGTGAACACACTGCCGCCCAAGAGTAGTGGAAGTTTGAACGCAGGACTTTTTTTTTTTTGTATTTACTTTTGTATCACACAGCTATGTTACAATGCTACCGCCCATCCCATGTGTTCCGGTAAAAATGGCCTGTTGTGACAACAGGTGAGTTGGCGTATTTTTTCAGATCAGATATGTTGGCATCAAGTTTTCCTTTAAATTTACTGGGCATGTTATTTTCGGTATGGTAATTCTGTAGGTATCTTTAAATTGACATTGGCTAGTAGACAGTTTATCCGTATCTTTCCTGTCCTTGACCTTAGTTATTCCCTCTGACATGGTTAGTCCAGCCACTCTAAGGACCAGTACAGGTAAAGTCTATTTGTTGATACTTAGGTCTGTACGTTTAGGTTTGTAAACTTTCCTGACACCAAGGCTTCCTCCTAAGTGTCAGGAGGACCACCCTCACATATTTCCCAATGGATAGTGGAATTGGGCGGAGAACTAGAGAGTGGAGACTGGTAAGATATCTGTGAGGGAGCATCCTAAGTATCGGTTTGTGTACAGTTGAGGAAAAAATGTAGAAGATACCAATGAGATAGTATAGTATACTATACCGATTAATGTTTGCCTTGTTTGTGGATCTTACATCCACATGTGGTGGGCATGTCCTACAATAGTCTGTTACTGGGCAGAAGTTAAGTGTTTACTTTCTGTGGTGTTCCACAGACCAAGATCTAGACCCCTGCCTTTGTCCTTAGTAGCCTCAAAACTACTTTCAATTACCTCCTCCCCTTGGGCTATCGCAGTGGGCTAAGTCCCCCACCCATGTAGCTGGCAATACCCTTGATCTTATTTCTCTCACCAATGTACAATTGCTAATCTCGGCAACACTCCATTTCCTCTCCTAGATCACCACCTCCTATCATTTGCTGTCAATAACCCCTTACCCCATCACCCCTCAACTAAGAAAAAAATCTGAATTATATTGACCTCCAGCAGCTATCAGCTAATATTTATTCCCAACTTCTATCCATCCCTACTTTCTCCTGTCCCTCACTGGCTATCTCCTCATAGAACACTACCCTCACCTCTGACCTGGATGTTGCAGACCTGCTCCAAACATGCACCTTGAGGAGAACACGCCCCCAACTGTGGCACACTAAATCAACACGCTACCTGCAGAGATGCTCCCATTCTGCTGAACGCTGCTGGAGGAAGTCACACACCCAGTCGGACTTCCTCCACTACAAATTCATGTTGCGTTCATACAGCACAGCCCTTGCCCTTGCCAAACAGCCATACTTTTCCTCCCTCATTAGCTTATGCTCCTGCAATCCCAGGTGTCTTTTTAATACCTTTAACTCAATTTTTGCCCTGCTGTTGCCATCCCCCAAACTAACGTTAAAGCAGATATCTTTGCATGCTACTTTACCGACAAGAACAGCTAAGGAAATAATTCTCACTACCCCAAACTAAAGTTAAAGCCGATAGCTTTGCATGTTACTTTACCGACAAGAACAGCTAAGGAAAGAATTCTCACTACTGCATGCTACTTTACCGACAAGAACAGCTAAGGAAATAATTCTCACAACCACACCTGGATCATGCCTTTCCTACTCTTCAGACTTTCTCCCAGACAACTGAACAAGAGGTGGCTGCGCTTCTCATTTCCTCTTGCCCCACCACTTGCCCGCTCGATCCTGCCCCGTCTCACCTTATCAGATCTCTCTCTTCTTGTCTTGTGCCTTCTTTAACACACATCTTCAACTTCTCTCTCTCTTCTGGTGTTGTCCCTGCTGCCCTTAAACATGCTACTGTAGTACCATCTTGAAAAAAAAAATCTCTGGACCCGCCCTCCCCTTCTAACTACCGTTCCATATCCCTGCTACCTTTTTCCTCAAAGCTTCTGGAAAGACTGGTCTTTACCCGTCTGACTTGTTTCCTGAATTCCAACTCTCTCCTTGACCCTCTTCAGTCTGGCTTCCACCCCCTCCACTCTGCTGAGACTGCTCTTATTAAAGTCACTAACGACCTAATCACAGCTAAATCCAAAGGGCACTACTCCATACTAATTATTCTTGACCTCTCTGCTGCCTTTGACACTGTTGACCATGTTCTCCTTCTCCAAACTCTTCAATCACTCGGTCTCTGTGACACTGTCCTCTCTTGGTGTTCCTCCTATCTCTCCCAACGCTCATTCAGTGTCTCCTTTTCTATTGATACCTCCTCCCTTCGTCCTGTCTCTGTTGGAGTCCCCCAAGGCTCTGAACTTAGTCCCCTTCTATTTTTTCTTTATACTGCCTCTCTTGGCAAACTTACTACCTCATTTAAATTCCAATACCACCTGTACGCTGATGACACTCAGATATAACTCTTCTCCCCGGACCTCTACACTGCCATCCGAAAACGTGTCACTGCTTGCCTTTCTTCCATCTCTGACTGGATGTCCTCCTGCTTTTTGAAACTCAATGTCTCTAAAACTGAACTCATTCTCTTTCCTCCTCCTAATACTGATCCTCCTCCTTCACTCTCCCTTTTAGTTACTTGTACCCACATCAGTCCATCCTTGCAAGCATGCTGTCTTGGCGTCATACTTTATTCTGGCTCATTTGAGCCTCACATCTAGTCTGTTTCCAAATCCTGTAAATTCCACCTTAAAAACATAGCCCACATCTGCCCCTTTCTTACACAAGATGCTACTAAGGAGCTTGTCCATGCTCTAGTAACCTCTCACATGAATTATTGTAACTCTCTCCTAATAGGTCTTCCAACAAGTTGTGGGGATATTTATGGGATAATAATAGTAAACAGTTGAGAATTGCCCACTATTTCAATTCTCAGATCCCAAAGCTCATTATCGTGTAAGTGAAATGTATTCCATACAAATAAAAATCACAATTTGTTATAAAAATAGATACAATTTATTGTGACAAATTAAATGATAATAATATGTAACATGCTTGATAATAATCAATGAATATTTAGTATAACATGGTATACAATACAATGTCAATACACATTCCAATGGTTAATACAGTCAATTGTCAAGACAAGATTTATGACGGTACTTCACAGAGAACGAAAGTGAAACTTACACACACAGAAAAGCTTTCTTTCACACAGCTTGCAACGTAAGGCCATAAAACTTTAGCTAACAGTTAGAATAACCCTTTCAATGCTGGCTAGACCTCCTAGGTAATTAAGACCTATTCTCATGTAATTTTAAATAAAATAACACCTAAACCAGCTCATTAGTCATTTCCTGGAACCATCCAATAAGAGTAATCTACCATGTTCTATAAGCAGAATTTTAACTTGCCTAAACAGATATTTTATCTTATTTTAAAGCAAATCAATACACCTGGATAAATAACACGATATGCTAACATGTGATTGTAACCACATTAATATATAATTATTCTTTTCCCATCTGCAGAATGGGATGCTATAACTATATATTCTTTAGTAACTAAGATTTCTAAATATCGAAATCTGATCGTGATTTATCCAGTCATATATCATGCTATTAGAACATTTTAATTAATTTAGATTAATTAAATGAAACCAGCATAATTACCAGTTAGGTAGATATTCTCATCATATGAGTAAGTAGTCTCAGGAACTTGTTTGGATTTCTCGCTCTGACTCTGCTTTTCTTTCTTAGCCTGCGATCCTGACTTCTTGTCTCCACTGCTCACTTCCCCCGACTCCTTGACTTAGCCCCTCTCTTCCCTTTGTCACTAGGTGATAGACCAATAGAAAACTGGAGGCGTGGTTACCTTCCAGATAGCAATTTAAGTATTTGGTCTATAGAGGGCAGTCTCGCCCCACTAAACATTCCTATCCAGGTAAGAGCTAACTTTTCCTGGTAGCGATTTTGACGTAATTTGGCTTATCTATATGGCTGCCATAATTTTAAGTTACTTGTCAGTTCAAAGAGTTTCTTTGAATTTTCTTCAGACAGTGTGTCTCCAATTCCTGCTGTACTTTCTAAAATGACAGTTAGAAACTTAGTCTCACCTTTCACTTACAATGGGAATCTTGTAAAATTTAGAAAGTAAAATTAATTACTAATCTTCTCTGTCACTAATGTCTGGGTTTAGAATTATTTCTATTCCATTAACATCTAGGCAGAGCATCCATCCCCCTATATTACTGCATATCACTTGGTTGGTTTATACAAAGCATTCCTTAGCTCAGTTAGTGTTTGGTTACAGGAAGGATAGAAATGTCGTGTCTCTGTTAGCTTGAAATCCAAAATGGAGTCTGCTCTGTTCTGAGTGATTCAGGCAATATACACTTTTAATTTCTATCATAGCACAAAATGTCTGCCGATATAAATATCCTGAAAGTCGTATTCTCCCGCTACAGTCTGTAATGAATGCTGCAGTTAAACTGATTTTCCTCTCCTGTCTCTCCTCTCACACCTCTCCCATCTGTCAGTCCTTACATTGGCTTTCTGTATCCTATAGGAGTCAATTCAAGGTACTAATCCACACCTATAAAGCACTGACCAATTCTAGCCCCTCCTATATCTCTTCACTGATCCGCAGGTATGCCCCTTCTCGGTCTCTCTGCTCTGCCCATGGCCTTCTCCTGTCCGCTGTTCGCACATGTACGGCCAACTCACGCTTGGAGGACGTCTTGCAGACGGCTCCTTTTCTTTGGAATAGCCTGCCTATGACCATCAAGCTCTTCCCTTGTCTTCAATCATTTAAAAAGTGCCTCAAAACCCATCTCTTTAGGAAAGCTTATGGCCTCCCAGAGTAACCTCTACCTCACGTACCTGTCAATTGCTCTCTCCTAAAGGGCAGCACTCTATTCTCTCCCCCCATCTCTGCTTCACTCCACCTTGTTTGATTGCTACATCCTGTCCTGTTGTGTTTTATGCCCCACCTCCTATAGACTGTATGCTCGTTTGTGCAGGGCTTCAACCTATTGTTCCTGTAAGTTTTTGTAATGGTCTTATTTATTGTTAAATCTTCCCTTTTTGTTTTGTAAATTCTTTATTTTTCAGGTTTTATGAATTTTTTTATTTTTTTTTAATTCTTTATTTTTTTGTGCTTAGTAGAACATGGGTACAAAGTACAGTTCAGAGCATATTTGTAAAAAGGGGAGCAAGCAGGTACACGTTTTAGCGTTAGCGTTCATATTTCAAGTTTGTAAGCACATTTTCTCTTAACAAATAGGTATAGTGACATGCCCAGGGTGAGTAGTGTTGTGGTTGGTCTGGTAGGGTGTATTTACTTTCCCTAGGGGATACTCCAGGTGTGTGGGTGGTATGAGTGTAATCCAGGTTAGTGCAGGTATGTGGGTTTGGATGCTCGTGCGTGCTCGCTAGCGGAACATAGTAGATTTTCGTGGTCTGGCTAGTGTGGAAGTGGTTCCGGAGAGCGATGCACCCTGTGTGGCATCTTGTGTGTCCCCTGTAACCCTGGGGATGAGGGGGGGGGAGTTAGGCGGAGTGGCTAGATTCTACAAGAAGCGCCTATAAACTCGCTATCGTGTGTCGCTGCAGTCTAGATGTGCCTCAGTGACATATGTGTAGAGGATGAATACGTGCTGAGCCAATACATATGGATTATCATTGCAAGGTAAAGAAAGAATAATTGCATGGGAGCACCGAGGCTCGTATACAGTACAGCAAAACATGAACAACATTAAGATAAAGAGAGAACTTGGAAAAATAAGAAAAAATAAGGGGAAGAAAAAGAAAACCAGGGAGATGCAGCAGTGCCATTTATATGGGGACAAAGTCACGGGTGTGAGTGTTCATTGGGGGATACCCCATCTCTCTCACGGGTATCAGGTCTTCACACTGGCAGTCCCTGCTCTGTAGTGAACGGTACCCCTGGTTTCAGTCCCTGGTCGGGGTCAGGTGGTAGGTGTCGGTGACTCGGTGGTTGATTGGTCGTGTGTGGAGCCGTCGTCCTGTTCCCAGCTTTCTGGTTGGCTCGCGGTCATGGAGGTGAGTTGTGGGGATTGTAGTCCCAGTGTCCGCAGGAAGGTGGGCGCTCCGGTTGGGGTTGTGAGATGGTGTGCTGTCCCGTTGTGGTGGACAAGTAGTGCGCCTGTGTTTCCCCATCTGTAAGCGATGCCGGCCTTGCGCAGGGACGTTGTCACAGGTTCGAATGACTTTCTCCTTAACAATGTGGCTCTTGTGACATCCTGGAAAAAAGAGAGCTGAGAGCCCTCAAAGGCCAGAGGTGTTTTGCCTTTTATAGCGATCATTATTTGGATCTTGTCTGATGTTGTCGCCAGGCGCATGATAACATCCCTTGGCATGTTGGGTGGTATGCGGGTAGAGCTGGTCACTCTGTAAATCCCGTCCGGGGTTATCTTTTTAGCGGCTAGCAGTGTTGTAAGTAGCCGCCTTACATATTGCGGCAGTTCCTCTGTCGTGACAGCGTTTGGGATGCCCCGGATTTTGATATGATTCCGGCGTTGTTTGTCTTCCAATGACATAATTTGGCCGGCGAGTACATGTTGCTCTGCCTGTAGGCGTTGAATCGAGTCCTGGAGGGTGGACACGGTGTCCTGTACGGTGGTAATGTCAGCTTCCACTGTTGTCACTCTCTCTGTGACCGACTGTATGTCTTTTTTGACTATAGCGACATCAGCCGCCAGCAGCTGTTGTATGTTGGTCCAGAGGGTTTTCAAGTCGCCTTTAGTCGTGGGGGCCGAGTCGTCCTGGGCCTCTTGCGGCGGTGTGTGCTCCGCCAGGGGAGTCCTGTTTGTATTCGGCTCCTCGCGGTCAGGCTCGGACGGTTGCCCGGGAGGAGGGCGGTGTGTGGTGCGCGCCGTTTCGGTTTGCACCGGTCGGAGCCACATCTCGCCAATATCCCTGGCTTGTGTGGTCGCGCTTGTTGCAGGTTTGTTTGATCGGCGGCCCATACCCGTGGTGTCCGGGTTCAGGTTGGGTGCGTGGTACCCGAGTAGGCTTCCGTCTAGGTAGGCCTCCAGGCACTGGATGGGCGATGCGCGGTAGGCCGCGGATTTGCGCCGTTGCCTGTGCTGCTTGGGTGGTTGGAAAAAAGGCATCAATCGATGCAGCAAGGAACGCTGATCAACGTCAGGTATTTTTCGCTGCTTGATGGTGCTTGGTGTAGGGTATATTCGACGGATTGTTTCTGGCTATGGGAGAGCAAGTTTAGATGGCGTCTGAACAGGATGGCTGCCAGGCTCCGCCCCCATTTTATGAATTTTAACATTTGTGTTTGTGGGGTACAAAAGGAAAAATAGGGAAGGGGTATCAGTTTCATAATCAACAGTTAGCAATATTTAACAGTTGTGGAAACAGAAGATGTAAACATGTTTCAGTCAATTTTGCATTTGTTTCTTTTTTTTTTTCAGTGGGTTTAAGTTGTTGTGTATATGTTCCCTTACGGGGTGTCGCCACGTGGTCCGTCGTGTTCGTGGGAGCAGGAGGGCCTCCCTGAGTCGTGTATGCTGTCGTGACGGTTAGTCTCTGACCTTGATGTAGTCTAGCTTTTGGGAGTCATATCATGGGTAGGTCACCTCTCAGACCCTCGGATTTCGCGTTAGTGTTTGGTGTTGAGTGTTGTACTGGCATTGTCAGGTGATGTGTTTGTTGTAGGTGTTTATGCTTGTTGGTCTCGGGAGTGTTCCTATTGTATGGCGTTTGCCCGTGGGAGGTTTGTGAGGTCCCTGCCGTAGTGGGGTCGGCATGGACACTGGTGAGTGCAGTGTGGATGTGGGTGGTGTGAGTGTGTTGGGCAGTAACGGGGGGGGGGATGTTGGGTGGGGGATGGGGAGTGCAGGGGGTGATATTAGGGGGGGTCCCCGGGGCGGCCGCACGCCCCCGGTCTGTCCAATACACCCCAATTAGGTGCCTTGTGTCCAGGGGTCCCAGATTTTGTGGAAGTGTTTTGTTGTATCATGTAGGATGGCTGAGAGCTTATCCATTTCCATGGTCTCTTTGTTTTTTTGGATCATTATCGCCAGTGTGGGTGTGGTTTGGTTGCCCCATTGTTCTGCTATTGTACGTCTAGTGGCTAGTGCTAGCTTCACCACCAGTTTGTTTTGTGCCCTCGCTAGGGTGAGATGGGGTTTAGAGAGGAATCATATCCAAGGGTCCATGGGTATGTCTTCGTGCAGGATTCTAGATGCACGGTCGGAGACCTTGGTCCAGAGTTGGCAGCTCCGTGGGCAATGCCACCACATGTAGATGTAGGTTCCCTGATGTCCGCATCCCTTCCAGCAGGTGTCTGAGAGAGCTACCCCCATTTGTTTTAGCCTCAGGGGCGTCAGGTACCATTGTAGCATCATTTTATATGCTTGTTCCTTATGGTTTACGCATATAGTGAGTGAAGCTGTGGCTTCCCATATATTTATCCAGTCTGAGGGATCGTCTGGGGGGCCTATGTCTCTTTTCCATGCTTTTGTGTATGTGAGTGCGTCTTTCGGGGAGTTGGAGTTCAGGAGGGAGTATATCGCTGAGATATGTCCCTTGTGTATGGGGGTTTGTAGGCAGGTTTTCTCAAATTGAGTGAGTTTCGTGGTGGCTGTCGCTGTGTTGTGTGGTTCATTTAGAAAGTTACGTAGTTGCAGGTATCGGAAGTGGTCGAAGGTGTTCAGTGGTACTCTGCGTGGGAGTTCCGGGAATTGTATAATTTGTTGGTTGTGAAAGAAATGCACATATCTGGTTAGTCCATTGTCCTCAAAGCGTGCAAAGTCTTGGAGTGTCATGCCAGGGGAGAAACGTTTGTTTCTCAGGACTGGTGTGAGCGGGGATGGGGAGTTTATGATGGAGTGTCGTGCAGTGGTCATGTCCCAGATGTGGAAAGATGTGGAAGGATGTGGACAGGGCCGGTGTCATTGGCGGGGGGCCCGGTCTATCTCGTTTGGGGAGCCAAAAGAGGAGCGAGGGATGGTCCCTGCCCAGCAGGTCGTGCTCCAGGTCTATCCATAATTTTATTCCTGGTGGAGAGTGCAAGTGTTGGATTTGGGCTAATTGCGCCGCTTGGTAGTAGTGAAGGAGATTGGGGAGGCCCAGGCCTTCTGTTTTGACGGTTTTATACATAGTAGTTTAAATCTTCCCTTTTGATAATATTGTAAAGCACTACAGAATATGCTGACGCTATATAAATACCAGTTAGAATAATAATAATAATAATAATAATAATAACGTGCAGACTTATATAGCATAATCTCATTTTATTGAATACAATTTAATTTATATACACAAAAAATAGGGAAACAGCCGATGTTCTAAAATTAAAGAAAAATACAAAGCATAGTGTAAATCCACATAACCAAATCATGTGCGCTATAATTGGATGCACTCACAAAAGAGTAGTGTATTCATAAATTGCCTCCCCAGATGATGGTGGGGGGCTGTAATCCACTTCCCTGGACATTCACCACTCAGATACAGGACTCCAGGTGGTAGGTTAAAAAGGGAGTATAATTTCTGTTATCAACATTATATAATATTGTATTAGTGGTGAAAGTATCATTTAATTTATGGTGGTGGTGTTTCTGTATTCTCTGTATCTTGTCATATTACAAATGTATACAGTGATTATAAATAAAGAAATCACAACTGAAGCCCCAAGAATTTACTGATCTTGCAATTACATGGAGAGATCTATGAAACAGCCTTACAGTTTAGCAAGCACTTGCTGCTTTGCACTAAACAGATAATTAACTTTACATTAAGTTTAAAAATAAATTAGATTCAAATATGCTAGTCAACCATTTTATCTGATCTTGTTTCCCTTCCCATGAGGTCCGGATGTTGGGTCAGTGCAGATCCTACTGGATAGTTATTCTAGAAAAGTGGATACCTAAATGTTTGAGGCAGGTGACAAAATGACAGAATTCACGTAGAAACATGACACTATGGTGAGAATGTATTGCCCAGCTACATTTTTTTAAAACTTAGGTTAATATAGTGTTCCTTTGTTCTTTAGCCATCCCCAGTAAAGAATTTTACACATAATTAAGTCATTATTTTGGGTCAAATCTAAAATTCTGGAAGATATAACATGTTTCCCTGCAAATTCACTCTTAAATGTAAAACTGATATATGCGATAAAGGTGGCATTAAAAAAAGCAACATTTTTGCTGTCTCAAGCACATCCTATGTTTGTGAATTACAAGGCACAAGCTGCATTTGTAAGAAACGAAGCACATATATAGCAATTCAAAGAAACTTCTTACCATTGAAGGTACAAAAGGAGCAAGAATGCCACCGAATCTGCAAGCCATTGCACACACACCTAGTCCTGCATTCCTGAAAGAAAGGTTGGGTAAGTGGTTAAAAAAAATAAAAATAAAAAATTAAGTTTTCCATACCCCTAAACTAGTTATTTTGCACGTGCGGCAACATTTTCCAGCATCTTAGAGTTAACATAGCAGGAATAGGGTTCTCTGAAACAAGAGATTAGGGGGTACAGCGACAAGAAATACAAATGCAGCTGCATGTCATTAAACAGATAGTTACTGCCTGGATATATTTAAACTATCTCTCTTCTGCCTTCACGAGTCCTCCCTAAACACTTTATCTCCAAAAAGGAATTTGTCTAACTGAGCAGCTGTAGAGGCTGTTAAAAAGATGTGAGCTTTTTCCCACTGCTGGCAAGCTTCCCACCTTCCATTTGCATCACTCGAACCACGCAGACTGCAAATTCTTATAGGCATTGCTTTCGCTAGATTTTGTAGCACTTAGTAGGAGTTTGTTATTATTGAAATGTCAAAATGTCAGTTCTGTTTCTAATTGTAATTCCCCGCAAGTGTACGGCACTTCACAGTGTGTGGGTACTTTTATAGACACAATAATAATCTCATTTTCAGATGAACATACAACCACGTATTATATACACACACACACACACACACACACACTATATACAAATACCATAACAAAGAAACAATACTCACTTGCAGTCTTTGAAACACTTTAAAGGTTTACCAAGGAGAAGAATTTCTCTTCATTATGCAATTCAAGATTTTCAAGCACTCAAGTGCGTTTTCTTGTTTGTTATGTTATATCTCAATCTGGCGGTAGCTTCCAAGCACTTTCCCTTAATATATATATATACACACACACACACTCACTAATATTCCAGTTATTTTAACAGGAAGATATTGGATACAAATCCTTTATTCCAGTTTGATGACACGTATGCAATGCAGATAACGGAGGTACAGCAGTGGACTACATGTTCAACGTACCTGATTGCTACAAGAGTCAGTATCCAATCTAAAGCATGCTAAACTCTAATCAGTTAGATGGAAGAATAACTACCATCACCTTTGAGCACTCTTGATATGCATATAGTGGCAATATACTGAATTGTACATATCATGGCTGCCTAATGTTCAATGAAGTCGCACGAACAACTAATATAGGCCTTGATTTAATAAGCATTCCAAATGATCTAATACAAAAAGTGTCCCACCTCCTATAGCCGCCGATTCAGTTACAGCACATTATTTAGTATACCGTTATACAAACATAATGTGGCTCGATCCTCATTTTCTTACAGACCACCGCAATTATGGAATAACCTCAGGGACACAGTCAAATCTTCATTCAATCTAAAATACTTTAAGAGATCTATGGCAATATACCTTAATACAGAATGCACCTGTCATGGTTGACTATATATATATTAACTAGTATGTGTTAATTGTATATATGTATGTGTGTGTGTGTGTGTGTGTGTGTGTGTGTGTGTGTGTGTGTGTATATATATATAAATATTGTATTATTTTTTGTAATATTATATTGTGCCTTATTGTAACAATGCAGTGTTTGTGGGCCCAGGACATACTTGAAAACCAGAGAATGTATCTCAATGTATATTTTATCAGTAAATAAATGATTGATGTACAAATATTCCCACAGACGTTTATGGTGACTTCTGTAGATAAATAATTTGGAAAGTTTTTCCTAACAGTATCGAAATTATTGGGAAAGCGTATTAAATTGAGGCCTTATTCATGTATTAATATTATTGTTTTTTTAAATAAAATATCCTGCTAAAAAGGATACATTGACATTTCTCTCTTTTTCAAACATATCCTGGGCCCACAAACCCTGAATTGTTACAATAAGGTACAACATAATGTTAAAAAAACTAATATATATATATACACACACACACACAATGTATGTCCTAATGCATGTCCTAACAGCAAGTAGGATAATGGAAAATAATAGAAAAAAAATTAAATAAGTATTTACATTTGATCCCAGCCTTCCAAGTCTACATTTAATTTGTCTCATAAAATGATTTTCCTTTAAACATTGCACATGGATTGGTGACATTTTTTTTATTTTTTTATTTTAAGCAACTTGAATAACTAGTGAAAAAAATAATTGAGGAATAAACATACAGAAGAGCAAGAAATAAACAGCTACAACATGTAAAATGGAAATTACAAGTTGTTGAAATGCAGGTGTGGTAAAACCCCAGAAGAATGGGGCAGAAAAATGAGACAAACAAAAGCCATTTTTAGCATGCTTGTAGAATATTATTTACATCACAATTAAACATACCAATGCATAAACGTGTTAACAATATCCTAGAAACTGGGAAAGGTACATTACAATTGCAAAAAATAAGTTCAGAAGACCTGAAAGTAAAATAGATTTTTTTCCTACGTAAAAAAGGCTGCAAAAAGGACTATGAAAATTACCGTTGTATCTTGAAAGAAGGACAAAGTCTGAAGCATCAAGATCACCAAAAGGAGAGTGCTGAAATAGCCATAAATTAAAAGTATAGATTTTAAAGAGATTATATTTTAATGTCACTGGAAAGTGTGCTCAACTTGAATAGTACACTGATTCAGTGGCAACAAACCACATGACATATGAATAGACAAAAATTAACTTTAGTGTGAAAGACAAGGTCTTTCTAGCTGGTGAAAGAGCATCATTGTGTGAGATTAGGCTATGGATTGCTGAATTACCACATGCCATTGTTGCAAACTCCCTGCGAAAAATAAATGGTAAATTTCAAATCTAAAATAAGTTTATCAGTGGAACCGAATGATGGACTCAAATCAGTTCTAAGGAAATTAATGCATGAGGTGGAGCAAGTTTAAGTGAGCCTGTGTACAACATGCCACATATATGGGCAAAAGCTGCAGATTATAGATACCTGGTACAATACTGGCAAGAGGAAATCATTACCCAGAATACAGATACACAAAGGTAAGTCACTCAAGATACACTGAAATAGCAGCTGGAATCGGAGCCAAAAGAAGGAAAGGCCTTTGTTGAGGATGCAAGCACTTTTATTGACCAGTTAAAAAAATACCTACATTTTCTTATGGTGTTCTGTATTCCTAATATTCATCTCAAAGAATCTACTGCCGGTTTCACAAACTCATTTTATAAAATTAATATTGCTAGGCCCATGATACATTACTTAGGCACAGGCTACTTAAACTTTGTGTCTTCCTTCAAAGCATTTGGCCACGCCATCATTCTTCACCTATGGGTTGTTATATCATTAATGCCAGTCTCAACCCCAGACCAGCTGACCATTATTTATGGATCTCCCTTATATGTCCTACAACCTTTTTATAGTCCCATTGCTGTAATCTTGGGTATCTGCAAAGAGTAAGCAATCAACTATATTTTAACTCCATGTTAGCAAACCACACAGCTGTTAATATCATATATATATATAAAATCAATCATCACTGAAAAGTAAATCAATTTAATGTAGTTGTTCTGGTGTCTAAATTCCTGCAGGCTTTTTAATGTGAACACTGTCTTTTAAGAGAAAAGGCAGTGTTTACATTACTGCCTAGGAACACCTCTAGTGGCAGTCACTCAGATGGCCACTGGAGGTGCTTCCTGGGTCAGTGCTGCAAAATGTGTAACACTTGACGTTTAGAGTCTCTACGCTCTGCATGGAGGTGCTAAACTTTCCTCATAGAGATGCATTAATTTAATGCATGAGGAGATGCTGATTGGCGCAGCGCTGCATTTTGCTGCGCATGCGTGGTAGTCTCCCAATGCTTTTCTATGGAAAGTTTGATCTCAGCTAAGGGGACAAAGCCAGGCATGAGGAGACCAGAGTGGTGCTGGAAAGGGTGAGTAAAAATACCTTTTACCTTGCTGACAGGGGGCCCTGGCCTGAATAGCGATATTAGAAGTATAGTTTCAGGATTACATGTTTGTATTCCTGACACTATAGTGTTCTTTTAAATTAGACTTTGAGTACAAAACTGAACACTGATAAATTGTTTCTTCTATATCCCTATGGCACGACATGTACAGCATTTAGCCACCAAAAGCATTATGTTTAACACTTTCACAATTTCAGAATGGTAATTGGGTTTCTCATATGCAGAACAACATAATGTTGCTCAAAGATATATTTAATTTTGCTTGATTTAAAATTTCAATAAATAAGAATGACTGTATTTCATGACAAAATACATTTACTTAACAAGAGGAACTAATGGCAAGAATTGTTTTACCCCCATCTTAAATACATACACCAACATGCAATAGTATCAAATTACATGTAGTGAAAAAGAAAAGGCTGTCGCATTATACTAATGGCTGGTAAAATGAAAGGTCATATAATGGTGTACATTGTAACACACAGCGGTAGATATCACAAGAGGCAGCAATGTAACAACAGAACGAGGCTCAGTTTTTGGAACCTAGTGGCAAGCCTAAATATAATAATTAAACGCCTGTGCTGTAAAGAAAATGAATAAGGATATATCTACAGGATTAGGCTCAGAATAGCAAGAGACATGTTGAAAATAGAAAACCAGAAAGGTAGCACTAAGCAATTAGTATATATTGTTTATACGCTTTTTAGGTAATATTTCACCACATTCCATTTACTGTAGTGTGTTTAGGTTAATTGGCTTCCCAATTAATATGTGACTGAGTCAATCTGTATATTTTATATAAACAGAATATATTCCGAGAAATGATGATATAGTGATTACGATCAAACCATTGCAAAATAAATATTATCGTTAAAACCATTTAATAGTTTTACAACTGCGGCATTATTTTATTACTATTTTATTACGGATAGATGTAAACAGATAACGGCCAACAAGATAGTATTATAAAAGTTGCGAGTATGCAGTGACCACCATTAAGGGTCACTATTACCATAGTTATTAAACATTTTTGCCATCCTAATTAAAATTGTAATAATTTTCTGAGTACTTTAACCAGAGGATCTTAGTAGGCATGAAATTAAGCTATGGCAACCACTAAAAGCCTGGTGGAACATCATGTGCTCTCAATATTAGTATGGCAGATACCATATTTTTTGTGTTCTATGTTAAATTTTGTATATGTTGTGTATTAATATTGGTTTTTTATCCTATTGTATCAATGAATGTTTTGTGGACCCAGGACATACTGGAAAACGAGAGAAATCCCAATGTATCTTTCGTGGTAAAATATTTTATAAATAAATAATATTTTAAACACCTTGATTCCCCATGTACTACAAGTTCTTGTAATTGATCTACACTATAGACGGTATATACCCCGAAGTAGAAATTTTATAACTGAGTCCTATATCCAGCTGACCAATATACCGACTGGCATTTTCCAACACAAACAGTTCTGCACATAAAGAAACGGGAGGCATAACTATAGCTGATGCCAAGGTATTGCAACATTCCAGAATAGGGGTAGTTTACTTAAACACTATAGGGTGTTTTGCATGTATTGTATTGTATTCCTTAACCGTATATTTTTCAAAACACCATCAGGCCCTCACCAGCCCCAACTATATATATATATATATATATATGAAAATCTTACCTTTATTACAATCTGCTGCTGCTGACTCCGCCTCTCATCTGCCTGCTTGGCAGACATCATCAGGAGTGTTGATCTGAGCCAATCACAATGCTTCCCATAGGAAAGTACTGGATTGGCTGAGACTGTCAAGGAGGAAAATCAGGGGCAGAGCCAGCACAATCCCATCACAACCCTGGCCAATTAGCATCTCCCATGCAGAGGGTGGAGACACTGAATGGCAGTGCTGCACACTGTGCAGCAATGCCCCAGGAAGCACCTCTAGCAGCCATCTGAGGAGTGGCCAGTGGAGGTAAACACTGCCTTTTCACAGAAAAGATTGTTTACTGCAAAAAGCCTGAAGGGAATGATTATACTCACCAGAACAAATACAATAAGCTGTAGTTGTTCTGGTGACTATAGTGTTACTTTAAATAACAGCAATCCAACCCACCTTTAGTCCATCACCCAATTTTCAGTCCATGTACTGACTGAATGGTGGGTGATAGACACGTTGCTTGTAAATGCCGAGAATACTGGCAAGAAAATGTTAACTAGGAAATGTATAGAATGATTAGTAAATTGGATACTAAAAGTAGAATGTTTTATGTACATAAAGTCATACATCGTTAAGGTACAGTAGAACGAGAATAAATAGCATATTTAAGCAATAGCACTTTTTTGCATCCGATGTAGTTTAAGAATACCGCTTCATATCCCAACAAGGTAGGCATTAGTGTAGAGTTTAACCCCTTAAAGACCAAACTTCTGGAATAAAAGGGAATCATGACATGTCACACATGTAATGGGTCCTTAAGTGGTTAATTTAAAAGCCTGATTTGAGGTTGTCAACTAAGTTATAAGGCAAATGAAAGGATTTGGATATTTTAAAATATTTTTCATCGATACACAAAGGAGAAGGACCAGAAGAAATAACCTTCTGCTGAATAGAGATGCTCCTGTATACAAGAAAACAACATAGGTATATTGTGACTCACTGCCACAATATAGGGTTTGGAATGACTGATGAAACAGAATGCCCGTGAAATCAAAGTTAGCAAGACATCTTTTACTCAGTTTTTATATCAAAACAATACTCGCTAATTTAAAGAAGATCTTTGGGGACCTAGGTTCAAAGAAAGTGAACCATCAACATTATGTGTATTGAGGCGTGGTTTTGCAAAAGTACTGAAACTCTAGTGGAAATAAATGCCATATTTTTGTAAATGAAAAACAAGTGGCCAACATGTCAGTTTATCCATATAGCAAAATGTGAACTTCCATTTGCTGCTGCACTGATCCCAATACAGACATGCTGTTTAAAATGTAATACAACCCTTTCAAAAAACATTAGGAAGGCCAGGATTGCCAGAGAAGAGTTAGCCATTTCCTTGTTAAGGAGGATGTTGATATTCAACGATATCCTGATGTATCCTTTGTTTTTAAAGATATTATTAATGCATTATCTCTATAATGCAATAAAATCCACCCGTGAGAGTCTTCTTAGAGTTCATAAATACATGGTATGTGCAATTAACATTTGTGATGACAAAGCCGCATTAAGTTAACATACTATTTTAAAGTATACCAAAGAGAACAAGGCTCAGAGAATGCTGACAGCAGGTGTAAATAAACTCAATAACAATGGTTTTCTCCTGTCAAGGTGCTCCAGACAGGCAAAGAACACAACTGCTCTTCTTGAATAAATTAGCAGAAAAACCGAAGTCTGAAATCTCAGCACTTACAGACAAGACAAAATAAAAAGAGTTCTTCAATGCAAAATTAAAGCATGCAGGGCTGGTGCAAGGATTTTTGCTGCCCTAGGCAAAAGAAAAAAATTGCCCCTCTCCCCCATGTGAAATAACAATGCCCCACCCATATGATCTGCCATATGAACTAACGCCAGTGCTGCACACAGTGTGTGTTTACATTAAAAAGCCTGCAGAGACAGGCTATAGACACCAGAACCACTACATTAAGCTGCAGTGGTTCTGGGGATTATGGTGTCCCTTTAATGTGAGGTCAATTAGAGATAAGTGCCACGAATAATATACTAGATTGCCTACTTACAACCAGATGAGGATGATGATGGGCTCTGGCTGCAGTCTGACTCCACTGGTCTGGTGTAGAACAGGCTGTCTTGCGGCTGTTTGTAACGGTGGTCACAAAAGTCAATGTTCTGGGGGAACGTGAAGCAGCTTCATTTTTTTGGGCCCCTTGCACAGATCAAGGTCTGGGCCCCAAGGGCCTGACAGTAAATATGGCCATAGGGCCCACCCAAAAGTCCACCTACATGTTCCACCCATGGGTTTGCTCACAGGGAGTGGAGTGTGTAGGGGATCTAAAGTGTGTGCTTATGGAATTGTAGTGTATAGGGATACCAGTTTGTGTAGTGTGTGTGTGTAGTGGATGCAGTGTGGTTTTGTGTAAGGGATAGAAAGCAGTGTGTGTTTGTGTGTAAGAAACATAGAAACGGGGGGGCGGAGCCTGACCGCTAAGCAATACAGACGTGGGCAACACGAGCTCCCGCCTGACGGGCCGAATTTGGGTCAAAATCAACGGCTACACGGACCGCAGACTCACCGGGTTGTGCTACCCATGCTGGGAATGCACCACGGAACCGAAGGACACCCCTCTGAAACCCGTCGGGGCCGGGAAAACGAAACGCCGAGTGCGGCCTACTAAAGTTGGAGCCGGGGAGAGACGGCCGCTCACCCCGACGCCAGACACACCAAGCGTCTCTACAGGTCTCCTACCCCCCCCCCCTCTGGACCGGTGGGGGTTATCCCGGGGAACAGACTGTGGCATTAATCATCACCCATCTGTCTAAACACAGCGAGCGACACGAGGCACTCTAACCTCACAAAATGGCGGAGGCCATACCACAGTCACGGCACACTCCCACACAGGCATGTGAGCTGTCCCCAGACACTCTTGAAGCCAGACTGGACGCTTTATTCCAGGCATTTTGGGACAAACTGCAGACCTGTGCCACTGCCGACCAACCCAGCCGGTGTGCAGAGCGGGAAGCGGGTGATTCCCCTCCGGGCAACACACTCCGCATAACGCCTCATCGCACCAGTGACCGCCCGGGCTGATAGCCAACAGAGGCCTGGCCTCGAGACATCGGCCACACAGGGAGAAGAACGCACGCCGCAGGCGGCGGTTGTCACCGCGATTCTCTACCTGCCCCTTAAGGGGCCGGGACCGGGCCGCACTCAGGTACCGTGTCCGTGGACAGAAGGTGTCGGCTACCACAACATCCTGGGGCTGGAGGATAGTCCCCCACACCCGTTGCTCTCCGGTTGTACCCGATGACCACTATCTGCAGCTAACAATCCGTCAAACTGCTCACTCTCCCAAGCTGAAAACACCCCGAGGCTCAGTCTCTCTGCAACAGCCAAGCAAGCGGAAAGCCGCCCGTCATGACCGCGGTCCCCTACAACCCCCCATGCAACCACAACAGGGGACAGAACTGACCCGCATGAACACCGGGGACGATAGAACAACGGCACTTGCCCATCTGCAGATCCGGAACGGGAAGAAAGCCATGAAACGGCACACCGCGGCAGATAATCAATGGGACTCCCATACACATGTATCGCCCCTGCCGCTGTTGGGGATCGGATGACTGGGCGCCTGAAACCTCACCCAGAGCTTCTAGTACCTCACTCATGACACAGAGCGAAGGGATTTGCCAGATAAGAGACTCCCCATTTTTCTTTTTATTTATTTTTCTTTCTGAGGACATTCTAGCTCAGCTTTGTTCGGCCCGTTGCCTATAATTTTTGACCCAACAGGTCTCGCAATTTGATGCGCCTGGGCCTGTACCCAGTGGTATCCTGTTTCTACTGCCTGCATGACTTCATGTTTAGCTAGCCTGCCTACACACAGCCACAAATGTTTAGCACTTTTCAGCCCGATGTCAATAGCCCACATAGCCTCACGAAAAGTCTGAGGATTATTCTCAGTGGCTCTAATACGTGAATATAACACATTTTGGATCAGCAGTCTGTAAACATCACACGCATACTACTACTACTAGCTCATACACCCACACTAGCTTGTATCTGTGTCTAGCATGTTGTAACCACTGTACCTAAATACACACTGTTATATAGCATAGCAAATTGTTCCTAGCTTGATTAGCATGTTTAATATATTACAAAAATGAGACAGAAAACCAGGAATTTAGCTACCGAATACGTTTCCTATTGTAACATATGCACTAATTCCTTTTATTCTTGTTGAAATGCTGTACTGCAAATCACATTGTCTCAATAAAAGAAAGATTTACAAGAAACATAGAAACATAGAAACATAGAATGTGACGGCAGATAAGAACCATTCGGCCCATCTAGTCTGCCCAGTTTTCTAAATACTTTCATTAGTCCCTGGCATTATCTTATAGTTAGGATAGCCTTATGCCTATCCCACGCATGCTTAAACTCCTTTACTGTGTTAGGGAGTTATTGTGTGTGTGTGTGTGTGTGTGTGTGTGATGCATTGTCTTTATATGTAAGGGTTGCATTTTGTGTGTGTGTGATGGATGCATTGTATGTTACTCTGTGTGTAAGGGAAGCATGGTGTGTTTCTGTGTGTGTAGGGATGCATTGCGTGTTTCTGTCTATGTATAGGGAAGCATCGTGTTTGTGTGTAGTGTGAAAGAGAGCGTTTGTGGGGTAGGATTGGGGCTGAGTCCTACCAGCCCCTTTGTGCTTCTCTTTCCCCCCTTCCTCAGGCTCTCTCCCCTCCTGTCCCTTACTGCTCTCCCCTCCTGTCCCTTAAAACTGTCCCCTGCCCCACAGTGATCTCCCCACCCCTTTCCCTTAGTGCTCTCCCCTCCCGTCTCCTAGTGCTCGCTTATACCCCCCCCATCCCTTGGTGCTCTCTCCTACCCCCCCCCCCCCCCTGACCCCCTTAGAGCTCTCCCCTGCCCCTTGTCCTTTAGAGCTCTCCCTTGTGTCCATGCCCCTTAGTGGCCTCTCCTTTCCTGCCCTGTCCCTCAGTGTACTCTCCTCTTCTCCCCCCCTTTCCATTAGTAAACTCTCCTCTGCCCGCCCCCCCAGTGGTCTCTCCTCCCCCCTTTCCATTAGTCATCTCTCCTCTACCCCCCCTCCTTTCCTAGTGGTCTTTTCTCTCCCCCCTCATTGGCTCTCCTTCCCCTCACCCTTAGTGGTCTCTCCTCCACACCCTATATAGAGCACTCAGACGGCTGCAGCATTTTAGGGGCCGGGGCTACTGGTGGCGCCCCTTCCTAAGCACGTTACATTTTTCAGTTAATACACATTGAAATTTGCCCGACTGGTTATGTTGCCTTTCAGACCAAATGGTAGGCCAGGAATGAGAATTACCCCATGATGGCATAACATTTGCAAAAGTAGACAACCCAAGGTATTACAAATGGGGTATGTCCAGTCTTTTTTAGTGGCCACTTAGTCACAAACACTGGCCAAAGTTATTGTTCATATTTTGTTTGTGTGTGAAAATAGCCAAAAACGAATTTGAACGCTAATTTTGGCCAGTGTTTGTGACTAAGTGGCTACTAAAAAAGACTGGACATACCCCATTTGCAATACCTTGGGCTGCCTACTTTTGTAAATGGTATGCCATCATGGAGTTAATTCGCATTCCTGCGCGACCATACGGTCTCAAAGGCAACATAACCAATCTGGCAAATTTCAATGTGAAAAAAACTGAAATGCAAGCCTTATATTTGACTCTGTAACTTTTGAAAACAGCATAAAACATGTACACTGTTATACTCAGGAGACTTCGCTTAACAGAAATATTAGTGTTTCAAAACCGTAAAACGTATTACAACAATGAAATCGTCCGTGAAAGTGCAGTTTGTGTGTGAAAAATGCAAAAAAAATGGCACTTTCACGGACGATATCATCATTGTGATACATTTTACTGTTTTGAAACACTAATAGACACCATAAAACCTGTACATGGGGGGTACTGTTTTACTCGGGAGACTTCGCTGAACACAAATATTAGTGTATCAGAACAGTAAAACGGATCACAACCATGATTTCATTAGTGAAAGTGACTTTTTTTGCATTTTTCACACACAAACAGCACTTTCACTGATGATATTGTTGTGATACATTTTACGGTTTTTAAACACTAATATTGCGGTTCAGTAAAACAGTTCCCCCCATGTACAGGTTTTATGGTGTCTTGGAAAGCTACAGGGTTAAATATAGGGCCTGCAAACCAAATTCTGTGGACTTTCTGCCTGGTTTGTCAGGCAGGTCCCTCACAACGTATTGAATAAAATTACTTAATTATGTAAAAATATTACATAAATATATACGTAGAATTTAAATATGTATATATAATATATCTATATTAATTTTAAAAAGACAGAATGAGATTACACATGTATATATATTTATTTATTTTTAATTATTTTTTTTATTTTCAACTTTTTAATTTTATTTTATATTATATATATGTAAAATGAATATCATTGTAAGTATATTTTAATAATATATATATATATAATTATTAAAATACACTTAGAGACAGGGCCGCCATCAGGGCATGACAACCGAAACGGTTGTCATGGGCCCGGCGGTCCTGGGGGGCCCGGACTGCTCAGGTCGTCCGGGCCCCACATTCAGTGGGAACATACCGGGTCGCAGGGGGCCCTGCGACCCCGGTATGTTCCCACTGGGCCAGCCTCTTCTCCTGGGGGGCCCAGCAGCCGGTCACCTCAGGGCCCCCTAGAGGCTGGCCCTGCTGACACCCGGCGGGCGCGCGAGGGAGCACTCTCCTCTGAGTACTTCCTCTTCAGCTCCCTCGCGCACCGTACTGATGCCGGAGCCGGAAGATGACGTCATCTTCCGGCTCCGGCATCAGTATTCGGCGCGCGAGGGAGCTGAAGAGGAAGTACTCAGAGGAGAGTGCTCCCTCGCGCGCGCGCCGGGTCACCGGGCGTCAGGAAATTTGAGTGGGTGGGGGTGGCGGGGGGGAATTTGAATGAGTGGGGGGGAGAGGGAAGGCAGGAAATTTGAGGGAGGGGGGAGGGAGGAAATATGAATGAGTGGGGGGGAGAGGGAGGGGGGGAGGGAGGAAATATGAATGAGTGGGGGGAGAGGGAGGGAAGGTAGGAAATTTGAGGGGGTGGGGGAATTTGAATGAGTGGGGGGGAGGGAAGGCAGGAAATTTGAGGGAGGGGGGGAGGGAGGAAATATGAATGAGTGGGGGGGAGAGGGAGGGAAGGGAGGAAATTTGAGTGCGTGGGGGTGGGGGTGGGGGTGGGGGGAATTTGAATGAGTGGGGGGGAGAGGGAAGGCAGGAAATTTGAGGGAGGGGGGAGGGAGGAAATATGAATGAGTGGGGGGGAGAGGGAGGGAAGGGAGGAAATTTGAGGGGGTGGGGGTGGGGGAATTTGAATGAGTGGGGGGGAGGGAAGGCAGGAAATTTGAGGGAGGGGGGAGGGAGGAAATATGAATGAGTGGGGGGAGAGGGAGGGAAGGGAGGAAATTTGAGTGGGTGGGGGTGGGGGTGGGGGTGGAATTTGAATGAGTGGGGGGGAGAGGGAAGGCAGGAAATTTGAGGGAGGGGGGAGGGAGGCAATTTGAATGAGTGGGGGAGGGAGGCAATTTGAATGAGTGGGGGGAGAGGGAGGGAAGGGAGGACATTTGAGGAGTGGGGGGGAGAGGGAGGAAATTTGGGGGGGAGAGGAAGGGAGGACATTTGATGGGGGGAGAGGAAGGAAATTTGGGGGGGAGAGGAAGGAAATTTGGGGGGGGAGAGGAAGGAAATTTGGGGGGGAGAGGAAGGAAATTTGGGGGGGGAGAGGAAGGAAATTTGAGGGAGGGGAGGGAGAGGTAGGAATTTGAGGGGGGAGAGGAAGGGAGGAAATTTGAGGGAGGGGGGAGAGGAAGGGAGGAAATTTGAGGGAGGCGGAGAGGAAGGGAGGAAATTTGAGGGAGGCGGAGAGGAAGGGAGGAAATTTGAGGGAGGGGGAGAGGAAGGGAGGACATTTGAGGGGGGGAGAGGAAGGGAGGACATTTGAGGGAGGGGGAGAGGAAGGAAATTTGAGGGAGGGGGGAGAGAAAGGAAATTTGAGGGAGGGGGGGAGAGGAAGGAAATTTGAGGGAGGGGGGAGAGGAAGGAAATTTGAGGGAGGGGGGAGAGGAAGGAAATTTGAGGGGGGAGGGAGGAAGGAAATTTGAGGGGGGAGGGAGGAAGGAAATTGGAGGGGGGGAGAAGGAAGGAAATTGGAGGGGGAGAAGGCAATGAGAGGGAGGGGGAGAAGAAGGAAATGAGAGGGAGGGGGAGAAGAAGGAAATGAGAGGGAGGGGGAGAAGAAGGAAATGAGAGGGAGGGGGAGAAGAAGGAAATGAGAGGGAGGGGGAGAAGAAGGAAATGAGAGGGAGGGGGAGAAGAAGGAAATGAGAGGGAGGGGGAGAAGAAGGAAATGAGAGGGAGGGGGAGAAGAAGGAAATTGGAGGGGGGGAGAAGAAGGAAATTGACGGGGGTAGGGGGAGAGATTGACATCCATCACACACACACACACACACACTGCACCCCTTGCACACAGAAAAACACAATGCATTACACACAGACACACATACACAAGCAATGCATCCCTTACACACAGCAACACACAATGCACCCCTTCCACACACTCAGTGCATCCCTTACAGACACACACACTGCATCCCATACATACACAAACTCACCTTGCAGCCCTTACACATACAAACACAGATTCACACAATGCATTCCTTACACACATCAGGACACCCCCCCCCCCCCACCCCTGTGAACAAACTCATTGGTGGAACATGAAGGTGGACCCTGGGACCCAGACCTTGAGCTGTGTAAAGGGCCCTCAAAAAATGGAGCTGCTTCTCGTTCTCCCAGAACATTGATTTTTGTGACCACAGTTACAAACCGCCTCCAGAGAGCCTGTTCTACACCAGACCAGTGGAGCCAGACGGCAGCTGAAGCTCATCATCATCCTCATCTGGTTGTAAGTAGGCAATCTAGTATATTATTCGTGGCACTAATCTTTAATTTACCTCACATTAAAGGGACACTATAGTCCCCAGAACCACTGCAGCTTAATGTAGTGGTTCTGGTGTCTATAGCCTGTCCCTGCAGGCCTTTTATTGTAAACACGGCGGCACTGCAGCACTGTGTTAGTTAACATGGCAGATCATATGGGTGGGGCACTGTGATGTCACATGGGGGGGTGGCAAACTTTACTTTTGCCTAGGGCGGCAAAAATCCTTGCACCGGCCCTGTAGACACTGCATCCCTGTGGGCGGACTCGGGGGGGGGGGGGGGGGGGGACTCGGGTGCAGGCGCCGGGGGGCCCAGACCTTGAGCTGTGTCAGGGGCCCCAAAATTTCTGATGACAGCCCTGCTTAGAGACATAGTGTATGTATATGCAGGTTTGTATATTTATATACATATATATGATCTAAGTATATATAATGAAATTTTACACTGTTTTTAAACTTTATTTAACTTTTCTACAGACAGCAGGGGGATATCAGGCCCCCTGCAGGCACTAGTGTGGACGGCTATTCCGTCCATGTGATTGCGTCCTCATGGCGATCACATGGCCGGGGAGGGCCTGATCAGCAGCAGGGCGACTCCCTGGGATGCCAGGCATGTCCCCCCATCGTGATTGATGGAGAGCAGGTAAGTGCATAGGACCGCTGGACGTTCTATGCTGCTCACCGGCATTTAGGACCGGGTCCCCAAGGACAGCATAGTACGCCCGTCGTCCTTAAGGGGTTAAGAGAACACACTAAGCAGAAAATGTAAATTCTTTATCAATAGAACAATAAACCTCATACAATACATTTACAACATTAGTTATTTCGTTTTAATTTTTGTATTCATATGTACATGGATCAAAATCAAAGGAACACTATATGGTCATGAACACAAGCATGTATTCCTATAGTGTTAAAACCACCATCTAGACCCTCCCGGCCCTCTCTTGCCTCCCTAAATATAGTAAAATCTCACTTGTATTCAAATCTGAAGCTGCCCCTAAACTGCCTGACATCATCAGAAGTGGTGGTCTGAGCCAATCGCAGTGCTTCCCTGTAGGATTGGCTGAGACTGTCAAGGAGGTAGATAAGGGGTAGGACCAGCACAAGTCAAACACAGCCCTAGCAAATCAGCATCTCATCATAGAGGTGAACTGAATCAATGCATCTCTATGAGGAAAGTTCAGTGACTCCATACACACTGCAGCACTGCCCAAGGAAGCAGCTTTAGCAGCCATCTAAGGAGTGCCCAGTGAAGTTATCACTAGGCTGTAATGTAAACACTGCATTTTCTCTGAAAAGACAGTGTTTACAGCAAAAAGCCTGAAGGGAATGATTATACTCACCAGAACAAATTCAATAAGCTGTAGTTGTTCTGGTGACTATAGTGTCCCTTTAAACTATGCCATACATACAAAAACACAGGCTCATGGATCGTACGAATATGTACTGAAAAGAAAAACAAATATAATTCTGGACATCCATAATAGAGAAGCAATATGTGTATGCTCGCTAATGGCAGCTAGTCTTGTAGAAATTGATTATTTGCCTTCAGTGTGATACACCATGATCATGTTTTTTTTAGGTTTGTGGCTCCTTTGATAAGATCCTCATCATCTCTAATACCCTTGACGGGAGACAGGCACATTATTCTTTACATTTTGTAAGTTCTCTACCTCATGGAGCTGTTTACTTTATCCATATGCACTTCCTCATATATTGTCCTTTTTATTTGTAGATTTACACTACATCAGATTCTGGACACACAGGTTGTATTGTTCCTATCTGGGTGTATATAACACACAGGTTGTATTGTTCATTTCAGGGGCGTATATAATATATTTTTTTTGTTCCAGTATTTTGAAGTGTTTGTGAGGTACACTTTATAGGTTGGTTTATCTATCTTTCTGTGTGTGTATATAGTAACTATTTTGTGCTAACAACAGCGAGTAACCTATTTTTTTTTGCATACAAGTACACTCAGGACAGAATAATTTAGGACCCCAATTTTGTCATATATATCTGTGGATTTTTAAAATAATTTTTGCTATTCTCCTATGTGACCGTACCCTAAAAACATATTACACCTAGATTAAACCTTTTAACCATAATTTGACGGTCTATGCCATCATACGTCTTTAATGTCCCTTGACGGAAAAACGATCATGCAGTAAAGGTGCCAGAAGGGAATAAAACACTGATGTAACCAAGGAACCCCAGGTATCTCTCAATACATGAGGATGCCCTTGGCCAGCTGGGTTCACAGTTAGTGGCCCCAGACTAATAGATGAACTATTCGCAGCACTCAAATTGAGCACTGCACAAAGCCCTTTAAAGTAATTGAAATGCCACGGCTGAGTGATCTTGCTCATCCGCAGTATTTCTGACTATGCCTCTTACCTGCAGTATTAAGAAAAGATGGTTCCCTCTGTTGCAGCCACAATTAGTGGTGCCAGACTTACAGAACAGCTATGGGCCACAGTCAAAGTAAGTACATCACATAGCCCTTTAAATTAATGTAAATACCAATCACGCTCAGCCACGGTAATTTTAAACAAGTCTTTGTCTGAAAAGATCCTGGTGAGGTATCCCTGCTTACCCCCTGCTCTTGGATCATTGCTAGGCTTTTCCAGCTTCCCACCACCAATATATGTGTAAATGAGCCGCTTTTAACGTGAGTGGTTTCTTTCACTTTGAAGTACTATTTTTCAATGTTACGTTATCTTGTTGATCTCTATATCTGCACACTATTTTGGTGCAACGCATTATTCGGCTGGAATATAATTTTTTTTCCAGGGCTGCTTTTTACCCCTTAACACCGCAGCCAAATGTACAAGTTGTGAACAGAACAAAACGTAAACAAAACCTGGCATTTACGCTATATGTCTGTCCAACCGTAATTCACCTCTTTCATATTAAATGCACCCCCCCTTATTATATATCATTTTATTCAGGGGAAACAGGGCTTTCATTTAACATCAAATATTTAGGTATTGAACATAATTTAATATAAAAAATTTATAAAAAAATGGTAGAAAAAAAGAATTTTTTAATTTTTTTTTTGTTCTATGTGACATTTTAACTGTGGATGTCAAAATACTGTTTGCTTTTACTGCAATACAATACACATATTTGTATTCAGCGATGTCTCACGTGTAAAACAGTACCTCCTATGTACAGGTTTTATGGTGTTTTGGGAAGTTACAGGGTCAAATATAGCACGTTACATTTGAAATTGAAATTCGCCAGATTGGTTACGTTGCCTTTGAGACTGTATAGTAGCCCAGGAATTAAATTTACACCCATAATGGCATACCATTTGCAATAGTAGACAACCCAAGGTATTGCAAATGGGGTATGTCCAGTCTTTTTTAGTAGCCATTTGGTCACAAACACTGGCCAAAGTTAGCGTTAGTATTTGTTTGTGTGTGAAAAATGCAAAAAACGCCAATTTTGGCCAGTGTTTGTGACTAAGTGGCTACTAAAAAAGTCTGGACAAACCCCATTTGCAATACCTTGGGTTGTCTACTATTGCAAATGGTATGCCATCATAGGGGTAATTTTCATTCTTGGGCTACCATAGGGTCACAAAGGCAACGTAAGCAATCTGGCGAATTTTAATGTGAAAAAAATGAAACACAAGCCTTATATTTGACGCTGTAACTTTTGAAAACACCATAAAACCTGTACATGTGGGGTACTGTTGTACTCGGGAGACTTCGCTCAACACAAATATTTGTATTTCAAAACAGTAAAAAGTATTGCAGCAATAATATCGTCCGTGTAAGTGCTGTTTGTGCGTGAAAAATGCAGAAAACGTCACTTTTACTGGCGATATCATCGTTGTAATACATTTTACTGTTTTGAAACACTAATATTTGTGTTCAGCAAAGTCTCCCGAGTAAAAGAGTACCCCCCATGTACAGGTTTTATGGTGTCTTGGAAAGTTATAGGGTTAAATATAGTGCTAGCAAATTAAATTCCCTATACTTTCGGCATGGGTTGTCAGGCAGGTCCCGCTAATTGTAATTAATTAGGATACCTAATTATGTAAAATTATTACATAAATATATGTGTAGAATTAATATATGTATATATATACATATGTGTATATATACGTATATATATATATAATTTTTTTTTAATATTTTTTATTTATATATAGGTATATATATAGTGATATATACGTATATATTTATGTATATAGATATATATATTATGATATATATATTATTTTGTTCTACGTGTATTTTGATATAAATATATATATTAATATCACAATACAGTTAGAACGAAATAACACATCTATATATTTTTTAATTATTTATTTTTAAATATTTTTTTAATTTTATTTTTTTACGTATTTACATATATATTTTTTTATATTATATATAAATATATATATAACAATAATTATATATATATTTAATCAGTATCAGTCTACGTGTAATTTGATATTAATATATATATTCTATGAATCAATTAAGAGTGGGTATATAAACCCGGCTCTTAGACAGCAGACATTGTCTTGAAAAAGTCCTCCAGCTAGGACGAAACGCGTAGACGTGCTGTCTGCTACCTCACCACACCGCCGACGGATTTGAACTACCCAGCCGATTCGTCCTTTACGACCCGCCATTGATTTTCGGCAAGCGACCTGGCGAGAACGGCCTTTTTCCTGCAGCCCTCACGGTTTGGAGTTTATGTGCTCCCAGTTTCTCACCCGATGGTCGGACGGATAGGGTAAGTTGTTGAAGTGATATCCCCATAGTTTTCCATATCTGGATGTGATTTTTCACCTTTGGGGCCATCCCTATCGCTTCCCTCTTAGTCTTGACCAGGGTGTTTGGCTGGTGTTTGAGCTCCCTCTCCGTAAGACGACTTGGTCGTCTGGGCACTATCCGTTTATCCACTTATATATTTTTTCACGGACTGGACTGGAGCCTACTGCTTGAACTTTTTTGAGTTCACATATAGTTTTTATGCTAATGTGCACATCTCGGATTTTTTACATCAGTCCTTTGTCGACAAGAATATGAATAAGGGGCCCCTTACTATTCATCACGATTACATCTGATACTGGACGTTTTGAGATGTTGTTTCATTTTTTATGATTGGTTTATTATACAATAAATGATATTTTGTTATACTCTTATATATATGTGTAGAGTATTCTGATTCAGATAAGACTCACCCAGTACATTCAATTGTGGTTTATGGTGGTCATTGTGGTGATCTCGGCGAGATTGGTTATTTTTAAGTTTATTGATATTTTCATCTTGATTTTTATGTAGATCTGCATAATTAATTGGAGCGCTCACATACCAGTTATATCTTTTCGGTTTCATTTAATAAGTCGCTCCCTTGTATGTGACGCAGCCCTACTGTTATTTCATCCCATTGGGTATATTTATTTCTCACTGTCAGTCCATATTACATTTACATTAATATATATATATATATATATATATATTTATTAATATTTAAATACACGTCGTGTATGTGTAAATGTGTGTGTGTGTGTGTGTGTGTATGTGTATATATATATATACTTAGATCATATATATATATATAATACATATGATCTAAGTATATTTTATTTGTAACTGTAATTTTTTGAATTTATTTTTTGAACTAATATTTTATTTTTTTTACAGGACAGGGGGCAGAGACAGTGTCAGCCAGTGATTTCACATCACTGGCTGACACACAGGATCAGTGATCACAGTGACTGCCTGTCACTGTGATCACCTCCTGAAGATTGGGTAATTGACCACAGGGGGGAGTGCCTGGGTGGTACAAGCACTCCCCCCTTCCAATCTGCAGGGGGATCACTGTGCCAGTTACATGTGTCAGCCAATAGGCTGACACATGTAACACTGATCGCAGTGACAGGCTGTCACTGCGATCAGAGAGCTCTGAGATCGCAGTGACAGCCTGTCACTGCGATCTCAGACTTAGCAGATCGCGGTCACTGACCCCAGGGGGACTGCCTGGGGGGCCAGGTAAGTCCCCCGACCGCGATCTGCAGAAGGGGAACGCCGCCGGCCGCATGTGTCAGCCGATTTGAAATCGGCTGACACATGCTTAATACTGGTCGCAGTGACAGCCTGTCACTGCGATCAGAGACTGCAGATCGCGGTCACCGGCCACAGGGGGGGTTGCCTGGGGGGCCAGGCATCCCCCCCGACCGCGATCTGCAGCGGGAGAATACCGCCGGCCACGTGGGCGGCAATAAAAGCGAAGACGTAATATTACGCCCGCCGGCGTTTAGAGCCGGTTCCTGCAGGACGTAATATTACGTCCTCCGGACTTAAGGGGTTAATTCCCATTACGGCGCTGGTTACCATGCCCCTTTTAAGGTAGGGCATGGTGCTAGTTACACTAACTTTACTAGACTTGCCCACACTCAGGGCCGGTGCAAGGATTTCTGCCGCCCTAGGCAAAGATCCATTTTGACACCCCCTCATGTCACTCACTCACTGACAGGCAGACACAGGGCCGGCCTTAGGCATTTAGACGCCCTGTGCGAAAAATCTTCACAGCGCCCCCCCCCCCGTCATCCATGTATGCTGTTATGTTTGTGTTGTCTGTGTATGTAATAGTACGTGTGATGACTGTGTGTGATATGTATGCTATGTGTGATATTTGTAATGGGTATATTAACAGTGTGTGATATGCGTGTATTGGTTGTATGTGACACACACACACACACAGAGTCAGACGGCCATACACACACAGGAAGACATCCACACACGCACAAGCAGACAGTCATACACACACACACAGGCAGACAGTCATACACACACACACACACACACACGCAGACAGTCATACACACAGACACACACAGACACACACAGGCAGACAGTCATACACACAGAGGCAGACAGTCATACACACAGAGGCAGTCATACACAGTCACACACACAGAGGCAGACAGTAATACACACAGACAAACACACAGAGGCATACAGTAATACACACAGACAAACACACAGAGGCAGACAGTAATACACACAGACACACAGTGGCAGACAGTCATATACACACACACGCAGACAGTCATACACACACACAAACACACAGGCAGATAGTCACACACACAGAGGCAGACAGTAATACACACAGACAAACACACAGAGGCAGACAGTAATACACACAGAGGCAGACAGTTATACACACACACACACGCAGACAGTCATACACACACACACACACACACAGACACACACAGGCAGATAGTCATACACACAGAGGCAGACAGTCATACACACAGACACACACACAGAGGCAGACAGTCATACACACAGACACACAGAGGCAGACAGTCATACACACACACACAGACAGTAACACACACACACACACACACACAGAGGCAGACAGTAATACACACAGGCAGAGAGTCACACTCACATGACAATCACACAGTTACCTGTGGAGTTCATTGTGGAGGCAGTGCAGCTCCTGGTGACTGGTGGGGAAGCAGGGACTCCTTCCTGCTTCCCCTGCAGCAGTTTTCCGGCGCTTTTAGCTCCGCCCCCGCCGCACGGTAAGCTCCGCCCCCGCTGCAAATTTAAAAATATATATATATTTTTTTTTTTTTTTTAAATCGGCTGTGCGCCCGCACGGCGCCCCCTGCTACATGGCGCCCTGTGCGGCCGCACAGCTCGCACACCCCTAAGGCCGGCCCTGGGCAGACACACACACTGACAGACATACACTCACTCACGCACGCACACACAGAGACACTTACTGACAGACATACACTCACTCCATAGGCGTGCGCAGCCTATTGCATTAGGGTGTGCACCCTAAAGCACAAGCACACGCGGCGTGTGTGTGTGTGTGTGTGTGTATATATATACATATATACATACATATATATATATATATACACACATATATACACACACAGACACAAAGCTGTGTGTGTGCCGTGTGAGGGTGCTGTTAGTGTGATGTGTGTGTGAGGGTGCTGGTAGTGTACTATGTGGGTGTTTGTGTGTGCGTGCTTGTGAGGGTGCTGTGAATGTACTGTGTGTCAGGGTGCTGTTTGTGTGTGTGTGTGCACTCGTGAGGGTGCTGTAAATGTACTGTGTGTCAGGGTGCTGTGTGTGTGTGTGTGTGTGTGCACTCGTGAGGGTGCTGTAAATGCACTGTGTGTGAGGGTGATGTTTGTGTGTGAGGGTACTGGTAGTGTGCTGTGTGTGTTTGTTAGGGTCCTGTTTGTGTTTGTGAGGGTACTGTTAGTGTGCTGTGTGAGTGTGAGAGTGCTGTTTGTGTAATGTGTGTGAGAGTGCTGTATGTGTGTGTGGGTGCTGTGTATGGGTGCTGTGTATGTGTGTGGGTGCTGTGTATGTGTGTGGGTGCTGTGTATGTGTGTGGGTGCTGTGTATGTGTGTGGGTGCTGTGTATGTGTGTGGGTGATGTGTATGTGTGTGGGTGATGTGTATGTGTGTGGGTGCTGTGTATGTGTGTGGGTGCTGTGTATGTCTGTGGGTGCTGTGTATGTCTGTGGGTGCTGTGTATGTCTGTGGGTGCTGTGTATGTCTGTTGGTGCTGTGTATGTCTGTGGGTGCTGTGTATGTCTGTGGGTGCTGTGTATGTCTGTGGGTGCTGTGTATGTCTGTGGGTGCTGTGTATGTCTGTGGGTGCTGTGTATATGTGTGTGTGTGTGTGATTGTGGGGGGTGGAGGTACATTACTTAATATCCCCCTTCCCTTCTTACTTTATGTAGGGAGGGGGGATCTTTCCTTGCTGCTTTCCCTGGTGGTCCAGTGGAGGTGGGGGAAGATCAGTTATCCCCCCTCCCTTCTTACCTTATGCCTGGGAGGGGGGATCCTGCTGCTGCTGCCGCCATCCATCCCTGGTGGTCCAGTGGAGAGTGAACTCTAGCCCCGCAGGGCTAGAGTTCACTCGCGCGAGATCTGAGCGTTGCTGCTGGCAAGAGCTCCGCCGGTCCTCTCCTGCCTCCCTCCCTGCATGTGAGCGGGGAGGGGAGGCTGAGAGCAGAGCCGGCGCTCGGATTAGCGCCGGCTCTGCATGAGCCGGCAGGGGAGATCCTGAGATCTCCCCTGCCGGTCTCAATACATAGGCGTGCCGCGGGGATTAGGGTGTGCCCAGGCACACCCGGCACACCCCGTGCGCACGCCTATGACTCACTCACTGACACACATACACTCACTCACTGACACACACACACACACACAGACACTTACTGATGGACATACACTCACTGACAGTCAAACACTAACCTCCCTGGGGTCCAGTGTGGGGCAGCTCCTCACTCCTCCAGCGCGCTGTTTAGTATGTCTGGGCTGGAATTATGTCATATTCCAGCTCCCGGCACCACAGATGGCGCACGAGGGAGGAGTGAGAGGCTGCAAGAACAGCCTCCCTCGCCTCCTGGCTTCTCCATTCCCCTCTCCTCAGGACAGGTCACCGGCATTTTTTGGCAGAGCAGGCACCTGCCATCAAGGTAAGCAGGTGCCTGCTCTGCCTTACCTAATACAGCTTCAGGGGCGTCGTGAGGTGGCCAGATGGCAACATTCTGGCCCCCCTGTAACAGGGCTTCTCTCGGCACCCCCACCTATGGGCGCCTTGATGATCGGCCCGGCGCTGGGGACGGCTCAAGACCAGCTCGCTCAGCACTGCGGCCCCAGACAGGGGCAGGCAGCCCACCAGGAAACATCGCGGTGGGGGCCCCCAGCAGGCCCTGCCCACATCCCCTTGATTTTACTTCTGCAAAACTTGACCGGTCTGCACTTAGTCTATTTGCAATCATAATGGAAATTCAAACTAAAAAAAATAAATAAAAAAAAGTTTTACAGTGCTCACAGCAGGCACCCACTGAACCTGCATGACACCGTTCATGGATGCCTCATTTGCAAAGAATAAAGATGATGATAATAGATACAGCCATCCAAATGCCTACAGTAGGCGAAAAATCAAGGTTCATAAAAAATACGTTGAAACCTCTCAACATAACATGAGCAGTTATCCCTGCTTCACACTACTGCAATATCAAAAATTAAATCAAAAGCTCATTAGCTTATGGCACAGCATGTACACAATAGACTTTGTTGGGTGTTCTGGGCGTAAAGCATCTATTGTAAAACTTTAAACATTAAATATGACATTGAAGAATTTAATGGAAATGTTAAACAGATGTAAGTCAGAGACGGAAGATGCTATTCAATAATAATAATAATAAAAAATAGAAATAATTCATTTCAAAAGGCATTTCACAAACTCCTTCAAAGTCATTTAAAACATCTGAGCCCCAGTGATGTATGTAGATTATGTGCTGTTCTCAAGCTATTTCTTCCCCATCCAAATCAGATGGGGTGCCATGGTCCCCCAGATAAATTAGAACAAAAACCCACCAAATACAATTTAGCACAATATCTATGTGATTTCAAAACACTAATTAAAGGGACACTATAGTCATCTGAACAACTTTAGCTTAATGAAGCAGTTTTGGTGTATATAACATGCCCCTGCAGCCTCACTGCTCAATCCTCTGCAATTTAGGAGTTAAATCCCTTAGTCACACCTCCCTGCATGTGACTTGCACAGCCTTCCATAAACACTTCCTGTAAAGAGAGCCCTATTTAGGCTTTCTTTATTGCAAGTTCTGTTTAATTAAGATTTTCTTATCCCCTGCTATGTTAATATCTTGCTAGACCCTGCAAGAGCCTCCTGTATGTGATTAAAGTTCAATTTAGAGATTGAGATACAATTATTTAAGGTAAATTACATCTGTTTGAAAGTGAAACCAGTTTTTTTTTCATGCAGGTTCTGTCAATCATAGCCAGGGGAGGTGTGGCTAGGGCTGCATAAACAGAAACAAAGTGATTTAACTCCTAAATGACAGTGAATTGAGCAGTGAAATTGCAGGGGAATGATCTATACACTAAAACTGCTTTATTTAGCTAAAGTAATTTAGGTGACTATAGTGTTTCTTTAATTGGTCTCTTCATGTAGCATGATAATTTACCAGACAAAGGCAGAACTTAAAAAAAGATTTATCATAGTGCATACAAATAATAGATGACAAACAAACTATTTACACCAACAACAGATAAAAATTGAAAGGAGAAATTAACAAAAGTCCTAATTACTCACTCACTTAGATTTCATAAGTAACAGTGTCTTCTGATTCCAGCAAGGAAGATGGGGACTCACTAAAAATTAGATCTTGGCCCGAGCAAGTACACTAGACATTTACATATCATTGGATATTTACCCTCTGGATTCATCTCAAGCCTGGCCCAGAGGTGAAGGGAAGGTGTACCTATGAGGACAATCAATCCAACATCAATCCAAATAGAAACTTTTGAACTTATCTCCTCTTATGTGTTTTCCACAGAAATAAAAATTGCAACCGCGACCTTGTTGTAATTTTTCCATTCCATAGATATGTCACATGCCCTAATAGAACCTAATATAATGGACATCACAATTCCTCACAAACGGCTTGAGCTTCACTACCCATGTTTAGACTTGTTTTGTAGATTGCACTTGTCCTATTCTAAACATGCACAAAATTAGGCATGATTATTGATCTGTGTATTATTATTGTTTCTTTTGGATATGACATTGGGACACAGGGGTTCACTTTATTGCTAATGGTCATTAACATATCAAACAACCCACTATCTACGAGGGAATCTAGACATGGCAAATAAGAGAGTTATTTTATATTGAAGTAGACTCAGAGGCAACTCATCTGTAACATTTCACACCTTGCAGAAGGGCTCTAGAGTCACAACTTCAAAGGAGTTGTCAACCTTCTGACAGATCACATTCCTATATACTTTAAATTAACCCTTTCTGAAATATGTCCTCTTCCAATCACATTAACCATACCACCTCTACCAAATGGCCAATTCATATATGCACTACACAAATTACATTAAATAACAATATTCTATAGTGCAACAATGAATTATGCACTCTTGACGTGACAATCCTCTCTTTCAATTTGGACATCATCCGCACACAAACCCTTTCCATTTGTCCAAACTGTCCTGCACTCCTCATTCAGCAATAACATTTATTATAAAAGTCATGACAATGTGGAAAGCTGTCAGAGGTATGGCAATGGGTCATCATTGGAACAAACACAGAGGAAACCATTATCTTAAATGTAGGTGACCAACAGCAAAAAGTATACAAACAGCCAACATATAGCACAATGCAAGCCTTCAAGAAAGTAAAATAAAGCATCCAATGTACTATGGTAAATAAGAGTTTTAAAAGACTGACTAGATGACACTAAAAATACACTAGTATTCTTTTTTCAAAAGCTGAAAAGTTGGATGATTACTATAATGATGCATATTTGATTTATAAATCATATCAAATCAGCAGGGATCCCTGGGACCCCCCTATTGTAAGAGAAGCCACTGAAAATTGGAGTTAGGTATGTATTGCTCCAAATAACTCCATTCACGTATATTATGTGTTGCTAAATGAGACTAGTAATTATAGACTATCATAGTAAATACAAGGCTGTTCTCCTCAGCAGCATATAGTAAATGTGTGTGCTCCCTGTAGTCCCCAAGATCCAGAAGGAAAGCTGTATCTCCTCATCTCATAGGATGGATGCTGCTGCCAGGATAACATATACCCCTACATACTCCACTAACTTTGGGTGGACATGGTAATGGGTCCAGTAGACTGACTCGGTGGCAGACCCTGTGGGCGGAGGCCATGAGCTGTGTAAGGCGCCCCAAAATGTCTGGTGGCAGCCCTTGGTACATTCATAGGGCTGTTACTCAATGGTAATCGAAGTAATCAATTAATCTACAACTTTAACGGCTTAACGCCATATGATTACACTCTTCTGTGTTGTTTACGGTGCAAGGATTCATTGGATGTAATAATTTCAGTTTTTATTAAATTATTTGAGCAGTCTGATAAAACCGGGGTTGTGACAGCACCTACACCAGACTTGCTACTGCTGATGTGGAGGTTTTAAATCTGCATTATCTGTGCAACTCCATTTAGTTGCCACTGATCGTGACTGTCAGCACTGGTGCAGCTTCCAAAACGTTGTAATGGTTAAGGTGCTTACAATGTTATTTCACATAATTGCAGTTTATTTTATTCATTAGGTAGCCTCAGTAAATTTCCATCAAAGGTGCATTCAGTTCTGGTTTTGATAATATATGTATTTTTTTTTTCTTGGCATTACAATATAGATTCCATATTCTATGTAATTCTTCTGGTTTCCGTAACTCATTACTCATCTAGATAACACCCCCAGGAACATAAGCTGTGTGACAAATCTCTGTATCATTTGCAAACAGACATAATTTTCCTTCCGTAGAATATGAAGTGTCACTAATGAGTATATTAAAAAAAATAATAAAAAAAAGATTGGCTCCTAAACTGATCATTGGGGAAATCCATTAGTCTATCGTTTGACAGATCAACTCACCATTAACCATGTCAATCCATTGCATGTCTTCTAGAAGATTTGTTATCTATCCTACAATCCAAGTGTCCAGTGCCATTCAGCACAATTATTAATTCTGTATATATAACAAAGCTTTGCTAAAATTGTCAAGTAATCATGCAAACAACACGTTGTATGGAGACAATATGGGCCCTATCTTCTTCACATTCAATGTTTCAATAGGAGAAGCATTCAAATGGTTGAGCTTGGCGATTGCCATACATGTGCAGTGTAAGAAATGTAGAGTGCCTTTAAAATTTTTCTTTACCGTTTAATATATGTTCATATACTTTTGTGGAGGTTTGGTGTGTAATAAACTAAGATAAGATATCTGGTTTCACAATGGAATGTCATTTACCTATCAAAGGAGGTTGACACAAAGGTTACAGTATAGATTACTTCTTTAGATTTTTGGAACAACAATTCCCAGTGTTTATTTACCAACAGATATGTGAGGAGGAGGGTTGATTTTTCCCATTTGTCTCCTTCACAACTGGGTGATACAGGTTTTGCTGGAACTCTCTGGAAAAATGGGGCTAGATGGACCACTTATTTGGGAGGGACAAGGAATTGTAGGATATCTAGTTAGGACCTGCAACAATCAGTTTTGGGAAGAGCACAGCAAGCAGAAGTGATCTGGCCAAGATGAAGTCGTAAGGAGAAGAACTTCATTTAAATATTTCCCTTTTTTGTATATCTATTAATTATGGACTGGGTGTATTTACAATGTGTACTGTATATATTCTTTTAAAATCTGTAACAGAAACTTAAGTCAATATTAATAATACATTTCTCGATGCACTTGTATTTGTGTCTTATTTGTCTCGCATTCCCATAAGAATAACCTGGTAAGAGGGTCATGATTTCTTACAGCAGTTAGTATGTTTTAGTGTCTCTCTATGATAAGCATTGGACTGACCTGATCTCAGGAAAGGATGAGCAGCTGCACAGGAGACAGTGGAGCACTGGATAAAAATTTTGTAAAAACATTTATATTTTTAAAGGGGGAGATGATTATTTAAAGCTACTAAGCAACACTATCATTAAGATAGTTATATTTATTTTCAATATTAGAAATATTAGTGATCCTTTAACTACTTGAGAGGCAGTGGTTGTCTTAAAATTATGTTTGGATGCCCACACTATGCCTTGAAAGACCATTATTTTTTTCTTCTAATTTAACATGAATTTCACACTTGCAACTGGCTGGACTCACATTAACAGGACAGAACAAATAAACACATGGCTGCATCCCAAGAGCTCCTTCCATGAACTATCAGAAGCACCTACAAATAAAAACCACGACATGACAAAAAAAAAAAAAAGCAAAAAAAACTCAGTCACCAGAAACATAGGTAGGATAAAAATAGAGAAACTTTATAGAAAATAGGGAGGGAACAGGAGTACTACCACTTTTATTATGGAAAAAATTTTTTACAGTGAGTAACAAATACATGTTTCCATAAATAAAGGGGCAGTACTTGAAACTGTGGCTTAGTAAGCCAGAAGAGACAAAGGTGTAGGCTAGTTTGAAATCAGCAAAATATATCTAGAGGGCTGTTGTGCCTAATCATTAAATTCATGAAGTGCTAATATCAAAAAGCAATAATCAATTACCCTAAGGTATTTAAAGATATTGGAGGGCACCAAAATCCTATTCGGGATAAGTGAATTGAGTATTTGAGAAAGGGAAAGACACTGACACCAAGTACTTGTAAATGATCAATACAAACTTTATTGATTAACAGACTTAATTAATAAGTAATCAATCATCTTAAGGAAACAACTTAATTATCAAGATATCAGCTTAAGTTATACATCAGTTATACATCACCATTAGAGAAGCTTGCTGCACTCGACTGAGAGAACTTCTGGCAGTCAGGCTTGAAGGGACCCTCTCTTTCTGGGAATCAGCAGAACCAGCAATACGAGTCTGTATTACAGGTGGGTATTACTCCAAGCGAGTGCCAAGTTTTCTCGTCTTTTATACGTTTTTTTTTACCAATGGGATAGTCTGTACTTTTCCATCAAGTCTCCTTATCAGTGCAAAGCAGCAAAGACCTTGAAAAAGCGTTGGATGGGACCAGGGACGTTTTAGCTGCGAGGCAAACAAGGCATTTGCCTTGGGCGGCATTTTCCAGGGGGCGGCAAAAAAAGCCGCCCCCAAATGCCCAGGGAAAATGCCTTGTTAGCCTTGTGGCTAACTGACATGCTGGGCTGCTGGGCGGCGGCGCTGGCGGGCGGCTGGCGGGCGGCTGGCGGGCGGCTGGCGAGGGAGCACTTCCTCTAAGCTGTCTGCTCAGCTCCCTTGCGTGCCGCAGAGTGAGGCTGGGAACCGGAATATGACAGCTCAGAGGAAGTGCTTCCTCGCCAGCGCCGCCCGCCCAGCAGCCTGACCGGCAGCCCCACTAGACCCCAGAGAGAAAGAGAACCCCCCCAGCATTCCCAAAGGTAAGGAGGCTGGGGGGGGTAAATAAATTTTTTTTTTTTTAAATGTGTTAATGTGAGTGAGTGTGTGTATGTCTGTTAGTGTATGTCTGTTAGTGTGTGTCTGTTAGTGAGTGTGAGTGTGTCTGTGTGTGTGTCTGACTGTGTGTCTGTGAGTGAGTGTGTGTCTGTTAGTGAGTGTGAGTGTGTCTGTTAGTTCTGTTGGTGTGTGTGTGTCTGTTAGTGAGTGAGTGTGTGTTAGTGTGTGTGTGTCTGTTAGTGTGTGTGTGTCTCACTGTGTGTGTGTGTGTGTGTCTGTTAGCTAATGTATGCGTATCTGTCAGTGAATGTGTGTGAGAGTATTTAGAAGGCGGGGCGGGGGGAAGGGTTGGGTGGAGGTGGAAGGGGGAAGGGGCTGGGTAGGTTGTGGCGGGGGGGGGGCATGAGTTTTGTCCTGCCTAGGGCAGCACAAAACCAGGATACACCACTGGATGGGACCGGCAGCTGGCCAGGCTGTTTAGGCCCACCAACAATGTCATGCCAGGTCTTTGCGGTTAATTATCTCTTATCTAAAAGCTAGCTATGTACTAATAATTATCTCGTGATGGTATGCATGAGTCATTCTGGTGCTGTGTTTTATGGTTTTATTAACATTTGCAGTGCTGTGTATTAATAGCTGTGGCATCCAGGCCTGCTTATGTGCTTACCGGCACCATCTTAACTATCTATAAAAGTTTGATTTGCTCAATAGTGATCAATCAATCATTCTTAATTAATATGGATTATTATCACAAGGGTTCACCCAAAGTGTACACTGATGATCTCAGGTTCTCAGCCAATTCAATGCTTTCCCATAGGAAAACATTGGGAAGTTAGTATGCATGCAAGGCATCCCCTCCCCCCGCAGTGCCAATCACATGGCCTCTATGAGACCACCTGATTGAAATAGCCAAGTTTCACTTGGGTATTATAGCGTTAGTGCCTCTACTGGCTGTCATTGTTACAGCCACTATTGGCATATCAAACCTGCATTCCTGTTCCTACAAAATGATAAACCATAGGGACATAGCATACAGAGCACTTCATTGAAATTAAGTGATTTGGGAGCTACGGTCGTAAATAGACGATGGACACTGTGAGGACGTCTGAGGGAGCCCAGGATACGTGGGTGAAACGCGGTATGTCACAAGGGGGTCGGAGACAGGATCCGATACACTGAAGTGACAAGAGCAGCCGTTTTTTATAAAAAAAAGTGTTTGTGGTGGGATTTTGTGGAATACAAACCCACATTAATCTAAGTAAGCAGTTTTAATCTTGGTATCTTTCATACTGTGCCATTGGCTTGTTTCTGGTTTGTCTCTACCACACAGTGCTTGTGTTGACTGGAATATCCAATTGTGGGATTGTTTTCCTCTCCATAAGAGCCTTTCTCACCCAGATCCAGGGTTGATTAGGCTCTGGGAATGTGTAAACTCAATATTTTATAACTTTATAATTTTATAATCTAAAACTATAAACTTGATATCAGATGGTCTGCACTATATTTGCTGATATTTATGTTTTTCAGATGGTTTTATGGAATTTTATTGGTGAGATATACAATTGACCATTTGTATGTAATAATATTTTAGTGCAACACCATCCTCTTGTAATTGGATTTCTGTTGGGTATCTACCTATGACATCACAAGAAGGCAGTCAAATATGTTTTAACTAAATAATTACTATTAAAGTTGAATGGGTTAAAACGGACTTAATTTGACATACTTGATTAAAATAAAAATACTCATACTGGATTTGAGAGAGGATCATCGTTCTCACAATGCAATGTAAATTCCTTGACAGAGAAACACTATTTTTAGTAAAAATACACAAGCATCTGTCAGTTGCTGATAATTATTCTCATTCAAGCAGCCCCAAAAGCACTTTAAAATATTACCTGTTTAAAAAAGATAAAAGCATTAATTGATAAAGAATAGGATGGCAGTGCTATCTTATATTATTGCACGAAACAGAGCAGCACAAGTCAAAGAATTTGAATTAGACACAAGTATTGGATTTTAGAATACAAGCTTAAACTAAAGGTCAGAACAAAGGTCTAAACACCATAACAAATTTGCACGACTACCCTGCAGTAATTCTCAGCTATGAAAGTGGTTTATAACTGTAGCGATTTTGTGAAATCACTGTAGCTTTGAGCAAGGTCCTCAGAACTGTCAGTCCACAGCTGGAAGGTTTCAGGCTACACTTGTATTAATTTTGTCCGTATTGTTCATGGAGTGAGAGCCAAGCTGTGGACTACAAAATATAGAACTGGACTGTGTGTAAATTGATAGCAACTGTGGTATAGATGCTACCAGATTATACATCAGATTTACTCATCCTATGTGATGTGTGGAACTGCTCTTAGAGGGTTAAACTGTGTATCTCATAAAACTCTGTTGAACAAGCGTTTATGGGATAAGAGCAGACCCCAAAAATAAGAATAGAACTAGAGACTCCTGGGTTTTGGGGTGCTGACACTTGCCGTAGTAGTGCAGGGCACAAAGAAAGTATAAAAAGTCGATTTTTTTTTTGCATTATTATAAATAGGGAGTACCCTTTCCCTTTAACAAGAATCTTGCCAAACTTCAACACATGCCAACATTTACGCGATAGCACAGGCGTCTTATTTCTTATCTTTGCAGCACTGTTTAATGCCCACATACAACTGTCGGCGTTCAATGATACAGTAATATATCTCAAAGCCAAAAAAAACAAAGAAAAAAAACAATAAAAAAACAAACAGACAGTATTAATGAAGCCATAAATAACTACAGTCTGAGCTTATCTGAAAGTACACACTCATTGATAATATAACAGAAGGAGCTTAATAATGTATATTTTACTTAACTACGGTTTAATAATATAAAGTCAGTGTTTTTCTTCTGATCTAGCAGAGAGGTGCATGCATATCTGTTTCAAACTGCCCTGCAGAGGGATAATTATTTATTCAACCACACCAGAGTGCAGCTAGTTTGTGCTCTTATAGCATATCTGACCACACAATATCAAGGGAACGCAGTATGAGTGTATAATTGTAAAAAGCGCTTGCGCATATGAACATTGTTCAGGTTTTCGTTAGTAAGCTTTTAAAAACTGGGAAGTACGAGATGGTTCAGCAAGTGAGTGCTTTTAGATATACTGTATGTTTACATGTACGCACAAATATCACTAACAGCATTAGAGCTTAATTGACTTAGAAAAAGTTGTTTTCATACAAAAATATACTGTACTAGGGAGATAAAATTGCATTCAACTGTAACTGCTGCAAGTGTATTTTATGTTAAAACAAAATGTTATGTCAGTCCTGTTATAATAAATTTTACTCCCTGTCTCCATTCCATCACCGCTGGTTTTAATTCTGTTGTCATCATGTCTTCATTATTTTTATCCCCATGTATCTAGAATTCTCTGCATTTCATTTTAAAAACTTCACACCTACCTCTCAGTGCCCATGCCCATTTTAATATCATTTTATTTTTAACCTTTCCACATTCCAGATTGTTTTATGTTCAATTTGCCATTAATTATGTCTTTTCACAATAAGTCACTGACAAGCTACTGGTTCTTTCGACTCCTATTTCCAAGCACCTGTCAAGGATACAAGGCAACCTCAACACACTCTAGCTACGCCTAACAGCCTAACACCATAAATAAGCATATAACCTATAAATAGGTTATGCAAAGAACAGGACAGCGGAATATTAGTGGTTCTTAGAATGGGCTTAACGCAGAACCAGTAAGGTAAAAAAAATTGTGAGCCTCTGGACAGTTTGAATGGTCAACCAACTAACTAAGTCAATATAAACAAAAATCTATTAAATAGAAAGCCAAGACCAGGAATAGGAATACAAGTTAACAAATTCAACCCACTGAGTGTTACAACAAGACACTGACAGGGCTGGGTGTACATCAGGAGCACTCGTAGGCACAGAATACTCCCCCCTCCCCCCCCCAAAAAAAGTATATCTATAAATCGTACACACCCACCCTCAAGTGTGTAAAAGCGATGTTAATGTATGTAGCAGTGTGTATCTGCAACAATGCGTGCATCCGCCAATCACAATACTTGTCACGGTAGGAGGTGATAATCCAAAATTCGAACTGATAACTCCACATCTTAGCTTTCAGAGTCTCAGATCACTGTGTTACCTGTGAGAGTGCAAAGAATCTGGCAGCCCTAATATGGGCACGAGGCTGCATTTAACAGGCAAATAAGGCATTGTGGGGCCCCTATCAGGCATGCCTACTCTGACTAATTATACATAAAGCTCTGGAAATGGATACAATGCACAAGTACCAATGTTTGGCTTAGATTTGGCACAACCAAACTGATCTGGACAGAATGCAGTGTAAGATTGAGTTTTGTTACTACGGGTGGTGTCTGTCCGCATTGAGGATATTTTGAGGGGGCAGATAAGTGCAATGGGTGGCCATGACAGCACATAACACTCTATGCACCTTGCACGGGTTATTATAGTGTAAGGAGATCCTATATTCTGGTTTCCCTTCTCTCAGTTGCATATAACTGAAGCGATTTGCAGTTATAAGCCTACCCCCAAAATGAAAAAGGTCACCATTGGAAACTAAGCTTCCACAAGGCCATACATTTATTTTTATAAGGTGCTCACTTACTGTGTTCTAGAAAAGGACTGGTGCTGGGTGGGTTACATGCATGTAGGGCTGCATCTAGCACTCTATTCATACAAACAATGTCAATAGAGCGATCGAAAAGTAGCCATGGCTACTTTCAGCAACATCTTTTAATCCCAAAGTTTCTGAGGCTTTCCAAGATTATGTGCATTGGTGTCTCAGGTTCCCCCCCCCCCCCCCCCCCCCACACCCTCCCCACCCCTCCCCCGCCCCAACAATAGCCTGGTACACATTGTGATCTGCTCCCGCGTCCCCCAACAGTCTATGCAAATATTGTCTACGGTAGTCAGCAGTCGATCATTGTGGCACAGTGGGATGCAATTAGATGCCTTGGCAGCCTGGACAATTTAAATGGGTCCTGAACCCTAAGTCGTATCAAAGGAGTTAATTAATAAAATAGCAGCTAGTTATGCTACATAATATCCAATGAACAGTGCCCATTGAAGCAAACAAACTGCTGGGATTGGCTGTAGCTCCTGATACAGTCTGAGCCATCGCCTGGTTAGGATGACGCTCACTGCAGCAGCTGAAAATCTTGGGGACATACAGAAGAGCAGGAACATAATTGTTTTATTTATTTTTTCCAATTGTAATGTATTAATTTTTTTTTAATTCATTAAACAGCAGCGTTTATCTTAACCCATGATTGCCCCTACCACCTACAAAAAAAAAAAGGATGCCTAGCCGAAATTTGAAAATTTTGTTTTACAAATATGATACAAGTGACAATTGGGGTAAGTGTTGATGGATAAAGTACTTTACCTAAATTTGTTAAATAGATAGGGTTAGGCATATTGGAAGTTTAGTGGTTATTTCAGGACTCTTTGTTAAAAAAACGGGAGATAGCAGAAGAGATTTAAAAAAAAAAAAAAAATGTATAGCTTTTTATTTGAAATGCCCATAAGCATTTTACCTTTGTGCTATTTCAGTAGAAATTAAAATTCTACTTCGGTAGCTTCAAACCTTTAGCTGGAAGGCCATTTACCCTCATTAATTCTCAAACCAGGCAACATCAAAGCAATCCAACTTCATCAATAAATTAGGTGAAGATGTAAGAGGGTGACTTACAGTGGCTTGAAATCTAACTCCTTCAATAAATTAGATAATTATATGACAGCGATACTCAAGGGCTAGCATATTCAAATATATAAATCCCACATCCCAGCTTCTTCATTTGGATACCTTTAATATTTTGTGATTTCTTTTCCACTATGAAAAGTAAGGTGTTCTATAGCGGAGATGAACAACAGGGAAATACGTAAATATACCGAATGCATTTTCTTTTTCAGATACTGTATCTAATTGCCTGCAAAGACTGAAGGAGGCAATATTACACAGACGTCTATTTACCACGAAGTGATACGTTGGAGGAGGAGTGAAAACTGCCATGTTATTATAAAAAATCTATTAAGAGGAACATGAAGCTCTAAAATACCTAGTATTTTCAAGTGATTTCAAGGTGGAGATTGCAATTTGTACATACTCAGTGAGCTATATATATATATATATATATATATATATATATATATATATACATATATATATATATATATATATATATATAAACAAACAGAAATGCTTCTAAATTCCAATTAAAAACAGAGATGAAGAAATGAAAAAAAATACAAACAAAACAAGAAACTAAAAACTTGTGAACTGCAGGTATTATTTAATGCTCTACATAATGTTGCAAAATGCATTTCTAATTAAAGTACCAATTAAATATTACTGTTAAATATTATTATAGTTCTGTAATACAGTTGTACAGCTTGTGCATAGTTTGTTTACACATCCAACAATACCGTACCTTTTAATTTTACTGTGTACTGTGCTAGTGGTTTACGAATACATAAAATACATGTATTAGACAGAAAGTGTGAATTTGGAAACACTCAAACATTCACCAACAAATTCACTGCAGTTCAGCGTTGAATAAACCCATGTAAGGCTCTGTAATACATGCACACTGCACAATATGCATGTTTCAATATATCATTGAGCTCCACAACTGCAAAATGCATTGCACATGGCTGATTTTTGGGGCCTTGTGATACCCTTACACACTGTGGTTTACGCACTAAATTACCAAATTGAGTAGATTTTGCAAAATTAAGGCTAAAATAGCAAACACTGTGGCTATTGTGAAGTTGGAAATGTTTTTCTTAATCAGCACACTTTTTTGCCTAAATGTTGCTGTTTAATTTGAATTCTTTCTTTTTTTTTGCGTTTTGTGAATAAATCACTGAGACCTTTATTGTTGTGGAACTCCATGATGCACACACACTGCACATTGAGAGCCTTACCGCTGTGAACCTCTATTGTGAAACGCACAGCATGGAAATATATTGAAAAATTGAATAGTGAAAGCACTCAATAAATATTCAAATATTGATGAATACAATCCTAAAACATAAATAAAAGAAGAGACCATAGGGTAATACTGTAAAAACTCATATTACTGATCCAACTCACATGCTGCTGAGCCACTTATAGAACTGGCTCAGACTAAAGGCTTCAAACAAAGGATATAACGCATACAGTGGATCCTTTTAATAATCAAGACATCTCCAGGCTGTGTTATCTATAATCCACCATAAAAATGCAGGATGCAGGGTGGTAAAAACACAATTTATTGAATAAACATAAAAAATGTAAAAACAAGGAAAGTACACTAGTCACTTGACATCTTTCGGCGAGTGGCCTTTCTCAAAAGTGGATAGTCCAGTCTTCCTCCGTGATTTTGTTTATAAATGAAGTCTTGGCGCCTTTTTCCGATGGCGTCCTTACTTCCGCTTTTGTCATCTTTATGCGTCCGACGCTTACATCTTTGTGCATCCTTGCATTGCGATGTCATGACGTTATCGGCATAGTAACGTCGGGACCAGAAATCCACAAAGAGCCATATTTGAAATCCCGTTTTAGACGATAGTTGAATATAATATATGGCAGCATACTAACGCTTACATTAATAATACACATTGAGCATACAAATAAAAGTTGATAAAAAATATACATAGTCCAAATGACAGGTAATGTAAAAAGACATAGGAGAAAAAGGGAAATAAATAAACATAATAGGAAAGTAAAAGCATACATCCATTTTCTGAATTAAAATACCAAAAAAAAAAAACTGAAAAACCTATATAAAAACCTATATAACCTATATAAAAGAGGGAAAAATGTATAAAAACACTCAAAACATTTTTATATACAAGAATTAATCTCAAAATCGGCATTTTGGCCGTGAGGGAGCAAAATGTGATGTTGTCATTTTAAGCCTCGGCTGGTCAACATACCAAAAGGTCAATTCCTAAGGCTTAGATGGAATTGCACAGAGATAGAAAAATACAGACACCAGTCAAGTGTTTTAAAAACCCAATTTATGGAAAAAGGATATACCGTATATACTCGAGTATAAGCCGACCCGAATATAAGCCGAGGCCCCTAATTTTACCCCCCAAAAAATGGGAAATCTTATTGACTCGAGTATAAGACTAGGGTGGGAAATGCAGCAGCTACTGGTACATTTCTAAATAAAATTAGATCCTAAAAAAAATATATTAATTGAATATTTATTTACAGTGTGTGTATAATCAATGCAGTGTGTGTGTATGAATGCAGTGTGTGTGTATGAGTGCAGAGTGTGTGTATGAGTGCAGTGTGTGTGTATGAGTGCAGTGTGTGTGTGTATGAGTGCAGTGTGTGTATGAATGCAGTGTGTGTGTGTGTATGAGTGCAGTGTGTGTGTATGAGTGCAGTGTGTGTGTATGAGTGCAGTGTGTGTATGAGTGCAGTGTGTGTATGAGTGCAGTGTGTGTGTATGAGTGCAGTGTGTGTGTATGAGTGCAGTGTGTGTATGAATGCAGTGTGTGTTTTTTTTAATGCAGAGTATGATTTCAGAGCCTTGGTGGGGGGTGGGCATTTTTATTATTATTTGATTATTATTTTAATATTAATAGTTTTTTTGTTATATTTGTTTTTTTTTTAATAATAATTATTTTTTATTTTATTTTATTATTTTATTATTATTAATATTTTTTCCGTCCCCCCTCCCTGCTTGACACATGGCAGGGAGCGGGGCTCTCCTTCCCTGGTGGTCCAGTGGCATTGGTAGTTCAGTGGGGGTCGAGGGGGGCTGGCAGAGCTGTTACTTACCTCTCCTGCAGCTCCTGGCAGCTCCCTTCTCCTCCGCGCCGGTCCGTGCAGCTCCTCTGTCAGCTCACAGTGTAAGTCTTGCGAGAACCGAACTATGACCCCGCGGCTCTCGCGAGACTTTCACTGGGGGCTGACCGAGGTGCTGAACGGACCGGCGCGGAGGAGAAGGGAGCTGACAGGAGCTGCAGGATAAGTAAGTAAGCGCTCTGCAGCCCCCACAGCCCCCTGTCTGTATTATGGCAATGCAAATTGCCATAATACAGACAGTGACTCGAGTATAAGACGAGCTGGGGTTTTTCAGCACAAAAAATGTCTTATACTCGAGTATATACGGTAATTATGATTCACTGCAAGAAATATGTGAACAAATTGAAAAGGAATCAAGAGATAAACTATTGAAGTATAAAACTAAGAAAAATGGAAGATGAAGAAAAAGAAATACCTTATATAAATAATTCAAGAAGAATTGGCATATTTTAGACGATAAGGATATTAATATTTTTTTAGGAACAAGACCAAAAATTTTTTTTAGAGAGGCCCATAATTTTAAACAGATTTTTAACTAGAAGTTAACTAGAAGACAATATTAACAAGACCCATACCTCATCTTCTTTTAATAGGGAAAATAGTTTTTATTACTGTATGAGTTGCAGAGGGTGCACTTCAAGGAAAAATAAGAACAAGAGTGTTTAGAAATTCACCTAATTTAGAAACCAGCAAGAATATAACATAAAACAATTTTTAACCTGTAATTCCAAAAACATTATATATATATATATATATATATATATATATATATATATATATATATATATACCGATATGTCCCTGTGGATTCCAGTACATTGGCGAAACATCACACTCTGAAAAACGTACTGGATTACATATTTATAACATCAACAGAAAATTTTGTAACCATAGTGTATCAAAACACTTTTTGGAAGCCCATGGTGGGGATGCGAGTGGACTGGAATTCATGGGGATAGAAGGGGTAAAACACATTGGAGGGGAGGGGACATTGAAAGTCTCCTTAGCAAATGAGAAATTAGGTTGGATTTTTAACACTGACACTTTGCTCCCTCACGGCTTAAATGACGATTTTTAGATCAATTCTTGTATATAAAATTTTTCAAATGTTTTTATCAATTTTTCCTTCTTTTATATAAGTTGTTCCGTCTTATTATTTTAATTCAGAAAATGGATGTATGCTTTTACTTTCCTATTATGTTTATTTATTTCCCTTTTTCTCCTATGTCTTCTTACATTACCTGCCATTTGGACTATGTACATTTTTTATCAACTCTTATTTGTATTCTTAATGTGTATTATTAAAGTGTTAGTGTAACGGATCGCCTGGCACCCCGACCTGGTACCTCCGTTAATGGATGCTCCTAGTGCTTCTTGAGGACTCCAAGCACTCTGGCAGACACCACAATCACCAAATCCGAGCAACCTTTTAAATTCTCCCAAGCATATGAATGCTGTAGACCGTTGAATAGGAACCATACGAATAGGCTTGCACTCCTAGCAGTCAACTGGAACAGCATGCAATAAATCCTCCCCCTCCCCCCCCCCCCCCAATAATGAGACGACACATCACTTGGAGGGTAAAACAGGAACTCTCTGTACTGGCACATACAGCCTCTTTTATTCACAATCCACAAAACATAGTACTGCTCAGAGGGTTTTGCAGAACAACCAATAAACACATTACAACACATACAATGCAAGTACAGCAGCCAATCAGACACAATGGGACAATAGAAACACACCCAGCATATTCCTCCCCTCTGCTTAGGAGATAATTGAGTCAATTACTGTATCTACTCAATTATCTCCAAGCTGAAAAGTTACACTTTTTATACATTTTTATAACTTGGTGAGTTAACATTGTACATACATAAAACTTATATTATTTTAACCAGTATAACTTGGGGACAAACATATCCAAAATTCACTTGAATAGGTTCAGGGGTTTAACGGTTAGGTCGAAGTCCTTTGTTTTCACTTGCAAGCATGGCTTTTCCTTGTCCCTGGGACAACACCCTGCTGGAGAACAATGGATCCGGGGGAGGGGAAGAGGAATTGTCCAAAAAGTTTCAGTATGTCCATACACTGTTTTTAAAAGGCCAGCACAGTACAATAAAAGTCCATTCACTGTGCTTAAAGGGCCAGTAGCCGCACAATAAAATACAATATGCCCAAATATTGCATTCAAAAGTACAACTTTACCAGGGGCCATAGTCAGCAGGTAGGAGGCGGGCAGCCAGGCCTCTCCAATGCCCAGTGGCGAGGCGGGTTCCGCCACAGTTAGTATGCTGTCATCAGGGCCGGATTAACATAGGGGAGGCCCAGGCCCATGGAATAGGCCCATTTAAAAAAAACAAAAAAAAAAAACATGGAGGCCCAGGCCCATGGAATAGGCCCATTTAAAAAAAACAAAAAAAAAAACAAAAAAAAAAACATTTTTACTTTTTTTTTTGCACACTACTCTTGGGTTTGCCACCTGACTGGTATTTTACTAGCACAACCGGTATTTGGGGCTGCCTGGCCATGCCGGTATTGCAGTGATACCGGCAATAGAAATGCAGATATTTTTCTTAATATAAATGTAGATTACTCTGCAATACCAGCACCAGCCAGTAGGGGTCACTGTGAGTGGAGAGAGGCAGGGATAGGAAGTTACAGCATATCCCTCCCTGTCTCTCTACTCACTGATCCGCGGGGGAGCAGCTACACAGCACAGAGAGTTCAGACAGCAGCTCCCAGTCTGCAGACAGACAACAGCTCAGGGAAGTGAAGGATGGGGGGGAAGGCAGCAGGGAAACATGGGGACACTGAGACACTAGGGGACACTGAGACACTAGGGGACACTGGGAGACACTAGGGGACACTGGGAGACACTAGGGACATTGGGAGACACTAGGAACACAGTGTCCCCATGTCTCCCAGCCATTGTCCCTAGTGTCTGAGTATCCCCACGGCTCCCAGTGTCTGTGTCCACATGTCTCTCAGTGTCTCTAGAGTCTCATTGTCCCCATGTGTCCCAGTGTCCCCAAATATCTGTCTCCCAGTGTCCACATGTCTCACAGCCAGTGTCCACGTGTCTCAGTGTCCCCATGTCTCCCAGTGTTCCTATATCTCCCAGCCAGTGTCCCTAGTGTCTCAGTGTCCCCATGTCTCCCAGTGTCCCAAAATGTTTCAGTGTCCCCATGTCTCCCATGGCCCCCTTTGTATCCCAGTGTCCCAATGTCTCCCAGCCAATGTCCCTAGTGTATCAGTGTCTCCACAGCACCCAGTGTCCCCTAGTATCACAGTGTATGTGTCCCCATGTCTCTCAGTGTCCCTAGTGTCTCAGTGTCCCCATGTCTCCCAGTGCACCCAAATTTTTCAGTGTCCCCATGTCTGACAGTGTCCCCGTGTCTCAGTGTCCCCAAGTGTCTGTGTCCCCAAGTGTCTGTGTCCCCATGCCTCCCAGCCAGTGTCCCTAGTGTCCCCTAGTCTCCCAGTGTCTGTGTCTCCATGTCTCCCAGTGTCCCCAAGTGTCTGTGTCCCCTGGTGTCTCAGTGTCCCCATGTCTCACTGTTTCCACATGTTGCACTGTGTCCCCTAGTATCCTAGTGACAAGGGGACACGGGGAGAAATGAGGACACTGAGACACTGGAAGACTAGGGGACTGGGCGTCCAATTCTTTGGACAGACATGCACCCTTTTTGGGCTCCTTTTGGCACTTCTGGTCATGTGATTCGCGACAGTGGCACACCATTTTACCCCGCCCATTGACTTCCTGCTTCAGTGGACACTGCTGTTAGGGGGTATAGATTTACTTGAAAGATGAAAGCATAAATTATAGAGAGATTAGCATAGACTATGTGTATTCTTATAGCTGCATCCTTTGATTTTTCCCTCCAACACCATCTCCATCAGATACATGACGCTTGGAAGGTATGACTGTTTTAGTGTTTTTGGTCGATAAGATTCTGTAATTAGGCCCCATCATAATTGTCAGCACCAGGCCCACTGGGCTCTTAATCTGGCCCTGGCTGTCATATATTGTATTCAACTACCGTCTAAATAAATAAGACTACTCGTCGAAAGGCGTCAAGTGACCAGTGGACTTTCCTTGTTTTTAATTTTTTTATGTTTATTTAATAAATTTTTTTTTTTTTTAAACCCCTGATCCTGCATCCTGGATTTTATGGTGGATTATTGATAACACAGCCTGGAAATATCCTGATTACCACAAGGATCCACTGTACGCATTATATCCTTTGTTCGAAGCCTTTAGTCTGAGCCAGCTTCTATAAGTGTCTCAGCAGCATGTGAGTTGGACCAGTAATATGAGTTTTTACTGTAAAGTGTAACAGTATTTTCCTATGGTCTCTTCTTTTATTTATGTTTTAGGATTGTATTCATCCATATTTGTGGTAACTTTGAATATTTATTGAGTGCTCTCACTATTCCATTTTTCAAATTTTGCACTTTATTTGTGTGTGTAGAGTGATCCACACAGGTGATAGTAGCACCATATTTTACATTTTCAAACTAGTATTTATATATAACTATTTTATTGCTGTGGAACTCTGTGATGCACTCACACACACACTGCACATTGCGAGTCTTACTGCTGTGAACCTCTATTGTGAAACGCACAGCGTGGAAATATATATTCTGATACACTTAAATCAGATAAATCAGAGGCATCCTATATAAGTTATAAGGAAGCCAATAATGTTTGCAAAAAGGCAATTAAAGTGGCTAAACTAGAAAATGAGAAATTGATAGCCAAAGAATGCAAAACCAATCCCAAACATATTTTCATATTTTCAAGATATGCAAATGATTGCTGCAAAAAACGTTTAGATAACTTGTGATTGGATAACTCGAGACAAGGCGCTACAGCTGTTAAAGAAAATTAATGTAAATAAAGCTCCGGTGCCTGACGGTATTCACCCATGAGTACTTAAGGAGCTAAGTAGGGAAATAAGTGAACCTCTGTATTTAATTTTTCAAGATTCTTTTGTTTCAGGTATTGTACCGGAGGATTGGAGGAAGGCAGATGTTGTTCCTATATTTAAAAAGGGTTCAAAATCCTTGCCTGGAAATTATAGACATATGAGCTTAACTTCAGTGACTGGGAAAATATTTGAAGGGCTATTAAGGGATAATATTCAGGAATTCTTGGAAAGAACTTTGTTATTAGCAATAATCAGCATGGGTTTATGAAAAATAGGTCATGTCAAACTAACCTAATTGCATTCTACGAAGAAGTAAGTAGAAGTATAGATCAGGTTGTTGCAGTGGATGTGATCTATTTGGATTTTGCCAAGGCATTTGATACGGTTCCTCACAATAGGTTAGTCTTCAAACTAAAAGAAATAGATGATGTCACGAACATAAAATTTTCAGTTTGCGATCGGCGAACGCGAACTTCCGCAAATGTTCGCAAACGGGCGAACCGCCATAGACTTCAATGGGCAGGCGATTTTTAAAACCCACAGGGAATCTTTCTGGCCACAATAGTGATGGAAAAGTTGTTTCAAGGGGACTAACACCTAGACTGTGGCATGCCGGAGGGGGATCCATGGCAAAACTCCCATGGAAAATTACATAGTTAATGCAGAGTCTGGTTTTAATCCATAAAGGTATACACACAAACAAGTACGTCCCAAAGAATGAAAGCTGCTCAACACACCAGTGAGGTATCCCCTTCACCTTCACAAATACAATAATATGATACGACAAAAATAGGTGGAGCAGTGTATAGCAAATATAAATACTTCCCTCTCTTCAATATTACAGCCAAAACAATGAAACTGAAACAGAAACAGAGGGAGATACAATAGTGTAAATCTGATAAAAATGGAGATAGGTCACTGTATCTTTAAATAGCACACTCACAAAAGTAGAGCCATAAGATAACCTGGCTCTGGTCTGGATAGCAATAGGATCCTTAAGGGAGATCCAAATCCCACTCCAGCAGATGAGAAGGATAAAACAGGAACAATAAATGCTTCTAAAAAAATTAATTTATTCCAGAAATAAAAGAACAGCATAAAACAAAGTCCATATAGTCACCAAGAAGCGTTTCGCCTAATAGGCTTCCTCAGTTGGTGAATACTTGATATGTGCAGTCTCTTTCCTCTTTAATACATTTGATTTTGGCGCCTTTTTCATCCGTGGAACGCACAAATTCGTCAGTGGAACGCATCCATAAAGGGCATAAATCACCTAACATTCCTAAATTGTTTGGAATAATGTGCTTTAAAACATCAGGTATGATGTTGTATCGATCAGGTAGTGTAAGGGTTACGCCCGCTTCACAGTGACAGATCAAACTCCCCGTTTAACGCACCGCAAACAACCGCAAACAGTCCATTTGCACAACCGCAAACTCCCCATTTGCACATGTTTTAGTGCAAACTAGTCTAACTACTAATGTAGTTGAAACATGCTACTTTTATTCATGCCAGACAACCATGCAGGCCAGACTAACAAACATGCCAGGGCCAATCATAGTTAACCACCTCAGATAGTAACATGGCTCCCTCTATATACAGAGTAAACATGGCTCCCTCTATATACAGAGTAACATGGCTTCCCTCTATATACCGTGTAAACATGGCTCCCTCTATATACAGAATAACATGGCTCCCTCTATATACAGAGTAACATGGCTCCCCTCTATATACAGTGTAAACATGGCTCCTCTCTATATACAGAGTAACATGGCTCCCCTCTATATACAGTGTAAACATGGCTCCTCTCTTTATACAGAGTAACATGGCTCCCTATATATACAGTGTAAACATGGCTCCCCTCTATACAGGGGCGTACCTGGAGCATTTGGCACCCGGGGCGGATCCTTTATTTGGCACCCCCCTCCCCAACTTTGAAATGTAAAAAACAACTGCATTTTTTTTTTAAATGTATGTGTATGCAGTGTGTGTATAGAGTGTGCAGTGTGTGCATAGTGTATGCAGTGTGTGTATAGTGTGTGTGTGTATAGTCTGTGCATAGTGTATGCAGTGTGTGTATAGTGTGTGTAGTGTGTATGCAGTGTGTGTAGTGCATGTAGTGTGTGCAGTGTGTGTATAGTGTATGCAGTGTGTGTATATTGTGTGCAGTGTGTATGCAGTGTGTGTGTATAGTGTGTGCATAGTGTATGCAGTGTGTGCATAGTGTGTATAGTGTGTACAGTGTGTGTGTATAGTGTGTGTGTATAGTGTGTGCAGTGTGTGTGTATAGTGTGTATGCAGTGTGTGTATAGTGTGTATAGTGTGTATGCAGTGTGTGTATAGTGTGTATGCAGTGTGTGTATAGTGTGTGCAGTGTGTGTGTGTATAGTTAGTGCAGTGTGTGTATAGTGTATATGCAGTGTGTGTAGAGTGTGTATAGTGAGTGTAGTGTGTGTAGTGTGTGCAGTATGTGTATAGTGTGTGCAGTGTGTGTTTAGTGTGTGCAGTGTGTGTATAGTGTGTGCAGTGTGTGTATAGTGTGTGCAGTGTGTGTATAGTGTGTGTGTAGTGTGTATGCAGTGTGTGTATAGTGTGTATGCAGTGTGTGTATATGGTGTATGCAGTGTGTGTATAGGGTGTATGCAGTGTGTGTATAGTTAGTGCAGTGTGTGTATAGTGTATATGCAGTGTGTGTAGAGTGTGTATAGTGTGTGTAGAGTGTATATAGTGTGTGCAGTGTGTGTATAGTGTGTGCAGTGTGTGTATAGTGTGTGTATAGTGTGTGCATAGTGTATGCAGTGTGTGTATAGTGTGTGTGTGTGTGTGTATAGTGTGTATTCAGTGTTGTAGTGCATGTAGTGTGTGCAGTGTGTGTATAGTGTGTGCAGTGTGTATGCAGTGTGTGTAGTGTGTGTGCAGTGTGCGTAGTGTGTGTGTATAGTGTGTGCATAGTGTATGCAGTGTGTGCATAGTGTGTACAGTGTGTGTGCAGTGTTTGCAGTGTGTGTAGAGTGTATGCAGTGTCTGTAGAGTGTGTATAGTGTGTGTAGAGTGTATGTAGTGTGTGTATAGTGTGTGTATAATGTGTGTAGTGTATGTGCAGTGTGTGTGCAGTATATGTGCAGTGTATGCAGTGTGTGCAGTGTATGCAGTGTCTGTAGAGTGTGTATAGTGTCTGTAGAGTGTGTATAGTGTGTGTAGAGTGTATGCAGTGTGTGTAGAGTGTATGCAGTGTGTGTATAGTGTGAGTAGTGTATGCAGTGTGTGTAGTGTATGCAGTGTGTGTATAGTGTGTAATGTGTATGCAGTGTGTGTGCAGTGTTTGCAGTGTGTGTGCAGTGTCTGTAGAGTGTGTATAGTGTCTGTAGAGTGTGTATAGTGTGTGTAGAGTGTATGCAGTGTGTGTGCAGTGTATGCATTGTGTGTAGAGTGTATGCAGTGTGTATGCAGTGTGTGTAGAGTGTGTGTAGAGTGTATGCAGATGCAGTGTGTATGTTGTGTGGAATAAGTGCTGCCACTTACCTGTCCCTCCTGTCCTCCTCGACTGGTGGTCCGGTGGCACAGCATACTGGCCCAGTATTCTCCATGCTCATTAATAAGACTATCTACCCGAGTTTCCCATCCAGCAGCAGCAGGGTCCTCTGTTGCTATGGCAACCCATGGCAACGCTCTTGCGGATCGGGAGAACAGAGAACCCTGCTGCTGCTGGATGGGAAACGCGGGTAGATAGTCTTATTAGCGGCCGGGTGGGGGCCCTAAATGAAAATCCCCCCTCCCCCATCAATGGTGACTAGGGGTCCCCAAGCCCCTAGTCACACACCCAAATAAAAAAAGCCCCTACCTACCCCCTCACCCTTAAAAATAGTGAGGGGGGAATTAAATTACTACCCTGTAAAGTAAAATTCAACTTACTATTCAACGTCTTTTTTTTTCTAAAATCTTCATTTTTCAGCCCCCAAAAAGGCCAAATAAAAAGCCATCATACCCGTCGAACTTAAAAATAAAATAAAAAACCCGAGCGCAAAAAAAAAAAATGAATCCATCTTCACCCATGGAGGGCTCCGCGCAGACTAGGGTATTAACATATACCCTATTGTTACAATTGTTACTTGAAAAGCATGAGGAATGTCGTTGGGGTACCACATGCTCATTTGTTATACCTCCATGCACTACAAAAATAAAGAATTTAAAATAAATAAATAAATTAAAAATTAAAAAAAAAAAAATGTATGCAGCTTCCAAATGAATCTAAAATGGATGCTGTCCAGGAGGTGGGAGGGTCTGCTATGGAGGTTGTGCTGCTGATTGGCTGGAATGTGTCTGCTGACTGTGAGGTATACTCAATGATGACGAATAGGGGGCGGATTGAACCACGCATGTGTTCGCCTGCCGTGACGAACGCGAACACGCTATGTTCGCCAGGAACTATTCGCCAGCGAACCGTTCGGTACATCACTAGTCTAGAATTGATTATTCTTGTTCTTGGGTAGAACATTGGCTTAAGGATAGATGAGTTGTCATTAATGGTAAATTTTCAGACTGGACAAAAGTGGTAAGTTATGTCCCTCAGGGTTCTGTTTTGGGACCGCTTCTATTTAAAGGACCACTCTAGTGCCAGGAAAGCATACTCGTTTTCCTGGCACTAGAGTGCCCTGAGGGTGCCCCCACCCTCAGGGACCCCCTCCCGCCCGGCTCTGGAAAGGGGAAAGGGGTAAAAACTTACCTTTTTCCAGCGCTGGGCGGAGAGCTCTCCTCCTCCGATCCTCCTCTTCTCCTCCCCGTCGGCTGAATGCGCACGCGCGGCAAGAGCTGCGCGCGCATTCAGCCGGTCACATAGGAAAGCATTCACAATGCTTTCCTATGGACGCTGGCGTGCTCTCACTGTGAAAATCACAGTGAGAAGCACGCAAGCGCCTCTAGCGGCTGTCAATGAGACAGCCACTAGAGGACATAGGGGGAAGGCTTAACCCATTCATAAACATAGCAGTTTCTCTGAAACTGCTATGTTTATGAAAAAATGGGTTAACCCTAGAAGGACCTGGCACCCAGACCACTTCATTAAGCTGAAGTGGTCTGGGTGCCTAGAGTGGTCCTTTAACATATTTATAAATGATCTTGAAATATGCATTGAAAGCCATCTTTCAGTGTTTGCAGATGACACAAAACTTTCTAAAGCAGGATATTGCTTTGCTGCAGAGGGATTTGGATATATTGGGGGACTGGGCACTAAAATGGCAGATGAAAATTTAACGTAGAGAAATGCAAAGTTATGCACTTCGGGGTCAAGAATGCACAAGCAACTTACACCCTAAATGGTAGTGAATTAGGGATAACCACACACTAGAAGGATTTGGGAATTGTTATAGACAACAAATTAGGCAGCAATATGCAATGTCAATCTGCAGTTGCTAATGCCAGTAAGGTTTTGTCATGTATAAATAGGGACATAAATTCTCGGGATGAAAATATAATTTTGTCTTATTTTTATAAATCGCTGGTAAGACCACAACTTGAATATGCTGTGCAATTTTGGGCACCTGTTCTAAAAAGGGATATCATGGCACTAGAAAAAGTGCAGAGACGAGCTACAAAATTGATAAAAGGAATGGAGCATTTTAGTTACGAAGAAAGGTTAAAAAATGTAAATCTCTTTAGTTTGGAAAAACGGCGCCTTTAGAGGGGATATGATAACATTATACAAATATATTCAGAGCCAGTACAAACCATTATCTGGAAATCTATTCATAAACAGGGCTATACATAGGACATGAGGTCACACATTTAGGCTGGAAGAAATGAGATTTCATCTAGGGCAAAGAAAAGGTTGTTTTTGTTTACAGTAAGTTAACTAACTTTTACAGTAAGTTAAGGATATGGAATTCTCTGCTTGAAGTGGTGGTTTTATTAGAGTCCATACAGATGTTTAAACTGCAATTGGATAAATACTTGCAAAAACATAACATACAAGGATAAAATTTCTTATTAGTGGGGTAATAGCTGCTTGATCCAAGGAGATATCTAACTGCTATTTTGGGGTCAAGAATGAGTATTTTCCTAGTTTGTTGCAAAATTGGAAGTTTTAGACTGGGTTTTTGGCCTTCTTTTGGATCAACAGCAAAAACATATGTGAGGAAGGCTGAACTTGATGGACACAAGTCTTTTTTCAGCTATGTAACTTCGCTTTATTGCTGTGGAGTTCTGTGATAAACTCATACATAGGGCAGGATTCACTGCTCTGTACCTCTATTACTCACAAGCAAACTGAAGATTAGAGTGAATGTTATCACTGTTAAGATCTTGGACTCTCATTCCTCCACTTGCTAAATCCCTCCCTCTTCACACCACTTGCTCAATCACATTCACACTTTCGACATAATGGGCTGCTTTTCTCCCTGTGTTTAAGTATCTTCCTCCACCTGTGTTGTTGGTGAAGAATGATCTTCCTTGTGCTTCTATGTGACCTTCAGTTGGTTATATCTCCAATCCGGCCATTCTGCTTCCCTATTAATCAGGGACGTTTTAAAAAGGTTGTACTGGGCTATTATATTAACATCATACCCTTGCTCTAGTCTATTCCTGTATGGCCGTGTATGTACTACACTGTTCTCAGAGAGAGACAGAGAGACAGACACTCTTAAACAAGAGATACCTTGTTAATAATGCAAATATTACACAGCAATGGAATATATACAATAAGAGAGGAATAGCTGCGGACAAAAGCAAGGAATTCTACACATTGGATGTGGCCTAAATGTGCCTGCATATTAGTAGAGGAACAAAAGAAGGTTTCGCCATTATACCTAAAGCCGTTCACTGGCATCATATAGGTTTACATGATAGAGTTCCATTTCAAGCAGTAATTGTTTGAAAGTGAGAAGCGTTTTCCAATGTGTTAACACCTATTTTACAGTCCTTCAGTGCTTTGATCCATTACATAAACTGCACAAAACTGGCTGAAATTGAATCCATAGAAGTCCATGATTGTAAACGGTAATAAAACCTCTACATGATTTGTGTTTATCTGCAGGCTAATGGATAATTTGGTTACCTTAAATAAAAATGGTTAAAGCTCGAGTGGAAGAAATCTATGAAGCTGTATTAACTCCGATATAAATGTACTGGTCCATAATTACATTTTTTTTTTTAAAGCACAGCTTTATGGTAAACCACAATTTTACCTGTAATACGTAAATAGTGTCTCAATTTAACTGGATACTCAATACACAGTTTATTTAATTGATAACGATTTTATTTAATTTATTTAGTATATGCAATATTGCAAGCAAACTGTATTGTTTTCAGTTTGGGAATCTTTTCCGAAAGTCAGAGACCGTAAGATCTGTACTGCATCAAGCAAAATAAAAAAAAAACGTGGAAAAAGCACACAGTAACAACAGGCACTGTTGTGATATAACACAGACTCACAATTGTAATTATATTATTGTGATATACAGGAATGTTCTATATTATAAAGGAAAACATTAGGAGACTTCAAATTCTTAAGTGAAAATAATGTAGTACTTAACTCTATATGCTAGAATGTTTTGGCACAGCAAAGCCCACTGTCCCTCGAAAGGTTACTGTAGCAAAGACAGATTTTAGGCTGATCAGTAGGCTGTCGAACCCCTTAAGGACCAATAACTAAGTCATCATAAGAATCTAACTTTAAAGAATCTTTATCAAAAGAGGACTGTCCGACTCATTTAACCATTGTATGAAGCCACCAAATCTAAAATAAGCAGATTGCCATAATGCCAAAAGGTCTTTAGGGACCAAATACAAGACAGCAAAGTGCAATCTTAGGATCTCAATGCAGCTCTCTGATCTTCGGGGGTAAAGAGCCCGTAGGATGACATCCCGGCTTGGGGTGCAGTGGAAGGTAGTTATATTTACCTAAACCTGTCCTCTGCAGGTTGCTGCCCAGTCACTAGAAAGGCCCCATCTCCATGTAAAATGTCTAATAGACATTGACATAAAGGTTTTAGTAGTATCAGAAAGAAAAAAATGGTTATCTCAATTAATCACTTTTATACATTCTAACATGCCCAGAACTTGTAAAGATTCAATTATTTTATCGTTTTGTTGGCGTCCCTCGGTCTTGAAATTAACCGCAGCAATGTCATTAGGTAAATTAACTAGGACGGTGCATTGCACCTCTTCAGGTAGCATATCATTACAATACATTACTTTTAATTGACTAATTATACAATCTTCAAAAGCTTAAGGCACTCAGGCAATTTTTAAAAGAAGGTTAGGGAGCATGTTTGTGCACAAATACTAAGGAGCATCAGGATTTATCAAATGCAAGTGAGGCAGATGATTCCTAATGCAGTCATAGCTAATATTAGCATCACACGTATTTCAGGAGTAAATATCCCGTTCAACAAGCCTTAAAACACCATAACCACTATACATATTGTAAGGGGTAATAGTTATGAGACCTCACTTGGAGTACTGTACACAGTACTGGAGACCCTATCTTCAGAAGGATATTGATACCTTAGAGAGAGTTCAAAGAAGGGCTACTAAACTGGTTCATGGATTGCAGGATAAAACTTACCAGGAAAGGTTAAAGGATCTTAACATGTATAGCTTGGAGGAAAGACGAGACAGGGGGGATATGATAGAAACATTTAAATACATAAAGGGAATCAACACAGTAAAGGAGGAGACTATATTTAAAAGAAGAAAAACTACCACAACAAGAGGACATAGTCTTAAATTAGAGGGACAAAGGTTTAAAAATAATATCAGGAAGTATTACTTTACTGAGAGGGTAGTGAATGCATGGAATAGCCTTCCAGCTGAAGTGGTAGAGGTTAACACAGTAAAGGAGTTTAAGCATGCGTGGGATAGGCATAAGGCTATCCTAACTATAAGATAAGGCCAGGGACTAATGAAAGTATTTAGAAAACTGGGCAGACTAGATGGGCCGAATGGTTCTTATCTGCCGTCACATTCTATGTTTCTATGTTTCTATAAGCTATGGGGGCATTTTTTGTCTTCTTCAAGATCATTTTAGCAAGTTTTATAAAAACTGAAAACTCCATCCTTATTATTATTATTATTATCGTCATTTATATAGTGCCAACAGATTCCGTAGCACTTTACAATATTATGAGAGGGGGGATTTAACTATAAATAGGACAAATTACAAGAAAAATTACAGGAATGATAGGTTGAAGAGGACCCTGCTCAAATGAGCTTACAGTCTATAGGAGGTGGGGTATAAAACACATTAGGACAGGAAATAGCAATCAAATAAGGTTGGAGTGAAGCAGAGCTGGAGGAGAGAGTAAAGTGCTGCCCTTTAGGAGACAGCAAGAGACAGAAATGTGAGGTAGAGGTTGCTCTGGATGGCCATAAGCTCTCCTAAAGAGATGGGTTTAAGGCACTTCTTAAAAGATGCAAGACTAGGGGAGAGTCTGATGTCGGTAGGCAGGCTATTCCATAAGAAGGGAGCTGCCCGCGAGAATTCCTGCAAACTTGAGTTGGCTGTACTGGTGCGAGCATCGGACAGGGGAAAGTCATGGGCAGAGCGGAGAGACCAAGAAGGGGCATACCTATGGATCTGTGAAGAGATATAAGAGGGGCTAGAATTGTTCAGTGCTTTATAGGTATGGGTTAGCACTTTGAATTGACTCCAGGAAGCCAATGTAAGGACTGACAGAAGGGTGAGGTGTGAGAGGACCGACTAGAGAGGAATATCAGTCTGGAGGCAGCATTCATTTCAGACTGTAGCGGGTCAATACGGGTTTTGGGAAGACCAATTAGGAGAGGGTTACAATAATCCATGCAGGAAATTACTAGAGCATGGACAAGCTCCTAGGTAGCATCTTGCGTAAGAAAGGGGCAGATGCGGTCAATGTTTTTAAGATGGAATCTACAGGATTTGGCAACATACTGGATGTGAGGCTCAAATGAGAATGGTGCCATCAGCGTACAGGTAGTGGAATCCAAATGAGGTAATAAGTTTGCCAAGAGAGGCAGTATAAAGAGAAAATAGAATGGGACCAAGGACAGAGCCTTGGGGGACTCCAACCGAGACAGGACGAGGAGAGGAGGTATCATTAGAAAAGGAGACACTGAATGAGCGTTGGGAGAGATAAGAGGAAAGCCACGAGAGGACAGAGTCACAGAGACCGAGTGATTGAAGAGTTTGAAGAAGGAGAGCATGATCAATGGTGTCAAAGGCAGCAGAGAGGTCAAGAAGAATTAGTATGGAGTAGTGGCCTTTGGATTTAGCTGCGATTAGGTCGTTAGTAACTTTGATAAGAGCAGCCTCAGTAGAGTGGAGAGGGGGGAAGCCAGATTGAAGAGGTTCAAGGAGAGAGTTGGAATTGAGGAAGTGAGACATATAGGTAAAGAAAGGTTTTTCCAGAAGCTTTGAGGAAAAAGGGGGCAGGGATATGGGTAAGCAGTTAAAGGGGGAGGATGGGTCAAGAGTTTTTTTCAGGATAGGTACTACAGTGTCATGTTTAAGGTTAGCAGGGACAACACCAGAAGAGAGAGAGCAGTTGAAGATGTGTGTTAAGGGAGGCACAAGACAAGGGGAGAGAGATCTGATAAGGTGAGATGGGACAGGATCGAGCGGGCAGGTGGTGGGGCGAGAGGAAAGGAGAAGCTCAGCCACCTCTTGTTCAGAAGCCGGGGAGAAAGTCTGAAGGGTAGGAAAGGCGTAATCTACATGTGGTAGAAACATAATGGCAAGGTGGGGATAATTATTTCCTTAGCTGTTAAATCTTGTCGGTAAAGTAGCATGCAAAGCTATCGGCTGTTAGTTTGGGGGGTGGCCACAGCAGGGCGAAGAAGAGACTTAAAGGTGTCAAAAAGATGCCTGGGATTGCAGGAGCATGAACTAATGAGAGAGGAAAAGTATGACTGTTTGGAGAGGGCAAGGGCTGTGCTGTATGAACACAATATGAACCTATAATGGAAATAGTCTGCTTGGGTGTGAGACGTCCTCCAGGAGCATTCAGCACAACGGAAGCATCTTTGCAGGTAGCGTGTTGATTTAGTATGCCATGGTTGGGGGTGTGTCCCCCTCGAGGTGTATGTTTGGAGCAGGACTGCAGTGTTCAAGGTATAATTGGGTAGTGTTACATGTGGAGATGGCCAGTGTGGGACAGGAGAGGGAAGGGATGGATAGCAGTTGTGAATCAATATCAGCTGACATCTGCTGGAGGTCAATAGAATTAAGGTTCCTCCTGAGTGGAGGGATGTTAGGCAGAAGTTTCTGCAGTGCTTGGTTGCTTGTGATTACTGTGTGTTGCTAATTAATGCTGTTATTGTTATCACAATGCTTTACCCAGCTGTTCCCACTTCCTATAACCTCCGATCCAGTACAAACACTTTACTTAGTCTACCTCAATCCAAAAAGAAAGCAGCCTGATCCTTCTTCTCCTACAGAGCACCGCAATTGTGGAACGACCTCCCGCACAATTTAAAATCTTCCCTAAGCCTAAAGTCCTTTAAAAGATCCCTCTCTACACACCTCAAAACAGAATGCACCTGTCATGGCTGATTATATATTTCCTACCTGTTCTATGTTAAATTTTGTATTTATTGTGTATTAATATTGTTTTTGTATTTTATTGTACCCTAATTGTAACAATGCAATGATTTGTTGACCCAGGACATACTTGAAAACGAGAGAAATCTCAATGTATCTTTCCTGGTAAAATATTTTATAAATAAATAAATAAATATTTGGGGCCCAGTCTGAAATAGAAGGTCTGGGGTTAGAAGAAAAAAAAACACCATTATTGGTTGGGAGACATGAAGATATTGAGCTAATTAGAGATGAAAAACAAGAGGAAATAACATTTGGGATAAAAAATATTAAGGATCAGATAGGTGAAAGTCATAAACAGTGAACATAAATTTACAAGACTACCAGTGAAAGAAGTAACACTAGCTAAACAAACAATTGACCAGCAAGTCATAAAGAATTAACATAAAATAACAAGACTATAAATGCCCCAACTTAAAACAAAACAAAACAGAAGATCAGGATGGGAGATATAATAGTTATCAATTAAGTAGTGAGAATATGGGGGGGGGGGGGGTATAGAACACAATTTGTAATTAAGAAATAAAGGGAAACAATAAGTAGTACATGTAATTCTTGAAGAGAAGTTACCTTATAACATTATAATGCCTGCAAACATCTGTTTTGATTTCACTCTTTTGTAGACTGTAAGGTCTTCACAAGTAAGCTCATATTAACTAAGCTGCACCTGATGTATTGATATTGTTGTTATTCATGTTTTTATGCGCTAGTGTTAACCTTGTTCGTGTTATTGGTACTGCAGTCACACACTCACACTAATTATTTGCATACCAATTACTCAGTAATATTTGTACAGTATCAGTACTTAAGCCAGGTATAGCTATACTAAACATACCAGGCATTTCTAATGATGATTTGCCCTAATTCAGCCGTACTTTAGAGTGAATGACAATAATCCATCCTCCACCAAATCGTGTGGGTAAATATTCAATGTATCATTAGTTTTTTTTTAAAAATCAGCTCAGTCTATGACCTTTATTCTTGAAAGAAGATTATAGGAGTTGTAGACTAACGATATATAAAGAGCAAAACATTGGTTACTTTGGCATATTGCATAAGGGTTTTGTTACGAAAATGGCCAAAAAGGGTGAAAAAAAAAACCCCATTTAAAAACAGTTCAGCTAATTTAGTGTACATTTTCAATTCCCTTGTAAATTTTCCACATTTTTTTATTTGGTTAAAAAACACAAATGAATCATAGAATAGAATGACACATACACAAGTCCATCGAAGCTGGATTACCTTACTACTGTTGGGTAGAGTTCGGAAGTATAAATGTATACTACGTTGAAAGCTGCGCTAACCGACAGTTTTCCAAGTAAGGCAAGACCGGTCTGATTTATAATAAAGCCTGGAAGACAAAATAAAAAACACAAATATATGTAAATATATATATATATATATATATATTACATAATAAAAATAATGCTAACAAAGTAGATACAGGAAAATATACAGGAAATCAAAAGACAGCACTTATCTTAACATGCATGCATCATAGAGATGCTGCTTTGACCAATGGATCTAATATACAAAATATTCAATGCTAAACAAGCTGTAAAGTTTGTAAAATCATCTACCTCTGTTACAATAATTGGGATTTAGTAACAAAATATGATCATTCATTGCACCGCCTTGCTTACATCGTAACCGATTTTGGCAGGTGCTAGCCTAACGATTATTCTTATGAGATTACTCCACTCGGTGGGATATTCATTTTTTTTTGCAAGGCAAATCAAGGTTTTAATAAGTGATTTACTTTTTATTTTCTTTCATTTCTCTCTCTCTCTTTTTTTCCACCACAAGGAATACTTAACTAGACTAATTGGCATAAGCTTCATTGAGCTTTAATGCGCAACATATCTTTTTGAACTGTTAAAAAGTACTGCAGACCCTATGATATCGGAGGAACATTATTGTCCTGATGCTTTGCAAAATATCCAGATGCTAAATCAAGGTGACTGGTTAGCTAAGGACATGCAAAGTGAAATGAAGAAATGAGGGGGGAAAGGGGTGAAAGATCTCATATTAGAGACCGAGGAACATGCAAGAAAAAAAGTGTATAGAGGGGATAAATAAAGGTTAAAAAGCAGTGAAAAGTAATAGCAGGGGGTACAAAAAATTAAGGAGAAAAGGAGGAAACAAGAAGTGAGAAAGCATAATATGATTTGGGGGAGGGGGTAATTAAAAGCCGACAGGGTGGGAACCAACAGTGTGACTGAGACTCAGTATCTTTAATTTGTTCTAGGTTCAAAATATCTCATGGTGGCCCCTGCGTGTAATCTAGACTGCCATGAAACAAAATTAAACTAACAAAATGAATGTTAAAATATCATCTTGGTCGTTCTTTACATCCATAGCAACTGTAACTAATGGTAACCAAAAAGTCACTACTGGATGAGAATTATTTGTGTGTGTAATTGTAGAACAGCTTGAAGCAATATTTGCCTTCGAAATTCAGTCCTCAGCAAATGTAAGATTCGAACAGACAATCTTTGAAAAAAAAAAAAATTTAAGAGGAGGAAAGCAAGTAGTCCAACATAAGATATCTGCAGTAGAAGTGTCATTCATGAGATCACCATGGCTCAGGTTGAATAGGCTTTAATAAGGGAATAACGTTTCTTTCTTGAAGCTTTGTAGCCTTGAATAATGAATTGCCTTTGATATACGGCAGTTTCTTTCCCTTTGTGGGAGTTCAAGATTCCTGTCTGATTTAATTATTCCTCCTCTCCTTGTCAGGTAAAACCTTATGGGGCCATTTAAGAACAAGTGCTTAAAATAGAAATATGCCCTTAAAGATCCTAAGAGAGGAAATGTATATCAAAGAGCACAATGAGCTAATATGTATATGTTTGCGTGAAACACTTTGGAAGACATTTATACTTTTTAATGTATATTGAATATACTGTTGATACAACCAAATATTGTGTTTTCTTATATTTACATGTATATTGGATAGGAGACGGATGGTTTAAGACACTGCATTTTTATTTAATAGGTGTACCATAATTACTACTGCATCCTGTAATGGTGCCCCACGGCTGCCCCACAGTAGTCAAACTATTTTCCAATGGTTTTCACTTTTTACCTCTGTTCCAGTCTAGTCACTTTTTGTGATAGCACAAAGAAAATAGATCCTAATTTCACATTATTAATGTCAATTCCACCAATGTTTGGACAGAATGTTGGTTAATGGATGTTGGTTAACTTAAAAAAAAATAAACATGGGCAATCTGATAAATGTATTGTGGAAGGGGAACTTTTGCTTTAGATATATCACACATGGAGACCGGGGCTGGAGGCCCCACTGGCAACCAAGGTTAAGTGTCAAACTCTTTGCAGGCTGTAGGGGTTATGGTGTCTAGACTGTCCCTTTAATCATTTATGCAAATAAATCATTAGATGTTCTCTATCACCACTTTTTAAGAAACTTAGTGTACGTGTAAGGATAGTCTATATTATTGTGTGATAAGAAGAAATTGTTTTATTACTCTTTTAACTGTATCACCACAAAGATGAAATGCATACCCCGTCTCTTTTATTTCTGTGATTTCTATGTTATCTCCAACTGAGTGTGAGTGTGTTTTTCATTATTTACAACACATTTGTTTTTGTCCAGACACAGACAATTTGGTTCTGGCAAAATCATAGTAAAATTAATAAATACTTTAATTTTCTTCACTGGTATGACTAGTTTTAAAGTCAACAGAACATAAGCATAAATTAAATTACCATCAATGAAGCTTTTTGACAAACACAATATGACTGATTTTTAAACTTGCAGGTGCAGAAAGTGCTGTGACAAGAGAAAACAGACAACTAAAAATAGTCTCTAAGCTGCAGTTTCCCTCGCAATTTGGTGAAACAAAGCTCAGTTTTAATCACAATGTAAAAACCATGTTTAATGCGGAGAGATCAAGAGATGCGAATAGAATAACAATGTCAGGCACACTTTAGATTCCTCTCTTTCCCTAAGCAGCAATAATGGCAATATGGCATAAGTTAGAAAATAAACAGCTACATTAGAGAAGTTTTAATACTGCTAAATACACTAATTGAACAATTAAAAGTGACTATAAATGCTGTGACTTATATTGTTTATACTTATCAGGTCTTTTTTCCTCTTTTGGCTTCTATGTGAAATATATATAAAATGAGAAATATATATATAAATATTAAAGTGACACTAAATATATATATATATAAAATATATGTAACAATCAGTCTAGTCATGATACAAGTTAATTAATACATTTAGTATATGTCTTCGGGGGGAAAAAATGGTGAAAGCGATTTCTACCATACTTGTTCATGTATAAAATATATTAAAACATTTATGTTTTTGGTATATGTTTATTGTTAATATAATAACTGAATGTTATAAATAACTGAATGAACAACGTGAAGGTCAAAATTGCAAAAGTTATTTAATTTGTTAGCTCAGTCAATGTATTAAATTGTTTAAGGATATTCATTATTTTTGTGACAATCTTTATTTAAATTTTTTTTGTTATCTGTCAATTATTTACATTTGTGAAAAATAAAATAGTTGATGTTAATATACAGGGCATTAATTAAACCAGTTGTTCAAATTGTTACCCTCCCATACATATGCCATAACTTGTGAGTCAAGTAGTTTTTGGTTCAACCTTTGTGCACCATAGGTGCGAACTTTCGCTTTGGGGTTATGGACTGTCTCTGTGTGCGTTAGCTTTAAGAGTGTTGATAGTGACGTATCAAGAGTGTAGGGGTAGGGAGCGGAAGAGTTAGGGGGGAGAAGTGATGAGAGGGGGAGTATATGGTAAAGGAGAGTCTACGAAATAAGGTGAGAGAAGAGAAGAGAGAAAAAAAAGAGGGGGTAAAAAGCAGTGATATTTATGTCAGGGTATACATTTTTATTACACAATTTAAAGCATAATATTGCATGGAAAAGCAGGAAAAACTATCCTGCTTCTTTAATTTTAAAGCATTAATCTATTTTATAGGTATTATCAATCATGTCTATAAATTCTAAGGTTTTAATACCTGGACTATTAGCTTTACCAATCTAATAAACTTTTTTCTACATATTACTCTTTAAACGTTGTGTACATTATGGCAGGCTTTCTATCTAGCAAACCTGACAGCAGTATCTGGTGTAGGGATTCAGATAACATTTTCTCAATAGAACAACTAGATCACTCTGACCCCACTTCCCCAAATATTAATCAATCGTTTATATTAATCAACACTCTCCAGAATCTCTATAAGAAACAAACTAAATCCAGCTGGGAAATTTCCTCTCTGGAGAATTACATTAAAAAGGAAATGATCCCATGAGGATTAAGGGTCCGGAATGTACCATCGTCCTATATGGAAAATGTAGAGCTGATCAAAGAGTGGGAGTCTGCGGCTGGAGCTTGCACTTTATGGAGATTTTAATCAAGTTTGAGAAGGATAAAGTATTGGGGGTCAATTCTAATCTTGAGAAAGAAATTGATAAAGTGGAACAATACCAAACTAACCCGGATTTTGCCCAGCTCGAGACCAGACTTAAACAATTTAGATAAATTCCAATAAAACATTAAACTGCGGAAACATCAGAAATTTGTCAGGGACTCCAAGGACTACCAGACCAACAATGTCTATTGACATTTTACTTGCAAAGTCAGAACAAACTCTGAAAACTAACTAACATCTGACTATGAGTCTTCAGACACTGACAATGATGAGTCTGGTAGACAACAACAACAATCTGGCTTCCAATCACAGACTCCCACTGTATCTGTACAAAATAACCCAAAAGGTATACATAGAAAAGGGGTACATTTTTTAGAGATGGACCCCCAAGAGGGGATCCAAAAACACAGGCACAGATACTCTGTGCGAAACAGAGAGGGAAGCAGAAGGGGAGGAAGAGGAAGGAGAAGATTTTGAACTCCAACTGTTATCCTATGTCCATCTTAAGAGTTGTTAACCTTTTGAATCATGCCCTTAGCAAGGACCATCTCTCACTATTAGAGAAGAGATTGTCTTTTGTGCCAGAACCCTCTTTTAATATTTTTTTGTGGGTTAAAGACCTTTATCTCTTTGCATGCAAATTAGCACTTCATAAATTCCATCAGATCAAAAAAAGAAAAGAAAGCAAGATCCAATGGAATGTATATCGCTGAATATAACCAGTAGATAAAGGGGGCAATATTGTAGTCATTAATTTTAACAACTATGTTGAGATGGTGATGAGGGTTTTAGAGGATGGTGAGACATATAGAGTCCTGAATTCAGATCCTACAAATGATTTCCTTCAACAATATAAAGAAATATTGGACAAGGGCCACAGTGAAGGGTTGCTGTCAGGTGAGGAGTATGAATTCGTTCTTAACCGTCACCCTAAGATAGCAACCTTTTACTGCCTGCCCAAAGTCCACAAAAGCCTGGCTTCCCCTCCAGGTCGCCCTATTGTGTCAGGCATAGACAACCTGACTCAAAATGGAAGCATATACATTGATCAGATCTTGAAACCCTTTGTTGAGGGACTGTGATTTATCTTCGTGACACCAAACAAACTCTTGCCCTTCTCTCAAATGTAGAGGTACCTCCTTTAGCTAACCTCTGTAGCTTGGACATCGAGGCACTTTACTCATCTATCCCTCATTTTAATGGCATCCGACACGGTCATTTCCTTGAACAAAGGGGTGAACATTACATCTCACACACTAGATTCTGTCTTGAACTCCTCGAATATATAATCACACACAATTACTTTACTTTCAAAAACAAATTTTACCATCAGATAAGAGGCAATGCAATGGGGACAGCTTGTGCCCCAACATATGCCAATCTATAAGACTTTGCATTTCTGTTCATTTATATGTTCTATTTATAAATATATGTATCCGTTTGATTAACCTATTTTTACTTCTCTATGCACTTCATTTAAAACGAACATTTTATTTGATATTCCCACCGTTCACGGACTGAAAAACGAGAACAATAAAGTTTGTTGAATATGTGGAACGCATATGCGTTCCAACAACGATCCAGTTTACAGATCGCGGACCGGAAACACGTCATAGACGCGCGACCGGAAACGGGGAAAGCGCGCGAACACGGAAGTAAGCATCTCCCCGAGCAGATACATAAGGACACCTCCAAACAGGACACCATCAGCAACTGAGGAAGCCCAGGACTTGGGCGAAACGCGTTTTGCAAGTTTTTTTTTACCCCCACAGAGGACTTTTATATTTTACCACAATCTTAGTGGATTTTATTGAGTTTGCTTTTTTGTTTGTATTATACATTATTACCTGCATTTTATTCATCTTCATTAAAAGGATTTAGTCCCTAACATTTTGTTGGTGTGGACATTTCTCCTTGAAACCGGTGAAGCACTATTTGCACTTTGGAAGGGAGTGGGATCCCTTCTAACTATCCCACAGGCATCTGGATTGAGCCATTTCCAATTGGCTCCCTCCTTGTGAGTACTAAAGAACTCAGTTTACGTTGTTTTTACTTGTACTGTATGATATTGCACTAGGTGCTTGTACACTATTTTTATCTCCACAGTTATTCCATTTGTTTCCATACCATCGTCTTTTACCCTGAACCGAACTATTCCACCCATTGTATGTATATTATTTTGTGATTTTTGTGTGGATAGAGAGGTTACCACACGGGTGTTTTGAGTGTTTTGGTATCTATTTGGGTAACACGCTGTGACTCTATATTTTTATTTCTTCATATGCCAACCTCCACCTAGGATGGTGAGAAGAAAATCTGGCCCATCTTGAAGTAATTTCCAAGTATCTTCCTCTCATCTTCTTATGGCGTTGGTATATAGACGACATCCTTATTGTGTGGCAGGGTAATCTCGAGGAGTTCAATTACTTTGTAAAGCTCCTAAACATCAATGACAAGAACCTGAGATTCATCAGTGAATTTGGCGGTTCCAGTCTTACCTTTTTGGACTTGACAATTTCCATTACAGATAAAAACACTATCCTGTATAAAAACAGTTGGGACAGTTTCCATCCAAAACCCCTGAAGCAGGGTATCTCTAGGGGTCAATACCTCAGGGTTCGACGGAACTGTAGTACCACTGATGAGTTTAACATCAAAGCAAGGGATCTTAGAAATCATTTTAGGGAGAAAGGATACCCTAATAAATGCTTGAAATGTGCCTACAAGAGGGCTCTGGAGTCTGATCGCAGTACACTGATAAGCGAGACTGCTCCCAATAGGGTACCTAAGGACTCTAAGAGGATCATTAGATTGATAGGTACCTATGATGCAGGCTGGGAGAGCGTCAGAAGATCCCTTAAGCGGTTTTGGCCACTGCTAACCAGTGATGAACATCTGCAAGAGGTACTGGCCCATAATGTGACCATCACAGCCTGCAGAGGAAAAAACCTGTGAGATCTTTTGGCCCATAGCCATTTACAACTTAGTAAATCTTCCCCTACAATGTGGCTTCATAATCCTCTAATTGGTACTTTCGGATGTGTTGCAAATACATTAAGAGAGACTCTAAAAAAGAACAATTGCTGATGAGAACAAATAGAC